>NC_030682.2:104343348-104970621 GCF_000004195.4 Xenopus tropicalis
TGTGGCTCTTGTCCACAAAAGCTACTTGCAAAAAGTATTTTCTTTTATCATGGGTCACAGTTAGGGCAGTGTCATACTGGGTGCTCTGATTAAAGCTCCTGCTGCTTTTCTCATATAATTTTCTATATGATAACTTGCTATAAAGACATCAGACTCTTTTAAAATCTGTTTTAAGGCATCTGCCTTTATTTAAAACCTGTAGTATAATGTTTGCATCTATAGTATTCTCTAAAGCTTTCCTATCCATAACACATAACTCAGCTATTTTAATAAATGGAATCTGTAAAATACTTCTATGCTGTTATCTTAGAAATACTAGGGAGAGATCTTCAAATAATTGAACATTTTGTTTGCTTTACAGATCTTATTTGGACATGGGTAAAGTTATAATGTTTAGTTACCTTTTCTGGTTTGTGCTCACCATCATCTTCATCACGGGAACTACACGGATCAGCATATTCTGCATGGGCTACTTGGTAGCTTGCTTCTATTTTCTATTATTTGGTGGAGATTTGCTGTTAAAACCTATAAGAATCATCCTACGCTATTGGGATTGGCTGATTGCTTACAATGTTTTTGTCATTACAATGAAAAATGTATTATCAGTAAGTGTTCTGTTTCAGTTCACCTATATTTAGAGCTTCCAGTTTATTCTATTAAATTTTACCCTGATGTGAAACTGCAAAAGAAGAAAATTAATTTGCATGAGATTTTGTAAGTTGGAAATAGAGGGCAATCAACACTATAGGCTTATGCCACATAAGGGATTTTGATGACCTCGACTTGCAGTCACTCCCCACTGACAACATAATTATTGGCTGAAATGCCAGCAGTATGTATTTATGAGATAATCAGTTATCAAGAGTGATGCATGGCACTTTCCATTGAAGCAAATTGTGACATGCAGCTTTTTGGCAGTCAGCATGCCCTGTGTGACACAAGCCTGAGAATCATAAAATGCATCATTAGTCCAGTTTTGTTGGAATTGTTTCAGAGGCAAAATTTTCTTTTACTTTTTCACACTACATGGACTTTCTGCTGTACAGTCAAAATGCAACTGTATAATGAAGACTTTAATATATAATGATGATTAAAATGTACTTGTTAGCTCAGCAGGTATAGATAGCACAATGCATTATATAATAGCAATGATCTTGCAATTAAATTCCTTTCTTACAGTTATATTAATGATATATATATATATATATATATATATATATATATATAATCCTTGTATTTGACTATATATACATTTATCCTTTGTGCTTTATATATTAGGCTCACTTGATCTTGATTTTAACTTTACATGTTTCTTTTTTAACTTTACATGTTTTCTTCTTTTTGATTGCAGATAGGAGCATGTGGCTACATTGAATATTTAATCAAAGACAGTTGTTGGTTAATTCAGGCATTCAGTCTTTCTTGTACAGTGAAAGGTTATTTTATCCGTAAGTAAACCATTTAACTAAATAAAATATAAAAATCCTGAATTTTTTTCTTAGGTCTTCTACTGTACATGATACAATGAATTGTTTAAAATCCAAATCAACTGGCCACCGTAGAACAGTATATAGGCATGGGAAGGGGCCCATTTATCAGCATTGTTATTTTGGTGGTTTTAGAGTTTTTTGAAACCATAAATAAACTCATTTCCACGAAAACTACAAATGTCTAGTCATTTATTTAAAGATCTGAATTGAAAAAACCAGGAACAAATTAAAATGCAGAACAAATTTTTTGTGTTTTTTACTGTTTTCCATGAATCTTCGTGGACTTATAAGTAAAAAACCCTGAAAACCTCTTCAACCATGAATTTAAAGCAGAAGGAAAGGCAAAGTCACTTGGGGGTGCCAAAATGTTAGGCACCCCCAAGTGACTTAAATCACCTACCTTTTACCCCGGGCTGGTGCCCCTGTTTGGAGAGAACAGCAACAGCCCGGGGTAGCTGCGATCGTTTCCTCCTTCCTGTATCGCTCGCGTGCGCATGCTCAGCAGAGTGAAAAAGCCGAACTTTAACAGAGAAGTCGGCTTTTCACCTAACAGGGGCACCAGCCCGGGGTACAAGGTAGGTGATTAAAGTCACTTTGGGGTGCCTAACATTTTGGCACCCACAAGTGACTTTGCCTTTCCTTGTCCTTTAAAAAAGATTGTTACAATTTGCCAAGGACAATTCCCATTGACTTCTAGAAGATCTCAACAGTTTTTTGATGGTGAAGTTTTGTAATAGTGGTTTTAGTGTTTTTGACATTTACTTAATCACAAAAAAATTCCTGTTTTTTTCTTAAATGAAAAATTAGAGTTTTAGCGCAAAAAAAAACTATTGTAAAAAAAAAAATTCTAGCATTAGTAAATGTCCCTCCTAATGTTCTAATGGTGGGCACTTGAATTTGTTCTTGATGGTCTAGGAGATATGTGATATGTGTCTGCGCAAAAGTCATTTCTGCAACCTTGTACATTTGTAGCCATTTCTCAGGGAAAACAAAAGATAGAGTTTGATTTATCACCCATAAAATTAAACAAAGTTATAGATAGAAAACATTGCTATACTAGCTGCAATTTCAGCAATATGCTGGGCAAAAAAAAAAAAAGTATAAACCACCGCAAGTCCAACTCTAAGGCTAATGTCCCACAGAGAGATTAGTCGTCCTTTGTGGCTGGTGAAAAGGCATTTCGGAGAGATTAATATCTATTGAGTATCTATTGCGGGCGACTAATCTCTCTGTGGGACACTAACCTTTAGCGGCAGATTAATCAAAATGTCAGATTAGCGCTCGCCACACAAAAACTCACCTTCGATTAATTCCTGTGGGATTTTTAGAAGTGTATTTAGCAATTCACAACAAAATAGAAAGGCAGTAAAGCTGCAGGTTTACTGGTGCAATTTTTAGTTTTTGTTTTGTGTTCACTGAAATAGACTTTATAATCTGTTCGAAAATAAAAAAAACAGAGTTGAGGCATGTTTGGTACCTTTGTTTGTTTGTACAGGCAGAGCCTCTAGGGTCCTGCTAGAACTAGAGTTAGTAGCTGTCTGCAATTTGGATTACAGCCATTGGTGGCTTTTGGTTGATATATCTGTTTATTAACTATACTTGCAAATCTGACAAATAGGGCCCGCATCACTACCAATTTTATGGCCCAATTTGGTCTTAATCCAGATCTCTAATCACAGGGAAGTTTTGCCTATAGTTTTCCTAGTCTACGATAGCATAGTCTTTTATTTTCCTGTGTGTGTATATGAGTATGTATGTAAAAAATGACTTGCACTTTGCTGCTTCTGCAGGTAGCAAGTCTGCTTTTTGTGTTATTAGTTCAGGACATAAGTGATATTATATCATTGCCAGGACAATCCTGTTGCTGTTAAATATGTTTCTGATGCTATTTATATATTTTGCCTACTTTATTTAGCCCAAAACACACCTGACTGTCAGTTGCCAAGCGGAGAGGCTGGAATCATTTGGGACAGTATATGTTTTGCTTTCCTTTTATTGCAAAGAAGAGTGTTTATGAGCTATTACTTCTTACATGTGGTTGCAGACATCAAATCATCTCAGATTCTAGCATCAAGGTATGTAGTACTAAAATAAAGCTCCTTTCTATTTATTCAGGAGAAATGTAAATAAAGATACAAGCCATTTGATGGCAGTGTTATATTATGTAAAATGACACATTATATGAACCCTATGCAATGTGTTGTGCAGAATATGTATTCTTTCATCTTATGAAATATGCACATGAACTTCTGAGATGCATATTGAAAATGTAACAAAGCCCCAACATCTGTTTTTTAAATTAGTACATTATTATTATTCTTTATTGATTATTTAAACACTATTAGCTTTCCTGCTATATTAGAGAAGTAATCTTAACAGTGTTATTGATCCAATACAAAGTATGTGTATAAGTGTTATTCTGATGTGGCCATGCATGGCAGCACACCAGCAATTATTTCTTTGATTGTGCAACCATTACTGTCGATGCAATCATTTGTAACTATCTGTATGAACATTTTATAACTGTTTTCATTGATTTTGTACATTTTTACAGAGGTGCTGAACTGTTCCAAGCTACAATTGTAAAAGCTGTAAAAGCAAGAATTGAAGAAGAAAAAAAATCTATGGACCAGCTCAAGAGACAGTATGGGAGATTTTCTTTTTAACATATACACGTACTTTACATCTATCTATCATCTATTTATCTATCCATCTGTCCTCACACTTATTCTGTATTAAGTTTATATGTTTCTTTTTTGTAAAATTTACTTACCGTATATACTCGAGTATAAGCCGATCCGAATATAAGCCGAAGGTACCTAATTTTACCTAAGAAAACTGGAAAAACTTATTGACTTAAGTTTCATCAAAATAAATACCAATAAAATTACATTAAATGAGGCAACAGTGGGGTATATGTTTTTAAATATTTATTTCAAATAAAAACTGTAAACTAGCTCTGTAAGTGGAGGGTCGACAAAAACAATTGTTTTATCAACAATGATACCTTAAGAGTACTTAATCAGCAACCAAGCTAAAACACAAAGAGTTAAAATCCTTCAAAACTATATATAGTTTATATAGAATATAAAGTGAAATGTCTAGTGCAGAATGGGACAGGTGAGGATGGTAGATGAAGATGAATTTGGGAGCGGGCCAGGGCACAGGAGGGTCTGGTTGCGAGTGGCCTAATTTGCACACAAAGGACAGAGGGTGCTAGTCTGGAGGGACCCGACTCGAGTATAAGCCATGGTGACTTTTTGAGCACATTTTGGGTGCTGAAAAACTAGGCTTATACTCGAGTATATACAGTAATTGCTGATGATGATACATGCTGTCTTATAGTTTCTGTTAATTTTTGATGCTAAATTAATTTGTTTTTTATTACAACTAAAACAATTGTCAATTTCACCAGGATGGACCACATTAAAGCCAGGCAAGAAAAATATAAAAAAGGTAAAGAAAAAATGCTGAGTCTTACACAGGATGGAGAAGGACAAGAAGTTCAAAAACTAGATGATGACGATGAAGAAGGTAAATGCATTTCTAATTCCAGCAAACTGTTAAGTTCATATAAATATTATTTTTTACATATGTTATAACTTTGCAGGAAACTATACTATAACTGTTTTGAAATCTGTACTCTTATAGGCTTCTGCAGTATTAGAAATAAATTCTGCTCAAAATATTTTGAATTTGTAATTTGAGTAATGTTTAAAGAATGATAAAATGTAGCTAGTTCAATGTTTGGTTAAGAAGGGGGAGCACCTGCCTTTTAATTATGATGCCATAGGAGAAATGCAGATTATGTTAACAATATACTGATATATCCTACAATAGAGTGGGCACAGTAGGAGTAACATTAGAAAAAATAGTGACTTATAAAAGATAATTTAATCCCATTTTTATGTACTTCTTAAATTATAGTACACAAACAAATACAATTAAACTTTCCTTGTGTATACCAAATTATTCTTTCCTCTATAAAATGCATTTTGGCATAATTTGTACTACCTCTCTTATAAGAAAGATCTAATATTTCCATCACATTGAATACAAATAGATACAGATTAAGCAGAGAGCTAATTAAAAATAGAAAAAAACCTAACTGGAACAGTCTGTTGACCCAAGAGACCTGCCATGATAAACTTAAACTTGCGTATAAGCATTATGAATGCTCCATTAATTTGACTGCTCTCCACAGCATTGTTAGGGAAATGCATAGTCAAAATGTAAATAGTTATAATTTACCAGTACAAGTATAGGACCCCATATTCAGAAATCCATTATCCAAAAAGCTCCAAATTACATTTTAAGTAAATAATTCTAAAGTTTAAAAAATAATTTCCTTTTTCTCTGTAATCTCTGATTGGGTTTATTTATTGCTTAAATCTTTTTAGCAGACTTAATGCATGGTGATCCAAGTGAATGAAAAGATTTTCTAAATGGAATATGACATGTCACAAACATAGATAATAGATCCTATATAGGTAGCAGACAGCAGTGAGTTGGTATGACTTTGTCCTGTTTTTAGGCTTGTAGGGCACAGGACAAAGTTCCCTTTTGTCATTAATATAAGTATTTATAGACTACTATTAACCAAACTATTCAATATTTTGGAATATTTCAAAAAAGGGATCCAAAGCTAAGAAGGCTTGGTCAGATCTTCTAGTTGAATACCAATAAGTGTCAACTTGATAAATGATGTTAAGTAGTAGTTTTTGCCAGACTCTTGGTGACTTCATATTCCTCCTCCTTTGTACCAAAGTAGCAAGGTGGTGGTCTGCTTCTTTGACCTAAGCCATGTTGTCCTACAAAAATGAAGCAAATGTGTGACATTGTTGAAAGAGCCAACAGTCATTATATACAGCACCAGCGATGCAGTATTGTTACATGGGCGCTGTGAATTTAACCTAAATGGAAGTCTTGGTTGAATATGTGTTGCTCTTAATTTTACAAAAAGCTCTTAAATACTATAGGTAAACATAGTTTCTCATGGCAGGTATTTCTGTGGGCAGTTTTGCTAATTTGTAAGTCAAAGTGCTTTTATAAATTCAAATGGAAATAAACTAACTAATATAAGAAAATTATTACTAATTTTAAATGTACAAAAGACACAATGTGGTCTGTTTGCTACAATAAAACTCTGTGCAATCATTTTCACCAAAAAATAATCTAATATGTTATTGCAGGTTTGCTAAACGGAAATCACTTCTATCACTTCTATTCTGTTTGTGACCTAAAATGCTTTTGCCTGTCATTGTATCTACAAAATAATTCATAATTTGTATCATCTTGTTTACTAAAGCACAATACCACCTACTGCTAAAATTATAGCCACACAGTGGTAATGTGATGTGTTTAGTTCATATTCATGATATATATGTCGATATATACATTTTGGAATTGTTTATAGATTTCAATAAATACACTTATTTTTTATGTCCCTTAGTATGCTTGTTTTAGTAGAGTATTTTCCTGTAATACAAGTTATATATTGGGTGTTCAGTTTATCATGCCATAATTTGAGTGATGTATCACCAGTTATTGCAGTGGCAGTAGTACAAATGTGTAGCAAAAATAACATTGAACTAACTCATCACAAAACAATTCTCGGTGATGACAATTCCTATGCGTATGCATATTCTAAATGCTTATAACAAGACAAAAGAATAATTTAGCACTTAAGTTAATGTGTGGGTATAATTTTGGTGCTAAAAATGTTGCCATGTTACTATATAGTCTTTGCACTTTAGTAAACAGATGCCATGATTCTTTGAAATAATAAAAAAAATGTTTGGTATTTGTCTTTAGTATGTGAGTTGTTTCCCCATGCTTATTATATGATTGAATAAAGTGAATTTGTCTTTTTTTCACTGTGCTAAATTAATGTATGAACATATTTCATTTTAGGAGACAAAGCAGACAAAGAGAAAGCCAAGGGCAAAAAAAAGCAGTGGTGGCGACCTTGGGTTGATCATGCTTCCAGTAGGTTTTTTCAATCATCTGTCAGATACACGGATTTAGCCCTTATATCCTTGACCAGAATAATCTGTTTGTTTTTTCTGCATGGTGACAACTTTGTGACTTCTCAGAGGGTTGAGGTGCAGTGAACTAGGTCATCAGTAAGCAATCTATTTAGAAACATGCTTGCTGACACGATACATTTAGTGGATCTGTTCTTATTTGTTTGAGAATAGTGCAGTTCATCATTTATGCTTGCTTGGATTACACTTATCATTTTACAAGGGTCTTTCTTACTTAACTCCCATGTCCAACCACCACAATGTGTTTCATTGACACTTAATTACATATGTATTAGCATGACATGATTTATGCAGTATGACATTTATTCACATTGTGGTCTTGTAAATCCTAGTAAAGTAGTATCTGAAGTTAAAAAGACACCCATCAATTTCAGCCTTGTACCAAAGAAGGTGCAGAGAAATGTGATCTAAAGTTATATTCATTTTATTCAGAAATGTAAAAGGATTTATTTCTGATTTCAAAATGGCAGTCAGACTAGTCCCTGGATCAACATTGTAGTAAGTTTTATATAGCCTTGTTTTGTCTCACTTGCTAAACAAGCATCCAAACCTTTCTTGAGACTTTATTCATAGTATCTGCCAGTCTAACCGCTTTATAGAGAGAATTCTACAGTTAAAAACCATTATCACACCTTAACATGAAACCTCACTTTTCTAGTGTTAAGGGATGTCCTCTGGAAAGTCTGCTAGCAAATAAAGTAAAGGCCTTTGAAATCAATGCAATTTATAGAGTTTTTATTTGTATGGGCAACATACATTTTTAACTGAAATTATTACATCACTGAATTGTGTGATAGATTTGGACCACTAAAACATTTCTGTGAAGTCACAAAGAAACTGTGCCAGTATTTCATTTCTCTACTGCCACGTCATTAACAGACCTGACTTCTCATGAGATCATACAGATTGACATTGGCCCATATTTGTCAGCCTTCCAGGGCTTTAAGAAGCCATTTATTATTTTTACCCTGAACATTTTATTTGAATTTAAGACTACCCTGAGTACACTTAAATCTGTAAACATCTCTTTTAGCACTGGAAGGCATTCTGGCATACCCCTGGTCAGTAAATATAGGCCAATGGGATTACATTATCGAACCCTTTAATTGCTAGTGTCCTCAAAATTTTATAAAATAATAGAAAACCTAGCATTTAAAGGTCTGATATTTGTGTAAATACAAATGTGACTTATGTTACTGAGATTGAATGTGTATGACAATTGTATAACTGGAACGTTCTAGTACAGTAAATTAAAGTTTGGTCTTGGGAGCAATATATGAATTATTTTTTTCAAAAATTTAATATAGGTCACATTTGTATTTTAGAAACATTGTTTGTTATTTTCTACAATTAAGTAAGGTTTCACCTCAAGTAAGTTAAAAGGGATCTAAAGTCAAAAATAAAAAAGTGCTTTTTCCAGACATAAGTCAATGAAAGCACTAGGTCAGTATGAGATTGCTGATAGGAACTAATAAATGAAAAGTGAGCTGTGTTGGGGTAGAGAGAAGTAGCTCCTTCCCTCACCTGTTAGCACAGTTTTATATCGGCCAGAGAGGGCAGCAAAATACACAATACAGAGGTTTCTCATTTAAGAAGCCCCTTGCATATTAAATTCATCCTTGGATGGCTGTCCAACAGATGCTTAACCAATAGCCCTGTGTTGCTGCTAATCTCCTTAATAAACATAACCTAGAAAATTAAAGTTTATTTTTTGCTTTAGATCCCCATATATAATTAGTATTTACTGGTAGATAATATTCTGTTCCACTGCCAAGTTGTTCTATGTCATTTTGCCCTCATTATTATGATGTAGCTAAAAATTACAATTTTTGAATGGTGAACATTTTAGAAATTTGATTGAATGGTAAACATTTTACAATTTATCACATAAATATCAAAAGAAAGTACAATTTTTAATAGATGCAAATTTAGACAAATGTAATATGTTCAATCAGACCCTATATAGTAAACTAGACATGCTATACATGCTATAGATGTATTCTTTCCCTATTTTGTTCACTATTGAGGATGCATTCACATCATAAGCTACACCTATTTGTCAGGCGCTATATTTGATTTGGCAACATATTCATTCATATTAATTTGTTTAACCAAAATTATTTGCAAACTCAATGTGTACAGATATTTTTGTTGACTATTCATGTCAGGCGTTTATAATGATGGGGGCAAAAGGTTCACTTGTCATATGGAATCCGAATATAACCACTGATATCCAACCATTAATTTGGTAGTGTCCGGTAAAAATGGCAGCGGAGTGGCATCCATTGTATACTTGCTGACTGAATATTTTTTAGTTTGTTTTATTTTTTTTGGTTGTTTTTTGTCTTTTTAAAACCTTGGTTGTAACACAAAACATAAAATAAATCATTTCTGTTCAAGGATACAAGGCACAGGTCTTTTCTTAACAACTAACCCGGAGGCAAAAGGTCTTTCTGAATTTTTAGGCAAACTAAAGAAAACAAAATATCTTAGTACTGCTAAATATGAATGACATGACACTTGTGAATGCAATAGAAAGTGCGAGAAACAGCATCTGCCATCTGCTTTTTTCCTTTTTGGAAAACATATGGAAAGTGTAATGTGTATCTCTATATACTGCTAGTTTTAGCAAACGAAAGATGGCAATGTTCTGAACAATATGATTGCACAGGTTGTTAGGGTTTATTGTTACAGTCCCGGAATTGCACTGATACTGTTTGCTTACTGGGGACCATATTTTAGTTTATGGGCAAAAGCCACATATTTATGAACATGGATCATTATCTTCACATGAAATAGTGTGCTATATTTTTAGAAGTCAAATTTAAATTGGGTTTTTTCACATAAATATGTGAAGTTTTATGGTTGCAATTATCATTTTTTATCATATTTCTTTGGCCCAGTCAGCATGCTATAATTATTTCAGTAATCTCCATTATTTGCAGAATTAATACAAGTTACAAGATTAGATACCAGTCTGGGTAAAGTCCAGTTGTTTAAAGATTTTTTGATCTAAGGGCCTTGATTTACACAATACTACAGTTAACCTATGCTTTCAGTGTTGCACTGGGGTGTCTGGGGCCCACCAAGCTGTCACCTCAGGGGCCCCCCGCTCCAATCTCGAACCTTCCAACCAAGAAGGGCCCTGTAGTGCTGCCCTTGTTTAGCTGGGCCCCTGTCTTGGGAAGAGAGGGCAGGAGCTCCTGTGTTTGCAAGTTCTTTTCCCTACACATCTTTCCATACTGCTCCTTTTATCTCTAAAGTCTCAGTCCCAGAGAGCTGGATGGGTGAAGTTTGAACTTTCCATTCAATCCCAATGCATTTTGACCAGGACTTAACTTTTCCTCCTGTTAGAGGAATGAACTTGCCAACACCCAAGCTCCCACCCTCACTTCTGAAGTCTGCAGCTCAATGACAGCAAGGGGGCCCAGCTAATCAAGTAAGTGCAACAAAGTCGGGCCCACCTAACACCCAAAAAACCACCAAGCCCCCAAAGGCAGCACTGGGAGTGGGACTGGGTCAGCGGGGCCCAAAAGGGCTAGGGCCCACCAGCTTTTTTCCCAGGGTCCCACCGGCCCAGTCTGACACTGATTTGTTTATTTGTGCAGAATAGTAGAGTATTTTTCAAATAATACTTTATATTAAGAAGGATAGTAGAGTTCTACCATAAGTGCACATGTAACTGATTTCACATGGTAATACCCATCTGTGCTTCACACTAGGCAGAGACTACAGTTTTCCTTTTTGCAGATAATTACAGAAAGTTTCTTATGTTATCTAAAATATATGAAGTTTTGCTTATTAAAAAAAAAATATTTATGCACCAATATGTGTTACTGATAGTTTGCACCATGTTGTAGCATAAAAAGCACCTGTGCAAAATGTTGTTAGATACAAGTAACTATTTTATTTCACTTAGTGGTGAAAAGCGGTGATTATTATTTGTTTGAGACGGACAGTGAAGAAGAAGATGAGGATGACAAAAAAGAAGAAGAGCCTAGAAGAAAATCTGCCTTCCAGGTATGCTTGGGTAGATGCAAATACTGTTAAATGCACGATGGGCAGATCTTTGCTAGAAAGAGAAGCTTGTCAACATATATGGACAACTGTTAAGCACCTTGCGTTTACCGTTTTCTATTCTCTATTAGTTGTATTTAATACTGACATGAATAATTGGATTCATTCAGTTTCAATGCGGCTTGCACAAAGCATTGACTAAGCTTTTCTTATGTTAGAAATATTTTTGGTTTTATTTTTTTATTTTGCAAAAGGTACATAAAAAATAAAGTTTTTCATTAACTTTATTTTTATATGAAAACATTAAACAGATGAGAAAATAAGTGCTAGCACACTAATGGTGCAGGTTGCAGAAATGCAATTTAAACAGTTTTCAGTTAGTTTTACTTTTTGAAAACACAATGCAATCCATAGAGGATACAGGTCTTGAATTGCAATGCCTGGGTTCCAAAGGTAAATCATGTCTATTAATATAGATAAATGTCATTTGTCCTCTTGTAAAGCAAAAGCTTTGTTATAGGAAAAGTAATTTGTATTAAGCTTGTAATTGAACGTCACTAATTGTTGTACTAATACTAAATTGAGCAACTGTTACCATGCATGAAGATGCAAAATGGTCTAATCACCAGTAACTAAAGTTGAGCTTAGGCCATAGAGTGTGTAGAATAGTAATTAATAAAACTAACTGCCCTCATTGGATAGTGGATATCTTTTTCAGTGTTACAAGTGCATTTAAATGACAATATGTTGTGTATTCCTGTAGCTTTCTGTTCCATAACACTAACCTTTACTCGGTATTAATTCAGTTTTTCAATGTCTTCTAATTGCTAATGCTTTGTCCTTCTTTTAGAGAGCTATTGGAAAGTTTGCATCAGCCATTATAGCCTTGCCAAAGTCTGTCATTAAACTGCCTAAAACAATTCTTCAATATTTAATCAGAGCTGCAAAGGTATTCATAAGACATTTTTAACGTGTGTGCAAAACATGACCCAAAAAGTAGTATATTAGTGTATTGTATCCTCTATCAATGCCTCCTCTGTATCTCCTCTCTGCACAGTGTTTGGGTGTCTTTGTAAAATAAGACAAGAATAAAGTTATGATCTGGCTATTTCTAATTCAACTGAACCATTTCCAAATAGTTTAAAAGAGGCAATTTGATGATTATGATGAAATCATATCCCATTCACTCAGTGTATTTTGAAATATTAAAGAGGACAATGCAGACGATGGCATTTCCATTCCCATGACATTACCATTGTTTCTGTTGTTAAAGTCCAACTAAACTGCATGCGTTCAGTGGAGGGGTAGGCAGTGTGTTATTTCTCTCTCTCAGGAAGCTGGTATGGCACTCAGAAACTGCATAATGCTGTTGGAAATAAAGATAAATACAAACCACAGTCTCTTATTTCACATGTTTTCTTTGTGTAGGAAAAATCAGCAAGAATTTATACTTTAGTTGGTATAATATATACATATGCTCAGAATGCGCTACAAATATAATGGGATTAGGGAAAAACACATTTCAGTATTTGATAAAATAAATTATACTCAGAGGAGACAGAGGAAAATAGCATGGTTTTGAGATGTATCTCATTCACGCACATTCTGTACAGTTTCATCTCTAGCTACCAGATTCACTGCCAGTACTATAGAATTAGCTGTAGTCTAGTTATCATGTAGAATACACTGACAGCAATCGGGTATTTGCCCATATCTCTGTTTGTGCATGTGCTGCTTAAACTTGAATGGGCTGCATAGAGCAAAACCATTATTTGCAATATCTGAGCTACTCTTTCCTACCCTGTCCTTATACTAGGGTCTCTTCATTGTCCTTATACTGTGGTTCTCCATTTTCCATAAGCAAATAGTACTGTATACTACAGAACCTACAATTTATTAGTTCAGACAAAAGCCTCTAGGTTATGAGTAATTAAGCTAAACCCAGAAACAAGGTTTTACACAAGCTTCAGAGCAACAGTGAGTCCATAGGTGCTAAATGTGCAGCCAGCTATTTGCAGGCCAAACAGTTTGTTCCACGCCCATTTCAGCTTTCCAATTATGTACAGATTTTGCTTGGAGAAGCATTTTCACAAACGAGAAAGTGCCCTTTCTAAACCATTGGCACAAAATAGAAAGCACCATGTTGTAACATGCAGACATAAGCTGTTTTTTGTAACACATTCAGGCAGGAATCATTATGGTAGCATTCTCTTGGCATTCACAATACCAAGACTTGTCCATCAGACTGACAGATTTATCACTCAAGAGAATGTTTTCACTGCTCTACCATTCAGTGGTGGCAACTCAAGCCAAGCCAACAAATTACTTTGCTCATGGAGATATTGGGCCTGAGTGTGAAACCTCCCCCCACTGAAACTCATCTATCTAGGCTTGCAAATAATAGTTGGACAACAGGAATTGGCAGTTTTAAGCACCTCTGCTTTTGAAAGCCCCATTATGGTTTAACACTCTGAAACTAAAGTGTTGTCGGTTGATAAGCATAGTGCTAATAGGACAGACATTTGCCATTTGACTTGTTGGAAATATAGCATCCTAAGAAGGTTCCACAGCAAAAATCACTAAGCTTTTTAGTAACACCCTCCTGTTTGATTTTGGACATGGCTGCATGCTTAATTCTATACCATTCTGAGCAAGTGGGTACCTTAAATAGCCAAATCCACTAATGGTGTCTGGATATTTCTTGTCATATAGCGTAACTTATATAGGGGGTTGTGTGGCCTTCAACTGCTGAATGACTGAAGCTGCACATCCCTGGACTTTACAAATGGAAGGAAGGAATGATAAAATATGGAAAATAGGAGGCCGTTTAAGAAGCTCTCATCCAATGATGGCTATGTTTAGAGCAGAAACAGCTAGTTGGATGTTCAGTATTTATTTTCTGACATTTTGATAGGGCTTTGTATGCACATAGCAATGTGATGAGCCAGTTTAGTAGTTAACATCTAAAGTGGCTGATGATTTTAAATAATCAGTATTACACATGATTGCCTTGGATATTTTGGATGATAGCTCAAATGTAAAAAATCAATTTGGCCTTAGTTTCGAATCAGCTGACCCACTAGTTGGTTGGGACTGCACTCCTCATGCATTTTAGCGTATTGGCCATCTACATGTGTTTATCTGACCAGTAACTATTGTGGGTATAATTTGAAATTCATAGAATACTTAAAGTACAACAAGATGAAGAGACTTTGCCCTTGATGACAGAGGCAGCCATTATTTGGTTGTCTGGCTGATGTTGGGCTTAGCTGCTGATATACATTGCTATCTAGAGAATAACTAAGAATGATGGGGATTACCGTTCTGCCACTACTAGAGAGCTGGATGTTAGCTAGCACAGGTATTAGGTTAAACACTTTTGGCAAGCACATTTTAGGAACATTTTTATTTATTATGCTACAACATGGCTTTAAAGTCCTGTGCCTGAAACTTACTGCAAACAAGTCTAACAGTATTAACTCCAGCTTCCCTGAGACCAAGGTGTGTTTATGCCATTAAGTGCATGCCTATTGGGAATGCTTGTCTTCTGCATGTGCTTTTCTTGTTGTCTTGCATGCTAAATTAAAAGAAAAATAACTTTTACAAGGATTATCATTTGCTGAGCCAGATGATAATTCCAAAGAAAATGAAGTGTCTATTCTGTTTCACAAACTGTTACCAATGAAAATACTCTTCGAATCAAACATCTTTTCTTTCCATGGAAGGCAATGTAAATATGGTGTTGTTCTTATGTTTGGTATGCTGTAAATTGATGTTTTCATCAAACTCTTTGGAGCTTACTAGTAGAATTCAGTTTTGTTTAATAATATACCAGAAAACTGGATCTCTAATGACATTGCTGATCTTCCTTAAACACATTTCTTATGTACAGATGTGGCTTTCTGAACTCACGCAAATATCACCAACTGTACACACTCATATGCACACATACACACGCACACACATCCAGTAAATGGTGTATGAAATAATAGTGTGCTAACTGCAGAGCACAGCTAAACTTTATATCATACAAACCGGTTTTGTATGGAGATTCACATCACTGAATTCCATTTACAATCAAATAAGCACGTCAAACTGAAGATATTTTGTAAAATCTAAACAGTTTTGCTATTCAGATATTGAACCAGTTCCTTATTTTACAAATACTTGCCCAGTGAAATCCCATTAATTGGTGTCACACAGTATTCTTCTTAACCATATAAAAGCACAAAAGCCAGATCTCTGGTAGAACATTTCCAAGGTATGGATCTGCAGTGGCAGGTACATTTTGGCTCTTGGGGGGGGGGCGGTTCACATATTTCCTCTAATACTGGTAAGTGTTGCTCTGCTTGCTCACTAAAGAAACAGATCTATGACTTGAGGCTGTGCCAGGTGCCTTCCCTGATGCTGTTAGGTTGCATTGCAAGCTGCCTTGTTTACTGATCATGTGATAAAAACGGCAGTGCATAGCAGTTCCCCTCATGGAAATACATCCCTGGCACCTGTGCTGTCTAATGCATGTATGGGTGCTACTGAGAGACTTTACAGAGCAGGAGAGAGTTGTTTGGAATCTGACTGCTACTGTCTCTGCTAGTCATTTTCAGTCAAAATTAAATGAATACAAAATAGCTCTTTCATTGTCAGTTAATTTGATATCCAGAAAGAATGCAGCTTTTCTTTTTTCACTTAAACTGAAGAGGCAGTAGCCATATCTATGGTTATTATGCCATTAAAAACTCAAAAATACAGGTTTCCTAATGAAAGGAAATGTAATTCTAAGTAACATTCCAATGTACATTTTGCAGTTATTTGTAAATGTAATTGCAATTGAAATCAGTATTTCTCTGTCTCTTTCTGCACTGGTGCTTCTATTTCTGAAACAATGCAGCAGAAGTCAGCCTAGCATAGATCTTTACAGGTCTGCCAATCAAAAGCCTTCTGATCTCTTCCATGATTCAGAATCAATAGCAGTTATATTTCCAAATAACTGTAACTGAAAATGTGTAATTAATGTATGTTGGAAAGCTTCTTAGCACAATTTCCGTTACTGGGACTACATTAATCAGTGATAATGATGTTTACAATATATTAAAAAAATGGTAACTCAACACACTTGAAACTAGGGATATCTATCTCAGTCTCCCTATCTATTATCCTCTGCCGTCTGTCTACCATATGTCTATCTTCTGATTCTTTCATATCATCTAAGGTTTAACAATATTTGCAGATATAGTTTATTTTCTAAATAACTCTGTTTTGTTTAGTTTTTGTACCAAGCATGGATTACTGATCCAAAAACAGCCCTTAAGCAAAGAAGCATGGAAGCCAAAGAAGAAAAGGCAAGGGAAATGAGGCGAAAGGGCATTGCTGAAGGTAAGAAATGCAATAAGTGAGCCAAGGAACATGGGTTGACTCAAATGGGGTGACACAAGGGAGGGTTCAAGACAAGGAGCCATATTTATTAAAGACAAAAATGATGTACAATTCTGAAATCTGTTTACCACAGACCCCCTATTGGACCCACTATTCAGTTGGATTGTTTGGGTCTGTCTATGTATGCCTAACATTAGATAAACTAGCAATTTGTGGCTAATGAGCCTGTAGACCAAGCTGTTTTTTACAGCAATTTTTTTTAACTAATGTCTATTTTCAGGTGATATTATTGTAGAATGTGGGGATAAAGAAGAAGAAAAAGAGCAAGGAAAAAAGAAATCAGATGGCCCAGGTAAGATAATCTCACAGAACAGAAGATCTTTATTTTATATATATATATATATATAAATATATATAAATTATTTTTTTTTTTATCCTTGAGAAAGGTCCTAATAAGGACCGAAACGTTGGTTTTAACAATATATCTACAATAAAAAATTTTGATGAAACATTGAAGGGTGTGCTGGCCACAGATGATTATTTTCTATACAGACATCATTTTGGCTAGCACCCCGCAGAATATTGAGCCATGGAGTGCGGACACGATTTGGATTGATATATATATATATATAGTATAAAAAGACCAGCAACTCCGGGATTTCTTGTGAAAAATCAAAACATATATTCAAAGTAGCATAAACAGCCGACGTAACGTTTCGGTCCCCATCGGGACCTTTCTCATCCCTGTGTATATATATATATATATATATATATATATAGATGGTGTTGGTAAGGCACCAGTTAAGAAAGCTAATGACAGAGAGTTGAAAGTAGAAGAAGAAGGCATTGCTAGGAACATTTAGATTTTTATTAAATCAATTTGATTACCATGGGTTCATGTAAATACTCATTTGACAGTCTTTATCTTTCTTAAACAGGATGTTCTTTTAAAGACTTCTGTTAATTATCTGTGCAAGGCAGTTATGAATAAAGTATTGCTAAACTTCTTCAATATACCAGTTGTCTTTAGCGTTTTAGTAGTTTTTGACTTCTGACTCTCATTGGAGGCTGTAATTAGCACAGAGCTGCCAACTCCAGCCTTCACGTGGTGCTTATGGGTTTATGAGTAAGTAGGACAGTGATTCCTACTTTCTCTCATGTCAAATTAAAATATTGCAATAGTACATAATTATCTCTAGCACACAGCGCTGCTGGCAGTTAGCAGGAGCTTACAGTTTAGAATGATGTAGAAAAATGGGTGACTTTAAGCTAAGGAAGTCATACCCAGGTGCCATAACTGCAGGAATAGCCTCTGTGTTTCTGCTTTATAAGTGTAAATCATTTGGTGTTTGATAAAATTGTGCCTCACAATTGCATTTGCAGACAATATCTTCAAAAGAATATTTAACATCCTGAAGTTTACTTGGGTCCTCTTCCTTGCTACAATCGATAGTTTTACGGCTTGGCTAAACTCCATTTCAAGAGAACATATTGATATCTCCAAAGTTCTAAGCATAGAACGTTGCATGCTGACTAGAGAGATAAAAAAGGTAATTCTGTGTTTAGCTCCTTATAAACTACACATAACATCTTAAACCTCATGTTGATAGGTACAGTGTAAAGGTACAAAATGCATTGGCATACAGACAAGGATTATTGTCATATACATTACTGCAGTGTTATTCAGAATAAAATAAACAAATATCACTGATTACATTTTTTTTTCTGGGGGTTTACATGTCCTTTAATAGGCCACCTAATATTATATAAACTATCTGCTAGTTAAGTATTCATTCTGAAGTTATAGTTTTCCTTTAATGTTAAAATAAGAGTATATTGTAGTAAGACCATAGTCATATGAAGTCATTAACAAGAAAATGCTTGGAGCTTATAAAATGTGCTGATATTTACTCTGCTTATTCAACAAAATGATCCTCTTCTGGACTCTCTTACTGTTTCATAATTATACTGACAAAACCACAAAGAATGTTTAACTTTTGTCAGCTAGTTGAACAATTTCTTTATCGATGGTAAAGTGAAGCATACCTCATCAGAGAAACATATCTAATCGTCTTTCTGATTTTTTTCAGGGCAATGTGCCTACTCGAGAAAGCATCCACATGTATTACCAAAATCAAATAATGATGAGCCTTTCTAGAGAGTCTGGACTTGACAGAATTGATGACCAACCTGGTTCATCGTCCAGTCACCATAGCCATGACAAGATGGCGAGTAAAAGGATGGACAGTGCAGACTCAGCTGTATCTCATGATAGCATATCAAGGTACAAGGGTTTTTGGATTTCTTCTTTTAGCATCAGGAACTGTTTTAGGTTTCAAAGGAATGGGGGCTTGTCCAGGTCCCAACTTTACAGGGGATCCTTCGCTGAAAAGGGTAATTGGTATAAGCACAAATTGTATTGTATTAGCCTGCTTAAAAAAGGTCATTGTTTTTTATTCACAGCCAACAGATTTATCCTCTGGTTTTCCAGCCGGTACTGACCTTCAACTCTCTGCAAAGTCTGTTACCAGTGTTGGTTGCTCACTAGCAACTACATTGGACTCCCTAATTTTGCAATTCCTTTTTCCTCCTAGGTTGGGACCTCAAAGTTATTACTTCTGGCCAAAGATGTTGTTTTATAAACTCAGCGTATTTTGTGTTTTTCTGCTGTGTATATTGTACACTGCCTTAGACATGAATTAAACTGATTTTAAAGATAATAATGTTTAGATTATAATGTTTGTTGGGCAGTAAAGTAAAAACTGTTTCCTATTGCAAGTGCAAAAACATTTGGGCAGAGAAACCTTTAACCTGTGATGCCATGTTTACTCACTTTCATACTTTTGTTGTTATAATATACATCCCCATTCTATAGAGAAGGGGATAACCCATCAAAGAATACTGTATTAGATTTACAGTGAATTGAGGCTGCTCCAAGATTATATAACAGACTCTAGAACCCTCACACATCCACCAAATCCAATGTAGACAAAGGTGCAGGTGGTGTTTTAAAAATGGCCAGGGGAGGAGCATTATTTTTAAATAAGATAGTGGGAAAGAAGAAGTGTTTTTGGAAAACAAAGAATGTACGTGCTGTATACTTTAGAATTTTTCATAAGTTACAAAAGCCTTAGCGTTCTTTGAAGCAATTTTACTGGCAACCTTTCTTCTTTGTGCCTTTTCTGTTTGTTTACACAACCTCCTATTAAATATTTCTGAGCTATCTCTACGGCAGAGAAATATCTTGCATGAATAGGCCAGGTATTCTACATACGCCTCTGAACAAGCTAAGGCCAAAGTTTGGAGGTTGTACTGTGCTATAGAGAAAGTAGTCCATGCATTAAAAATATGTTGATGAAAAAAGCACTGGAGTTACTAAGGGCTTGTATTTGGATGTACAACTTTATTGTTATTTGAAGTGTTGCATGGCTGATCAAAAAAATTATTCCTGCTTAAGGAGGAATGTAGTTTATGTATAGATTAGTAGTAGCTCTTACGCTCTTGTTGTGCTTTTATTTTGTCAGTATTTTGCCTTTCTTTGTGCTGGTGACATTGGTAATTCTTTGTGCTTCCTAATATACAGGAGTCATGTTCAGAAAAAGTTCCCCCATTCACAGGTTCACTTACCTTTCTAATATCCTCTTTTATTGGGGGGAGTGGTATTCAACTTAAAATTAACTTTTAAGGATGATGTAGAGTGATATTCTGAGACAATTTGCAATCTGTCTTCATTTTAATTTGTAGTTTTTAAATTACTTAGCTTCTTGTTTAATTCTTCAGTTTGGAATTTCAGCACCAATCTGGTTGCTAGGGTCTCAAATTACTCTAGCGACCAGGAAGTGGTTTGAATGAAAGACTGGAATATAATTAGGAGAGGGCCTGAATAGAAAGATAAGTACTAAAAAGTAACCATAACAAAAGTTTTTTGACTGCCAGGGTGGGTGACCCCTCCCATTTGAAAGCTGAAAAGAGTCAGAAGAAAAGGGAAAATAATTCAAAAACTATAAAAAATTTAAATCAGTTGAAAAGTTGCTAAGAATTGCCCATTCCGCATTAAAAGATAACTTAAAGATTAACCATTCATTTAATAATATTAACAACATAGCGAAAATGTTTTCTGTGGGTTGTACTTCCTTGTTGAACCCAGTGTATATACTAATGCTGGGCTGTACCAAATTAGCAGGAAAACTGTACTAAAGGACCAGTTTATTAAAAGATAACAAAAAAAGTTTCTCCTGCAGATTAAATCTTTTTCTATTTATCAATTTTTATCACATCTTCTCACTGGCAAAAAGGATTCAAGAGCTCAGAGCTGCCAAGATCAATTAAAAACAATGAAAATCTTTCCATCACTTCACATGCTCTTAAGAGGCGTAGAGAATTTTCAAGTTGTTTTACCGTTGAAGTGTAGGAAAAAAAAAACTTCACATTTTGTAGAAACACACAAGACACAGCAGTACTGAAGTCTGCAATTCATGTTGTGATAAGCACCAATAAAACGTGAATTGCAGGCTTTGGTACTGCTGTGTCTTGCGTGTTTCTACATTGTGATTTGGAAGAGATTTCCTAATATAGTTCTTATACTAATACAGCTTTTGTGTTTGTATCCAGTGATAAGTTCCCATAAATGTATTGTATGTTTGAACTGAAATTCTATTGAAATAGTTTTGCAAATGAAGATGTTTTTTAGTTGCAAATGACATTCATGCTTCATTTCATTGTGCCTATATGCTTTTGTGTTTGTTGCATGCCATTTTGTAAGATTGCTTATGTCTGTGTATTATATTTTGCTTGTGTTTTACTTATTGTTGTCTTTGTGACTGTTTGTGCTGCTAGCTGCTGCACTGAAGCAACCATGCTATTCTCAAGGCAATCTACACTTGATGATTTAGATGGACCAGACTCTGTACCAAAAACAAGTGAGCGTGCTCGACCTAGGCTTCGTAAAATGTACAGCATGGACATGTCTTCTTCATCTGCTGACAGTATAGCTTCAAGGTGCTTAATTCATGCATGCTTTATTCACTCCATTTCAAAACTGTACATAAAATAATGTTTTCTTTTGTTTTTTTACGTTTACCCATAAGCATTATCTTCTTCCAACAGAAAACAAAATGCGCTGTTGATATGAGACGTCCCTCATATCTAAGGTGTTTTTTACCTTCACTGAATTAGTCAGGTTTTCTGAAACATTGAAAATGATTTGTAAGTGAGCAAAAATTATCCTTTAAAAAATTTACAGCTATCCAGACATCTGGAATCAGTGATTGTAAAAAGCTTACCTTTGGCAAAACACACCCAATAATTGTCTGTCAGCCAAATAAAAATGTATTCAGATCTTAGCAGTAAATTAAATATTAATCAATTGTTCCACGCACAACAGACTAGCACAGACTCCCAGCACTCTACTGTCTGTCTACTGTATGCATGGCTACATTATGTCTTATTTTATTCCATTAAATATTTTCACCTTACCTCCTAATTCTAACACTAAATCCTATGGGGAAACCCATTTATACTTGAAAATTCTTTAGGAATTAATAGAGAGCCTTGCAGAAGCCAGACTGCAAAATGTTTGGGAAATGTGTCTGCTGTGTATCTGTTGTGCTTGTGCTGACTATTCCTGTAAGTTTAATGAAAGTCGAACTTAAGAGGCTTTATCTGAATATATTCAAGTAGCTTGGCACTAGAATGTGAGTATTAAGCTCAATGCTGTGACCTTCTATAGCATGCCTCTTATCCAATCTGCCTGCTCTGTCTGTTCTGGGGCTTCCTCCTGAGCAGACAGAGAAAAGGTAGCAAAATATGGGGAAATTTCTAATCAGTAACATAATAAGGCAACAAATACTCCACAAAGCCTTTGTACCCATTAGTACAAAATTCTTGCTGTTTTTGCCATAAAAAGTATTGTAACCAGATTGTACAGCTGGAGCAGATTTTGTTAAAGCATATGCACACTATATATATATAAAAAGGGAAAAGGTTGAAGCTGCAGCTGTAGCATTTGCTCACATTTGCATTGTTTTGACCATTTTTGCCCCAGTAATAAAATTAACATCCACTTTTTACCTCTGTCTCCATTTCCCATTTAAGGCAACAAGAAATATGGGCAAAAGCAAGGAAGATAATGTGTGATTGCTGTATACAACAGTTTTACTACAATGCTGGCCATAAAGCATGTCTTAATGGCATATTCGCTACATAGCATTTGCTTAATTTTTACATAGGCACAGATTAGTAAATTTCCTCATTAAGAAACTGCCTTAAATTCATATCCCAACATTCTGCAGTTGCCCATAAATGGGCCTCTAGCTCATGTATGCATGTTTTAGTTGCTTGTTTTACATTATTGGAAGTGTAAAACATTCAATAGATCGTCCACAAGCAAACACTTGCTTAAATTGCATCTATAAATGTCAGCTAACAGATAGATATGTCCTTTTGTATGCTGTCAAATCAATTTTGCTTTTTTAATGCACACTAGCAAGTAATGTGTATAAAACAGATTTCCCAGTCTGACTGATCAAAAACATCTTTTTCCTATTGTGAAGCCCCCCATTCACACAGTAATACTGGCTAACTACCCACCCCCTATTTTGGTGAGATATTTTGTAAGTGTTCATGATTTGTAACTAGACTACAACTCAAGCTGTAACTTGTTGCCAAGTCATCCTAATATTTCAGGATAAACTGTGAATTTCATCCTAACAAAATTTTAATATTAGGTATTATTTATGGATTCTACAAGCCCACTAACTGTAGCCTATGCAAAAAAAGAGGTTTCAAATAATAGGATTGATTTTTCTAGATTATATATAAAATATATATATATATATACATTTATAATAAATTATATCAACAATCTGACAGTCTATTATACAGTATGTAAGTACAGTTTTTCTATCTAGATGGATGATTTTAAGCTTTTAGTTGTCCAGCCCTAATAACAATTAAAATTAAAATAAAGGTTTCATTGTAGCTACAAACAAACCAATGACATTTTTGCAAAAATAAAAAAAACTGTTACAGACAAAAGTGCAAAATTATTTGTTGAAACAGAACACTATAGCGCAGTGCTGTCCAACTTCTGTGGTACCAAGGGCTGGATTTTTCTGGTGAACATGGTGAAGGGCCAATAATGGAAACCAGTTTTGGCCACTCCCTTTTTTAAACCACGCCCATTGCAAACCAAACATTTGTTATCACGATAACCACATCAAGGATGGTAGCAAACAAAAAAAACCCAAATAATTGGTGCTCACTGCAGGGATATTACCCTTTACTCATATGTGTAAGAAGTTTATTATGTCATATTAAGGCATGCCCTTTAATCCATATGCCTCCTCCCCTGTGGACAGTGCAAGAACCCCAAGCACATAAACACCTTAAGGACACCCTACCTGGCACACACAACCAGCATAGGGCAGGCAGCATATGGCACACACAGGCAGTACAGGGCAGTCAGAGCATGGCACACACAGGCAGCATAGGGCAGGCAGAGTATGGTACACACAGGCAGCATAGGGCAGGCAGAGTATGGTACACACAGGCAGCATAGGGCAGGCAGAGTATGGCACACACAGGCAGTATAGGGCAGGCAGAGTATGGCACACACAGGCAGTATAGGGCATGCATAGTATGACATATACAGGCAGTATAGGGCAGGCAGAGTATTGTACACACAGGCAGCATAGGGCAGGCAGAGTATGGCACACACAGGCAGCATAGGGCAGGCAGAGTATGGTACACACAGGCAGCATAGGACAGGCACAGTATGGTACACACAGGCAGCATAGGGCAGGCAGAGTATGGCACACACAGGCAGCATATGGCAGGCAGAGTATGGTACACACAGGCAGTATAGGGCAGGCAGAGTATGGCACACACAGGCAGTATTGGGCAGGCATAGTACGGCACACAGAGGCAGGGTAGAGCAAGGCAAGCAGAGTAGGAACCATAGTAAGTGTACATGCACACCTGTCCTCTCAAAAATAAATAACCCGATGCTAACAGAGTATAGGGAGACAGCACCCCCACTAAATATCCATGAAAGGAACACTCAACACACAGGTAAGATGCCAAAGGCAGTGTAGGGTACACTGGTAGTGTAGGGTAGGCTAAGTATGGCGCATACAGGCTGTGTTTTGCAGCAGAGTAGGGAAGGAGACAGGGCAACCTATCATGTCTGCAAGTAACTAATCATGACCACTCCAGGGTGAACAGTTTGTACTGTACTATGTACAGTGCACAATGCTGGCACTGCTCCTACAGTCTGAAGTGTGAATAAGTGAACCATGTGTGAACAATACAGGGGTTTACAGCCTGAATCTGAGGTGTGAACAATGCAGGGGCTATTTAATCTCAGTACTGATACCATTTAAACCTTACACAAAGGTAAGTAGTCACAGCAGCCTGGGGTGCCACACAGAGGGGGGCTGCAGGGTGCCAATTGGGCAGCACTGCTATAGGGCATAACAGTGCTGTATTTCACAGTTTTTTGAAAATGGGGGCTGATGTTTGATTGGTTTTTGGATGGAGTGATTATATGTCTAGCCAAGAAGAAGATTATATAGCCAAGAAGAAGATTCTGCTCCATGACAGTACTTACCAGATTGTAACACTCACAGAGACCTCACTGCCAACCAAAAATCCATTTTGGCCAGCTATGGGGGGCAGGTTTTAACCTATGCTCCATAAAATACCTGGGAAGCTGAACATAGGTAAGTCCTGTATGAATTTGTGGGGATTAATGCAATTGTGCCAGCCCCCCCAAAAGTTTTACATTGTACTGTAATCAGTATAACATTATTTATGTAGACAGGTTTGCACAGTGATATTTATTGTCTGATTTTTTGTATTTAATCTACTGAATAAGCTGGCCTGTAACCTTGAAATGTATGTTTTAAAACAAACAATATATTCTTGTATTCACAGAAAAGTGTATTTAAATTCTAATATTGACTGAAATAAAAATGTGTTCAGACTTTTTAGGCTCCTGCCAGGCAAAAATAGGCACATTGAATCAGTACAATAATATGTACATATATTGTATAAATGATACCTATATTTACACAATATGTAATCATACAGATGTATGCATTGGAGCTATGACCCTACACAGAATAACCTTAAGTATTAATATTAATAAAAAATAACTTTTACTTTTGTTCTAGTGAACTGTTTGCTGTAGGATTAATAATATAAGAAATTTGCATGTAAAAGAACCTGGTGAACAGAAAATGTTGCTGCACTCTAAATTAATAGCATGCTGAGGGCTACCCGTTGCAATGAGCAAGGTTTAGTGCTACTGCTACAGTTTGACTATCCCACTGAAATATACTTTTCAGAACTGTTCAGTCCCATGTAAATAACTCCTTTCTGTATTCTTTACTTTGAGATCTGCTGAGATTACTACTAGTTTGTTTGGCCTAAGCTAGAATAGTTACTTTATATAGGTAAACAGGTGATGTACACCAATGATACATGCCTAGAAACACTGCACAGAGCATTTCCAAAATGACATTCATTAGTTGCTAAAGAAACAAAGGGGGTCATTTGTCAACACTGGGTAAATTTACCCATGGGCAGTAACCCATGGCAACCAATCAAATTGTTGCATTCATTGTTCTACTAGCAACTGGCTGAAAAAAGCCAATCACTAATTGGTTGCTATGGGTTACTGCCCATGGGCAAGTGTGCCCGGTATTGATAAATGAGCCCCAATGTGCCCTGAGGTACAGAGACTGTTTGGCTTGTATCGGCTGTGCATTTTTTCAGTTTACCAAATGTATGATTGTAATATTGTGAACCAGAACCCGAATGTCCAAAAATTCCATTTAAAAATATTTGTAAAAGCAGAATATATTTTCATTGTTGAGGTATTGCTCTAAGCAAGTGTACTAATAAAAAGAAGTGCCATATGTGTAATTAAGTTATCTTTGTTTAACTTTCGGAGATAACCTTAAAAGATATTTTTTTTATTTTTTATTTATAACAAGCAAATGGACATTTACAGCTTGTTATACTTCATACAAGCATGTCAACTGAGTCTAAATCATTATAATTCAAAGCAATTACACTGTAAACATCCTATATGGTGAGGAAATAGATCCCTTATTCACAGTCTCAGCCTCAGTCCCAGTCTCTTCCTTGCATCCCTGCTTTTTGGTCTCTAATCAGAAGTTCAGTAAACATTCTGTGTGTAGAAAAACAGAATATCACTTTGCTTGCTTACTCTTCATACACAATAGCTATTTCAAATAAATAGAGAATGATGATAAGTGGAATATTGAACCATAAACTACTGGAACATCAAAGATAAATATAATTTAGGATACATTATCCACAGAAAATCGCTTGCCGAAAATAGCGCCATCTGCCTCCTATCTGTGCCTGCACCGGAATGAATGGAATACATAGCCGATATCCGCCGAAGATACAAGTCTCGTGTTTTTTGGTGGATATCGGCTACATGTGCCTGCACCCGAGCATATTCCATTCATTCAGGTGCAGGCACAGGTAGGAGGCACTATTTTCGGCAAGTGATTTTAAGCTTGCTGAAAATATACGCCAGACATTAGATTTATTTCTTCAGTTATTTACAGTCTCAGTGATGCGCTGAATCCAGGATTTAGTTCTACTTTTGCAGCATTCATTCCTTGCAAACCGTTTTATTAGGTTCTTTCATGTATGTGGACTTTGCTGTTGTCAATAAATTGAGAAACCAAATATTATTAATGAAAAAATCTTATAAATCATTTTTCTTTGTGTTAAACAGCTGTAAAATGTAATCCATTTTTTATCTCATTAAAAATACATTGCAATTTCCATTCTTTAAGTACAGTTGAACAAAATAACATGCTAATATGCATTATTTGGTGATTGTGGGGTTACAGTGACTCTGTTAGTTGGCCTGTACAGCTCCATTACATTCTACATTCCCACTATGTGTAGGGAAATTAAAAGGATTTTCCCTCAGATTGGTCAGTACTGGGTGCTCTGGCCATGCATGCACACTCCCTTTATTATATACATGACACAGAGCACTACAGGGCCAATAAAATCAGCTGTGACCTTTTCTTCTCTATTGTCAGTATCCACTCCAAGTTCAGAAAAGTCTAGGGTGACTGAATGTTGTTGCAGATATTAGGGGTCATTTATAGCAAGTAAGTCAGAATCCAAATTGCCAAAATAAAGCCACAGTTGGCCATTTTTTGCACTTTGCACACTGTTTCCTTTCTTTGCTGTATTGCAATAGCTCTCCATGATCCATTTTGGTGCACAGAGGCCTGCAGCTACCCCTTAAATACAGTACTCAGATGCGCAACTTAGAGAGCTGGAGAGGGCACAAGCATAGGGAAGCAGTTAGGATAGAGCTGGCTTGCACTTTCTGACTCTGCACTGTCCACCACATGCTGGATTATTATTCAGTTTGTGCTGCACAACAATACAATATAGTCAGCCTTAAGGCCCTGGTCACACAGAGCACTGGCTCCGATTCTCTCTCATCCTGTAGTTTGTATGCAAGTGGAGAGAAGCAAGTCTGCTCTCTTCCGCAGCTCTGTATAGCTGCACTGACGACAGGCACAGGTTCCACCTGAGTGCAGCTACACTGAGTGAAAGCAGAACAGAGATTAACCTGAAAACGTAAAAGCAGCCATATAGGGTAGAAGAAGCCAAATAACAGGCATCATTTGCAAGAAAGAGAATATATGAAACAACCAGAGGTCAGGGTACAGGACAAACAGCAGACAAGATGTGGTCAGGAACAGGCCAAGATTAGGAATTAGGCATTTAGATAGACATAATAGTGACCAAGATCAGGAACAGAGTCCTTTAGGTGGCAAAACAATGTAAGTGGAAATATAAAGGTGTTTCATTACGATATGCTTATTGTGCACCTTACACATTTGCATATCCTCTGTGAAGTCACTACGCAACTGTCCCAATTGTGTTAGTTTGTCAAAATTGTGCTGTGGCAAAAAGAAACTGGTGCATGCTGCAAAGTGAAGAAGCACCTGCTGTCACCATTTTGGTAAACTCTTATAGTGTACAACTAATTACCTCTGCACGATTGGGGGATTAGGGCCAGCCAATGGACTATGTCAGTCACATATATAAAATTAGTAGCAAGTTTATATCCTGTTTAGAATTCAAATTCATGTATATATTTTACATTATTGCATCAAAACAACGATACATATAGGTATAGGTAACAAGAGAAGATAGGATCTCCACCATCAGGTACTTACATGGATTTGCTCTACTCCTGCTGATTATATTATGAATATATTTTGCCCTACAGTGAGCCAACTCAGTGCACCATGGTCTACTCACGGCAGGGCACAACAGAAACTATTGAGGAAGTGGAAGATGAAGAGGAGGAAGAAAGCAAAAGTCCTTTATCAAAGATAGAAGCCGAGGAAGAAGAATATGACATGGATTTGGAAGGGACAAGCTATACTCCGGACACAGAATTTCCCCTGTACGCCACTACAGAGGGGGATCTTCCTCCTTCGTACAGTAAAGCCGGCAGCTTCGAACAACTTACATTTGTATCTCAGGACTCGGCTGACAATTTAATGGTTCTAAGCCCAGATGAAAGTCGTACTGATAAGCTACATGATCATATTCTTCCACCTCTTACACATGAACTGACTGCTAGCGAGCTGCTTCTAAACAAGTAAGTGCACTTGTGAAAGAGGTTGTCTCTGATGATCTTTTCCCTGACAGAAAGTAATATCTTGCTATTTAAGCTTCTGTACAAATTGAAATGTTACATGAAACTGTTACATGAGGCCATCCCTTTATCTTTTTTAGCTAAAACCACTTTTTGTGGTGTTTGCAAAACCATGAACAATGTATAATATTCTTTATGAATCTGAATATTTTCTCATTTTCTTGCCATTATAGTCTCTAAAAAAAACATTTATGTGTCTACAGATATTAAAATACAAATAATAGGCTCCATATATAAAATATTTCAGACACAAAACATTTCTATGATTAATACTAAGGTTTTTCTTACTTCCTGTTATTCATACTGACTTTTTTCACAGAATGTTTTATGATGAAGAGTTAGAAGACTCTGAAAAATTTTATACTACTCAACCACGCCCGCTGCAGCTTATTTATGCCTTGTATAATACATTGGTGGCCAGATCAGAAATGGTGTGCTATTTTGTGATTATTCTTAATCACATGATTTCAGCTTCTATGATCACATTGGTACTGCCCATCCTTATATTCCTTTGGGCTATGCTTTCTGTCCCAAGGCCCAGTAAGAGATTTTGGATGACAGCTATTGTATATACAGAGGTATGTGTAATTCATTTTGATTTTCTTGAAAATGCAGATTTGTGCTGTGTGCAGGGCTAGCTTTTAACATTATTACGACTTTACACGTTTGCTTGGCACAAGCAGCCATGTATAGACACATCACACTATATCTAAAGAATTATTGTTTACCACTCAATGTGTTGTTGCATTACGAGTAAAGAAACTAAGCCATTATGGGCAGCAGAAGGGGTATTGCTGAAAGCAGTGTGTGCTTTCATATTGCTTGCAAACCTGCACTGGCATCTCTAGTGTCAACCAGTAGACAGTGTATTGAGCTAATCAAAAGTACAGCTTCTGTAGAACTGAAAGAAACATTCTGTATGGCTGCTCATATTTTGTAACTCTTCATTTGCCAGTCATCTAGTGATCACTGCGATAAATAATAACAGGCACAAGTTATTAAGCAGAAACCAGACTTTGTTCTGTTCATCATGTTTTGCCAAGAAATTGAGCCAAGTGGATGTGGATAATGTATTTAAGAATAATAGTTAAATTACTTGATAATGGCAAAGAAAATGATTTGGTCAAAGTAAATATTGCACAGGGTGAGGTATAAAATGCAGAAGTTGTTAGGTAGCATCTAATATTTTAGAACCCTGTTTTATACAGCGTGAGTCACAACCGAGAGGAAAGTAGAGGGACCATTTATGAACTTAAAGTGATACTGACACTAAAAAACGACTCCTCAAAATATGAATGTACATAAAAAGTTACCTATTGGTCATGTTGATTGATTTTCGCTGAGAGATTTGCTTTTGTAAATAATTGTTACTTGAAGTTCCTAAACCTGACTGTTTAGCCAACCTGACTGTCCCTTCTCAGCCTGTCAGTTATAGCTTCTTATGCTAACGGCCTCCTGCTGGACAAATATGGCAGCCCCCTCATAGGGTAACATGGGGGATCAGCCAGGTAATATAAAAGCATTGGGCAAATACTTTTATGGCAAAAATAAAGGTCATGCAAAGACAATGTTATGATAGATGTAAAAAAAGGTTTAATTTCTGGTGTCAGTATCTCTTTAAGCAAAATTGTAAAGTGCAAAAATGCTGAATAATGTACAAACTACAGGTCACACAGATGCTAGGGAGCACTGGAATTAACATACAACTTGAGGAGATGTTTCTCCTTTACATAGTGCACCTACAAACACAATTTACCTTCACCCTTTTGAACTCCATGTTAACATCCAGTGGCAGATATATTGATAAATCTGTCCCTTAGTGTATCACATGACAACCAGTCACAGTTGTTTTCTTCTGTTAATTTGTAGTGGATATTTTTATTGAATACCAATTTATGCAGAATTTAAGATTAATATTAATTATAAAAAATATCTTTGGCAAAACTGAACTGAGAGGGGCCTCTTTACCCCTGTACAACTCTGTGGAATACTTTTATAAACTGGACACGTTTATGAAATGTTAATTGTAATAATAATAATACTAAGGGCTTTATGAACTTTAGTATGTTACTGCTTTTAAATCTATAGTACTTTAAAATACAGCAAAAAAAATCTTAAAAATCTTGCTTTAACAAATTGCCTTTGGCACATAGTGCCCAAATTTCCTATTTTTTTTTTCCTTTTCCTAATTTTTTCTTCTTTTTAGGTGACAATTGTTATTAAATATTTTTTCCAATTTGGATTCTTCCCATGGAATAAAAATGTGGATTATACAAAGGACAAACCTTACTTCCCACCTAACATAATGGGCATTGAGAAGAAAGAAGGTTATGTGCACTATGACCTGGTGCAACTGCTTGCTCTGTTTTTCCATAGATCTATTTTAAAGGTACAACAAAAAAATTAGATTTATGCTCTAATCGCTAAGAGGACAGTTATTTATAGGCAGTTAAAACATATGAAAGAAATATGCATGAAAAGACTTTTATGAAAAGATAATTATTTTAGGGTATCTAAGTGTAGCTATGTTGTTGACATTTGCCACACACCCCCCCTTTTGGAATATACTATACAAGTCTCAATATAGGGAACTTAATGGGAAACCTAATGGGCCCCATTCACACTGGTCATGAGATGAAAGATATTAAAAAAAAAACAATAAAAACTTACAGCAACAAATTCAGTGTGCAAATATGTGACAGATCTTTCTTACATTGGCCTAGTGAGTAGATGTACAGATGTATTATCAGTGGCCCCAGATATCATTCTTAAATATATATATATACATTTTATTATTAGTGCCACGGGCTTTGGGATGAAGATGATGTCACTGAAAAAGCCACAGATAAAGACGACACGGATGGAGAGATATCAGAGGCATCAGGAAGAAGGGATTCCGTTGGCTCATTGAAATCTGTCAATCTAGCTGCGTCTGTGGAGTCAGTCCATGTGCACTTCCCTGAGGAAAAGACCGCTATCAGGAGAAAAAGCACAAGCAGTGGATCGCAAATTTCCCGAAGGTCAAGTTATTCCTCGCACAGGTCTAAAAGAGGTAACTATTAATGTGCCTTTCTAGCATATCTAATTCTTAGATGTTGCAAGATTATAAAAAATGTTTAATTCTGTCTGTTTGTTTATTAAATGCACAATGACATGTATCTTTTTCTCAGCTTTTGTAGTTAATGACATAAACATGTTGTATTCTCTGTTTAGTTGGAGTAACACAGCTGTCCTCTTTGTTATAAAACTGTCCTGAATTGCATGGTGAAAATTTAATGGGTTCACTAAATGTGGCATGGGGTGGAGCAGAGTGAAGTTAGAGCAGAGGTTTGCCTGGGCAGACTGGAGGCATAGCATTAATGTGTACTGGTTCTAAATTAATTGCATGCTAGAGATTCAAAGGTCCCAAAGCTGTAAAGAACAAGGAATTAAATATCTATATTCTTTATACAATAGTATATATTGCTTTTACATATGTTTGAAATATTAAAGGAACAGTATACATCCCTTTCCAACAAGGCAGGGCTCTCTGAACAAATTTCCTTGTTTCCAAGGGGGGCTGCGGTCAGTGAAAATAGCCCAATAAATTAGCACTTTATGATGGCAAAAAATAGGAAAATATGGATTTATCTTTCCAAGCTAACTCACTCAAACATTGTAGCACCCCCTTCATTATTTTACACAATAACAGAAACTGATTATTGCCAGCTTATACCCATGCACATCAGCCTGTAAAGCTTCAGCATTTTTTAAATAGTATTTTAAATTATAATATTAAAGGTACAAAGTTTGCTATTGATCTAGTCAGTATACCCACTATGTAGTGGGTAGCATTTATAGCAGCCTGCCTCTAGCGATAGAGATTTTTCCGGATATCATTGCCTCCTTAAACGTGCCCTTTTTTGTTTGTCATTACACATAAGCTTATGTCAGGCCCTAATAAACCCCACCAATCAACAAGTTTCAGTAAGAGTATATGGCCCCAACTGCACTTCTGAATATGCTTTTACATGTTTCCGTTGTAGTCAGCATAGTCAGTTCTTTTAATAAACAAGTACAAGTTACCCAGCAGCAACCGTTCAGCTCAATCAGTTCCAATTAGTGATCAGCACTTCCAAGTAATAGCCATAAAATCATCTTTATTACAACTAAGTGCATATGTAGAGCATCACAAAGTGAGGGTTTAGGTCAGATCAGGACCTTTATTAGCTTGATAAAGGGTCTAATCTGACATTCAGTGTTTCCGTGTGATTCGCTGATTATGCACTAAAAGGTGCTTTTATGGATATTGCTTGGAAGTGCTGTTCAATAATTGGAATTTACATGCTTCAGTTACATTGTTAATTTGAGTTGAAAAAATGCATTTGTGCTCAATTGCCAGTAATTTGATTATATGTGATTGTGTATAGGAATCTAGGTCCAATCTTAAACTCTCATCCCATTCCTTACTTTAAAGTGAGTTGCACAGAGATTATACATAATTAACATCAGACGTTGCTCCAATGGAGTTTACAATCCAAGGTCTTTTTTACATTCAAACACACTATGGTCAGTTTTATCAGGAGCCATTTAATCTTTTTAATTAGAGATAATGATTTGTGCATAGTGACCTGCTTGTGTTCCAACTCATAGATAAGGGTGCACTCATTATAGCATGGCTTAACTGGAGGAGGTTAGTTGACTAACCACCTTTGCTTCCTTTTACAGTTGCTCCAAGGAACCCAAGGAGGTGGATTTGGGTGTAAAACTTTATTCAATGTAACCGTTTATCATTGTTTATTAAGTAAAACAATAGACAGAATGTATTTTCAACAAAAGCCTTCTATTATGTGCTTGTAATAAATAAGGGTGTATATTCTCTATTACATCAGGAGATATCTTAATACTGAACTGTCATATAACATGAAATTTGTGTATTGCTATATAACAACAAAAGACAAATGTCACATATGTATATATTTATTAACATATACATTTCTCTCCTTTTAAATTAAAGGCAGCACCAGTACTCGGAACAGCAGTCAAAAAGGAAGCAGCATTCCCAGTATTAAACTGAAATCTAGAAAGGAACTTATACTGGAAAAACTCAGAGAACAGCTCATTAAAGCAAAAGCATTTACGATCAAGACGTAAGTAACATGACAAGTAAATACAAGCTTCAATGTCCAAATAAAAATCAGAATATAACAGAAATGGAACAGTTCCTGCCAGGCAGTGCAACTTGTACATTAGCACTGCACTGCCTGTTGGTGCAACCTTAATATAACCATAATTAGATATGTTAATCATATTCAATATAGGACTGAGAAGTTAGTTTTGTTATCCATTTGTAGAATGATCTGATTGAGGAATTACAGAGAGATAAAATCATAATACATACTATTTAAAAATGGTTGGCCCAAGAAGTTGTTTAATCGTAAATATACATTTAATATAATGCACAGAGTGGCCTGCACCTGACAACACTACATTCTGCACCTTGCAACAGGCATTCACTGAGGCCGAAATGTTTCAGTACTCAGTAGACTAGTAAATGCCCCCAATGCTTAGTGCCTGTGGTAAGTAAAATTCTAGAAACCCTGTAACAGTTTAACATCTAATCTACAGTGCTGCAGAGCAATAAATAATTCAAAAACCATAATGTATTAAAAAGACTAATTGCAAATTGTCTTACAGTACCACAGTCTTCCTCATACTAATAGTTAATTTCATAGTGAACTGGCCCTGCAATTTCTCGTGTTACTTTATCTACTATAGTGGTAATGGTGAATAGTTCTTTATATTATATATTTTGTGTTTTTTCCCTTCCAGGATACTACAAATCTATGTCCCGATCAGACAGTTTTTTTACAATCTTATACATCCTGAATACAGTGCTGTGACTGATGTCTATGTGCTGATGTTCCTGGCAGACACTGTAGATTTCATCATTATTGTTTTTGGATTTTGGGCGTTTGGAGTAAGTAGCTGAGTTCTTGAAGCAACATATGCAAAAATTCCATTTCCATCTTGCGATTAGATGATAGAGTATATTATGCATATACATTCTATACATAGCCTAAGCAATCAGAATGAAACTAAAAAATAAGCTGTCTTGTTCTGTACTTTTTACTACTGTGGGCTCATTTATCAAAAGAGGAAAATACCATGGGGGGACTAAATTTGCCCAGGTGCAGTAACCTATAGCAACCAATCAGCTGGTCACCTGTTTAAAAGCAAACATCGTTTTGGTTGTTATGGGTTACTGCACTTGGGCAAACTTAGTGCCTTTTATTACATATGGGGCCATGTTTTTTGTCTGCAGTTCACCTGCCCCAGTCAGTGTATTTATCAAAGAGATGATGCTTTCCTGAAATTAAAGAGATTCTGTCATGGGATTTTTTTATATTTAATTTTGAAACGTGAAGTAGGGCAAGACATATTCTTAGTTTCCAAGGTGCCCTCAGCCATGTGACTTACTCTGATAAACTTTTTTTAGTTACTTTTTACTGCTGAGCTGCATGTTGGAGTGATATCACCTCCCTCCCCCCCCCCCCCCCCCCAGCAGCAATCAGCAAAACAATGGAATGGTAACAAGATAACAGCTCCCTGAAACCTGCCTTGCTAAAAATGCTCCCATTCTCCAACTAGTTATAGATATGACAATAGCACTCAATAGTAAAACACCCAAGTCTGGCCATGACTCCTCCAGGAGAAACAATAGCAAATCTGTCAGCAGTTATTGTAAAACCACAGGATCAGGAACTATGACCCGAGATGGCTGCCTACCCACCAGTATTACTTCTAAAAAAATACATTGGTTCAAGAATAACACTTTAAATGGTAGAATGAAATATTTGCAATGTACGCAGTGTAGTTTAGTATTAAAAACTATACCATAAAAATCATTACAGAATCCCTTTAAGTGAATCCCTTTAAGCCCATGTACCTAAAGCCTGCTCAGGAGTTAATAACATGTCTCTTCCAGTGAACTGGCACAGTTGCACAAGGGCTCTGCTGTACAGAGCTCAGCTGCTCTATGCTCTATCCGCCAATGGGTGCAATTTTGCTACAGGTCCTCTTGTACACTTCTGTGTGTTTGTAATTGTGAGACTTCCCAGTTACTGCACAGGGTAACAGCTTCATTTTATGTAATATATTTGTTTAAATGATTATATTGGTCCTCAGCCATTATCATTAATGTTAATGCATTTTCATTTGCAGAAACACTCCGCTGCAGCAGATATTACATCCTCTCTATCAGAAGACCAAGTCCCAGAAGCATTTTTGGTAATGGTGCTTATCCAGTTTGGAACCATGGTTGTTGATCGTGCTTTGTATCTTCGCAAAACAGTCATGGGAAAAGTTATTTTCCAAGTTATCCTTGTATTTGGAATCCATTTTTGGATGTTCTTCATCTTGCCAGGGGTAACAGAAAGGTAGCAATCCAATACTGAGCCATATTTGTACTTTATTTGCCCTCTGTGCACAATAAGACCAGTCTCGAGAAATCTATCCTTTGCCTTTACAGGAAATTTAGTCAGAACACTGTTGCCCAACTGTGGTATTTTGTCAAGTGCATTTATTTTGGATTGTCGGCATATCAGATACGTTGTGGATATCCAACTCGGGTGCTTGGTAACTTCCTTACTAAAAGCTACAATTATGTCAACCTGTTCCTTTTCCAAGGGTAAGTATTGCATCAATGTCTGTTAACAAAGGCTAAGCCTCCCTGAAAACCAGCAGCAGCAGAAACTGAAATAATCAGTTAGAAAATGTGGAGAGGCCCATTTATCAACATTCTCATTTTTTTGGTTTTAGAGTTTTTTAAAAATTACGACAATTCATTTCCACTAAGAACATGAATATCAAGAGATTTATTAAAACAGCCTTTTAAAAAAAGCACGAACAAAAAAAAAATCATTTTTTTAATGAATGGAGTATCTGAAAAATCCGAAAACCTCTAATACCATGAAGCAAAAGAAGATCTTCCAATTGAAACAGGGCAGCTGCCTATTAACTGTTACATGACCATGACAGCTTTTAGACGGTGAAGTTTTGTATTAATGGTTTTCGTGGTTTTGACAAGTTAATAAAGTTTTGATAAGTTAATAAATCACAAAAAATTGGGTTTTTTTTAAATCCAAGTTTTAGTGCAAAAAAACATGAATCATAAAAAAATAAAATACGAACATTAGGAAATGCCCCCCCTAAGTGTTGTCAAGTATACATGAAACTGAATAAATTTATTTCATTATTAAAGGATAATTTATTTATTCTGTAGAATGCTTTAGGATAATGTTCCACAATGGAAAGGCATATGCGTCGCTTCATTTTCCTGAAAAAGAAATGCGATGCATAGGCCTTTCCACAGACGATTCCCTTTATTGCCGGTGGAAAGGCTTTTTGAAGAGATTAGTTGGCCACAGTAACAGAGATTTATCGCAGGCGACTAATCTCCCCGTGGGGCATTAGCCCTAGAAGTGCTCTCTGTTTAAAGGAGAAGGAAAGGCTAAAAAAGAGTTAATCTCAAGCTGCAGGCATACCTTCAATTATCTCAATAGTGCCCTTAAGTCTCCCCATATTTCTCCTGTGATCAGAAGCCTCACAGGGAAATAAAAACGCTGAGCTCTGTAAAAAAAAGTTCCCATAATTTCTCGCTCCTGCACCAAGACTGGTGTGCATGCTCAGTTTGTAAGACTATGAGTCAGCTTCCTGCTGATTGGCTCAGATCCACATTCCTAAGGGAGGGGAGTGAGTTCTTAGCATTCTTGAGGGAGGGGGAGCAGGATAGGGGAGAGAGGAGAGAGCAATGTGTCTCTGACACAGAAAAACAAAGAGACAACAAATCCTGTTGCTTTTGATAGAGAACTCAGTGCAGCATTACTGTAAGTGCTTGTGGCTGTATTTACATAGACCATTCTGATAAAGCTTACTTAGTTTTTACCTTTCCTTCTCCTTTAACATAGAAACTGCCATATTAGTTTGGTGTGAAGTCAGTTCCATAGCCTGGCTGAGTCTGTCACACACTGCTGGCTCCTAGCTCTTAACTCAGATTACAGCAGGGAGGGAAGGGGGGTGCAGGAAGAAGGGAGGGGGCAGAGAGGAGCAAGCTGCGCAGGCATGCTGTGAGTAAATATGATACCAAAGCCCATGTGTGAACAGAAGCAAAGGAATGCTGTGTTTCTTTTCACAGAGAACTCAGAACAGTGTCACAGTGAGTGTCAAATTTATTATTGACCTTTCTGATAAAGCTTACATGGTTTTAAAGGAACAGTAACACCAAAAAATGAAAGAGCTTTAAAGTAATAAAAATATAATGCACTGTTGCCCTGCACTGGTAAAACTGGTGTGTTTGCTACAGTAACACTAGTATAATTTATATAATAAGCTGCTGTGTAGCCATGGGGGCAGCCATTCAAGCTGTAAAAAAAGGAGAAAAGGTTCAGGTTACATAGCAGATAACAGATAAGCTCTGTAGAATACAATAGTGTTTTATCTGTTATCTGCTATGTGCCTGTGCCTTTTCTCCTTTGAATGGCTGTCTCCATGGCTACACAGCAGCTTATTTATATAAATTATAGTAGACTTTCTGAAGTAAACACACAACTTTTACCAGTGCAGGGCAGCAGCACATTATATTTTAGTTACTTTTATACACTTTCATTTTTTGGTGTTACTGTTCCTTTAACCTTTCCCCCTCCTTTAAGGTTAGACGCAGAGGGTGATTTATTAAGTATCCATATCTGCAGCAATAATATATTTACTGCTCAGTGAAATATTACTAATGTATATTAATTCAACAGTTAAATTTGTCACTGGAGCACTTCATTCCAGCACAGACACTAGCTAGTGAATCCTTTCTTTCAGTATTGCTACTAAGCAACACTGAGCACAACCACCTCATATTTAACCGAGACACAGTAGGGCAATTTCGGACACAATTGTCTTGTTTTTTTCCCCATATTGTAGAGGTTTTATCCTAGAATTCAATTATTGATTTATCAAAAGAGTTGCACCTGACTCATTTGAGGCAGATGTGTCAAATTTAACACAGTTTTGCTCATACTTCATGGTAAATCAGACACGATTGCAAAATGCCAAAACAGGATGATCTATTTGTCCCCTGATAGGTACATTACACAAGTTATAAGAAACATTAGGAAAGTTAGAAACATAACACATCAGTTTAGCCAGAATTTGATGTATAGATTTAAAATGTCTAAATAATAAATAAATAAAAATGAATAATGCCTAAAACATGAATGTGAAATAACTTAAATTGTTTGAGGCTTGCAGAGGTTTGATGATTATATTTAGAGCTGGAGACTGAGCGTGCCTCCCCTGACACTCATGTTTGATCTCTTGTTTCAGCTTTCGCCTCGTTCCATTTCTTACGGAGCTGCGAGCTGTTATGGACTGGGTATGGACTGACACCACTCTCAGTCTTTCCAGCTGGATCTGTGTAGAGGACATTTATGCACATATATTTATACTAAAATGCTGGCGGGAGTCAGAAAAGGTACAGAACCAACTTTAAATACACTGACCTGAATTATTAGAGATGTTTTATTAGTAATTGCTATAAACTTTCAGTCAGATTTCCCCAGATTTACAGATACCCAAGCATTTCTAAATGTTCTGACAAAGAGGTTGAATGTTTGCATATCACATATTGAACTGACTAAGGAACATCTATCACAGGGCAGCCATTTTTCAGGAAGCCATTTTGTTTATTTATGATGTTCACTTAAAATGATGGGCCTGGAGTTGTGAGTGATTGTTGGCTTCTTTTATAAAAGCTTCTTTCAATGTATTTTTGCACTGAAAAATAAACTCTATCAAATGTTTAAAGGAGTAGTTCAGGAGTAGCTAACTTTGGAATGTTATGGAATGTCCTATTTTTAGCAACATTTCAGCTAGTCTTTATTTTTTATCATTTTTGTATAATTGGCTTTCTTCTGCGTCTTTCCAGCTTTTTAAATAAGAGACACTGACCGTAGCTGCAAAAATCCTATTGTGCTGTGAAACTACATTTTACTGCCATTGCTACTTTTTAATAATGATATCATTATTCTATTCCGGCCCACTCCTTTTCATCATCTAGTTTTTCATTTAAACCACTGCCTGGTTGCTAGGGTAGGGAAACAAAGTGGAAAATATCAACCAGATCGCAAAACTAGAATCCCAATCTAGAGAGCAGCTGAGCAAAAGTTGAGTGTTGCTAAATTTGTGTTTGAGTTTGAGGAGCCATTAACCTGGAATATTATAAAATGTATGTATTTATGCCTGGCATATCTTACTGTTGTATGATAGAATGAGTATAATGTTAACAAATCATGGCACATTGTCCATTTTATCCTTTGCAGGATGTTATACCAATTTTCCTGCTCTGTGCAGGTGGGGATGAGGCTCTATTTATAACAAGAAAAAAACATTTTCAGTTGGCCCTCTGGGATAAAATCAACAACCCAGAACTGTTAACATATCTGACTTCATTCTGACAGATTACTATTTTCATCCCTAAACTGCTTTTATGGACGTGGTGATTTCTTGAAATTGGTCCTGCAAGATTTCTTTCTAATGTATTCTTGCCATTCCTGGCCCATAGATTTGCATCTTCTTAACTTAAATCTGAGGCTCTCTGCACCTCTAGGCTAATAGTCTCCAAGTTTCCCTGCAGTTTGTGTTTAGTGTTTGTATTATCCGTGCCTTGTTTTAACTCAGGTCAGTGCAGCATTTATATGACGCCTTTACTTAAAAACAACAACAGTCCCCGGCCTCACATATTTAGCTTTCTTTGTCGTGTTTCAAATGTATAAACCACCCATGACAGAAAAAAACACAAGGATCAAGCAAGTTATTACACACAGTATATAAAAATACATGGTATACATGTACATAGCTATACTAAAATAATAATGTTCTGCCCTCAATATCTTTTAATGGTGCATTTTCATTGTCCATTAACTGTAGATTTCTCTTTATTTGCAGAGATATCCCCAGCCACGAGGCCAAAAGAAGAAAAAGGTTGTGAAATACGGAATGGGTGGAATGATAATAGTTCTGCTGATTTGTATCGTGTGGTTTCCTTTGCTCTTCATGTCCTTGATTAAATCAGTTGCTGGGGTCACTAACAAGCCCCTAGATGTGTCCATTACAATAACCCTTGGAGGTTATCAGGTAAGATAATATAAGGTTCAGTTTTAGGCTGATGGCTCATGGGGTGATTAGTAACCTGTGGTTAAACCTCTGCTACCATGGGCAACTCCTTGAAACACCTTCCCACCAGCAACAAAGTGAATCACCTGTGGAAAGACATGGAGAGACATACACAATGCTTAATTTTTCCAAAGTTGCAAAGTAATGCGTATGCCTTTCCATCAGTGATTTACTTTATTGCTAATGTAAAGACATTTCAGGGAGCGGTAGCTGAGCAGAAGGTGGTGTGCCTGTTTATTGCACTTTGCACACTGCCTCAGAGGTCGTTAATGAATTTTATAAGAGACCTATGCCCCCAGAATGAATACTTAATTAACAGATAGTTGATATTTTAAGCAACCTACTAAATAATCTTACCAAACTGGAATATACATATCAGTTAATATTGCCCTTTACATCTTGTCCCCTGAGCCACCATTTTGTGATTGTCTGTTTGCCCCCTCAGAGATCACCTGACCAGAAACAATGCAGCTCTAACTGTAACAGGAAGAAATGAGGGAGTAAAAAACAGAACTTTGTCCATTCATTTGCTCATGTGACTTAATATGATCCCAGGGGGCAGCCCTTAGTGTACCCAATAGGAGTACCCAATACCCAACACTACTGAAAAAATATATTTATATGAAAATGGTTTATTATAGATGAAGCAGGGTTTTACATATGAGCTGTTTTATGCAGACCTTCATTGTTCAGGGGTATATTTTTCCTTTAATCTTACTGCCTAACATCTTTCTTGAGTTAATAGCCAGCCCTGTCCTTACAGCATGCCATACACCTTCTTGTTAGAGATGTAGCGAACTGTTCGCTGGCGAACTAATTTGCGCGAACATTGGGTGTTCGCGAACGCGGAAATTTGCAAACTTTAGGCGATGTTCGCCATTTTGGGTTCGCCGCGTTTTTTTTTGCGCCGCATTTTTTCGCCTCGGTTTTTTTCGCCGCGTTTTTCCGCTTCGGTTTTTCGCCTTTGCGTATACATAGGAATAGCTTGCGGTTTTTTTTTGGCGTTATTTTTTGGCGGTTTTTTTGGCGTTATTTTTTTGCGGTTTTTTTTGCGGTTTTTTTACAAAGTATTTTTCAGAGAAATTTTTGCTTGATCCCCCTCCTGCATGCCACTGTCCAGGTCGTGGCACCCTTTAAACAACTTTAAAATCAGTTTTCTGGCCAGAAATCTAGGTTTTAAAGTTCGCCTTCCCATTGAAGTCTATGGGGTTCGCAAAGTTCGCGAATATTCGCGAGTTTTGCCGAAAGTCCGCGAACGGGTCCGCGAACATTTTTGGCGATGTTCGCTACATCCCTACTTCTTGTTTCCCACCTCCTGTACCTTCCAAATACAGCTCTGCCTACAGAGTTGCAGTTTACTCACACCACCATTGGTGCTTGCTAGTGATATGTAGGCCATTTCAAGCATTCCCCCACTAGGCTATGTCAAATCACAAAGGTTATCGGGGTCTAATTTAGAAGCATTTGATTGGTAAATGAGCTCCATTATGTATTTATTCATTTTATTATATCTGCAAACAGCCACATCAAATAGCCTCAATAGCATTCACACACCTTCACCCTAAAAATAAATTGCTCTCAGGTTAAGCCAATATATTGTCATGCCCAGACCAGACTTGCCAGCTTATGTTATTATGTTAAATTCCTCCAACATTTTGCTAGGAGATTTGAGTTTTTGTTGGCTGCAAATGTCTTATAAACTATTTAATCTGCTCTTAACTATTAAGAGTTTATAATGTCATACATTAACAGCAATACAATTTCTTGTTTTTAGCCTATTTTTACCATGAGTGCACAACAAAATCAGCTGCAAGGCTTGAATGACAATGAATTTAAGCATTTACATAATATATATAAAGGCAATACAGTAAGTCAACCTCCTCTTGTACTATATTGATTGTGCATTTTTATATGATAAACTCATACAATGAGTAAGGTCTTATCTCATTTGTAAGGTTTTATTTTAAAATATTTTCTTAAAACAAAATGTTTTCTCAGTATTTAAGTTATACTTCCCTGCAAAACCAGGTCATGTTGTTCCTGATTTATTTAGCATATACACACCAATTTCAGTTACTCTATTATGCTAATTCAAAATATAAAGAATATTTCTGCATGTCTACTGCATTGCATACAGAGTAAACAAAGTTTTGGCCACTGTCTTCACTGTACGTATATCTACTGCATTGGCTTCATGGGTAAACATTAAATAAACCCAATAGGATTGTGTTGCCTCCGGTATGGATTCATGCAGCTTAGTTACCATCAAGTACAAGGTGCTGTTTTATTATTACAGAGAAAATAAAATAATTTGTTTAAAATGAACTCTATGGAAGATGTTCTTCCTGTACTTCACAACTTTCAACTATTTTAAGATTTTTTATGAACTTTGTTTCCTGTACTTTAAAAAGTACTGTTTTTTTTTTTACTATTTGCATTCTATTGCATTGTTTGCTTAGAATATATACAGTTGTACGCAGTACAGGCCTTGGGGGATAGCGGGACTATTCCTGGCACTTTGCCCTTACATTTCCAGGTTCTGCTTTTGTTGTCATTTATTCCAAGCAGTTTGAAAGATAGGAAAGAGTTAGTTTAGAAGTCTCAGTTTCGATAGGGTCAGGGAAATGAAGCCACGTTTATTGCCACAGATAAGCAGGAGATTCCAGGGAGGTTGCTACTTATATAGGGCTGCCATCTGGGGCTTCTTAGGGACAGTTTGCACAGGGTCAAAGAGTCAAAGCAACTATATACTGGAATCTGGTCATTGCACAAAGAGGTTTGTGTATACACTCTGTCTGTCTGAGCCTCTGTGCTGTCCTCTGCCATCTGTCTGTATCCTATACATTGGGGCCCATTTACTTACTCACGAACGGGCCGAATGCGTCTGATTGTGTTTTTTTCGTAATGATCGGTATTTTGCGATTTTTTCGGAAAATTATCGCGACTTTTTCGTTACCAATACGATTTTTGCGGAAAAACGCGAGTTTTTCGTAGCCATTCCGAAAGTTGCGATTTTTTCGTAGCGTTAAAACTTGCGCAAAAAGTTGCGATTTTTTCGTAGTGTTAAAACTTGCACAAAACGTTGCGCCTTTTAAGTTTTAACGCTACGAAAAAAGCGCAACTTTTCGCGCAAGTTTTAACGCTACGAAAAAATCGCAACTTTCGGAATGGCTACGAAAAACTCGCGTTTTTTCGCACAAATCGTATTGGTAACGAAAAAGTCGCGATCATGTCCGAAAAGTCGTAAAGGCGCCGAAAAAATCGCAAAAAATACGAAAAAATCGCAAAACGTTCGTTTCCAATCCGAATTTTTTCCATTTGGACTCGGATTCGACCCATAGTAAATGTGCCCCATTGTGTAGCAATATCACAACAAATAGATCTCACAGGAGAGCACTGGTGCAGGCATAGAATAGTAGAACACTACTTGCTGTGACATCCCTGCATATTAAATATTTCCCATAGACTTCAGTGAATTGGCATTTAGTGGGCAAATTAAATAAACAGGGTTTTCTCAGCAATAAAAAAGGTTTTTGGGCTCTGGCTGATGGGCCCTTGACCTCAGATTCTTTGGTGCCACAGTCCCATACTGTTTCTAAGTATGGTCTTGATAGTGATTGCTTTCTAATCAGCGCTCTTAAGGGTTTATCTCATTTAAGACATACATCCATTAACAAGAAGGGGAGCCATTTGGTTGGTTAACTTGGGGAGACACATCAGAAACATTTACTTATGCCTTAATGATTAATTAATTGGTGTATATGTGCATGCAGGACAGCTGTAAAGAGAATTCCTAGAGCTTAAGTTAAATATAGAAAAAGCCATCTCTTTTGGGTTGCTGCCAGCCACAATATACTCATTAGTATGTATTTCTAAACTTATGCTTGGACACCATTTATTTCTATGTGAGCTCTTAATGAGCTGTTAGAGACATTCTGAATGAAGCATCATGGTATGATCATTTTAGGATGAAAATGTGTTCCTGTGTTGTCACAGTTTTTTTTCTTACATGGCAAACAGTGACAAATTTTTTTACCAGGCATGGGTTCACTGCAAAATTCCGCAATTCGACAATGGCAATTTTTTTTGCATGTTTGCAATTTAGAATATCAGGCACAGGGATTTGTCCAGAAAAAACACATTCTGAAGCCTAGCAGTTTTATACTAAAGGTTATTATAAAACACAAAACAATGGGTCACCCATCTGTAGGATAATTAAACACATTTCCTCACGAGGCTGCGCTGTTCCAGGGAAGCATACTCTATACAACTACATACAGTCTACTTTATACAAATCACAAGGCTTGGCACAATATTCACCAATTGCAATTTAGTTCATAAAGCCTTTCTGTAACTACTGTTTAGCATTAAGCCTTATTTTATTTCTTTTGACCTCGACTTCCAAACTTAAGAGCATTACAGAAAAATGCAAACCTTAAAGGGTTCTCTTAAGACAAAAATGCTGTTTTCTAGCCTGCCATGCAGTTTCTGGAATCCTATATGCAGGAAGACATCACCATAGCAGGACTGGAAGGCAATTCCAACTCTCTGTGGACCATCAGCCCTCCGAGCAGGACAATGATGATAGAAAGACTTATCCAGGAACCTGACTTCACAGCGGTCATTTCTTGGTCCATTCGAAGGTACATTATTTCTTCCCTGTTTTACAATTTGCCAAACTCTTTTTCATACAGACCTATCTTCCATGTTTCTGCTAACTAGATATATGAGGTCAAGTATGTTGAGCTTCTAACCATGCCTTCCCTATTCCTTATCCCTTATCTAAAGCATCAGGTTGTAGATTAGCAATGCCAAATGCAGACCACCAGGACACTGGAATTCACATGTTGCGTTAAATCCTTATGCCTGAATTAACCATGTACAGTCATTTTAACCTGGTGGGTAAGGTTTCCATCCTCAACAAGTGGCTACAGGCTGCTTTTCTCCCTCTCTCTTTCTCTTCTGCTTATTCACTTCTTTTGATTTTATTAGGTTGACATGTTATTTATTTTTTCAACTGCTCAAAGGCTAGAAACTATTTCTCTTAGTGCTTTATAGATCTATATGTAGAAGGTGAGATCAAACCAATATTTGTTTCTGCCTGTCTTGTTATCAAGCCAGTACATTTATATATGCAGATGCATATATAATGATCCTATAACTGATTAAAGCATACATTTAAAGCACCAATTTCTACAGCTTCTCACTTATCAGTTCAATTCCTTTCATTTGCTTCTCTTTAGAAATGTGAGTCTTGGAGCTAAGGCAGAGGTAACAGGTGAAAAATATACAATATCACTGGCAGGTCAAACTCGGAGGGAACTTGCGGATATGATGAATAGTTCATCTCCCAATAAGACAGTGTAAGTCTAAATGCCTCATGTATTCATTTTTATGCATTTCATGTATTGTAATGTAGTAAATTACTTGTTTACAAAAAAAACAATCACAAAATAGTTATTAATAACATCTACACAATAAACTAATATTGTATTCTGAAATGACGGAAGTCTTAGATGTAAAATATTTGAATGACATTGGCTACTCTTGATCATACATTCTCTACAGAAAATGTACGGTCTATGGTACTGCAGGTATCAAAACATGAGTTGTAACTGTATTAACAATTCTAAAGGCCAATTCTAAAAGCCTACACAGGGTGTACCAGGGCCAGACTGGGGACAGGCTTGCTTCCATATGGCTGGACAGTGTCTGGCAGTGCTGTCTGCTAGTGATATGTGAAATAGGTATGTATGTGTTGCCTAGCAATGGCACGCGGCTTGTGCACTTTACGGATGATGGGTGTGTATGACATCCACCAATACAGGATAAACCCCCCTCCACCTGGAGTTGGGGTTGTTCAGTGCCGACGATGATTAAATATTGCTACCTGAGGGGGCACCGTCCATACAAATATGGTCAGTACATGGTTGCCTTTTCATTTAATGGCTGATTCAGTCTATTGCTCTTTTATCTTTTTTCCATACTTTTATTTTGCTGTTGCACTGTTTTTATGTTTAAAGCTGTTCTTTCTTGGTAGCCTGGATTTTTTCAGGCAATTTCAGATGTTATAGCAGGTAGGCAGGTATTGTTTACATGTGAGAGTGAGTCTCTGGTTGGGGGAGGGAGTGCTCTGTTCTTCACTCCAGATGTAGTCCATATATATATATATATATATATAATATGATAAAGGTCCTGTAAGTGCTGGTACATTTTTTTAGATCACAAACTTTGTTTCGTGTGTGCCATTTACACTACATTATAGATATATATATATATATACAATCCAAAGGTTTTCAGCACACCAACAGACCGAATGACCTGGGTGCTACCAAATTATGCAAGGTTATCCAAAAAATCAGGAAAAAACAGGTGCACTCCAGGAACCTTTAAAAATTAAAATCAAGATTCTTTATTTAAGTAATTTTAAAAATGTATCAGGCCAACGTTTCGGTCTCCTTCGAAGACCATTGTCAAGACCCACTCCCATGTGGGTGTTATAGAGCTGCTCGGAACATTGGGGGCCCGCAGAACTCAAAGAGCATTCAGACATAAACATTCTAATCATCATAGTGCATTCTTACAAAGAATGGAATGCTTTAGTGCCCTGAATACTGAGGTGTTACATTCGCTCCAGGCAGGTGGGAGGTAGCAAAACTGGAAACTGTTTGGGATGATTTTTAAACCAGACCTTCTTAATGTACTTGCATAGATTAAGGCTGGAGAGAGAGCCTGTAAACCTAGAGCTACCAGCATCCAACTGAAGCTGGAGTCACAGAGAGACACAGGTTGCTCATCTCTAGGGTGTGTGTTTTGTCTTCTGTAAGATATATGCTTACAAATATTTTTTCTTCTTGTTTTCCAGGGAACTGATAAAGATATACCCATTGTGTTTAAAAGCACCAAGTGATGTTACTGCAAAACCCATCCTTCAGCTTCTTAAGAGTAAGTCTTTTATGCTGAACTTTGTTATTCATAGCACAGGAAAAACAACATGCAACCATTAGTACATTCATACACACATATGAAAAATGGCTTTTGTCTGAAACAAGTGGGTCCATCACTTCAACAGAGATACATTGCAGCCACAAAGCAATGCTGTTAGCTACAGGTTTTACTGGACTTTGGCAGTAGCAGTTGGTGGAGCACACAGCTCCACAAAGTCAGCATCTATAGCTTCAGCCTATTAGGCTTAGCCAAGGCACATATATTGATATATACTGTATGTACTGCACAATCATACATTCCTGATTTATCCTTCTAACAGATCAAGAGTTTGTGAATATTAGCGTTTTACTAAGAAAAGAAAACACATCAGAAGGGGTTCGAGAATGGTGGGTAGTGAATCAAAGCCATAAAGAGTTCATTAAGAAGGATGGCCTGGAACTATGGGTTTTCAGTGACAAAGTCAGTCCTCCAAGTCTTGGATTCTTGGCAGGCTATGGGTAAGTAGAATATTTGTCAGTGCTAGAATATCAAAAATGGTGTTTGCTACGCTTTAAAAAAGGATACTTAGATAGGATTGATAAAAGATTCACTGTGAGGGTTAAATAAATGCTAGAGCTAGTACTTGTGTGTTGGGGAATTAATGCTCAGTGCAAGTCTAGAGTGCAACATTTGTGGGCACAAAGCAGCCCTGTCCTTACCACTTTGAGTAGGGCAGGCAGTAAGAAGAGGACTCGTATATACTATGTTCTTGCTGATGCTCCCTCACTTGTGTGTCTGAATGGAATGGTAGATATTAACGTGCTCTTGTAGGCTGCCCCTCATAAATACAGTGCTGCTGAATGCACAGGTCAGAGCACAAAAACCCGTGTCTCTGGGAACTCATGGTACGGACACCATGCACTGAAACCTGCCCCCACCAATTGTAAATGAGCCCTTTTATGGGATGTGTTTTGGGATGTGTTTTGCCTAGAAAGTGTTGTAGCTAGAAGTTACAGGGTCACAGAACTCAATATTTTTAAGCCCATTATTACTATTAAAAGAAAAGGAATAGGAAAAGTGAAAGGCTACCAGCATTGCCCTATATATTTCATTTTTTAACTGTGTGAGTGTTTCTTTACAGTAGCAAAGGTCTGTGTGGCTTCAGCAGTTGTTACTAGAGCCTCAGTCCTCTTGGAGTCTAATAGGGAGTTGTCTTTCAGAAAAATTGAGATGGGGGGATTAGAATATTTGCTTAAACAGTAGCTTCAAAACAGTCACAACAAAACATCATTATAAATAGGTTTCCTTAATTTTATATTGGACTGAGAAGGGCCTTGCATTATAACTGCAGAGAAAACTATGGTTATTGTTACTGGCTAATGTATGGCTATATTTGTCCTTACAGAATAATGGGACTATATGCCTCTGTAGTTCTCGTAATAGGAAAGTTTGTGCGTGAGTTTTTCAGCGGAATTTCGCACTCCATCATGTTTGAGGAGCTTCCCAACGTTGACCGTATACTGAAGCTGTGCACAGACATTTTCCTTGTGAGAGAGACTGGAGAGTTGGAACTGGAGGAAGACCTGTATGCCAAATTAATATTTTTGTACCGCTCCCCAGAAACTATGATCAAATGGACAAGAGAGAAAGATAAATGATGTCCAATGAATTCAGTTAACTTCATCTGAATGTTTGAAAAGCACAATAGCCTCCGAGCTCATATGAGAGCCTGGAACCTTACAATGAAGTAGATATTTTATCTCCCACCAGAGCCCAGTAAGGGGATACTGTGGGCTTCATGTTGCCTCTGGAACTAGAGAAAGAAACGGCAAAAGGCAGGAGTCCGAAACTATAAAGTTTCTCTAGAAAAGATGACAAATTCACCCAGAAGCAACCTGCCGCTACGGAATGTCCTGTGAGGGGAAAACCGAATTTGAATAGACTTCTTATTTGCTTCTTTGGAAATGACATCACTTGGAATGTGCAATACTCTGCATTACAGGGTCCGAAAACCTTTCCGGCACAAAACGATGAGAAGTTTCCTTTGTGATGAGACTTGTTGCCTCAAAGGGGTGAAAGTGACTGGACCTGCTCTGTGACAAGCAGATAATTTATGCATTGCTGCCTCTGTGGGCACACACACAATTGAAACACACAAAAAGACGACAATCTTGTTAACTGCCTTATTTTGTTTTTGTACAGTCCAAAAAGTTCCTTCAATTATGATTAACTTTTTCTCAGGAAAATCAATTCATCATAAAGCATTGAGCGAGAGAATGAGAAAGGGAACCCTTCAGGCCCCTTCCATGAGTATAGCTTTCAATTGGATACCCGATTGTCAAATTGTATCTGAGCAGGTTAAAATGCATGTCCTCGTATGTCCCTTTTCCTGCATTTCTAGGAATTGGCATTTTGCTTCCTGTTTTTTTAACTGTACAAAATAATGTTTACAAGAATATCCTTAACATTTTTACTACACTAAAACAGCTTTCTAGGTTCCTCATTATTGAACATCATTAATCACCTGTCAGAGACAAGGCCTTTCTTAATTTATTACTGTTAGAGGTGATTTAGGTTGTTCATAAAATAAAAACACACATTGTAGCATGACATTTTGGATTGCAAAGCTCAACGGCAGAGAGAATGATAGGCAGGGTTAGGGTTTGCTTGAAGGGCTTACTGTTTTAGTTCTAAATCAGTGATGGCTGCCAATAAAGAATTCTGTGAGTATTTCTCCTATGCCTTCCCTCCTTGCATTAGAGTTGCAGAAACCAAATGTTTTTTCCTTTGCAACCTTCTTTACCAACTAAAATGATGCACAGCCAACAAATATTTCCCTTTTACATTCCTACATTCTTACAGCAAGGGCTACTTAAAAGAATGCATTTGTTTGCAGACCACAGGGGAAGATATCCTTTCCAGAAACAGGGAATTGGTCCATTCCGACTCCCATTCTAAGAAAAACACTGTACCGTGTGAGCATTTGCTGAATGAACTCGAGAGCTGACGTTTCGTTAGTGCACACCTATAAGATCCAGAATGCTTAGGACAATGTTATTTTGCACTGAAACAAAGGAATCTTACCTAAAAGCCTACTATTTTCAGTGGCAATATCCCTATGTTGCTAATTGATAAATATATTGCAGATGTCTTTAACCACTAAATTTAAGCCATGCCGGTTACAATGTTGTAATCCTGTGCTGCTTTCCTAAAACCCTTCTTTCTTTCTGTACTTGAAAATGACATTAAAACCTGTTTTCATTCCTGATCTCCTAATTGCATGATACACAGCAGGTGTTATGGGTCCGATAACTGCTGTAAGGTTTTATTGACAATGGATGAAGTTTGTAGAATAATATCTACGTAACATGAGACATTTACAATGGCTGCTTTTTTTCTTACAACGAAACCATTTTAAAATAAATTTTTTTTCACAATCTGGCTATTTGTCATAAATAAGAAATCAACAGACATGGATTGCGCCCATTTGGGGATGGTTGTTCCTGGCAGACACACTGTGTACACCTGCCTCACTGGGTCCCATGGGTGAGGGCATTACGGTCATTTTATAACCATTTGCACATGAACTGGATAACAGAAAACTGAAGGGACCGAATATTTTGTGTGGTTTAAAAAATCTTTCACAATGGGTTTTGCTTAGAAAGGCAATAAATTGTTTCTCTCTTGCTTTTGGGTATCACACTAAGGGTTTCTTTTTCCTCCCTACAACCTACATCAATAAAGCTCTTACACATGTGAGATCAGAGCTCAGCATTGTAAAATTCACCCACTCTCTATTTGTTTCTATGGGATTTTTGGAATGTATTTATTAAATAGTGACCTCTCACCCACTGATAAATATGCCTCTAAAAGTAGCATCAGACTGAATAGAGAGTGGGGGGATTTTACGGTGGTGAACTCTAATTTCACACTTTTGTTAAATGTGCCCCATAATCTTACTTATGCTCATAGCTAACCGCAACAGGCAAGTTCAACCCCTTGTGAGGAGAAAAAGTCCATTGTATGTATGTATATATAACTTTATTTATAAAGCGCCACAAGGGTACGCAGCACTGTACAATCTTACAATATACACAATTACACACAGGGAGGACAAGTGTCATAATAAATAGAATAAATAAGTATAAATACACAGAGATTAAGTGCCATGTGGTATGAGACACAATAGGAAGGAGGTCCCTGCCCTGTAGAGCTTACAATCTAAGTGGTTGGGTAACATACAGGCACAAACTGGAAGGTAAGAGTGCACTAGGTATGGGCATTTGTCCTTAAGTGCAGGACTAGGCAAAATAATGTTTTAGTGCTCCAGAAGGTAACAGCTGAGTTTTATCTTAAAGAGAGTTAGTGAGTGTTCCCTACGGAGGGATTCAGGGATAGAGTTCCAGAGGTAAGGAGCAGCGAGATAGAAAGGTTTAAGACGAGAGAGCGCAGTGGGTGTGGATGGTGTAAAGAGACGGAGGCTCTGAGAGGAGCGGAGGAGACGACCAGGAACATGCAGGGAGACCAGTGAAGAAATGTAGTGAGGAGCAGAGGAGTGAAGGGCTTTGAATGTCAGCAGAAGGATTTTGTAAGCTATCCTTTGCTTGACAGGCAGCCATGCTAGTGAGCTTAGTTGAGGCTGAACAGGTTCCCTCTTAGGAGAGAGCAGGAGGATCCTGGCAGCAGAGTTTAAGAACCATTTGGAAAAATGAATATTTCTGAGTGAATGAAGGGCTCATTAACACAGGTGTGTTGTTTTTGTCCCATGCAGAGGTTTTTTTTAATGTATTTCACCTCATTATAAGACAAAAATAGATGCCCCTACGCACATAGTAACATAGTACTTTAGATTACAGGGTCTAAACACTCAGTATATATATATATATATATATATGTGTGTGTGTCAATATTCACAGAGTTATTGAAACAAAACAGGAAACAGTGGAAGGAAATGTTCTAGGAATGGCAAGAATAGTAAATATTTTGGGCATTTATGAAAAATATTATTCTGGCAGAAAACAAAGCACATCAGAAACCTTTGTTCCATTTGTGTAGCATGGAAAGGGGACTGTTATCAAGGTTGTACCAGTGGTTGAGGGGCCCAGGGCAGCTATCAGCTAACCTGCTCCACTATGTGAATGCTCTGGGCGGTAATGCTTCCCTCTACTTTTTGAACAGCATGATAAATATACCCCTAAGTGTAAAGAGTCACGAGAAAGAAGATCCCTGCCCTGTAGGTAAGTGGGAGGGTAACTTACAGACACAAATAGAAGGATATTAAGTGCTGCAGGTTACAGAGGTTGTCACTGCATTATAAGGGCCAAAATAAGTTTGGAAAAATTATTTGCTTACATTTTAAAAATCATAGTCATTTTTTGCTTGCCTAAAGCAGTGCAACTGAATGGTTATGTTCATTTGTCTCACAGAGAAAAGATAGTTTTATTGTTGAGATTCCACTTATCTGTATAGCAGAGCAATGGCACCAAAATCCAATCAGAAAGCAGTTGTTTCCATGACTGCAGGAATTTCCAGAAATGTGTATCCAATCAAAGGAAGAACTCCTGTATTAAAACCTATTTCCCAAATGGATAATGCATAGCAAGTGCACAAATAGTAAAAAAAAAATCCAGTGTACAAGTCAATATACCCAAAAGCAAGAAAATATTTATACTGACCTTTTCAAATGATGGATACATACCTCCCAACTGTCCCGATTTTTGCAGGACAGTCCTGATTTAAAAATCTCAGCCTACAGTCCCGGATTCTGACTGAAAAGGGCATTTCCCTTTGATCTCCCGCACTAAATGCTAAAAAAGATACAAAGTTTCTCAAACTTAATTAAATAAGTAGCTTTTGCCAGAGATCCCAGAAAACTTAACAGGCAACCCCTGCACTGAGATACAATTGTAACTAATAAGCTAAATAGGTCTCTTGGAGGAACTGAGACTTGCAGCTTAAAGGGCAATTTCACCTTCATTGGCAAAATTGTAATAACACATAAAACAAGACCCCAAACCCCCAAAAATGTGTTCAAAATTAAAATAACCTTCCAATTTTTTTAAATGGGAGTGGTATTTAGGGGGTGTGGCCGCATAAATGGGCGTAGTCGAAAAACATTTTGCAGTGCTATGCACATCATATCTTTAAGTCCCTCTTTACATTTTTCAAATGCTGGGAGGTATGTAGATAGGATCATGTCATGTCTTAGAAAGGTCAAAAACTTCTTTCCTTCCCTCCTGCCAATACCCTCATTCTGTAGGCCGGAATACTATTTGTATTTGTGCTCCTGGGTTCACTGATACAAAAGCATATCTGGTTAACTCTGAGTAAATCTGCCCGGAATAGAAATGCACTAATAGTACAGGAGGGGGAACAAATAAATATACACACTTATACACACACAGTATAAGTTGCAGGTGTTGAAGGAAGGATGAGACCCATAGAGCTTTCAGTCTAAGCCAGAGATCCCCAACCAGTGGCTCAGGACAAACCTGTTGCTCACAAACCCCTTGACCTAAAAGTTGGAGCTTATTTTTGAATTCCTGGCTTGGAGGTATGAATTAGCTGCACTAAAACCAGGTGTACTTACAAACAGAACCTCCTGTAGGCTGTCAGTCAATATAGGATCTACCAAATAGCCAATTACAGCCCATGTTTGGCCCACAGGAACTTATTTTCTGTTGCTCCCCAACTCTTTTTATATTTGAATGTGGCTCCCAGGTAAAAAAAAAAAAAAAAGGTTGGGGACCCCTGATGTAAACCATTAGGTACTAATCTCAACAGAGCAATGGCAATTTGTGTATAATAATCCAAAAGGGGATTATGAAACACACATGAACAAGCACACATTCTGTTCAGTTCCCCTTTAATATTCTTGAAATTTTATTTGATGAGAAACCACTACAACAAGTAGAACAACATCCCCCTTAGATTCATAGGTTCTCTATAAAAATCTGGGGCTTTCTTAAAGGTTTGGTAATTCTAAGTGCTTGAAATCCACTATTACTCTATTCTTATAGGCAGTTTTGGTAACAGCAAGGCATACACTATATATATATATAGAGACATTGTATATAATGAGCCTCATAGTGTTTCCCAACCAAGCTCTGTTCTACCTGAGTCCCCACTGTAGGGTCAGTCTGTACAGACAGCCAATATCTACTGCTCTTTAAGGCTTTGCCAGTGATACCTTACAGGCCTCAAAACACAGATGTTTTCACTTCCCTCATTGCTTTTATAACTTAAATTATGTGCATTTTGTGCTGTATATATAGTGTATATATAAATAGTGCAGGAGATAAGATATTGTTCCAAGAGTGCCAGGAAATTCAGCAGAATCTTTTATCTACTAAATGTGTTTATACCTCCAAATGTAGGCTATAATACACAGAACCTGTGACCTACTGATCCCTTAAAAGAATGTTTGTCTATTTGGGAGATTAAATGAAGCATTCCTTTTGGGGTAAAATCTGTATTTTACTAATATTTACATACCTTTCCATAGGAAACTGTGACTAATAATCTGTGCCTAAATACTCTGATAGTGGAATATGAGAATACATCGCCGTCACATTGGTGCTTGGATGTTGCATTTCAGTTGAACAGGGAACTCACGGCAAGTTGTGTGCCCTTTGTATCCTCTCTATTGTTACCCTGCCAACTCGTTGCCTTTATTCGGCCACAGCCTCCCTCCTGCCTACACACTGGGGCCATGATAAGAATGTTCTGTAATGAGTGTTATGTGAAGCCAACGAGTGAACACAAAGCAAAGGACAAACAGTGGGGCTCATACATCTGGCACACTCCTGACTGGGAGGCTTATCTATAAACTCATTTCTAAGTGTAGCCACAATGGATTGTTCATTTGTACATACACAATATATATTAGAAGGGAAGGAAGAACTGTTTACATGAATCAGCAATTGGGCCCTGTACTTAGCGCCTGCCCTATGACAGACAATAAGGACAGGCCTGGATTGCACCCTCTGATGCTCCTTCGTGCACCCAACACTAACGTGAGGCACACAGTGCAGTCATAACCCGTGCAAAAGTGCTGCCTGAATGAGCACTAAGGGGTGTGTTTGTGCACCTATGCCTTTGCACCTTACTCACATTCAGGGGTGCTGCTGCCATAAGGCAAGTTGAGAAACTCCCTTAGGTGGCAGCTCCCCAAAAAGTGACCAAAGCGCTGCTTCTGGTAAAGATGAAATTCTGATTTTTAAATTGGAATATTGGCTCTTCTAGTGCAGAGCACTATTGCAACTAGGGGAGGCCCTCACTTGGGTGCCTCGAGTGTGGCACTGAGCCCTGAGATGGCACTGCTTCCTTTACTTTGCAGAAGGCAAAGTATGTGGTTATACGGGAGCAAAAGAATACTGTACTTAGCACTTGCTTTCGAGCACTCATCCAGAGTTTCCTCTGTGCCCTATGCTGATGCCGACTGTTTTCTGCTGACGAAATAAAGTGCAAAAGTAAAAGAAAGTGCCAACCCTGCACCCATGTGATACATATTGACACAGGTATAAATTGCACATCCCATATGTTTTCTGGGATCAGTGTATTTCATTTGATTTCATTTAAATGAAATCAAAGTTTTAAAGTACTGTACATCGATTCTCTATATAGCACACAGACTAACCATGCAATATTCATTTATTTTCATATGTGGATAATAAGTAAACACCGTGATCATTTCTAATAACAGAGTGGCCAGTGTTACAGCCCAGTGCACTAAATATGTGCAATAAAATAACTGACCCATCACTTTCTGTTTATGGCTTAGCAATGTGTCCCATATGCCCCATACACATTAGATTGCTTGTGAAATAACTCTTCCATGCCAGATATTTGGAGCAATGCTATGGATCTTTCCCATGAGCTCTGGTGATTAATCTACAGCTCATTAAATTCCCACCTGGTGGCCCAATAATAAAAAGCAGAATAAACACTTCTATTATAGCATTGCCAATAATAAGAAATATACATCAGCAAACGATCATTAATTGGATTCGAATCAATATTCTATCAAACTGCAGTCCAGAGTGTTTGTTTGAATTGTCTCTGTTATTCACCCATGGTGGTTCTACTGATATAACAAACACAATAGTGTAGGAAGTGTAGGGCAAATGGGAAATCCTACATTTGTTAAAATACTTCTTTTTTTAAGTAGGTTTTAGTTGTTTCATTACGATGATGTTTTTGATTTCTAATTGGCTCACTGCTTCAGTATACCATCATTAAAATCATTTAGCAAATTCAAACAATCTGCCTGCCTGACCCTGCCCACTTCCCTCCTCTGCCAAATGTTATCATACCTTTGTAAAGTCATCTGCCAGATGAAACTCAATGCTTTACTCAACAAATGTGAAGTTCTGTCAAATGGCAGTGACCTTTACAGTATTCTAGCTTATGTCTGGCATTTTCCATGCTGATGCTGGGTTTGTGTGCCTCTTCTTGTCCATAGACATTCCCTTGCTCCCAACAAATAGTTCCTGTGCTGAATATTCTTAGGGATCTTCCGCATGGGTGTTTCACCCTATATCCCCCTGCAGGGTAAATCTATTCCTTGCTCAGGAACTGGTACCAATAGCTATTACTATGTCATATAACAATGTAGTGTGTCCCAGTGACACTGAATGTTTAGCATGAGCTTCAGCTCCACCTTGAACTGCACCGGAAGTTTCTCTATAAAGAATAGTGTAGTCTCCCTCTGAGAAAAATGCTTCCGGCCGCTGGTGCATTAGGAACTGAATAAAATGCACCTAAATAAACTCATAATGTCTGTGTGGGTTTGGGGAGGGATCCAGCAGTGGTGCTCAGATTCTAGTATCTTTCCAGCATGGCACATAATCCATTAAATCAGAATATTTTAATATTACAAACCAGAATGTTCTTGATAATGATGATCTATGATAGTTTCAACAAAAATTATAACACTAGAGATCTAAGTCTATAGCCAGTCCTCAGCGAAAGCAGAAAATTAGCTGTATTTATTAGAAATGACTTTCCTACAGATATTGCAGGATAAAGGGGTTGCAATAAATCCAACTTTATTCCTTTTTCTGTGTCTGCAACAGGGAAAACCTACGGAGGGAAATTTAGACAATGATCTGTAGAGAATTTCTGTATGTAAAAGAGATTTCAATAAAACCTGATTTATATGGATGTAAAAATACATGTTCTATGTATATTAAGAACAGTGATGTGCACCAGAAATGGTTTATTTCATTTTGCCCCTAGTAAGTGAACTGTCCTGCAACAAAATGCCATTTGTTTCTAAATGCTAGAAGCTCTATCTCCATTCCAATGGGTGCCATTTAGGAAGGATACTACTGACTTGCATCACCCAAAAGGACAGGATTAAATGCGTGTTTGTTTGCAACTGTTATGGCTCAGGGGCACGGCCTCAATCATCCTGACTTTTAAAGTGCAAGATTTAGAAGGTATTTCCAAAAAAGGAGAAGTGGGCACAAAGGCATTTTGGGACAGATCACAAGGTAACAAAACGTTCATCTATGGTTTCAATAACTGGAAGTAGTTTCTAAAATCAGCCAATTTTACATGATTTTTTATGAAATGATTGTATGGGTTATATTTCTACTTTGCTACTAGACTGTCACTGCGTGTTTACTTACTAACCGGGTAACCAAATGTGATGCTAAATGTCTTTATACTCCTGTGGCAGTGTGTAGCCATTTGGGCATATTTTAACACTACATACTGTACTTTCCCTTTGAATCAACACAGGTTTCATAAGGTATATATCTACCCAATATGCAACTTAAAATGTTATATTTTGTGAGTATCTATACTGAGGCCTGGACTGGGATTCAAAATAGGCATTGGCATTCCAAGTGCACAGAGGCCCAAATAGCCCCCCACCAGCCCAATAAATAGTGACTGTCTGTGGCATCTTACAGCAGCCCCTCTGGCATTTGCCAGAATCCCCAGACTGCCAGTCTAAGAACATTACACGGTGTTAACAATGGTGTTAATGTTTTTAAATCTTAAATAAACATGGCGGCTCAATGTTGGATGTGACTAATAGTTCCACTCAGGTGATATTTGAGGGATATATTAAAACCACTCTGTGCACGTTCACATTTTTGTTTGTGTTTTTCCTATAGCATCTGATGTTTATTGTAAAAAGAGAATGGAGAGTTTGGTGTTTCTTTAAATTTAGTTTTTATGTTTAATTTGAAAAGAGATTCCCTTTTATCATTGAATTTGGATTTCACTGATTTTACCCAGCAGCCACATCTTTATGTGAAAAAAGGCAAGCTTGCAAAAAGGAGACATTTCTAATGACATTAACAGAGAGACGAGCTGCACTAAATTTGTAATTGTACATTGGATAGAAATGTTTTTTCTCCAACGTAAATGTCTCGGCAGCAGACTATTTCTCACAGTATTTTTAAATAGAACCAACTTCATTACCCAGTCGTGAGGCCGATGGTCTCGGGCTCCGTTTTACAAAAGCCCCTATTCATGTGGCGTACTGTCGGAATAGTTTTTGCAATAGCTCAACTGCGAAAGTACACATTTAATAGGAAACACTTTCAACAACATATAAGCCTCATTTAGTCTCGCTTTCCAAAAGGCACCTTAATATATTTATCCCACCATTTAAAAACTCAAACACTAACTGCATTTCCAGAAACAGATTTCAGAAAGTGAGTTGACACTCAAATCAATACACTGGACCTCAGGTTAATTTTTTGGGAATGAATCTGATACTTTTCTTTTAATTTTTAGAAATGTTGGGTTAGAACTGTATCAATATATAAGTAAACAAACTATTTAAAATTATAACAAACCAGGAAGCAGAATTATCCACAAGAGATTAAAATGATCTATATTTTTTGCCATTTTCATCATATTCCCCTTTTATATTTCATTTACAGAAGAGTAAAACAAATACACAATATCCTATGTAAGAATATTCTATAAACTGAAATGTTATATAATGAATGAAGGAATGGTCTTGTCTTGCATCTGTAAGCAGCACAAAAATAAACAGGATGAAAATAGCAGAAACCACAACAAGGAAATTGTCCCAAGCAATAACACAGTAACATTGTAATATAGAATGAAAAAAGACCCATGTCCATTCAGTTCAGCCTTCCGGTCTAAATGGAACCTGCCTAACTGCTGGTTGATTCAAAGGAAGGCAGAAAACCCATCTGAAGCCTCTCTAATTTGCCTCAGAGGGGTAAAAAAAAATTTTCCCTGACTCCAAAATGGCAGTTGGATTTCTTGCTAAAATGTATTTCCTTGTATTTGTGGCTAAAATGCCATCCATCCCTTTTTTGAAGTGATCTAATGTATCAGCCAGTACAACCACTTCCGGAAAAAGATTCTTTCTTCTAATCTCAATAGATGCTCTTGCGCCTAATGGAAGGGTCTGCTGGTGAGTAAGCCATGAGAGAGTTTATCATATTTGCTTTATATTTATTTATATATTTAGGGTATCTTATATCATTGCTTTACTGTTAATAAACTTAATACAATTTTGGGATCCATCATTGCCTGAGATGCAAACAGTTCCTCATTTCTATACCTTCCTGTTCTGTTTTACAGCACTTGTTGCAGCATTTTTATTAGTGCCTGTCCCCTCTGGTCTTCTCTGTGGCTCAGGCTGGGAACACATAAGCAATAGAGTGAAAAGCTGTTTTTGTGCTTCTAACTTCAGTTTTTTTACTCAACAGCTCATGTGCATCCAGCTCAGAAAGTAGAGATGGTGTTGGGCCAGTGCAGCTTTAGAGAACAGGAGGCATTGCCTGGGAACTGGTTAAAAAAAAACATGCTTGCTTCATCAGCACAAAAGTTTATCTAAAAAAAGCTACTGCGTGGCTATGGGGGCAGCCATTCATGTTGAATAATGCAAAAGGCACATATTACCCAGGAGATAACAGATAAGATCTGTAGGATACAGTGGGTTAGGTTCTTGCACAAAAAGATAATAAAGGTTCATTTGCCATTTATGGCCCTCTGCAGGACTATAGAGCAAAATCCTTTCTCATATAAAATAAGACATTTGTTGCCTAGAAATATTAGTGTCTTCACCTTTTAATGTTACTGGTCCTTTATTGACACAGCTTTTTAAAATTTCCTTTCACATATATTCCGATTGCGCCATCTAGTGGTAAATAAAATGCATGCGTTAATATTATCAAGAACATTATATTAACGTATATACCGGTATTTCAATACTTTATTTTTGACAATAAGCAGTTAAATATAACAGAAAATCGATATTGGAATACTAGGCGATTAGGACACCTTATTAAAAAAGCATTAAAAACAAGGAACTCTCTGTAAGAATAAAACAGCTGAAGTGTTTTGGGCATTCCCACCGACCAATATCTAGGCGAAAATTGGGCAGATGTCGATCAGGCAGGTTCAAAAATCCTGTTGGGGCGAGGAGCACATTGGCTTGTTGATGTGATGAATGTGATCTGATTGCCACTGGGTTTTTTTTTTTTTTTTTGGCTTTTCTAAGACTAATGCATTCAATTGAAGATGCAAACTCATGCAGCTATGCATACTAAGGTATCACGCCCTATAAGGGAACTGTTGCTTTGTTGCCAAAAAGGGAGGAGGCCATTTAATTAACTTCCCTATGTAAATGCCAAAATGATATTGGTTTTCTCCAAAGGAATCAACTTTACCAAACATTACAAAGATTATTTTTAAAATATTTTTGAATAGTCCAACATTATGGGAGGAATTCACAATAGTGGTGATACTCAGAAAAACTAAAAGTGGAGACAGATTTGTTGGATTTTCCACCTTATTCACTATTTTTTATGAATTTGTCTTTAGCTTTTAGTAAATCTGTCGGTGCCATCAAACCCAGTCCCACAGCCACATGAGTCTTGGAATAAGGATTTTATCAGCAGGAATTTTCATTTCACTTTAGAGGCATTTCCTAAAGGCTCATTTTAGTTTGCCTAGAAAAACTATGCATTTTTTTTTTCAGGACAAGCTGGGCTTTCTAACGTTTTCTGTATTTCTGTGTAATTACACTTCTGTAAGAAGGGTCTAAATACCTTCTTCATGGGACAAAGTGAATTAAAGGCCCACCCCCAGCACTACTCTACCACCGCACTACTTCTCTAGCCCCTACTGATTACTGGTCAGCAGCAATCTGGCCCACAAACCAACGTGTCTGGTGAAAAAAGGGCCCAACAGGACTAGGGCCCACAGGGATTTTATCCAGTGCCCTGTTGGGGCCAGTCCAACATTATAACCCAATATCCCAGTTTGGGTGCCAGTGTGTATGTGCTGCTTGCTGATCACCAAGATGGCGGCTGGGAACAGAAGGGGCACAGCTAAAGGTGGGACCAATGCTGTCAAACAGCTCTGTAGTTCTGGGCATGCTATGGGGGCACAGATAAGTTGCGGCAAGTGTCAGTGAAGTGATTAAGAGGGGGCACTGATGTGTAAACGAAAAATTTGCCTGGGAGGCTTTACATTTCCTTTAATCAGTGTTTCACTTGTTTATAAAATGTTAATGAGGCTTTTGCACCTATTGTTCTAGGGTTAGCAGAGACTAGTCCCCTAACAATAGTCTGCTAATCCCCATTAATATGTTAATGACCCCAAATGGGGCCCCTACAAGAGGTGTGATATAGATACTGGGTGAAACAAAGCAAAACAGAAAAGCTTCGACTTGATCTGACAGAGTTACACTGTGTGTGTGGGTAATCATGCCATCTTCTGGTTGGTCATAAATTGCTGTGAAAAACCTGCTTGGAGAGGAAACAGGAATTACTACAAACACCAGATCTCAACCCTATTGGGCACCTGAGGGAAAAGCTTCTCCATAATGTCAGAGAAAAATGCCCTAAAAGCTACTGGCACCTATGGGAAGAGATACAGAAGGTGGGAGTTAAAATACACCCTGAATATGCCAGCTGCTTGCTAGAATGCTGATGCCTGCAAAGCTGAGATTGCTGCAAATGGAGCTGCAATGTTGTTCCAAGCTGCAGGTTATAAGGCTAATGCTGGTGCACATCAGTTTTACTACACTGGAACATTCTCAAATGGATTGAGATTAAAGCTTTGACTTGGCCATTGCAGAGGCTTTTTCCCTTGGCCTTTCCAGTGTTAAGGTGGCCTTACATCCACTCGTTTGGCAGATAGCAACGTGTATGGCCACCTTATTGCTGCTTCTCTTGCAGTATTTTTACCTGTATTATACACCCTCTATTCTTTCTTCTGCCCTTACTCTGCTGATGATGTGTAATCTACAGTGGTGTGAAAAACTATTTGCCCCCTTCCTGATTTCTTATTCTTTTGCATGTTTGTCACACAAAATGTTTCTGATCATCAAACACATTTAACTATTAGTCAAAGATAACACAAGTAAACACAAAATGCAGTTTTTAAATGAGGGTTTTTATTATTTAGGGAGAAAAAAAATCCAAACCTACATGGCCCTGTGTGAAAAAGTAATTGCCCCCTGAACCCAATAACTGGTTGGGCCACCCTTAGCAGCAATAACTGCAATCAAGCGTTTGCGATAACTTGCAACAAGTCTTTTACAGCGCTCTGGAGGAATTTTGGCCCACTCATCTTTGCAGAATTGTTGTAATTCAGCTTTATTTGAGGGTTTTCTAGCATGAACCGCCTTTTTAAGGTCATGCCACAACATCTCAATAGGATTCAGGTCAGGACTTTGACTAGGCCACTCCAAAGTCTTCATTTTGTTTTTCTTCAGCCATTCAGAGATGGATTTGCTGGTGTGTTTTGGGTCATTGTCCTGCTGCAGCACCCAAGATCGCTTCAGCTTGAGTTGACAAACAGATGGCCGGACATTCTCCTTCAGGATTTTTTGGTAGACAGTAGAATTCATGGTTCCATCTATCACAGCAAGCCTTCCAGGTCCTGAAGCAGCAAAACAACCCCAGACCATCACACTACCACCACCATATTTTACTGTTGGTATGATGTTCTTTTTCTGAAATGCTGTGTTACTTTTACGCCAGATGTAACGGGATACGCACCTTCCAAAAAGTTCAACTTTTGTCTCGTCGGTCCACAAGGTATTTTCCCAAAACTCTTGGCAATCATTGAGATGTTTTTTAGCAAAATTGAGACGAGCCTTAATGTTCTTTTTGCTTAAAAGTGGTTTGCGCCTTGGAAATCTGCCATGCAGGCCGTTTTTGCCCAGTCTCTTTCTTATGGTGGAGTCGTGAACACTGACCTTAATTGAGGCAAGTGAGGCCTGCAGTTCTTTAGATGTTGTCCTGGGGTCTTTTGTGGCCTCTCGGATGAGTTGTCTCTGCGCTCTTGGGGTAATTTTGGTTGGCCGGCCACTCCTGGGAAGGTTCACCACTGTTCCATGTTTTTGCCATTTGTGGATAATGGCTCTCACTGTGGTTCGCTGGAGTCCCAAAGCTTTAGAAATGGCTTTATAACCTTTACCAGACTGATAGATCTCAATTACTTTTGTTCTCATTTGTTCCTGAATTTCTTTGGATCTTGGCATGATGTCTAGCTTTTGAGGTGCTTTTGGTCTACTTCTCTGTGTCAGGTAGCTCCTATTTAAGTGATTTCTTGATTGAAACAGGTGTGGCAGTAATCAGGCCTGGGGGTGACTACAGAAATTGAACTCAGGTATGATAAACCACAGTTAAGTTATTTTTTAACAAGGGGGGCAATCACTTCTTCACACAGGGCCATGTAGATTTGGAGTTTTTTTCTCCCTTAATAACGTAACCCTTCATTTAACAACTGCATTTTGTGTTCAATTATGTTATCTCTCACTAATAGTTAATGGTTTTTGATGAGCAGAAACATTTAAGTGTGACAAACATGCAAAAGAATAAGAAATCAGGAAGGGGGCAAATAGTTTTTCACACCACTGTATATATAAAGATACCTGTATTATACACCCTCTATTCTTTCTTCTGCCCTTACTCTGCTGGTGATGTGTAATTTAGATATAATTATAGAGATAACACAATCTTAGATAAGCAAAGTCCATTTTATTGTTAAATGAGCGCAATATCAGTTGCTGCTGCCACAACCCTTTTTGACATAACATTTGATGTGGATCACAGTTAATCACATATAGACTTTCCTATTTGCTGTATGTAAAGTAAAGCCATGACACAATACTATCAAAAAGGGATAAAACAGCTTGCACAGACAGAAATATTTGAAGTGCCCTGATAAATGCATGCAGCCTGCACTGTTTTATGTCATATACTCATATGGCCTTGGCTATAATTTTGCATATAAATGGATTAACACCAGCCTCAGAACTAGCACACGTACAGCAGGAAAAGCAACTTTTAAGGACCCATAGTGCTAAATATGGAAAAATATGCGGACCCTTACTGTTTTGCCAATAAACACCTCTGAGTTATCAGGGTTTAATGAGAAATTCCCACACATTAGCATACAAACTGATTGATGACAATATAAAATCTACTGAAAACTGGAATGCTTTATAGCTACAAGCATTAGTAATGTGTCATCTCTTTATCCCACATTTATCTGTTTTACCATATATTTAATGGGTGAATTCTACCAAAATAAAGAGGTCATACAAACACATTGATATGATTCATGTATCCTTGGGCTGAATAACAGAGATACAAGTCATTGGGGTGAAGGGGTACATCGAGTCCGACAGCCCTGGTCTCTGTTGTGAGTAGAGCTACAGAAATGTCAAACTTAATTTTAAATGCAGAAGAAAAACAGATCAATATTGTTAAATAAATTAAAAGTTGTGAACTTATTAATGCTTTTAAAATATATTCACAAATAAGTTAATTAACTGCTTTTTTCGGAATGGTAATCAGGGTTCAAATGAAAGATTAGCTAGTGCAGGTATAACATGAGTGTGGCTAATGGTAAAACAGTAGCCCCTAAGAAAAAAAAAAAAAAGGAATAAGCATTTACCGATTGGTTAGGAGACCTCAGGAAAATTTTATTCATCTTATTAAATTACTAGAGAGATGAATAAATGTGAATAATTGATAAGGATATTAGCACTGGAAGAATTAACAGTCAGTAATATTGAAGTGTTTAGGATCAATTTATTACCCCAAAATTTCCAATGATAATTGCAGCTCGCGCTCGACTCAGTGTTCTCAACTAATGTCAATGGGAAGCAGCCCCCAATCAAACCCTCTCTGTGCCACGGCACTATAAGAGAATAATATGCATGCCTTTGCCAAGAAAGGCTTTGGTTCTGGTACCATTACACTATATGGTGTGTAATCAATAATAACATACAAGATTAAATATATATATATCTCATTTATATACATGTCCAGCCAAAGCTATATGCAGACAGAAACCACATCTGATTTATATATTTTGTAGCTGTTACACAATCACGTACTTCCAGTAATTTACAAAATAACACAACTAATAACATTTGTACAAATGGACTGATCTGAAGCACAGAAAAATTTAGGATGAAATAATTTAATAAAATGATGTTATGTCCAAAAATCTTTTCTTAGTTAATACATGGGCGGAGTTATGTGCTGACCCTCGACACAGTATCGATCCAGGCGGTTTGCTTGGTTACATAATGGTATCAGCAACAAACAGAATGTGTGGAACAGCATATTTTTTTCCCAAATGATCACTTGTGCTCCTGAATAGCATCGCACAGGAGTCCAACTTCCTTATATATGGTGTACTTGATGCTGTAAACACATTTTTGAAGCAATAGGTTGAAGTTAACACAGGCCGCCTGAATATTCATCATCCTCTTCCGCAGCTTGAGCCCCACCTTGAGCTTGCCTTGTTTCTGTGACCGATGGAGGTGCAGAAGACTTCTTTTTGTTTCCACCACCAGGAACAGCAAGGCTCAAAGCAAGTTTTGCATACTAGCATGAAAAGAGAGAATATTCATATTCAAATATTGAAAAAGGTATTCCCTAGTATACCTATGTTAAACTAATGCAGTGCTGTCCAATTGGTAGCCCGCGGGCTGCATCCGGCCCATGGTCCCCCTCCGAGTGGCCCCCAACCTGTCTTCTGCTGTGACTGCTTACATATGTGTAAGGTTTAAATTGTATCAGTACTGAGATTAACTGGCCCCATGCATTGTTCACACAATCTTCAACATTGTTTACCTGTTCACACCTCAGACGGACTGTAGGAGCAGTGCCAGCATTGTATCACTGTAGGTACTGCCTGCCCTATGCTGCCTGTGTGTGCCATACTCTGCCTGCCCTACCCTGCCTATGTGTGCCATACTCTGCCTGCCCTACCCTGCCTGTGTGTGCCTTACTCTGCCTGACCTATGCGGCCTGTGTGTGAGATACTCTGCCTGCCCTATGATGGCTTTGTTTTCCATACCCTGCCTGCCCAATGCTGCCTGTTTGTGCCATATTCTGCCTGCACTATGCTGCCCATGAGTGCCATACCCTGACTGCCCAATGCTGCCTGTGTGTGCCGTACTCTGCCTGCCCTATGCTGCCTGTGTGTGCCATACTCTGCCTGCCTTATGCTGCCTATGAGTGCCATACTCTGCCTGTCCTATGCTGCCTATGAGTGCCATACCCTGCCTGCCCTATGCTCCCTGTGGGAGCTGAACCTGACAGGGGTTTGTTCTGGGAGTTTGTTAGCATAATTACAGGCCTTAGGGACCTTATAATGACTATTTAGTCATTATAAGGTCCCTAAAGCGTGTAATTATGTGCTCGGGGTTGCTGTGCTATCCACAGGAGGCATATGGATTTAAGGGTGTAGCTTAATATGACATAATATAATTCTTTCACATATGAATGAAATGTGATATCCCTACAGTGAGCACCAACCATTTTGGTTTTTGCTGTGCTACCACCATTAGTGTGGGTATAGTCTTAAAAGCTCTTGTGATAACATGGGTGTGGTTTGAAGTGTGTGCAGTTTAAAAAAAAAGGGGGTGGTCAAAACCAGCTTTCATTATCAGCCCCCCACCATGTAGGTTAGAAAAATTTCGGCCCTCGGTACCACAGAAATTGGACAGCACTAGATTAACAGAATCACTGGATGTGAATGGATAATTATTTACCTTTTAATTTCTTCCCTAAAGGTGGCCATACGCGGGCCAATTTTAGCTGCCGATATCAGTCCTTTAGACCTATTTGGCAACTTATCTGCCAGTGTATGGGCACTACTGATGGGCCCCTCGATCAGGAAGGTTTTTCTGTTGGATTGGGGACTGAATCAACTCGTTGATGCAGTCCCCAAACAGACGGCGCCTATACCTGGTGTTTTAATTGAATTGTGTCGCCCTAGGGCCAAATTAGTGCAATATCGCCCACCCGTAGGTGATCTCGCCAAGCAAGCAGATCTTTCAGTGTATGGCGACCTTAAGGATGATGACACATGAGGGCGACTAATCTCTTGAAAATGTTCTCTCGCCGGCAATATTGTAAAACTCCAGTCAGAAAACATATGCAGCATTTTGTTTTTTCAAAGTCACCCGAAGTTTCCTCATGAGGCAACTTCATAAAAACAAAGCACCTTGTATGTTTTACCACCGGCAATTTACATTATTACCAGTAAGAAAGCATTTCGGGGAGATTAGTCACCCATGATAGCATAACATTTATTTTGGGTGACTAATCTCCCAGTGTGCCAGTACCCTCAAAGGGCTCAGCAAAGGTAACAGTGTAGATAGAGCGGGGCGTGTGCACTGATAATGTTGTAGTACAATTTCTAAACAACTCTGGCCCAACACTGGAGCAAGCCTTAACTTCTATAGGATCTTGTATAAATTGGTCAAAAGGCAGCCATATGTCTTCCTATCCACTCATTAGGCAAGGTCACCAAGCGGGTCTTTACCCCATGTGGTTACCTTGGTAAGCAGCCATCATTATAAGCACTGATTTAGCAATCTTGTTGTTCATGTTACTTGGCAGCCGCTACAGCAGAGACTGTTGAGCGCACAGGAGCGGGTAAGATCAATACTATGTATTTTAGCAAATATAGTGATTTAGGGGACTTCCCAAAGCTAAGAATTTTTACATTGGATTATTTTGTGGCATATACCCACTAGTGACATTCATTCATTTATAGTTTAACTGGTTATTATATTTATATCAATTGTGGTCACAACTTTTTAAGAATTAACAATTAAAATTGTTATGTAATATTATACTATTACTATTAAGGGGGAGCTGTTACCCTAATTCCAAATTCCTTTCTATTGTGTTTATCAAGCAAAATAAATGTCACAACACTACATGATCTATTTAAATCTTGTTTCCTTTAAGTCTTGGAATTCACAATTGCTGTAAGTAGGCAGGTGCCATTCGAGGACGCTGTTATTAAGGCAAGCTTTGCATTGTTACCCCAATATCTTGCTTATGCTCCAGAATGGGGGACCTAATGCCCATACCCATCCACAGGATACACAATTACAGGCCATTAGGAGGGAAGGGGTATGAGAGGAGTGCAGTGACATCTAGCAAGCGCAGAATGAAAAGGGAAAGTTATCGCCTGTCCCACCTCTATTTTGAGGCACAAAGGCAGGGCAAGCAATATGATTGACAGCTGAGATTTTTGAATACCTTCATAAAAGATATGGATGTTTTAATAAAAACAGTTTTTTGTGTCTGAATGGTAGGTCCCCTTTAAATAGTATGATTTTATGAGTTGAGGTAGGCAGGCCAAAGTATTCATTTACTGAGTGCAGCAGTAAGGCTCACCACTGATATGATTTTATTCATGTTTGGTGTTTGCATGACTGTTCTTGGGATATGACAAATGCCTAGCTACAGAATGCTTGGTTACAAGACCAATATTTGTTCACATAATTTGCAAAGCACTGCATTTTGAGGATGACTAGATTCATAAAATATATTTACAATATTTTAACTTACATCATTATCCATGTATTTAAAAAGAGGGGAATTGCAAACTTCAGACACTTGGTCCAGGTCCTGTTGATCATATCCTTCCAAAAGCTGTTCCAAAGCAACGCAGTCCTCACTCCCACTGAATCCAGGTATACTGGAACAACAGCATGCATTTAATAATTCCATTCTAAGATATTAAATACACTACCCTGTTATAACAGTGTCTTAGTGCGCCTGTCAGCCCTAATGTACATCTTAGAGCCATATATACCGTTTAACCACAAGCAGACATAAACTCTTCTTGCCAATCTTTGTCAACTTTGGAATAAATAGATCCATTTTTAACAAATAGGACTTCAAACTAAATTGATTTATAATCTCATTAAGAAACTACTTTTTAAAGAACTTAGAAGTTCTACAGGTGAACTGCATGATGCAGGTTATCCATTTAATCACCTTCCATCTGCTTCTTTTGATCGCTTCTCTCCAAAATTTTAAGCAATTTTGTACAGGGAACTTCATTGAGTGCCACCATGCATTCTCAGCACTTTTCTATATATACGTATTTTTTGCTCATTTATGTAGAGCCCTGTATTCATAAGGGTCTGCTAGAGGCAAAACTTGGAAGTCACTCAGATGCCCTATAAGTTGTGTGATAGGAACTAGGACCCCTGTACTTTCTGGCAGACAGCCCTTAGAGCTCTAGCACTTACAGCAGGCCACTTGATAAACCCCTATATAAGCTTAATTCTATTCCTTCATCTGTGAAGTACTGCATGATACCGTAGTGCTTCATCATATATTTATAAAGAATATGTAAAACAGGTGTTCAGCAGTGAGAAGACATTACAAAGGGTGCATGAACATATTCACCTTAATCAGAGAACATTTTCACTCACCTGTAGCTTTCTCTGACACATTTCTCAGCAGCAACAAAGTCATTCCTATGAAGATGCACTAACACCTGAGCAATAGTTTTCTTTAAAAAAAAAACAAAAAAATGTGAAGAATGTCAGACCTCTTCTATTACAATGCTGTCCAGCTGTTTTAATCAGTTGCTTTGTTATCATATACAACATGTTTAAATAATCATGATGTCATGCAAAAAAGGTCTAAGAAGCCAGTACGCAACATTTAGCACTATGACCTAAAGGAGCCCTGACCAAAGGATGGACCTCAAAGAGGTTCAGGTATGGGACCCGTTATCCAGAATGCTTGGGACCTGGGGTTTTCCGGATAAGGGGTCTTTTCATAATTTAGATCTCCTAACTTAAGTCTGCTAATAAAATTATTTAAACAGTAATTAAACCCAATACAATTGTTTTGCCCTTCAATAAGGATTAATGATATCTTAGTTGGGATCATGTACAAGTTCAACTACTGTTTTATTATTATAGAGAAAAAGGAAATCATTTTTTAAAATGTGAATTATTTGATTAAAATGGAGTCTATGGGAGATGGCCCTTCCGTAATTCTGAACTTTCTGGATAATGGGTTTCCGTATAAGGGGTCCGATACCTGTACTTGTAACTAATGATAATAAAGATACCAGAATGTGCACAAAGTGTTTAATATGTATGGTGTTAGGATGTGTGCAACAAAATAAAAGCCTTGTTTATAAATCTATAGAAGCTATATAAGCAAGAAAAATAGATACAAGAGAAATGATAAAAATAGTTGTGTGGAGGACATGGAAATTATTCATTTGATCCAAATCCATACCTTATAACAAGTTGGATAATTCTCTATTTCTTTATACATATTCTTTTCCTTCTGAATAGATGCTACAGCTTCATCTAATCTAAAAGCATAAATGAAAATATCATACAGATGCAGATACATAAGAGAAATATAACAAATATAATAGAAGCATGGCACTGACCAATAATACATTAAAAACACAGCTCTCAAGGACACTATACTGAGCAAATGACTTTCTTCAACTGTGCCTCCTAGAGATGCACTCTGTATAGGCTGTAAGCAATATCCTCTAAGCCAGTGCTGTCCAACTGGGCGACCCCCCTCTGTGTGGCCCCCCACCTGTCTGGCTGCTTTGATGGCTTACCTTTGTGTAAGCTTTAAATGGTATCAGAACTGAAATTAACTGCCCCCCTGCATGGTTCTCACCTCAGATTCAGGCTGTAATCCCCCTGTATTGTTTGAAGATGTAATCCCCTGTGTTTTTCACACCTTTTAGTTTCTGCATTGTTCACCCCCTGCAGTGTTCACACCTCAGGCTCAGGCTGTAATCACCCACATTGTTCATCTGTTCACACCTCAGACATTGTATGTACACACAGACACCATAGGGTAGGCATAGTATGGCACATAGGCAGCATAGGGCAGGGAGGGTATGGCACACACAGGCAGCATAGGGCAGGCAGAGTATGGCACACACAGGCAGCATAAGAGAGGCAGAGTATGGCACACACAGGCAGCATAAGAGAGGCAGAGTATGGCACACACAGGCAGCATAGGGTAGGCAGAGTATGGCACACACAGGCAGCATAGGGTAGGCAGAGTATGGCACACACAGGCAGCATAGGGTAGGCAGAGTATGGCACACACAGGCAGCATAAGGGAGGCAGAGTATGGCACACACAGGCAGCATAGGGCAGGCAGAGTATGGCACACACAGGCAGCATAGGGTAGGCAGAGTATGGCACACACAGGCAGCATAAGGGAGGCAGAGTATGGCACACACAGGCAGCATAAGGGAGGCAGAGTATGGCACACACAGGCAGCATAGGGTAGGCAGAGTATGGCACACACAGGCAGCATAGGGTAGGCAGAGTATGGCACACACAGGCAGCATAAGGGAGGAAGAGTGCTGCCTGTGTGTGCCATACTCTGCCTGCCCTATGCTGCCTGTGAGAGGTAAACCTGGCAGGGGTTTGTTCTGGGAGTTTGTTAGTAGTTGGAAATAGTCAATAAATGGTCCCTAAGGTGTGTAGGTCCCTAATGTGTGTAATTATGTTGCTGGGGGTTGCTGTGCTATCCACAGGGGTGGAGGAGGCATATGGATTTAAGGGTGTGTCTTAATGACATAATATGACATAATATAATTCTTTCATAAATGAATAACTGTTGATATCCCCGCAGTGAGGACCAAGCATTTGGGTTTTTGCTGCACTACCACCATTGTGATAAAATGGGTGTGGTTTGAAGTGGGTGTGGTTCAAAAAAAGGGGAGTGGTCAAAACTGGCTTCCATTAGTGGCCCTCCACCATATATCCTAGAGAAATTCCGGCCCTCGGCACCCCAGAAGTTGGACAGCACTGCCCTAAGCTATGCAAGCACATCCAATTTGATACCAGTAAGCACAGCAAATTGTGGTGGGCACAATGAACTTTGTTTGAAAAGACATCATTTTGTTCAAATTATGTTGACCCACTCACTTCTATGTACACATAGTTTACAAAGGGTGCACCAAAGATAATTTATTAGCACAAAGCACATTAGCACAAATCCAAAAATAAACGCGGGAACATTGGCTGTAAGTAATCTCAGGATAATATATCAGATATATATTTCAATTTAAAGTTAATCAGTCCCACAAACAGAGAAGTATAGGTGTTGATTATACTAAATTATATACAATGGCTGACCATGCTTGCTCATATTTCCTTGTTAGTTCAACAGTAGACAGCTACAATAATGATGCATCATTTGTTTCATAAAAAATACCAACAAAATAATAAAATGCATGACTGTGGTTATTTAGTAAATAAACAAGCTATTCATAAAATACTACCTACAATTATTGTTTACTATAGCTGCAGTATAGATGCAGCTAATTCTGTTAAATTGGAGAAAAATGAAAATACTTAAGTTTTTACTTTATATATACACATTACCTGCGAGCTCTTACTAGAAGTCTTGATGCCTTCCCTAAAAGTTCCACAGCCTGACGTAACCGTTCTTCATTCTGAATGGGAGAAAATATCCACTTGAAAGCAATAATGGCTGCAATCACACCAATGTTTCATTACATTGAAGTTAATGAAATCCTTTTATCAGTAAGACTTTCTTCGAGAATCTTGTAACTGATCAGTTCAGCTCAGAACCAAACAAAAGGCTAACATTATAAAAAACATACATGGAGTCAAACATAAAATTTTCTTCTACCATTAAGGGTGCAGGCGTCCCACACTGACTTATATTATCCCATTTTACAGTAATGGGCACACTATACAAACCCACCTCAAAAACAGATGCAGATTGTTGATAGAGTTGAACTGCCTTTTCCAGGTTCACAAGCTCTATTAGTCTAAAATAAAACAAAAACAGCAGGATTATTAAGATTGATGGAAAACATTGTAAAAATGAACATAAACATCAGTTACTCACTTCCCAGCCCGCTCCAGTGCCATAGCAGCCGTGTCGGGAGTTCCATTCTCCAGATACATCATGCTGGCTTTTTCTATCAGCTGGACTGCTTCTGGGAGTTTTTGCATCTCCTTTAGTAAATGCATAAATGAGAAAATGTTTTTACCATATCCTGTCTGATCAAGCCCTGTTTAAAACCAAACTCATGCCAAAACTCATAGGCTAAGATCATTTGGTAACTCTGATCCCCAGTTGTGACTGAATCAAACACCCACTAAGATTAAGACCAATGGCAAACATAACATTCCTCTTCTGGTGTATTTCAGCTGGCTGAAAAATGACAGATACTGCTATATTACTAAAAAACTAAGTATTTGAACACCCTGCGATTTTCACATTGTAGGTGCATTCCCACTGTGAGAGACAGCATTTAAAAAAAAATTCAGGAAATCACATTGTATGATTTTTAAAGAATTTATTTGTATTGCACTGCTGCACATACGTACTTGAACACCTGGCAATTAGCAAAAATTCTGGCTCTCAAAGACCTGTTACTCTGCCTTTAAAAAGTCCACCTCTACTCCACTCAATCTAAATTAGTAGCACCTGCCTGAGCTCTTTAAATACACCTGTCCACCCCACAGTCAGTCAGACTCCAACTACTACCATGGGCAAGATCACAGAGCTGTCAAAAGACACCAGAGACAAAATTGTGGACCTTCACAAGGCTGGAAAGGGCTACGGGGCAATTGCCAAGAAGCTTGGTGAAAATAGATCAACTGTTGGAGCAATTGTTAGAAAGGCTAAAGACAACTGTCAGTCTCCCTTATCACTGATGATAAGAAAGGTGAGGAATCAGCCCAGAACTACAAGGGAGGAGCTGGTCAATGACATGAAGAGAGCTGGGACCACAGTTTTTAAAGGTCACTGCCAGTAGAACACTACGCCGTCATGGTTTCAAATTATGCATTGCACGGAAGGTTCCCCTGCTCAAGTCATCACATGTCCAGGCCCGTATGAAGTTTGCCAATGACCATCTGGATGATCCAGAGGAGGCATGGGAGAAAGTCATGTGGTCAGATGAGACCAAAGTAGAACTTTTTGTGAAGCATGGGGGTGGTAACATCATGCTATGGGGGTGCTTTTCTGCAAAGGGGACAGGACGACTGCACTGTATTAAGGAGAGGATGAATGGGGTCATGTATTGTGAGATTTTGGGCCACAACCTCCTTTCCCTCAGTCAGAGCATTGAAGATGGGTCGTGGCTGGGTCTTCCAACATGACAAAGACCCGAAGCACACAGCCAGTATGACCGGAGTGTCTCTGTAAGAGGCAAATTAAGGTTCTGGAATGGCCTAGCCAGCTAGCTAGCTCCAGTCCCCTAAATCCAATAGAAAATCTTTGGAGGTAGCTGAAACTCCATGTTGCTCAGCGACAGCCCCGAAACCTGACAGATCTAGAGGAGATCTGTGTGGAGGAGTGGGCCAAAATCCCTGTTGCAGTGTGTGCAAACCTGATCAAGAACTACAGGAAACGTTTGACCTCTGTAATTGCAAACAAAGGCTTCTGTATCAAATATTAACACTGATTTTCTCAGGTGTTCAAATATGTATGTGCAGCAGTGCAATACAAATAAAATCATACAATGTGATTTCCTGAATTTTTTTTTTTTTTTTAAATGCTGTCTCCCACAATGTGCACCTACAATGTGAATTTCACACCCCTCCATGATTTTTAAGTGGGAGAACTTGCAAAGGTGAACTCGCAGGGTGTTCAAATACTTATGTTCCTCACTATATATATATATATATATACACATCTCTTGTCACATAGGAACCCCAGGTTCAAAGTTTTGTTGTTTAAAGGGATTTTATAATGAACAATGATGTAAACACATCTCTTTCACTGTTTCAATTGGTACTTTTGGCCTGCAGTCTAAGAATGCTTTTATTTAGTATTCTACTTTTATGGGATTTTGATCTCTCTTTTCATAAATATTGTTTAGCGACATTGGGCTTTCAAAGGCATATGTATTTTGGTGCAAGACATGTATGTTTTTGCATACATGCAGTCATATATCTTGTTACAGAAATGAAAAGACACTAAATTTCTGAAAGATTTAGAAAGTTGACATGAAAAACCAAATGTAGTTCTCTAAAGGTAAACTCGAAGTCCCCCACCAAAAAACAGCACAAAATATTCAAAAACTCATTGACATTTAAAACAAATAAAGGTGATATTCAGATGGAAGTGAAAGTGTTAACATACAGCAAAACAATGACTACAACTGCCACAGATGATCAGCACATCTAAATACTGGACCATTTAGGACAGCCCAGGCTGGTATGGGCCAGGTGTGCTGGGCAGAAAACTATAAGGAATCAAACCAAAATATGGGAGAAACCTCATCTTTTCTCAGTTTAACATATTTGTCATGAAGGCATCTCATTTGTGCTTTCTAAAAAAAATCACAAGCAACACAAGCAAGTTTTTGGTGAAGGTTTTACATTTGCAGAAAGCACCAGATGTTTGTCAAAAGAATTTGTAGTATAACATGTATACACATATACCTTTAGCATCATTCCAGCTTGTTCATAAGCTCTAATAAAAGAAGAACCTCAATTAATATGGAAGCATAAACAGTAAAAATACATTTAATAAAACTGCACAATACTGCAAAATATTGGCAATACTGGTATCACACACACACGCACATTATCTTCACAAGTTATGAGAAAAACGAAGGAATGTGTCCCTGCTCTGGCACTTTCTGTCCTTGGTCAATCCCTTAATAGTGCCACGCAATATCTCCTGGGATGCTAGGCCAAGACTCATTGTGGCCTCTTTTTAGTAAACTGTTACACAATATGTTGGCAATAAGTGGCAATATAAAAGATTGTGCAAGTCAACCAGAAGAATACTGCCACATTAAACAAGTCAGTAACACAATTGTTCATCTTTTCAGAAAACAAATGCAATTAAAAAATAAATGAAAAAAAGCCCTTAGTGTTAAATGAGCAGTATATATTTCTACCATAATGAATGGAGCTTGAGCTAAACACAATTTTTGTCTAGTGTTTTAACTTAAAAAATATCCGGGGATTTTGCTTCTGCATTGGCTTGAATTTCCAGAGCTTAGAATTTAGGGGATTATCATTCTGAAACCAGCAGTGAGCATTTCCAGTGATTATCTCCCGACTGATTTGAGAACATGGAGATCAATTTAACACATTCTACGACCTGCCCTGTGAGTTTGAAATCACACAGGCACTGAACACTGGAATCTGACCCATATGCCACTGCCTTAAAGGAGAACTAAACCCTAAAGATGAATATGCCTAGAAATGCTTATACTAAACTGACTACACTAGCTTATAGTAGTAACAATATATGTCTTTACAGTTGGCATAGGGGCTCCCCATTTTGAACTGTCCAGAACAGTGCACATGCTCAATCTAAGCAGCTATTGAGAAGCTAAGGTTGTACAGGTTAATATCTCATTTAATTTTACATACATATACAAGGAACTCAGTGTGAGCAATGTAAATCCAGTGAAAGAACTGTATATGTCTCTGAACAATGCACCAACTGATTTCTCTAACTCTTTGTGCAGCCACACTACTAATGTGGGAGAATCTAGGGATGCCGCTGCAAATGCAAGTTCTTTATCTAGTGGAGAAATATTGCATTTATATCACAAAACAAGCAGTCCAGCTCTTGTTGAGCCAGAAGCAGCAGCAAATACAGTTTTAGGTTTGTGTGACGGTGTCCTCAGCAACAACTTTACTATGGGAAGCAGTGATGGCAATAATCAGGAGAAAGCTACAGCAACAACTTTTACACACCCAGAACAGAGTGTGTTGTTCAGCCAATTCAGACAATTACAGTCTCCCCTGGTTTATCTCATAGTGCTGTACAGGCATTAGATGTTTCTGATGCATGAAGCCTTAAAGGGTACCTTTACAAGCCCTTCCCTTGAACTCGGTTCCCACGATGCCCCGTGCAAAAAAAGCTGCTCCAATGGAGAAACACCCTCTCCCTGTCACTATGTGGACTTGCACCCCCCTCGCATGCGTGACGTGCTCTGTGTACCACAAGGCTCTTCAGCATGCTCGCGCAACGGATGCGCCGGTACTACTACTACTTGCCTCGAGTATAAGCCTAGGATTCCTTTTTTAGCACATTTTGAGTGCTGGAAAACTCGGCTTATACGGTATACAGTATATTGTGAGTCAGTCTCTAAGCTCAGTAACAGACAGCAGCACAGAGTATGTGGTGGGAATTGGCAGAAAAGAAGATGGGGAGCTACTAGGGCATTTTGGAGGCACTGATCTTGTGGGTTGTGGTTGCCTTGGGCTGGAACATAAGCCCAAAACATAATGTGCACCATTTCTAGCGTATTTCTTAAGTTAAAGGAGAACTAAATCCTAAAAATGAATATGGCTAAACATGCCATATTTTCTATAATAAACTTATTGAACCAGCGTAAAGGTTCAACATCTCTATATTAGTAATAATCCTGTAAATATAAATAAATCAGTAAATATCAGTGCTAGTATCTTTATTTCCATTTAATTCAAAAACAGTCTAAAATAACACTTACTTAGCAGCATGGAAAAGTCTGTAAAATTGAGTTAAGGACTGAAAATGTACCATGGGCTCTACAGATTTCCTACAGTCACACTATATTTTGCCCCCTAGAAACCCCCACATTTCTCCGATCCTCTGTAGAGAGCCATTCTCTTCAACACAATTCCTCTGATCCTACAGACACTGGACCCTGTGCTGTCCTATATGCATAACACTCCATGTTTGACACAGGACAATAACCCTTAAAAGGAAAATATAGCCCAGTTATTTACAATAAATTCAGTTAGGCTTATGTAAAAGACACCCTGATTTTAATTGTTTTTTCTTTAATAGAAATACTACTACTGACACTTAGGGGCACATTTACTAATCCGAAAGCGGCTGAATGCGTTTTTTTCGTAATGATCTGTATTTTTACGATTTCTTCGTCGCCGTCGCAAATTTTTCGCAAATTGACGCGTTTTTTTTTGTCGCCGTCACGACTTGTTTGCGAATTGTCGCGACTTTTTCGTCACCGTCACGAAAAATTCGGATTGGTTTTTCCGCCGTTTACTATAGCGCAATACGAAAAAATCGCGACGGCAATGAAAACAATTGCGCAAAATACGATAGTCGTAAAGGCGACGAAAAAGTCACGACGGCGACGAAAAAAACGCAAAAAATATGAAAAAGTCGCAGAATGTTCGTTTCCAATCCGATTTTTTCCCATTCGGGATTCGGATTCGTGGATTAGTAAATGTGCCCCTTAGAGTCATACAACCCCATCTTCACCTTGTGAAGTAATAGATTCTGGGATGTGAAGACCCTTTGCATTCCGGAGAACAAGTGACTGTTATCAAAAAGGGGCGCCTAACAACTGACAGTAGTAATTTACACTTTTATTGTCCTTTAATCTAGGGTATATGTGTTAAACACTCAAAAGGATACGCTTTGTTGTTTTCATACGATTCAGCTTCTTTTAAAAAGGCTTCTCTTGCTTGATCATATTGCTTGGCATTTTTAAAGGCAACCGCTGAAAAGTAAAATTATTGTTTCAGTATTTAAAATATATCTATTCAAAATTACTTTTCAATAAATAGCGTGCTGGAAATCCAATCTGCTTATTACTTCAAAAAATCTATAGTTGCAATACCCCCGTCAGTTGTATTAATTTATTGCTTTACTGTATAGCACTGTGTGCATAAGTAGCGCTTTATAAATGAAGATACACATACATACATACATACATACATACATACATAGTTCATGCTGAACACAGTAGTGAAAAATAAGAAGACTTTTAATTTATATTGGATCCCATCTGACTGGATAAGTTATTAAATTACCTCTCTCACACAAACAGACCGCCTGTACAAGTCCTCCTTTTCTAAGCCAAATACACAGGAAGCAATTAGGGAAAGGAATGGGTTTGTTTATTTAGAGAACATTATCTTATTAACATTGCTTATTCATAACAAGTGAGGTTTAATGTTAATGTGGTCATAAATGTGTAAAAGAAGACTAAAACGTATAATCACAGGGTGGTGCCAAATTGGTACTCACTTACCTGAGACACGGGCTGTTGCTCCTGTTCACAGAAAACTGCCCCGGCCAGTACTTCTGTAAGAGCACCACATCACAACCTTCATCTGCTTTTCACTGTGCTGCGCATAAGAATTTAAACCGGGACAGAGAAGAGCCGAAAACAGGAAGATGGTGGCAGCATGGCACTCTTGCAGTGGTTATCCAGGCCAGTGCAGTTTTCAGCAAACAAGAGCATTGTTCTGGGGTCTCAAGTAAGAGATTATAATTACTGGAGGGTGCCTAACATTCTGGCACCCACTTAGTGATGCATCTTTCTTAATAATTTAATAAAAGCATGATTCTCAGTGCAGATGGCAGGGTCAATATGCCCCGTTAATTTCAGCAGCATTTGCCTGGATCCGTAAGTGCACTCTCAGGTTAGATAATTGTAGCTCCCCAACAGAAGTATTTTCAAGACTTAAATCGCCTGGTCCACAAGGTTGCTTGTAAGTCTGATTAAATCTGAATGATTTACGACTGAAAATCGCTGCATTTAGCATCCGTTATTATGATTTATACATGGTGCTCACCAGACAGGACTAATCACTTCCAGACCTGTAACCAACTGCAAACAATTCCAGGGCACTTGGGATTCCTTGCAAAATTCTACTGTTAACATTTCAGTGCCACACAATTCTCAGAGAATAAAAAATGAGCCACATACAACTCAATGATTTAAACATCACAGGCCCTTACCAATCACCTTGTAGATAAAAATGAGAAACATGAGAGGGAAAAGGAATAATTAAGTCCTTTTGGCTACAACGTTCTCAGGGTATATATCCAATAGACACGTTGCTACCGATCCCATTCAGGATTTAATTTGTGAACATGATCAATAACTATATTGTGAAGATCATACATTTTTTGATTCATTTCTACAAATTAAGAGCTAAGGGATAGTAATACCGATTAATGAAGACCTTAGGGATATTCATCTCTTTTCAATTTACCTTCTTGAAAATACCCAACAGTTATCTCTATATAAAACCAGTGCTCTTACAGATCTTACAGATGCAATTAAATTTTATTACCCATTTGGAATACCAATCACATGTTTAAGATTTGTTTTGATTGAACACCAGTCACATAAAAACCCCCACAGGGCATTTTTAAGCAGGTAACCTGAAATGGGGTGAACAATGCTTAGCTCTTCATTGTACACAGATGAATCATCAAATTTAAGGTTTTCTTACTATGGTTATTGATCATGCTCCCAAATAAAATTGTAGAGGGAACCAGGAGCAATAAATCCTACAGAGAAAGTGCTTTCTGATATATACCCATGTGACACTGAAACCAAAAAGGGCTGAATGTTTCCTTTTTCCTCTTATGCTTTTAATCTGTAAGATATTTTGTAAAGAAAGGGCTAAGTGATTGTGCTGTGCAGGATGGGATGGGGGAGGCCTGTGATATTTAAATATTAAGTTGTATTTGTTTATTTTATATTATGAGAATGCTGTGGCTCTGAAATGTTATCATTATATATTTTTTAATTTTGCAGTCTGAATGAGTATCTGCTGCTCTGGATACTCCTGGACTTATAGCAGTGTGAGTGTTACACCATAGTTTGTATACAGCTGTAGCCTTTGTTACGAGCTAAGGGGAGTGAGACTAGACTGTGCTGTGGTTTCTGATAAGTGCACAACCAGCATGGTTCATAAAAGGGATTAACAAGCAGCCCAGTTCATGCCCAGTAGGACACTGATGATGCAGTATATTATGAAACACAGCTATGCACAAGTGTAAAGCAGTTTCAAAGGCATCATATTGTATCAAAAAAATTGATGCAGCCCCAGCATTTGTTAAAAAACATTTACATACCTGCCTTTGAATATTCAGAGGCTGCACTGTCATAATCAGGTTTCCACTTCAAAAAACTTGTCTTCAAGCTTCAAATTAACAATAAATAAATCATAGGCTACGTGCACTGTAATTTACATAGACAAAGATTACATAAAGTAAATTGAGAACGACCACCATGAAAAACTGTCAGTCCCCCTAAAAGGCAGCTGCCAACTCAACTTTGCAGGGGCAAAATAACTTCCCAAGTGCTAACAGCAAACAGATACATAGCTTATAAAAAATACATGAAGTTTATAAGTTCTTGTGATTGGAAATGAGCAGCTGGGCTAGTGTAAAAAAAAAAAAGGCACTTCCCAGAATGCAAATGGCTTAGCATTAAAGGAAAGACTGGCTCAGTATTATCAGGGAATTCTTCATCAGTCCCAGTGTTTAGTTATTATGCAAACTATTAATGTAAATATGTTAAATAAAATGACAGTTTAAATTAAAATGTCAAGACACATTGATAAAAATCTGTGGAACTTATGGAACTTAGAGCAATTAAAATATCAATCTATCAGGGTAACCACATAATTCCCATAATGACTGTACTTTTATACACTGTAATTTCCAGAACTGTATTTCCAGAATAGTTTCTAATCTATTTCACAGTGCCAGTGTTCTCCCAAACCTACAGGAGGCTGTGTTTGGCAATCCCTACAAAGCATACCTGCCATTAGGAACTTGTGGAATTCTGGTTATTGCAAACTATAACATGCAGCATTCCTTGTGAACAATTCTGGGAAGGCTATGAGCTATAGTTAGGAGCATGGTTCTGACCACTCTTTCTGCCAATAACCTGCAGCAAAGGCATAGGGACAAACCATAATGCAGAACACAGAAAGGTTGCCATTGTTTGGATGTTGCATTGTTGCAGTCTGTGCAATAATATCAGGAGCCAAATGTTGCCAAAGTGTGATATGAACTATATATTTGTTTATGTTTCATTATAAAGCCAAGTTCAGAGACCTTCTTGTTGTGACACTGGTCCTATAAAGATTTACATACAAACAAAAAACTGGAAGACAATGCCATTGCTAGAAATGAAATGGTCACTTAATTCTTTAAAATGAAAAGAGCAGAAATGAAAGCCAGGCTTATGCTGGCACATAATATGGAAAGACTGCTGACCTCATGAGCTATGGTTCTGCTGGCTCAGCTAGACCGTCTGTACCTGCACTCACTGAATAACAACAAAAGGTCTGCTATTGGGATACCTGCTGCTAGGAAACCTGTTATTAGCAGAAATGCCCATATTTATTGTCTGGGCAAAATAACAACAGCATGGTGATTGGAAGGCTAGCACCCTCATCTGATGGAATAGGGTAAATAATGGGATATCCTACCATTAACTCTCCAGCTCCTGCAACTCCCTGCATTCTTAGTATTTGGTTATTTGTGCCATACCCTGGGTACAGTCCCGGGGTACAGTTGTCACACAAGAAAATATTATTTCCTCTTAATGGGCCATAAGTTGCCGGTGCCAGTGCTCTCTATGCCTCAGACTGACAGAAAAGGAATTTGGAAAGGTGATTTGGAATAGTAATTTAAGCTCATTATACAATTCATGTTTCCTATATTAAGACAAGAAACAAATGAGGCGGCATAACCCAATGGCAGTCATTACTCCCTTATATTAACACAATACTTATAGCGCAGCAGCCCTTCCCTCTAAAGCCTTCCACACGTCGGGAAAATTCACACTGATCCCCCATGACTAAAAAGGCAAAGCGGTTTTGAGAATACACAAACAAGCTCCTCTGTCCCCTTCCCGGTGCCTTAATATTACCATTTTTCTGCTTTAGCTAGGTGCTCCAGCGCCTCATTGATCTTCTGAGCAGCCATGACACCACTAGCGACAGGCTCCTACGTCACCAGGTAGGAGGAGCCGCGCCGTGTCAGGCTTAGAGAGCTGTCATCTTCTGGGCCGCTCAGGGGGAATGACGCTGAGGGTTTGGCAGAGTGAAACTGTACGGTCGATGAGACTGCAGGCGGCCATCTTTGTTTTGGCAAAAACCATGCCGAGGTTTACTCTAAATTAGCGATGCACTTTTGTGTGGGAACAACGCGCCAAATCTCCGTTGCTAGGGTGGCCTTTGAGTGTAGGAGCGTTCGTTGGTAATACAATGCTATGTGCCTAAATGAGTGTGTCTCAGCATTTGTAGAAAAATATATTGCTTCTAATATGTTTAGTTACATTTTTAAAGTGAAAATGTTTTCAGCATATTAAATGTAGATGATAACAAAACTGGTTGTGAAAACCACATACCCTCTAAGTCCACCAGTGTACAGTTTTATGGCGATTCTTGGTTTGTAAAGGTCAAAAACCTGTGTAGGGACCCATAGGGTTAATATGCCCCTATGGCTTTAAGCCCTACATTTCTTCTTTTCCTGTTACTGGGCAAAGACCCGTGTATCATTTTTGGTATTAACATATACCCTGTTATTGGCCCAAGGCTAGACCACACCTTACCACACTTTCATACAGTGTTAGGAAAGGATGGGTTCTGCCTTCTTGGCCTGCAGCATTTTGTTCTGTGTGGAAGCTCATTGAAGCCTGGGATCCACACCAGCCCAGAAGTTTAGGCCCCAAGGGAGACCAGCACCCTTGGAAAAGTCGGGGAGCAGGGACCCCGTGAATGAGGGAACAGCTAGGCAGACTATATTGTGTCACAGCACGTATAACCACGTGAGATACACAGCTTATTTAGTAAGAGCAGTTTCTGGCTCCATCCAGGAGGATAGAGGATTAGTTCTCTTTTACAGGCACTGTTGCCTTATTGTAGGGACCACGGTTTAGATACAGGTTGCAGGTCATTGTATATCCCTAAACCATCATTGGCCGTTCAGGATCCGGTCAAATAAGGGTAATATCCTAAGGATAAAGAACTACTTTCCCAGATCCTCCACACTAGCGCCTAACTAGTCTGTTATATTATCTGTACCATCTGCCTTGCTCTAATACCTCATGGTCTGTGAGTATAACTGCTGAACCCTGCCTCTTCACATTTTCTAATCAATACACCTGTTATTCAGTTCATCAGCAAGAGCTCCTGGCATGCACCTTATTAATTCTTGCACTTTCTACATATACATGGCAGTGGGAGGTGTATTTACACAACACCCTCTATATAGTACCTTTCACATTGCGTAGGCCCATCCTGTTGAAACAGAGTCACATGTACCCCTTGCTCTATCCTAGCTGGACATTTTGACTAATACAGCCAAATATTGGTTACACCTGCTAAAGTTTTCCACATGTCAACAAAAAGATATACAGGCTAACTTGCTAAACCAGCAGGTAAACTGCACCAATGGAGTTAGCAATAGGACCCGATCCGGAATTATTTTTGAGTTATTATATTTCAGTTAGAACTAGAAAGGGAAGTTAGAGAAAAAACATCATGTTGGTTTAAAAAACGTGATGTCACTGAATGAAATTTGATCTGTTTTTGGTTCCACCCAGTTTTTCTAACCTTGGACCACAATTATATAGGAAAACCCACTGTGCAAAGTTTGTGGACCCTGGTTTTAATAGTGTCTGAATGGCAGCAACTTAAATTTCCCCAATGAAAGTCAACGAGTGACATCTGATTAGCGGTTGGTGGCTCTGCCCACTTTTTCTAACCTGAAACTGCAGTTACCCAGTGACTTACTCTGCAAAGTTTAGGGACCCTAGGATTAACAGTTAAAGACCAGCAGCAGTTCACATTTAAACCAATAAAAGTCAATAGGTTAATTGTGGTTGGTGGCCCCGCCCCTTTTTCATAACCCTAAGTTGAAGTCACCCAGTGACAAACTGTGCAAAGTTTGGACACCCTGGCGTAAATAGTGTGAGGATTACAGCATTTTATATTTAAGCCAATGAAGTTTAATTATTTATGAAATCTGATTGGCTCTTAGAGGCCCAACCCACTTTTCCTTTTGTTGAACTGCAGTCCCCCAGTGACCAACTCTGCAAAGCGTAAAAATTGTGGGACTGACAGCATTTTGCATTTCATCATTGAAAATAAATAGGTGAAATGTCATTGACTGTTGGTGGCTCCACCCACTATTTCTAACTTTAAACGGCCAAATACCCAGTGATTAACTTTGCAATGTTTAACAAAATTAGAATTAATAATTAAATAATGGCATTAGTTTAAATATAAACCAATAAAATTTAAAGGGTGAAAATGGATTTGCTGTTGGCGGCTCCACCCACTTTTCCTAACCTTTAACCTTAGCCCCCCTGTGACCAGCTGTGAAAAGTTTGGGGACACTGACATTAAACATGTGAGAATGGCAGCAGTTAAAATTTCCCCACTGAAATCCGTTAAAGACATGTAATTGGCTGTTGGTGGCTCCACCCACTTTTTCTAACCCTGAATACGTAGTTACCCAGTGACTCTGCAAAGTTTAGGAACTCTGACATAAATAGTGTGAGAAAGGTAGCCTTTTAAATTAAACCCCCCCCCAAAAAAAAATCAATTGGTGAAGTCTGATTGGCTGTTGGTGGCTCCACCCACTTTTCCAAACCTTAAATACGTAGTCACCCTGACTGACTGTGCAAAGTTTGGGAACCCTAGCATTAAAATTCAATAGGTGAAATCTGATTGGCTGGTGGTGGCTCTGCAACAAAATAATTTTCACTAGCACACCCTTGCCTCCTTCAATCCTTGTACCTGTTGCACAGCCCTGGGAGTCGGCACTCCCAAAAACAGTCCAGCAAAGATTTGACCGGCACAACAGGTGTAATGCAAGCGGGGCTGAGCCCCTGCGTGTTTATTCAAGCAAAAACAGCAATGTTTTGGGGGCGTACCCCTTCGTACCCCTTGCTGTTTTTGCTTGAATAAACATGCAGGGGCTCAGCCCTGCTTGCATTACACCTGTTGTTCCAGTTGAATCTTTGATGGTGGTGGCTCTGCCCACTTTTTCAAACCCAAAACTGCAGTCCCCTAGTGACCAACTGTGAAAAGTTTGGGGACCCTGGTGTTAATACTGTGAGCATTGTAGCAGGTTGAATTTCCCCATTGAAAGTCAATAGGTAAAATCTGACTGGCTGTTGGTGGCTCCACCCACTTTTTTTAAAATCTTGAATGCGTAGTCATCCAATGGCAAAGTTTGGAAACCCTGGCATAAAACCAATAAAATTCAATAGGTGAAATCTGATTGCCTGTTGGTGACTCCGCCCACTTTATCTAACTGTGAACCACAGTTACCTAGTGCCTAACTCTGCAAAGTTTGGGGACCCCAGCGTTATTACTGTGAGAATGGCAGCAGGTTGAATTTCCTCCATTGAAAGTCAATAGGTAAAATCTGATTGGCTGTTCATAGCTCCACCCACTTTTGGGCATCCAACAAATATATTTTCATTCAGGCTGAGCCCATGACTATGTGATTCAAGTTTGGTGAGTGTAGCCTCAAAGCTGTAAGATTGGCAGCAGTTTAAAATTCCCCATTAAAGTCAATGGGTGGCGCCACAAAAAGACGGGATGCTGGATCGCTTAGAAAAGCACAAGCAACCTGCTCCGCTATAGGGCGAAGATGTGTGGAGAGTCTGGGTGTCTAAAACTGTAGGAGGAGTAGCATTTAGAAGATGGGGGGGCGCTAAGAAAAAGCGGAAGAATAAGCTAAAGTCGAAGAACAGTAGGTTGGGTTTTCAAACCAACATAATGATACAAAAAAAGATCTGTTTTTTATGGTCAATGGCACTGGTGCAATGTATGACCTTTGATAGTAAATAGGCACACCTGTCTCCTACATGCTCTGTGGTACAAAAACTAAATTACATAGCATAAAAGCCGGGACATGTCTGGGTGAATTGATATTATTCATTGATAGAGCACAAGATATGTGGCCTAAAAAGACCAGTAAAATGTAAATTGTAACTTCTAAGTGTTCTGGGTGATGTCTGAACCTCTGCAAACCTGCAGCAAGCCAGCTACTGGCAAAAAAAATGCTGGTACAGGTATAGGACCCATTATCCACAATGCTCGGGACCAAGGGTTTTCCCAATCTACGGTCTTTCCGTAATTTGGATCTTCGTACCTTAAGTCTACTAAAAAATCAATAAAACATTAATTAAACCCAATAGGATTGTTTTGCAACCTTAGTTGGGATCAAATACAAGGCACTGTTTTATTATTACAGAGAAAAAGGAAATCATTTTTAAAAATCTGAATTATTTGATTAAAATGGAGTCAATGGGAGACAGGCTTTCTGTAATTCTGAGCATTCTGGATAACGGGTGTCTGGATAACGGATCCCATACCTGTATTGGGTAAACAGTTATACAGGCAATAAAAGTATGCATATATATATCCTCTCTTCAGTTGTGTAGTTACAGTAACCGGTTCTAAGGAAAAGCTATTGATACACAAATGTTTCCCAAAATGCACTGGTCACATAATGGTGCATCCAGATTTCTTGATTGCTGACCCTGTGGCTACCCCTCTGCCTTTATCCTGTGACCCCCCTTTTGCTACATCAGCTACCCCTTTATGGCATCAATACCATCATCAGGTTTCAGCTAAAGCTGAAGGATTTTATCATTTTTCACCCATTAAATAGTTGGTACAGTAAAAATGTCATGTCTTGCATATATATGAAAAAGTAAAAAAAATCATCTGTACTACTCAACGTAATATTAGTGCACAGTTTTGTAAGGGAGGCATGATTTTATCATTTATTTAACACAGATCTTAATTGCTTTTCAACACCTCTAACAAACACTTGCTTTAATGTTAGCTTTATGTAGTTGAAATGCTATTAACCTGGATATTAACCAGGTTATTGGTAAATGCTACCTGCTATTTGTTTAGTATGAGTTTGTTACTAAACCTGTGACATTATTACAGGCTTTCCACATCCTTAGCCTGTAACTAATAGCAACCAGCATTATGACATCACTACTGTTCCAGCCAGCTGTATGCAGCAATTAACTGACATTGTGACATCACTGATGTTATCACAGCTGTGTGTAAGGCTTACACAGCCTGTGGTCATTTTTCACCTAACTACTGATTAGTCAACATCAACATGATTTTAATACTATATAAAACTAAATTACTTACATTTCTACTATATATCAGTAAGTAACTTTTTTATGCTCCTAAGAGAGATTTAAGAATAAGGTAGTGAAGTAATGGCTTTATGTATTATTTGTAATAATATCCTAGTCTTAATATCTTTGCACCATTCTTGTATGCACCTTAATGAGTTTACCTTTTCTTTCCCTTTAATATAATGGTTCTATTATATAAGAAAAAGTTTACCACATCTAGTAAAATATATGTAAATACTTGCAGGGAAAATGCAAACTACTGCAGATTAAATGCAATCAAATAAATTAAGCCAATTGCATAGTAATTTGTAAGTTGTAGTCTTTAATACAAAGCAATACCAATTCAGCAGATATGGTAAAATATTATATATCTGTCTTTAGTTATTCCAGTTACAACTTGTTTTTAGAAGAAAAAGCAAAATTGTAACTGTTCTTTAAAGTATTCAATGCATTAGCCTAACATGCTGTTTTTAATTCATTTTAGCCATCTGTGTGAAATTATATATTTATTATTTGTTCTTTATAAATGTTATTAATTATTCTAACTTTTCATTCTCCTTCAGCAAAACTTATGATTTTATTGATACTGAACAGCCTGTATACAGTGATGCCTTCCATCCATCTTCGTGTATGGATGTGCCTATATTGTATCTGCCTCCATTGTTTCTGCCCAGCATCAGGTAAATACAAAAAAAAAAAAATATATATTATATTATATTACTATATATCAAAATAGTTTAATATACTCACCTGAAGTGAAGTTACCATTGGACATACTTGGGGGGGATGCTGTTATTTTATTGAAAGACTCTTTTATTAACTTAACTAAACTTACTCATATTTGTTTTGCAGCAAAATTTGCATCCGATGTCCTGAATACATTTGTAAAAATTAAAAAACCAGGCCAACAAGATGACCAGAAGGACAATGATAAAGTCGATGAGCAAAGCAGTGAAGAACAGACTGAAGAACTGGAAAATGAAATACCAGATACTGAAGTTGTTAACAATGAAAATTTATATATTGCTACTATAATTATACTTTCAATAATTGCAGGACTAATAGCAATGGGATGGTAAGTCTAATATTTAAACCCAGCGGTTGTATTAAGTAATTTATAAAGTCAATTATAAAGAATGTTTAATTTATTTCTGCATAGTAGCCTTTTATACCCTAAAATATACCAATTTCTGTTCAGGATCCTGCATTGCATATTAGCAAGGAAGAAAAAGAAATATGATGTAGAGAGGCCACCTGAAAAAGATTTTAAGCCACTTAAAAAAGATTTTAGACAGGAGCATAAAGAAAATTGGTATGTAAAACTAGAATATTCAGTATGGTCTATTTAACTGGCCTTTATTTGTTTCTGAAATATAGCTTTTTATTTGGCTTGAAGTGGTTACTGCTATTTGTTCTTTGGGTTCACTGACCATTGAACAACAGAATAGAATATTAACAAGAAAGGGAAGGGAATTATTTTCACACAAGTCATAACTGTATGTCTTTTATCTTCATAGCATTACTATTATGAATTGGATAAAGGAAACTCCACTTCATGAAGTTAAAAGTATTCTGTCTCAAAAGGAGATTCCATTTGGTAAACCTAAAATAGCTCAGAAACCAAAGACAGTTCCTAAATTATTGGAGCATAAAGAAGAGAAAGAGGACCTTAAATCCGACAAAGTGGTTTCTAAATTAAAAGAGCAACAGATTCCACAAACATCTATAAAAATTCAGGAAGAACCACAAACTACTGATGAATAGTAAGTGTGATAAGATAAAGCTATAAAGCTGGCCATTACTAGATCATTATGTACCTTGTTCATTTTGGCCACAACCATGAAAACCTTACATAGATTACATTGCCCTTTTCTATCACAGCACTATTATTGGAAATACTGACTTAATAAAATTCCTTATTCACTATAAAGTGCACAATATCGTAAACTTATGAGCATTTTTGTCAGAATCGTGTCTTTGTCATTTTTACCTAACCTAGTTTTAATTTGTCTTTTGTTAACTGTAAAAACTTTTTTTCAGCACAAAGAAACATGAATTGAAAAAGAAGCTGACAGACAAAAAGCCACCAGGCTCTGCAAAACCTAAGAAGTGAGTTAACTAATAAGTGACTAATAATAATAGGTTTCTGTGCATCTTTGTCTCCCTCTTTAAGCTAATGAACTGTTTCTTCATAATTTTCCTTTCTCCATACTGGAAAAACTTTTCATTTTCGAAGCCCAAAGACCTGTGGCATGCTCCTTGAATCGAGCATTGCCTGTTTTGGGCAGCGTTCAGTCCAAGAGGGGAGGTTTGGGGGAGGCACATAGGCGTCTTCGTAATCACCTCAAATACACACCATCCAGCTTATAGTCCAGCTAGCTGTTCTACTGGGCATTAGTAAACACAGCAACTAGTTGTGTGAAACATTAAAAAATGCCAGGATTTTTTATAGATCTCAGATGTATAATGTCATGCCTTTTAAAAATGAATCCTTCAAAGCAAAGGTTAAAAAAAAACCAATTAATATAGAAATGATTTATTAAGAACAGGGCTGCTATAAAGTGCAGACCTCAACCAGACTGGGGCATAAAATGTAAAGCAGCATAAAAAGTGCTGCTTTTCAGCTTTTGTTTGTTTACACTGTGACTAAAATAACACCTTTATCTGTGCAGGGAATTACAGCAGACTTTAACAATGGACCAGGTGTCTCCTAGGATGGAAAAGACACCAGAAACAACTACAAAAGTGCCACAATTTGTAGGAAAACCAAATATCTCTTTGGATACTTCCAGTATAAAGTGAGTTTACTGTGATTGCATTTGCCTTTCTGACTGCAAAATGTAATTTTCATAATCATTTCATAATCATTTTCATTTGGGATCACAAAGGACATCCAGTTCTTCTTCCTAATGAGAAAGAGTAGGAAAGGCTACAAAGGCCTATAAAAGTTTAAAAGGGTTAAAGGAGAAGGAAAGGCTAAATCACTTGGGGGTGCTAAAATGTTAAGCACCCCCAAGTGACTTTAATCGCTTACCTCGTACCCCGGGCTGGTGCCCCTGTTAGGAGAAAACAGCACCAGCCTGGGGTACTTGTAGCGAGCGCTTCCTCCTTCCGGCTTCGTTTTGCTGCGACTAACACAATAGGCGCATGCGCAGTAGAGTGAAAAGCCGACTTCTCTGTTAAAGTTCGGCTTTTCACTCTAATGCGCATGCGCGCAGGGATACAGGAAGGAGGAAACGCTGCAGGTACCCCGGGCTGGTGCTGTTCTCTCCCAACAGGGGCACCAGCCCGGGGTAAAAGGTAAGCGATACAAGTCACTTGGGGGTGCCTAACATTTTGGCACCCCCAAGTGACTTTGCCTTTCCTTCTCCTTTAAAGATGTTTTTTTGCTTCTGGTGGCTTTAGGGGAGGGTGGCATAGTTTTTGGGCCAAGTTGGGGCAAGAAAAGTAAACCTGACACTGCACCCAGTAGGTGGGAGATGATCTTTAAACAGTATATTTCTGAAGGTTGCAGCTAATGATGTATTGCACCAAACAACACATTAAATAGATTGTAAGGATCTTTGTTTTGTTTTTTGCTTTACCTTTTTTCAGATTAAGCGTATATACATGGAAAGAAAATCTGACTTCTGAAGAAATAGTTCTAGAAAATGAAAGGTGAGTTAGCTAACTTGAAGCTTCATAGTCCAAGTTTGTATTGCTTTTTTTGTTTTTTATGTAACTAATGCTACAGTGGCACACATTACACCGTCTACAGTCACAAATTGAAAGTAACAGTGGAGAAGGAATTAATACCAGGCTAACTATGAGGTGTTCCCAAGGCCCACCTGCCTCCCTTGAGTGGAGGAGTGGAATTGATGAGGGGGTTGGAGTGGGCAGGGTCTGACTAGTGGAAGCAATGATACAATGTAATGGGGAGCACATCGCTGCTCTCAATCAACAAGTCAGAACTAGGGGTAGGAAGGTAGCAGAGGTATGTGCCTCTTCTGCCGACCCCTAGTTCTATGTCACATTTATTCAGAACAGTAATCAAATACAGCAGCTCTACTAACTTTAGAAATGATTTATGTTTATCACTTAGTAGTTAAATACTTAAAATATTGCACTCTGCTTTTTCCACACAAACCAGCTGGCTCTATTTGGGGCAACCCAGAAGTAATAGTTGGCATATAAACTGTATTGGAAGTGTTGTTGAGTATAGGGAGATTGCTGCTTTCTATTAAACCCTAGATGATTTTATTAACATAAAACCCTAATTGCTCATTTTACACACTTGACATTGGTCCTATGTTGGTCTTATGTTGTTTTTTTATATCAATTTTACTGCTGTAGCATTGTGTAAAATATTGACTTCATGATAATGCAGTAAAACACAGGCATACCACAAATCCTTTTAATACATGAATAGGCATCCACAGTAGTTACACTCTCATGAGCTTCCAGCACTACAGTTTCACCTCTGCAGGCTCAGCATGCAGCATATCATCATCTACTACAATCAGCTACAGATTAATTTGTTATAACTTTTTAATTCTTTTTTTTTTTTTTTTTTATTAAATACAGGATTAAATGTTATATGTGGACAGAAGATTTACCTTCAAAATAACTCCGATTTATTTTAAAGATGGGTGAGTTTCTCCTTACGCTGTATTGCAAGTTTGCAGTTGATTTACTAATTCTAAAGGGCTGATTTATTCATGTTTGTCTGCATTTGATTTTTTCTGGATTGTTATTCTAAGAATTATTATTATTATCTAAGAATTAATGTCAGGCCCCTACATTTTTATTAGTATTATAACTTAACTAAGCTCAAAATATGTTAATCCAGCATTTCTGGAGCATTGCATTCAAAGTTGTTGGGCTGAATATGTGGGGAACCCAGGCCTATATATGTAATGGTGAGCACATTTCAACTGTATTCTGAAACAGTCCCTTCACCATGCATAAACTAATTATATGCTAAGTAAAGGACCCTGTTGTGGTCTGCAGACTCCACTGCACCCTAAGTTGTGTCCATGTTTTCTTTATACCCTGCCTTCCATGTAATAAATAGAAGGCAAAGTTCATTCCATTTTGTGGGCTTGAATCGTTGGGAATATAGGGTTTATACATATTCTGTAAGAATTGAAGATTGTAACAAGATTTACTTTTTTTTAGAGTGACGATCATAATAACAAGAGTGACGTCTAATAAAGAGAATTAAGCCCAAAATCCTATAAAGCATAGGTTCCTGGCTCCCCAGGGAGGGATGAGGAAGAGGATGGGGGGCCGGCCTGAAGCTCAGCCTGAAGGCCAGAAAAGGAACTTTGCTACAAGCAGTTATTATTTTGGGATTACCGGAAAAAGCTGAAGAAGGCTCTATATTTATCTTCAAGCCTCCTCTATACAGCTTGTTTGAGGAAACCTGATCAAGTCAATGGTTGATATTTTTTTTTTGTAACTTATATTTTATTTTCCATTTATGCAGAAAAAAAAAACATAATACAGTGCAGTAAGAAAGCATGTATTAAATATCAATCTTCAAGGGGAAAAAAATAAAATATTATTTCCAGTGATAAATCATATGCATTATGCCTTCTTTTTCTATAAAAATCTTACCAATCATAACATGGAAAGGAGAGTGGTCAAAGAAAACTATTATAGTAGACAACAGTAGTGTAACCTCTAAGAGGAAAAAGGGAGAACTATAACAATAACTTTCAAGTTAAGTGGTGGATAGTTACATAGGGTTGAAAAAAGACCAGAGTCCATCAAGTTCAACCCTTCCAAGTAAACCCAGCACACACAACCTATACTTACCGATCTATACTATCACATACATAAACTATATATACAACTACTAATAATAACTGTAGATATTAGTATCACAATAGCCTTGGATACTATGCTTGTTCAAGAACTCATCCAGGCCCCTCTTAAAGGCATTAACAGAATCTGCCATTACCACATCACTAGAAAGAGCATTCCACAACCTCACTGCCCTCTCCACAACCTCACTGCCCTAGATCGTAAGGCATCTAGGTAAGTTGAAAGAGTATAAAAAGCAGAGGGTCAATAGAAATAGCAAATTAGATTAAATTAATTTAATAAATTAATTAAGAAGTAAGGGGCGAGTGGGTGTCCCCAATAGAGGCTTAGTTAGGTTAGGTGGCCAAGCCCTGTAGTTCCCATAGATCCCAAACTTTAAGTTATTGGGGAATGTTGTTGTGGAGAGTAGCTATCCCGTATTCAAATTCCCTATTGGAGTTTACTGATTATCTTAGTCATAGTGGGTGCAGCAGATGTTTTTCATTTGGCTACAATAGCCAGTTGTGTGGCTGTAAGTATCTGGTTTATCAGAGCTTGACCACTGTTGAGCATTTTCGGGAATGGTTTCCCCAATAGCATTATGGAAGGATGTAGAGGGACCTCACAGGATAATAGTCGAACTAAGAGGTTTGCTATTTCTTTCCAGATGGTTTGGATTATGGGGCAATCCCAGAAAATATGTTGCAGGTAACCACTGCATTCGCAGCATGTCCAGCAAACTGAGGGGTGATCTGGGAAGAGTTTAGGAGGTTTTTTAGGAGTATAGTACCAGAACATTAATATTTTATAGGTGTGTTCTTTTTGTCTGACACATGTGGACATCTTTCTTGCATTATCCAAGATATTTATCCAATGTGTTTCAGATAATGGTTGTGGGAGAATTGCATCCCAATTGTCCATATATTTATGCAGATCCTGAGAGCCTTCCGGTGGGATCGTAAGGATATTGTAGAGAATGGAGATCAAGCCCTTTTGTGGGCCTTTTTTTGCTATGATTTTAAATGCTGTTGAATGGTTGGTCTTTGCAAAATTTGCATATGGTAGTAAGAAGTGTCGCAGTTGAAAGTATTCAAATTGTTTAAGATTAAGTTGTGGGGCTTTGTCTCTTAAAATCTGGAATGAAAGCACTGTATGGTTCTGAGGTTCTAGAATATGTTTGTATTTTTCACTTTTGGACCATATTGTTGAGTTGAAAGTCACTGTGCATGTCGTTTTCGATTTGGCCCCAAATAGTAGGTGATCTCCAGGCCGAGCAAGTTAAAAGTTGTCTTAAGGGTGCAGCTTCTTAGTATTTTTGTATATTTGGGACATACAGTCCACCTCGCCTACTCAATGTCATGATTACTTATTTGGAGATTCTGTCTCTAATAGAATTCCAAATAAATGTATGGAATGAGGCCTGAATATCTTTTAATATGCTAGCTGGCATTGATACTGTTAGTATTGCAAACAAATAAAGAAACTTTGGCAATATAGTCATTTTCTCCCAAACCATGAGATTGGATACTTTGCCCATTTTTTGAGATTAGTTTTGGTTTTATGTATAAGGGGTTTGACATTAAAGTCAAATATCCAATCATAAACTGCAGGGATATGGGTCCCTAAATAGGTGATTAAATCTGTTTGCCATTCATAGTTAAAATTTGTCTTAAAGGAGAAGGAAAGGCCAAAACTTTGGCAATATAGTCATATTCTCCCAAACCATGAGATTGGATACTTTGCCCATTTTGTGAGATTAGTTTTGGTTTTATGTATAAGGGGTTTGACGTTAAAGTCAAATATCCAATCATAAACTGCAGGGATATGGGTCCCTAAATAGGTGATTAAATCTGTTTGCCATTCATAGTTAAAATTTGTCTTAAAGGAGAAGGAAAGGCTAGTAAAGAGTTAATCTCAAGCTGCAGGCATACCTTCAGTTGTCTCAATAGTGCCCTTAAGTCTTCCCATATTTCACCTGTTCAGATGATCGGAAGCCAAACAGGAAGAAAAACGCTGAGCTGTGTAAAGAAAGTTCTCATAATGCCTCACTCCTGTACCGACACCCAGACCAAGTGTACATGCTCAGTTTGTAAGACTATGGGGCTGATTTACTAAGACACGATTTCGAATCCGAATTGGAAAAATTCCGATTGGAAACGAACATTTTGCGACTTTTTCGTATTTTTTGCGATTTTTTCGGCGTCTTTACGTTTTTTGCGTAAAAACGCGAGTTTTTCGGCATCTTTACGATTTTTGCGTAAAAACGCAAGTTTTTCGTAGCCATTACGAAAGTTGCGCAAAGTCGCGATTTTTTCGTAGCGTTAACACTTGCACGCAAAGTCGCGCCTTTTTCGTAGCGTTAAAACCTAAAAGGCGCGACGTTTCGCGCAAGTTTTAACGCTACGAAAAAATCGCGACTTTGCGCAACTTTCGTAATGGCTACGAAAAACTCGCGTTTTTACGCAAAAATCGTAAAGACACCGAAAAAATCGCAAAATTACCGATCATTACGAAAAAAACGCAATCGGACGCATTCGGCCCGTTCGTGGGTTAGTAAATGTGCCCCTAGGAGTCAGCTTCCTGCTGATTGGCTCAGATCCACATTCCTAAGGGGGAGGGAGTGAGTTCTTAGCATTCTTGAGGGAGGGGGGAGCAGGAGATGGGAGAGAGCAGAAACCTGTGTGTCTCTGGCACATGAATTACAGACACAACAAATCTTTTGAGAGAAGTCAGTGCAGCATTTCTGTGAGTGCTTATGGCTGTATTTACATAGACCTTTCTGATAAAGCTTACTTAGTTTTACCTTTCTTTCTCCTTTAAGGATCTCTAGTGTTTTTGAGGAATATTTAATGGTAAAGCTTCTGTTTTGTTCAAGTTTAATTTGTATCCAGAAAATGAACTATATTGAGATAGGGTCTGGTGTATATTCGGAAGTGAAATCAAAGGGTTGATTAAGGTCAATAAAACATCATCAGCAAACAGGGCCACTTTGTGGTGGCCTGATTTTCCTAATGCCCCCTTAATATCGTGATGGAATCTAATAGCGCCTGCAAGTAGTTCTATACTAAGGGCGTATAAGAGAGGCGTTAGGGGACACCCTTGATGGGTTCCATTTGATATTGAGATAGGTTTTCAGAATTGGCCTGGTAGCTTTAGGTAAGTTGTAGGGATGCTGTAAAGGATTTGCAAAGCAGAGAGATAAGGGCCTGTAAGATTTAAATGTTTTAGTAATGTAAATAAATAGAGCCAATTCAATCTGACAAAGGTCTTTTCAGCATCAAGGCTTAAAATTAGAGAAAGGGTTTTTTTTGCCTCTTGAGTATTTCAATGAGATTAATTGCCCTTCTAGAGTTGTCTCCTGGTTGGCAACCCTGGACAAACCTGACTTGATCTCTGTGAATGAGCTTTGGTAGAATTGGGGCTAAGCACCAAAATTATTGGCACCCTTAACTTAATATTTGGTTGCACACCCTTTGGAAAAAATAACAGAAATCAGTTGCTTCCTATAACCATCAATAAGCTTCTTACACCTCTCAGCGGGAATTTTGGACCACTCTTCCTTTGCAAACTGCTCCAGGTGTCTCTTATTGGAAGGGCGCCTTTTCCCAACAGCAATTTTAAGATCTCTCCACAGATGTCCAATGGGATTTAGGTCTGAACTCATTGCTGGCCACTTCAGAACTCTCCAGCGCTTTGTTGCCATTCATTTTTGGGTGCTTTTTGACATATGTTTGGGGTCATTGTCCTGCTAGAAGACCAAAGATCTTGGACACAAACCCAGCTTTCTGACACTGGGCTCTACATTGCGACCCAAAATCCTTTTGTAATCCTCAGATTTCATGATGCCTTGCACACATTCAAGGCACCCAGTGCCAGAGGCAGCAAAATAACCCCAAAACATAATTGAACCTCAACCATATTTCACTGTAGGTACTGTGTTCTTTTCTTTGTAGGCCTCATTCTGTTTTCGGTAAACAGTAGAATGATATGCTTTAACAAAAAGCTCTATCTTGGTCTCATCTGTCCACAAGACATTTTCCCAGAAGGATTGTGGCTTACTCAAGTACATTTTGGCAAACTGATGCTCCCTGAGCCTGCAGGAATTTCTGCTTGAATTTCTTTGGAGCTTGTCTGGAGCTGCTTATCCACCATCCAGACTATCCTGCATTGCAACCTTTCATGAATTTTTCTCTTCCGTCCACGCCCAGGAAGATTAGCTACAGTGCCATGGGTTGCAAACTTCTTGTTAATGTTGCGCACTGAAGACAAAGGCAAATCTAGATCTCTGGAGATGGACTTGTGACCTTGAGATTGTTGATATTTTTCCACAATTTTGGTTCTCAAGTCCTCAGACAGTTCTCTTCTCCTCTTTCTGTTGTTCATGCTTAGTGTGGCACACACAGACACACAATGCAAAGACTAAGTGAACTTCTCTCCTTTTTATCTGCTTTCAGGTGTGATTTTTATATTGCCCACACCTGTTACTTGGCCCAGGTGAGTTTAAGGCTGATGCCACACGAGGCGTAGGGCTGATATTTTCGGCAAGTGGAAAAACGTTTGGTGAAAATTCAGCCCTACGCCTGCTACTTGTGCCTGCACCCGAATGAATGGAATACGCTCGGGTGCAGGCACATGTAGCCGATATATGCATGAAAACGCGAGACTTTGCATTCTCTCGTGTTTTCATGCGTATATCGGCTACATGTGCCTGCACCCGAGCGTATTCCATTCATTCGGGTGCAGGCACAAGTAGCAGGCGTAGGGCTGAATTTTCGCCAAGCATTTTTCCGCTTGCCGAAAATATCAGCCCTACGCCTCGTGTGGCATCAGCCTAAAGGACATACATCACTTCTGCAAACATCACGTTCTCTTCACTAATGTTGCGTCGTACAAACTCCGCATGCGCATACATTAGCCTATCGTTTATCATGCCGCTAGCGGCTAACTCCCATAAGCACTGCAATCCTAATTCCCTAGGCAGCGCGCCTATACAGGCATATAGCAAATATAAAGAGACATCTGTCCCAAAACAAATATTTCCCCACATAATTAGCAACAAGGCTAACAAGTTAATTTTTTTAAACAGTCAGGGTACGTGAATGGGCTCTAATGTACCTCCGGCTTATGTGAACCTATTTATGGCTTGGTTACACTACATAGCTGACCGCTTGCGTAGGTTCACTGCGATCCTAATAATATAATATATATATGCAAAGTGCTAGTGCCAGTTGAAAGCAATAACATAATACATTTCTCAGTACACATTGTAGCATCTGTAGCATTGCGGGTTAAATGCCGGATAGAATTTGAATGGAACCAGGTATGTTCTATGGAGAATTTTGATAGAGGTTTCAGTTACGCAAGTGCTCCCTTTGTTAGCCATCATGCTGCATTGGGACCATTGTTGTGTTGAGAGTGTTGTGTTAAGGTCTTTCTCCCATTTCAGCATGTAGTTAAGCTTTTTGTTGTTTGGGGAATGCTGGTTGAAGATTTTGTATACCCAAGCTAAGAGTTCCAGGTTGCAGTAGGATTTGGGCATATTGTTTCCAGGCTTGTTGAGCTTTAGGGTGTTGTGCTTGCCTTGTTTAGCTTGGTGTTGTATATAATGAGCCAATTTTAGCTCTGTACTTTAACAAAGTGTATTCTTCAAATCCAGGAAATATTATGTTTGTCCCATTTCAGCAGGTCTTGTGTCAAAGATTTGGGAGTAAGTTAGCCTTATATAGTGAAGCCTTATATAGTGAAGCTAAGGGGCACATTTACTAATCCTCAAATCCGAATCCCGAATGGGAAAAAAACGGATTGGAAACGGAAATTTTGCGATTTTTTTTCGTCGCCGTCGCGATTGTTTTGTATTTTGCGCGACTTTTTAGTCGCCGTCATGACTTTATCGTATTTTGCACAATTTTTTCATCGCTGTCGCAATTTTTCTGTATTGAGCAATTGTAAACGGCGGAAAAACCAATCCGAATTTTTCGCGACGGCGACGAAAAAGTTGCGGAAAATATACAATAAAGTCGTAACGGCGACTAAAAAGTTGCAGAAAATACGAAACAATCGCATTCGGACGCTTTCGGACATTTGTGGATTAGTACATGTGCCCCTAAGTGTGGGAATTTGATTCAGTATGCATTTTAAAGCCAAAGTTCAGTTCTATAAGTTTCACAATATGGTTAGTTAAATTACAGGGCAGCATTTCAGCTTTGTCTGGGTTAATTGTCAGTCCAGAGACTTTCGCAAAATCAGTTAATATATTCATCAGGTTGGGTAATGAGTTAAGAGGTTTAAATATGTGTACCTATAGATCATTTCCAGTTCAGCGTATCAAAGGCTTTTTTGGCATCAACAGCAAGACAGCACAGGGGTGTGTGTGTTTTATTTGCATGTGTTGAGGTTGAGGATTTTGCGTATATTGTCAGGGGCTTGCCTAGATGGCATAAATCCTATTTGGTCCTTGTGAATTGTAACTGCTAAAATTTTGTTCAGTTGGAAGGCCAATATGGTTGCTAGCATTTTTATATCGATATTGAGAAGGAGATTGGCATATAATTTTTAGTGGATAGAAAATCTTTGTATGGTTTTGGGATTATTGTTACTCTAGCTTCATTCATTTCTGGTGGGAGAGGGTAGCCTGTGTTGGAAGAGTTTGTGCAAGTATGGGAATAGTTGGCCTTGGAATTTTTTTTATAGTATAAGGATGAGAAACCGTCTGGGCCTGGGGCTTTAATTAGTTTTAGTTTTTTAATAGTTTTTTTTTTTTTTTTCTTCTTGTGTAATATTGCCTTCTATTGTTTGTTTCATTTCTGGTGTTAATGGGGTTGGAGCAAATTTTTGGAGGAATACATCTATGGCTGAGGTGTGTATTTCATTGGTAGCATAATAAAGTCGTTGATAGTAGGGCATAAACGTTGAAGCTAGCGTGTTGGGGTTAGAGGATATGTGTCGATCTAGTTGTCTAATTTTTATATAGTGTTACATTTGTTGTGGGTTTCATTTCAGGTTTTCAAAGATTCTAATTTCACAGTTTTCCAACTCCACATTCTTGATATAGGTATATAATACGAAAGGCCTGTTAGAGGGATTAAAAATATGTACACATATCCAGATTGTAAAGAGTAAGTGCTGACAAATGGTAGTCGTTCTGTCCTTCTGGTTCTCCATCTGTAACAGATCTTTCCTACCCTTCTGATCTACTTTTCTCATTGCCTCCTCCACCATAACCTCTAGATTTAAACTGTGCACACATTTCCTTTGCTCTCATCTCAAACCTATTCTCCTCACTCACACAATCCTTTTCACCCTCAACAATTGACTGTACGGTAGCCCCTTTAAAGGTGAAGGTGGGTGAAAGCTTGTAGGATTTAGGTAGGTCACCTTATCCATAGGTTTGCGATAGAGGTCAAAGACAAGTGCACCATCCTCAAGACCCACTAAGACATCTTCAAGGTAAACTGTATTGCTGTTAATTTCGTATCCAACAACTCCTTAAACTCAATCAATAAATTCTTTGTGTCCTGCCAGATAAAAAATAAGTCAACAATGTAGCATAACCAAACCAAGCCATAAATAGGTTCACATACGCCGGAGCTACAATAGAGCCCATTCACGTACCCTGACTGTTCAAAAAATTTAACTTGTTAGGCTTGTTGCTAAGTATGTGGGGAAATATTTGTTGGGACAGATGCCTCTTTTTGTTTGCTATATGCCTGTAAAGGCGCGTTGCCTAGGGGATTAGGATCGCAGTGAGCCTACACGAGTACGTTGCCTAGGGGAGTTGGTCGCTAAGCGACATGAAAAACGATACACTAATGCATGCACATGCGCAGTTTGTAGGGTGCAGTATCATTAAAGCGAACGTGACATTTGAGGAAGTGATGTATGCGGAGGAGAGTGTGCGCGCTTGTGTATTAAAATTTTGGTGCCATACAAGGTATAAAAATTGCGAATTACATTCTATATTCATTTATATATTCACTAGAGTTCCCTTGACAAAGACGTTTGAGCCGAAACGTTGGGGTATTCTCTCATCCAGATTATCTGCCTTTATCTATTTCTATTTATTACTGGGTGGTACGTATCTTTTTGCTCACTAATGGATTTTGTATGTGTACCGTTTTAAATGCAATGTTGTTATTACACGATAACTAAATATTAAGAAACTTTTTAATTGCAGTACCACCTCAGTATATATTCTTTTTATAGCGTGCAGGGTATATGTGTGGGTTTTTATTGTATATATATAATCCTCTATTTTGAAACCGTGGCACCTATTTCTATTTTCAATTTAATAAAATTGTATTGCAGGGTTTATGTGTGGGTTCCTCAGCTAATTAGGTGCCACACACAAGAACCCAGGTAAATTTGCCTCTTAACTTCTTTAATTATATGCAAAAGTAAAGTTTCCTATCCGAGTGCACCCTGCGCCATTCCCCCTGTTCCTTTTTTAATTATATCTTATCTGAAAAATAAAATATATAATACAATAATTAAATGTACCTGACTCATAATTATTAATGCATGTGATTAATTTCAATAAGATATTTGGTTGAAGTTTTTCTGTTTTCCTGAAGAATATTACATGGAAAAAGATATTAGCATCTTTTTTTTTTTTTAATTCCTAGCATGAACTTTCATCTTATAGTTGACCTATAATCTCTAAATTTTCACACATAAACTCTCCACAACCCAACATTTATGTAATCAGCTCTCTTCCATTCATCTCTTGGTTTATAGTGTATTACCCTTGATCAACAGAAATGTTGCTTTCCGGCAGCCCCTCTCAAACCCCTACAAACAAAAGCCCACCTCAACTGGCTTCCATCAGGTCCCCCTCCCCGCTCCTTCTCCATACAGTCTGTTACATAGAAAAGTGTTACTATTTGTGAAGAGCTGCTTATGAGAGTTCACAGGCACCATTTTCTGCCTGAGTCTCTAAGAAGCTTTCAGGAGCATGAGCATTCACAAGCTAGTCTGGGATCAGCTTTAAATGTGCATGCTCCTGTAGGCTTTGTGTCAGTACAGAGGAATGAGGAGGATTAAAAGGTACTAGTGATGTGTGGATTGACAAAAAGTCAACCCAAACTAGACCCTAAACTGCTCATTCCCAATTTGCACCCAACCCGACAATCTACATCTATTTAAAGATCTGCAGCCACCCCATCTCTGATTTCATGAAGGGGGTGGGGAGCTTTTGCAGAGATTCATTGGCCAATAACTCGGGTCAGTTGGCACAGTTGCAAACTCGTTTATCAAAAGAGGCTGGATTAACACATTTCCAATCATGTGAAATTTCATTAGAAATTGCAGAATTGCTTCCTTTTTGGGGTGCACTTATAAATGACCCCTAATGTGCTCCAAGATTCAATGCCTATTTTAACATTTTATTGCTCATTTACTTTAAGGGTATATGCTGCCTTTTTATTTAGAAATTCCTTGATTAAAAAACTATACTGAATATCAAAGTCAAAATGCCCCATACAGCACACAGCAAGCTTATGAGAAAACATTATATTTTTAGAAGGTACAGATTCTGAAAAATGTAAAATGGGTAAATATATCTTTCTACTTCAAACTATCAAACTGCTAAATTTAGCATTTTTCTGTTATATCAATTCCAAAAATGTTGCAAAAAGTGCATTTTACAGAATTCTATCCCCCAGTACCTCTTGGATACATAATCAAAATGTTCTAAATGACAATGTCAAATCCCCCCAGAACAAAACAATACCCCCAATTCAAAGGTTGTGCAAAGTGTACAGCTCTAGGAGAAAATAAACTGTAGATATTTTACTTTCTGACATTTTAGCCCCTGGAAACACACTATCATCAGTGTCTCTGACAGTTGGGTAACCCCATAATAGGTTTAGAATCTCTGTAGGCAGGGTTGGACTGGGCTGGCAGGACAAAATTCCTGGTGTCCAAACATAACTTTAGAAATACTGTATGTACTAATAAGTATATTGTGTTTGGCACCAAACCTAAGGGATGGCTTTGTCTCTAATTAACTTTGTATGGAGCACTAGGGTGGTCCTGCATGTACATAGGCAACAATTAATAAATTAATCATTTTTTCCGCTAGATGGCAGTTCACTGCAGTCTATGGGAAATATTTTATACAAGGAGATGTCACAGCAAGCAGTGTTCATTTATTCTTTGTCAGCATATGTGCTCTCCTGTGTTCTCTGTTTGTTGTGTTATTGCAGCACTATGGGGCACATTTACTAATCCACGAACGTCCGAAAAGCGTCCAAATGCGTTTTTTCGTAATGATCGGTATTTTGCGATTTTTTTGTAAATTGTTGCGACTTTTTCATATTGTTACGACTTGCGCAAATTGTCTCGACTTTTTCGTAGCCGTCGCACCGAGTACGAAAGTTTCGGATTCATTCAAGCTTCAGTATCGTGACTTTCCTTGGGCCAGGTTGGAGCTGCAGAGTGCCATTGAGTCCTATGGGAGGCTTCCAAAATCACGCAAAGTCTGAAAGGTTTGCCCGCCGTTTACGAGCGCTCAATACGAAAAAGTCGCGACAATATACAAGCAAATCGTAACGGCTACGTAAAAGTCGCGTCAATTCGCGCAACTCGTAACGGCTATGAAAAAGTCGTAACGGCGACAAAAAAAACAAAAAAAATACGAAAAAGTCGCAAAATGTTCGTTTACAATCCGAATTTTTCCCATTCGGATTCGTGGATTAGTAAATCAGCCCCCAAGTAGTGAATACAGACAGATGGCCCAGCACAGACAGACAGTGTGTACGCCATACTTCTCTGTACTATGCCCAGAGTAGAAAATAATTGAAGACTAGAAACTGCATTATGAAATAAAAATATAAAGCATAATATGCAAAACAAGGTTCAAGATAGATAAAAAATTTACAATACATAATTAGGTAGGAACCTCTGAAGTAGACAAAAGGAAGTTGATACAAAATTATCACTTTGACAAAAATGTGAAAACTGTGAATTGCTGGACGGACATCTCCCAGTGAGTCAATTTTAATTAAATAATTTTATTTTACAATAAATAATTTTTTTACAAGTTGCGGTCTGAGCACAGTCCTAAGCAACAGACTATAGCTACACAGTATAAGTTCTTGTGTGTACAATGGTTTTTCTAGGTATGCAGATGATGCTGTACATCAGTTTTGTGTGTCAGATGTGTATTATGTATTTTACTTTTTCTTTTAAAGGAGAAGGAAAGGTAAAATCACTGTGGGGTGGGGGGCAAAATGTTAGGCACCCCCAGAAATTGTACTAATTGCTAACCTTATACCACGGGCCCCTGTAAGGAGAAAACAGCACCAGCCTGGGGTAACTGCGAGAAAGTGATCCTCTTCCTTCTGTCTTCGTTCATAGGGTAAATATGCTGGTTTTCTTGTTAAAGTTCAGCTTTTCACTCTACTGTGCATTGCACAAGCAGCACAGAGACAGAAGAAGGAAGAGGATCACTCTCTTGCAGCTTTCCTGGGCCGGTGCGTTTTTCTCCTAACAGGAGCACCAGCCCAGGGTATAAAGTAAGTGATTACAGTCACTGGGGCTGCCTAACATTTTGGCACCCACCAGTGATTGTACCTTTCCTTCTCCTATTATGGTTAAATTGCATGCATGTCTTTAAGCAAATATCTTAATTTATTAACCTAATATTTAACTTCTTTAAAAATTGAAACTGTGAATAACAGTACAGGTATGGAACCTATTAATCACAATGCGGAGGACCTGATTTTCCTGATAAGGGGCCTTTCTATCATTTGGATCTCAGTATTTTCAGTATTCTAAATAAAATATTTAAACATTAAATAAACCCTATAGGAGTGTTTTGACTCAAACAAAGATGAATGATATTTAAGTTGGAATCAAGTACAATGTACTGTTTTATTATTACAGAGCACAAGCCAATATTTTAAAAATTATCTGATTAAAATTGAGTCTATGGGATATTACCTTCTTATAATTTGGAGATTTCTGTATTTGAAAGGCAGTAACATATTGTCGTAGCTATATTATTGCTGTAAAGGTTTTCTAGAAAATCATCTATGCTCCATTAATGTCAAGCAATAGCAGGGATGGACAGCTAAGGACACAGGGCTTAGTTGCACACCAAAACAGGTGACCAGAAAGTACTGCAAGCTACTGGTAGGGGTTACAAAACCTAAAACATAAATGCAACTTTTATTACAGTACCTCTGGAGAACTTGGGATGTGTTTTGAATGATAGTTTGGGTTTTTTTCTCAGCAGTGATTTGAGATTCAGCCATATATGGCTGAACAGAGGAGCAGGACTGGGGGATCTGCTAAGGAACCCAACCCTTTTTACCTGTGAATCACATTCTAATGTAAAAAGAGTTGGGACACAACAGCAGCATGAAAAATGCCTTTGGTGTGCCAAATAACAGTTATGATTAGCTATTGGGTAGCCGCTATGTGGACTGGCAGCCTTCAAGAGTCTCTGTTTGTCAGTACACCTGCTTTTCATTCAATCAAAACTTGCCTCCATGCCAGGAATTTAAAAATAAGCACCCGCTTTTAGGCCACTGGGAGCAACATCCAAGGGGTTGGTGAACAACAGGTTGCTCTCAGGCCACTAGTTGGAGATCACTGGGCTAAGCGTTTGAAGTTCAATCTTTTGCAATCCTCCACTCTCTTTTGTATATAGACATAAGTTTATAGATAAATGACAGCTTATGGGCTACTAATGCTATTTAACAAATAGCCCTGCAGAACATACAGTCTCCTAGTACCATTATTGGTGGAATATTCTTTCTTCCGTTTGAGCTTTGGGCTAATAGTGCCCATGCTCTAGTTGGTGGAAACTAATATTTTTTTAATTGCCTGCTATCAGTGCTATGCTGCCCACACTGGGAGGGACCAGTCTGGGACAAAATCATCCAGATTTAGCTTAGTGTCCCAGCTTGCCCATTATGCAGATTATGCTCATTAAGCTTGTGCATTTAACAAAACATAGCTGTCTACATTGGGAGCTCCCTCCTTGCCCTGGCAGGGAACATTTTTTGGGAAAACAGTAATAGTAGGTGCCCTAACTGTGAAATGACTGCAACAACATTGCAGCTCCACACCCTGGTTGTGCAAGCATATCAACTGGAATTCAAAGCTGTTCAGAGCCCTCGATTTATAAATACAAATTATATGTGCACCAACTTGGATTTATTATATAAATCCAAATTATAAATAAATGCAGGTTTATTTTGTTTCTCTATTACAAGTATCTTCTTTTAGTATCTTCTGTCACACATGGGGGCTGATTTACTAAGACACGATTTCGAATCCGAATTGGAAAAATTCCGATTGGAAACGAACATTTTGCGACTTTTTCGTATTTTTTGTGATTTTTTCGGCGTCTTTACGATTTTTGCGTAAAAACGCGAGTTTTTCGTAGCCATTACGAAAGTTGCGCAAAGTCGCGATTTTTGTGTAGCGTTAACACTTGCGCGCAAAGTCGCGCCTTTTTCGTAGCGTTAAAACTTAAAAGTTTTAACGCTACGAAAAAATCGCGACTTTGCGCAACTTTCGGAATGGCTACGAAAAACTCACGTTTTTACGCAAAAATCGTAAAGACGCCGAAAAAATCGCAAAAAATACGAAAAAAATCGCAAAATTACCGATCATTACGAACAAAAACGCAATCGGACGCATTCGGCCCGTTCGTGGGTTAGTAAATGTGCCCCATGGTGTCCAAAAACCCAGAACAAAAGCAAAGGTCCCTGGTCTGAGCTCACTCTTCCACCTATTACAACCACCTTTCGCTTCAGGAGGAGCCTCCGCTACTCGGGTGCAGCCAGGACTTACGTGAGAGAACCAGGGCAGTCATTCTGGGAAGACTAGGGAACCTAAGCATTTCAACAGAATCAGAAGGAGGAAACAAAGTCATAATCAGCCATAAGGTCAATACCGTACTGGCAGCTTCTCTATCCCAAAACCTGGATGTCATTATTGTGTCTTGGGGGGAAAGTGTTCCATAAATGTGTTATTTGTGTTAATTGTGTTATTAAATGTTATTATTAATTCTAACTTTTCATTCAGCAAAACCTATGATTTTATTCATACTGAACAGCCTGTAAACAGTGATGCCTTCCATCCATATTCGCACATGGATGTGCCTATTTTGTGTCTGTCTCCATTATTTCTGTCCAGCATGAGGTAAATAATTTTTTTTTTATATATACAGTGGTGTGAAAAACTATTTGCCCCCTTCCTGATTTCTTATTCTTTTGCATGTTTGTCACACTTAAATGTTTCTGATCATCAAACACATTTAACTATTAGTCAAAGATAACACAAGTAAACACAAAATGCAGTTTTTAAATGAAGGTTTACGTTATTAAGGGAGAAAAAAAACTCCAAATCTACAAAAGTGATTGCCCCCCTTGTTAAAAAATAACTTAACTGTGGTTTATCAATTTCAATTTTCAATTTCAATATCAATTTCTGTAGTCACCCCCAGGCCTGATTACTGCCACACCTGTTTCAATCAAGAAATCCCTTAAATAGGAGCTACCTGACACAGAGAAGTAGACCAAAAGCACCTCAAAAGCTAGACATCATGCCAAGATCCAAAGAAATTGAGGAACAAATGAGAACAAAAGTAATTGAGATCTATCAGTCTGGTAAAGGTTATAAAGCCATTTCTAAAGCTTTGGGACTCCAGCGAACCACAGTGAGAGCCATTGCTATTTTTTATAATAGCAGTTTAATATACTGACCTGAGGTTACAATGGGACAAACTTGGGGGAGATGCTGTTATTTTATTATTATTTAAAATCTATTATATTTATGGCAATTTTAATATATGTAATAAAACGACAAATTAATTCATTTCCTGCAAAAACACCTATTGAATTTGACTTACCGTATATACTCGAGTATAAGCCGAGTTTTTCAGCCCCAAAAAAGGGCTGAAAAATTCAAACTCGGCTTATACTCGAGCCAAAGTAGAGATCTCACCGCCTCCCCTGCCAGTACCAGAGCCGCCGCCAGGCTTCCTAATACTGCGCTCTTCTGGGCGGATGTGACGTCATGCGCCCCCCTTCCTGCACACTTCTGCCCTGCCAGCGCTTCCCGTTCCCGCAGATATCAGCAGCCTTTGCCAGTGCCAGAGCCACCGCTGCCGCCGCCAGGCTTCCTAATACTGCGCTTTTCTGCGCTTCTGGGCGGATGTTACATCACGCGCCCCCCTTCCTGCACGCTTCTGCCCTGCCAGCGCTTTCCGTTCCCACAGATATCAGCAGCCTGGATGCACCTAACTTATTGCATACCAATGTCTGCTCTAATGGAGACCATCACTTCTGGATATTCTCGTGCCCGATGGGAGTGTGGCAGGTTGAGAGGGAGGGAGCATTTGTATTACGGTAATTAAAATTTGAGATTCTCAGATTATCTGGTGGCTATAGTTGTCCCTTTTTTAAAGCTGATTAAAAGCAGACATTTGCAACAAATTGTTATTGAATAGAGGAAGGGGCCCCTTTACCTCCAGACATGTTTTTATGGGTTGTGGATATTTTAGGTATGCCTCAATAAATGTAGGTTTTTATTATATTTCAAGACTGTTAATCATAGTGGCTTGTTAAACAGGGTTGTCATTATATTTTTAATTTACCAGTCCACAGATACCGGTAATCCTCTAGCATAATGGAATTCTGCTTATCTGTGCACTAGAAATCCAATTATTTACCTTGCAAGGACCAAACACTCGGCTTATACTCGAGTCAATAAGTTTTTCCCGTTTTCTTAGGTAAAATTAGGTACCTCGGCTTATACTCGGGTCGGCTTATACTCGAGTATATACGGTACTCATTTTACTCTATTTGTTTTGCAGCAAGCTTTGCATCTGATGTCCTAGATACATTTGTAAAAATTAAAAAACCAGGCCAACAAGATGATGTGAAGGACTATGAGAAAGTCAATGAGCAAAGCAGTGAAAAAGAACAGGCTGAAGAACTAGACACTGAAATACCGGATACTGAAATTGTTAAAAAAGAAGATTTATATATTGCTACTATAATTACGCTTGCAGTAATTTGTAGGACTGATAGTAACGGTATGGTAAGTCTAATATTCAAACCCAACTGTTTTATTCATTCATAATGTCATTCATTTTTTTATATATTTCTGCGTAGTAGCCTTTATACCCTACAATATACAAATTTTTTGTTCAGGATTGTATTTGCATTACATATTTGCAAGGAAGAAGAAGCATTTTAGACAGGAGCATAAAGAAAAATGGTATGTGAAACTAGAATGTTTAGTATGGTGTATTTAAGTTAGCTTTCTTGTTCCTCAAATATAGTTTTTGTCTTTGGCTTGAAATGATTACTGCTATTTGTTTTTTTTGGTTCAATAACCCTTGAACAACAGGCTGGAATATTAGCAATTTTTTCACACAAGTCATCATTGTATGCCTTTAATCTTTATAGCAATACTATTCTGAATTGGATAAAGGAGACCCCACTTCATGAAGCAAAATGGATGGTATTGCAACAGGAGATTCCAGTTGGTAAACTTAAAATATCTGAAACACCAACGAAGAAGCGAAAAGAGACCCCAGTTAGTGAACCTCAAAGATCTCAAAAACCAAAGAGGAAGAAAAAATCTCCTACATTACCAGAGCATAAAGAAGAGAAAGAGGAAATTAAATCCAACAGTAGTTTCTAAATTAAAAGAAGAGCAGAAAAAGGTGGAATTTGAGGAAGTTCCACAATTGTCTATAAAAATGCAGAAACAGCCACAAACTACTGATAAATAGTTTGTATGATAAGATAAAGCTATAAAGCTGGCCATTACTAGATCATTATATATCTTGTTCATTTTGGCCACACTCATGGAAACCTTACATAGACTACATTGCCCTTCTATATTATACCTTTATTATTGGAAATACTAACTTAATTCAATTTCTTATTTACTATAAGTCCACAATATCACAAACTTATGAACATTTTTCAGAATCTTTGTCATTTTCACTTTTACCTAATCTGGATTTAATCTGCCTATTGTTAACTTTATAAACATTTTTTTCAGCATAAAGAAACATAAATTAAAAGAGAAGCCCTCAGCTGGGGAGGAAATATGCCTCAAAAAAGGCCAAGCAGTGCCGGACAAAAAGCCACCAGACTCTACAAAACATAAGACGTGAGTTAGCTAATAAGTGACTATTCATTATAGGTTACTGTGAACCCAAATATGTTTTTAATATGTTAATGCACTGTTTTTTTTTCTTCAGAGTAAAAGACTAACAGTGCTCAGTCCAAGAGGGCGATTTGTGGGAAGCACATAGGCGCCCTCACCCAAATTGTGGATCATTTAGACACACAACTTAGGCAGGGTCATGCAGTGCAACCCACATTGAGGCCCTGTCTTTACTTCCTGCCCAAAAGCAGATGATGTGCTTTTATAGTTGTATTTCAATTTTTACCTCCCATAAAGTCCATTTTAAGAAAATAATTGCAATTCTTAAAAATGATTTCCTTTATTCTCTGTAATAATAAAACAGAACCTTGCACTTGATCCTAACTAAGCTGCATGAATCTATTTTGGTGGCTAAATATTCCTATTGGGCATATTTAAAATTTTATACCTATATAAGAGTAGTGGCACACACAAAACTTATCTAAATTATAATATATAGAAACCATTTATTAGTACAAAGTTAGTATAATATATTAAATGCACTTGGAATAAAATGTTCTCTGAGCTACCCTTTAATTTCCTTGGCCCCCAACTGTGTGTATATATGAACATGTGTTATGTTTTAATTTAATTGGCAAGATATTGCATTTTACAGTTGTATAACACCAGTGGCAGATAATGATTGTTTGTAGCTCATTCTAAGTTAGTATTAATCATAGAAGGAAGATATATATGATTGTCATATATACACATATATATATAAGTATAGATTACTATTGAGTCAGCTCAATTTGTACAAACCTATTACTGTAAGTTTACTGTGCCTCAGCCTGTATTTTTTATTTCTGTTACTTGGTTAAACACGAAGCATTAATTTTACAGGACATAAGAGTTCAGTTTGTAGCATACAATCACCTTAATCATCCAAAGAACAACCAGTTTTGCCACCTGTCCGGTTTTGACCCAGACAGCCCAGTTTTTGGAAGGGCTGTCCGGGTCAAAACTGCCTAAACATTTTTTCCAATTTGAAAAACCAGATAGCCCCGCCCTCGTGATGTCACGTCCCCGCCCTGTCCAGATTTACAACAACTGAAAGGTGCCATCCCTAAAAACAACAAGCCCACCTACCTATAATCCTAGTGTCTGATCTGTTGGGCAGTAGTGGGGACAAAGCCCTGAATAGAAAAGCTGGCCATAAACAGCCATATCTAGCCATACAGCCATATCTAGGCCCAGTTAAGCTACCCACATGCTAAGGCAATTTGGCTTGATCCAATTCGATAGAGCCAACAATCTGATCATCCATGGGGGCCTAAGGTGACTTATTAGACAAGAAGTGTATCAACATGCCAACGTGCTTCTTGTCCAACAATTTTTATTTGGATATTGGTTCATTGGTGGGCCCCATATACTAGCCAACAATTTACGCCCCTGGGATGGCAGCCCTGGAGGGCCCTGCACCCCACCGTCTGACCCTAAGCATAAGTTCCTTATCCTTATTTACTAGCTACACCTTTAGCTTGCATGTTTGCAGTATACAGAAATGTTATAAACTATTATAAACTAAAACTATTTGTAAGAAGCTGGGTAATAACAAGAAGTACAGCACGTACGGCTATAAGCTGAATTCAACAATTTTCCCTCTAATTTCTTATAGGCAGTATGGGCAAGAAATCTTTCATATGCAGAGAAATGTGGAGCAAATACTGAATTATGTGTGTGCTTTACAAATATCCTGTGCACTAGGATCATATCTTTGTGCACACCCATAAATAACTAGCTTATAGTGACAAGTACAAATTCAGAAAAAATTTATTAGTTTCACTCTTTTTTGAGGGGATTTAATTTGCTTACCATTAAAATTGTTTAGGAAAAGAAACTTATACATGGAAAATTATTTTAAGCTATTTAAACTGTATAATTAATTTATATATGTTTCATACATATCTACATTTACAAAATATATATATTATTACTTCTTTCTGCAGTTATATTACATTTATAAGGTTAAGGGGACTATTCATCCTTATACCTGAATCCTATAAATCAGGGTAGGATTGAGGAAAAGGATAGAGGGGCCCAGTCTGAAGGCCAAATAAATGTAAATGTAATAATAAGTGTAATAATAAGTGTAAATGTTAGATATCTCTAGAAGCCCTGCATGAAAGCCAGAAGAGGAACATTTGCATTTTTTTGGAAAAAACTGATGCAGACTCATATTCACCTTCAGACTTAAATCCTATAAAGCAGTTCCCGACCTCCGAGGAAAGGATAGAGGAAGAGGATGGGTGCCCAGCCTGAAGGCCAGATAAGGAGAGATTTGGGTAAATTATTATTATTATTAACATTTATTTATAAAGCGCCAACATATTCCGCAGCGCTGTACAATAAGTGGGTTTCATACATTGGACACACAGAGTAACATATAAAGCAATCAATAACCGATACAAGAGGTAAAGAGAGAGCCCTGCCCAAAAGAGCTTACAATCTACAGGTGAATGCTAGATATTCCTTAAAGCCCTTTCTGAATGTCAGACCTAAAACAGACCTTATATTTCCATAAACGTCTCAGGAGCATATTTATAAAGAAGCAAGCATTTGTGCTTAATGTTCACAAAGAAGCTATGTTGGTTTTTAAAAAAAATACACAGCATTTTGCATACAAAAAACTGTGAGGAACAAAAGGACAAACACATATTCATATTTTGGATTATAAGCAAAGGGGAAATATGGGGAAATGGGTTGTGCAAAGGATTTCAGACAAGGCACAAATTAGACCTAAGGTGTAAAATAAATTACAGATTATTGTAGTAGTTTGTTATCTCTATAGATTTTTTTCTTTAAATTGTGCATCAGTTCCTAGTCTAGGTTGGCATAAGTTTGCATTCCCACACTTTTTTGTTCATTTTCTGTTTTAAAATTGCCTTTCATAACAGATATTTTGAAGTCATCCAGGCTGTGGTCGGGTCTATTAAAATGTTTACCTACTGGTGTGTCCAGTTTTTTTTTATTGTAAACCAGGGATGATTGGTCCTTTTTTTGAAGCTTTGCCCAGTTTCTCCAATGTAAATTCCTCCTGTTGGACACTTTTTACATGTTATTGCTGGACAAGCAAGTATAGTGGCCATGGACATACTATTACTCTAGTGTGTCAGGAACTGGCACTTTATCTGAGGAGAGAATGTGTGGGCATGTATTGCATCTCTTCCTTCCACATGGGTGGATTCTATTGCTAATGGGTCCTGAAAAGGGATTGTGCTATAATGAGTTTTAAATTTGGAGGTTGTCTAAATTCCAGAAGAGGTGGATGTGGAAATATATTATTAAGCTTTTCATCTTTTGTATTGTGCCTTGTAGCTTGTGACAAGTGGAACACAATGGGGCAGATTTATCAAAACACGAGTTCGAATCCCGAATGGGAAAAATTCGGATTGGAAAGAAAATTGCATATATTACGGAAATGCTTAAAAAAAAAATCGTATTACTCACGATAATATCGCTTTGGCGATCTGAAAGTCACGACATTTTTGTACCGAACAATTGTAATATTTGCAGTTTTTAAATACCGGACTTTTAAGTTCAGCAGATTTTTTTCAGAGCCATATTGTCAACAATCCTAGGGTTAGGCTAAAACGACTATGCTGGTGATACATAGTATTGTTGATGTTAAATAGAACAGTTGTCAGAGGGTTGGTAAAGCTGTACCAAGTAAGTGCACAATGGATAATGAGCTCTAGTAGAACCTTGCCATCATACAGGCAAGACATTTGTCCAGGGATAAAAACATTCCAATTGGCTGGCATTACTTGAGTTGGAATTGGGTATATTCCAGGGCACTTGGGCAGGGAAAGGAAACCAAAGTAGTTTGCATTTGACACCATACATTGTGTATATACAGTGTATATACTATCACTCTCTATCACTGTCTGAATTCCATAGCTAAGTCCAGAGCCGGATTTCAAATCCACGCGCCCCGAGGCCGCCCCCCTCATTCCCCCAGAAGTCCCCATTGCTCCGTATGGCCACTAAACGTCAAAATTTAGTTGCGGCGGGGCAAATTGTGCCACCCTAGTCCCGGGCCTGACTATCTAAGACTATCTCTTGTTTATGGTAGATGCTCATTTGAGGATTTGCTCACAATTTAATGGGGCTGCTGGCCCTTTAGAGATAGTTAACAGTGTTACTGAGCAATATTGCTTTGCAAATATAAACCTGGTTTTGCTGGACTTCAGCTGCCAGCATGTTTTAACCCTTGTCCACATGTCAAAATATGCTTGGAATATGCTTTTTATTTTACTATATACAGTGGCTTGCAAAATATTCGGCCCCCTTGAACTTTTCCACATTTTGTCACATTACAGCCACAAACATTAATCAATTTTATTGGAATTCCACGTGAAAGACCAATACAAAGTGGTGTACATGTGAGAAGTGGAACGAAAATCATACATGATTCCAAACATTTTTACAAATAAATAACTGCAAAGTGGGGTGTGCGTAATTATTCAACCCCCTGTGTCAATACTTTGTAGAACCACCTTTTGCTGCAATTACAGCTGCCAGTCTTTTAGGGTATGTCTCTACCAGCTTTGCACATCTAGAGACTGAAATCCTTGCCCATTCTTCTTTGTAAAACAGCTCCAGCTCAGTCAGATTAGATGGACAGCGTTTGTGAACAGCAGTTTTCAGATCTTGCCACAGATTCTCGATTGGATTTAGATCTGGACTTTGACTGGGCCATTCTAACACATGGATATGTTTTGTTTTAAACCATTCCATTGTTGCCCTGGCTTTATGTTTAGGGTTGTTGTCCTGCTGGAAGGTGAACCTCCGCCCCAGTCTCAAGTCATTTGCAGACTCCAAGAGGTTTTCTTCCAAGATTGCCCTGTATTTGGCTCCATCCATCTTCCCATCAACTCTGACCAGCTTCCCTGTCCCTGCTGAAGAGAAGCACCCCCAGAGCATGATGCTGCCACCACCATATTTGACAGTGGGGATGGTGTGTTCAGAGTGATGTGCAGTGTTAGTTTTCCGCCACAAATAGCGTTTTGCATTTTGGCCAAAAAGTTCCATTTTGGTCTCATCTGACCAGAGCACCTTCTTCCACATGTTTGCGGTGTCCCCCACATGACTTGTGGCAAACTGCAAGCGGGACTTCTTATGGTTTTCTGTTAACAATGGCTTTCTTCTTGCCACTCTTCCATAAAGGCCAACTTTGTGCAATGCACGACTAATAGTTGTCCTATGGACAGATTCCCCCACCTGAGCTGTAGATCTCTGCAGCTCGTCCAGAGTCACCATGGGCCTCTTGGCTGCATTTCTGATCAGCGCTCTCCTTGTTCGGCCTGTGAGTTTAGGTGGACAGCCTTGTCTTGGTAGGTTTACAGTTGTGCCATACTCCTTCCATTTCTGAATGATCGCTTGAACAGTGCTCCGTGGGATGTTCAAGGCTTTGGAAATCTTTTTGTAGCCTAAGCCTGCTTTAAATTTCTCAATAACTTTATCCCTGGCCTGTCTGGTGTGTTCTTTGGACTTCATGGTGTTGTTGCTCCCAATATTCTCTTAGACAACCTCTGAGGCCGTCACAGAGCAGCTGTATTTGTACTGACATTAGATTACACACAGGTGCACTCTATTTAGTCATTAGCACTCATCAGGCAATGTCTATGGGCAACTGACTGCACTCAGACCAAAGGGGGCTGAATAATTACGCACACCCCACTTTGCAGTTATTTATTTGTAAAAAATGTTTGGAATCATGTATGATTTTCGTTCCACTTCTCACGTGTAAACCACTTTGTATTGGTCTTTCAAGTGGAATTCCAATTAAATTGATTCATGTTTGTGGCTGTAATGTGACAAAATGTGGAAACGTTGAAGGGGGCCGAATACTTTTGCAAGCCACTGTAAAACACTTAATATTACAATACACCAATTCCAGTGAACTGCATACCAAGTATTGGACTGAATTTATGGGGTGCACAGGGCTTGTACATTCAGGATTTCTTTAATAAACCATGAATAAACCATCTCACAAATAATCAAGTTATTCTTCACTATCCCTTTCTAAACAATCTGTCTCGCTTCATGCAGGAGTCAGACTAGGGTTGTCACCTTTTCTAGAAAAATACCAGTCTTACTATATTTGTATATTTCTTTTTTATCTCCCTATTCTATATTAGTATCCCCCTATTAATACATTGGTATAAAGCACTATTGTTACTGACCAGGTGGCAAACCTTCCTCAGAAGAAACAACTTTTGTGGTACTGAGGGCCGGAATTTTTCGGTGGAGGGCTGATAGTGGAAGTCACTCCCATATTAACACAAACATTTTTAAGACCATATGCACATTAATATTCACATTAATGATGGTAGCATACCAAAAAGACTAATGGTTGATGCTCACTGCAGGGATATCACCCGTCAATCATAAGTGAAAAAAAATAAATAAGTGAAATTAAGCCATATTAAGCTACACCCTTAATCCATATGCCTCCTTCTCTTTTGTGGATAGCACAGCAACCCCCAGCACATAATTACACACCTTAGGGACCCCCTAACAACATCGCGCATTCATATAAGCAATTTTGAAGCTGCTAGACCCCCATTGTGCATGGTCACAATTTCTTTTTTGCAGGACAGTTGAAAAATTGTGGGGGAAGATAGGAAAAATGGGGCAAAAGGCTGAGTGACGGGAGACAGGGCAGAAGTCGCGTAACTCCTGGGAAAATAGGGGTGGGGGTTGACCGGTCTGGCTTACAGGTGTAAAGAATGGCAGGTCTTACAGCCTTAATCAGAGTCCGTTTAATCTCAGTACTGATACTATTTACTACTACTAGTACAGGTATAGGACCCATTATCCAGAATGCTCGGGACCAAGGGCATTCCGGATAAGGGATCTTTCCGTAATTTGGATCTTCACACCTTAAGTCTACTAAAAAATCAATAAAACATTAATTAAACCCAATAGGAATCTTTTGCATCCAATAAGGATTATTTCTATCTTAGTTTGGATCAATTACAAGGTACTGTTTTATTTCTACATAGAAAAAGGAAATCAGTTTTAAAATTCTGAATTATTTGATTAAAATGGAGTCTATTGGAGACGGGCTTTCCGTAATTCGGAGCTTTCTGGATAACGGATTTCCGGATAAGGGGTCCGATACCTGTACTATTAGACTACACAGGTAACGAGTCACACCAGCCAGACACATGGGGCCCATGGGCCGCCGGTTGTACAGCATTAGACTATATTTATATAACAGGGCCTTGGTGCAAATGCTGTTCGTTTCACTATAACTAAAACTAAATATTTCGACGTTCTGATGCAAATGGGCCAATTAAAGAAAGTCCCAGAGCGCTCGTTGCACAGTTAGATCCTCTCTAATAAACACCTCATTAAACAATCATTTATCTTTGGCAGATATTACATGTTTAATCATAGGCGAGTACATGAATTCCCGCAACCTTTCAACTGAGCAGTAGTTGGAAGGAGAACGCATCATTTTCCAATTATTTGTCAAATACGTTTGCAATTATAAAGCGCGTCACAGCAGAGCAAGTTGGTTTTCGATTAGACATGCCTTCCCCCCCCCAGCTCTGCTACGGACAAGTTCTCGCGATAGGCCATCTGTCCGTGTTGTCTGGCTGTTCCAGGTTGGGGCCGAGGGACAGTGAATCCGGGGAGAGGGACAATGTTCGTGTGTGCGAGGCTCCGGAATGGTCTCTTGAGCTCGGTAAGAGATTGGCAGTAGTTGGAGCGAATCCGGTGTGTAGGACTAGGGTTTAGTAAAGGCCCTGAAGCTTTGCACACAGCCATTCATAGCTACGACCTTCACTTTCCCCCCATCATAGAGAAGCCGGGGAGTTTGAGGTCAGGCACGTCTTTAAAGATCGTGGATAGGCAGAGGCAAGCCGCAGCCCTTCTGCTAGGGTTCCCGACAGTCAGGTTTCGCTGCATGCTGGGAGTTGTAGTCATATATTTGCAGTCATATATATTAACTGTATGCCTGAAATGACTGCTCGTTTTATGCAATATCAGAAAAGTGCCGCTTGTTCGGGGTTTTGTCCTTGTGTTTTTATTTGCAGCTCTATGATTGTTACTCAGTGTGTAAAAGGGATTGGTGGGATTGTAGTTCTGCGGTGTAGCCAGGCCTCGGATCCTTAATGGTAGGTGCTGTCACTATAGCAGTGAGTTCGATAAGTGACAGACTTGAGCTATGAGCTTTAGTTTCCACAGTTGACGTTTGGGCACAAATGGATAGTGGCACCTTGGATCACCGTCATTTCTATGAATGAGGAAAAACACAACTGATATTTTGTGTTTCAGGTCAGACGATACTTGCACACAACTACTGCATACAATGGAGCAGGCGGAGCTTCATTTGTGGTAAGTGGTTATTTGCGACAGTAACATATATCTGGGTTCTTTCATTATCAATCAAGGGCAAATCTCTGCAGTACTATTGCTTTAATATGTTACACTTCAGTCTGAACTGCCCCTCACTTTTGGTGTTTTTGCTACTGCCTTCCTCCTCCAGTAAGTTTCAAGATCCAGTGCAGGTTTGCATGCTGAAACTGACATGTTACACAACCATTTCTCAACATCCCATAGGCCAGGGATCCCCAACCTTTCTTACTTGTGATCCACAGTCAAATGTAAAAAGACTTGGAAAGCAACACAAGCATCATAGAAGTTCATGGAGGTGCTAAATAAAGGCTACGATTGGCTATTAGGTAACTTCTGTGCACACTATCAGCTTACTATCGGCTTATTTAGCAGTAAATCTTTTTATGCAACCAAAACTTGCCCCCAAATCAGGAATTCAAAAGTAACTACCTGCTTTGGGGGCACTGAGAGCAGCATCCAAGGGGTTGGTGAGCAACATGTTGCTCACGAGCCACTGGTTGGGGATCACTGTGTTCACACATCATCACAGTGATAATTCTGCTCTGCTTTTCATAGTGGGTGGTGTACAAATTCTCTGGAAAGGTCCAAGGGTCCATCACTACACTGAAACACGGTGGGGTTGCTTGACACTGTGAACCTAAGTGGGAGTGGACAGCTGGTTCCTGTAGCACAAATAGACTATGATGGTTTCGTCCATGATATACATGGCTGTTAATTTTGGGCAACTAAGTCCTGTCAAATTAGAAGTGATGTCCTATATGCATTATGTCATACTTGATGGAGGTATCCGATACCTGTGACCATAACCTTTAGTACCTCAGAAGATACGCAATGTACCTTTTATATAGTAGCTTTATATATTTCTGGTCTTTACTAGTTGTAGAGAAAATGTCTCATCATTCACACGAGTTCTTACCCTGGTAGAGCACACAGTCTTATTTTCCTGACAAAGAGGCACATATAGTTGGATCAAAGTTCTGTCAATCAACATATTAATTGCGCATGTTGAGGAAAAGCTCTTGAAATTGGAACTGTAGGAATAAAGTGGGGCTGTGTTGGAAACCCCAAAAATATATGGAGAACAAATAAACGCCACACATGTACTACTTAAGTTAAACCTAGGTTCCAAGTGCCCCATATTTTCAGTATACAGTTTGCATCTGTAGGTGCCTAATGGGCATGCTTGAATGCAGTTACATTCTGGTTATGTATGTCATCATTACCCATGGGGAACTAGACAGTCTATAAGTTTATTTAGCACTGGGCAACAGTTCTGGAGGCACAAATCTTTGCCTTCATAGGGCTTTTGAATTTGATGGTTGCCACAACAGACCTGTCTGTAATGTATATCAGTTGCAGCCAAAAGCTTTGTGGTAATGGGATATGAACAGTGTATACGCTCTGCATCAAAAAGTTCAATAAACAAATAAAGTCTATAAGAATTGCGGTGGTTTAGATGTCCTTCGAGGGCATAATAATGTACATGAGAGTCAGAGTATGAGAATTAGATGCAGAGTTTGTATGTAAGGGTTGCTTACTGGATATTTGGAGCAATAAGTGAAGGTCACTGAAGAAGATACAGCCTGGGTCATTTTTGATTGAGGGCTGCGATTATATCAAAAGTGCTTACCTTCCTCCCATAAATTAGGATGTCCCAGTGACCATCTACATTTTTCTAAGTGCCATTACTGTGAATATTTGTTTTTCATTAAAAGTTTCTCTTGATGCTAACGAGTTCATAATGAGCTCAAGAATTTTAGGGTTCAGTGTTTTAGGAATAAATTACATATTTTATATTTAAAGGTATATTAGGTTATTAAAGGTAATTAATTTTTAGAAAGGTATACATTACAGTTGTAGTATATTATATTAAAGGACATGTCAACCCAAAAATGATTTTTTTGCCTTATAAAAGAAAACCTAATTCTAAGCAACTTTAGATTATGAATTTATTCAAAATTTGCTTTAAAAGTTATTTGTAAATGTTATTGCTATTAAAAGCAGAATTTGCTTTACTCCTAGTTATGTATAAACAATGGTTACAAAACTAATAAGGCCAATCCATTGGGAAAATATTGAGTATATAATATATACAATAAACTGACAACATGCAACAGTGCAAGAATATCCTCTAGTGGCCAAGAAGAAAAACCACCATTAAATATATAATCCTGCACAAATGCTCAGGTTAAAAGAAAAATGTATTTATCACAATCCATTAAAAGCTACTTGCACCCCATATATAAAGCTTTTTAATGGTTTTTAAACAATGGGCCTGATTTAATTCAGTGAGAAAAAATTGTCTCGTGGTTTATCATGTGAAAACTTAGACTATTCTATTTGAGGAGAAAAAAACGTTTTACCTTATTCAGTTCGTTTTTTTTCTCATAGACTTCAATAGAGTTGTCACGTGATAAACCATGAGATAAGTTTTTCTAAATTGAGTTGCATCCCAAATTGAATCTCATCCATACGTTTTCACATGATAAACCTTTTATTTGCTGATTCAATCTGGCCCAGTGTTGCAACGGTCAGTCTCCTCCATCAAGAAGGGTCGGTTAGTCTGCTGGCTTGTGTTACATTGCTTTAAAAGCCAGAGCCACCAGGGCAGAGAATAGAAAAGGACAGACAAACACTGCTTTTAATAGCAATTATATGTACAAATAACTTAAATACCATTGCGAAGTTGTAATGAATGTATATTGCAGTTATACAGTTATTGCAGTTGCTTAGAATTCTTATGTTTTCTCTTTTTAGGCAATTTTTTGGTTGACATGCTTTACCAAAATATTTGGGAATATAAATATGCATTTGCTCGTTGGTATAATTTGTACATATGCTATTATATATTCTATTTTATTTAGCACAGAGATACACCTGAAAACAATCCGGACACCCCATTTGAATTCACTTCAGAAAATTACAAGGTACAGTCTAAGCTCTATAACTTATCCTGGCAAAAAGACGGGCATTCACAATACTTTAATATAATTTAGTCCTTACCAATTGTTATGATTATTTTTCTATATGCAGGGTCACAAAATCAATGATTTAACCCTGTTTTGTTAGATTAAAGGGAATTCCAGCTTGGCCAGTGATCCTTAATGTTGCATGTGAGGGATTCTTAGCTAGGATGGCAGTGCAAACCCCACACACACAAATTTATCAGTGAACAGCCTCTTTGAAACCTTTTAATACATGCCACTCTGGTTGTCCAGAGGTTAATAGTAAGGCTGCAACATCTCCTTAATCACTTAAGATTTCCTTCTCTTCCTGTAACTCCATAGAAACTCAGCTCTAGCTGCCTGCTTCAATTTTTTTTCTCCTGAGCTTAGCTTTACCATAACACTGCTCAAACAAAGCAGAACTTTAATCAGAGACAGTTGTGCCTGTGTGAGCCTGTATTCTTGATTAAATGTATGCTGAATAAGGGTCTGTGTGTGTGTATATGCTGTTTGCAGATTTAAATGTATCTGATTATGTATCAGAGGAAAAATGGCCACCGGGTGAAAGCTGCTATTTGTTTTAGGAAAATGTGATGGTGCTGGCAAGCGGAGGGGATATATGCAGTACAAATGATGCCACTTGGGTGGGGGAGACGTGCCCAACTAATATACATTGTATGCAAATGTAGGCTTTACATGTCCATGGAGTTTATTGATAGACTGTGTGTTCACAGGCCCTGAGCCTTCAGCTAGAGGAGCAGAGTTAAGGTGGCCATACACGGGTCGATTGTAACTGCCGATATCTGTCCCTTGGACCAATTGGGCAGCTTATCAGCCCGTGTAGGGGCAGAAATGAGGGGCATGCCTGACCGATATCTGGGCTGAAATTGGCCAGATATCGATCGGGCAGGTTAAAAGATTTAGTCGGATCAGGGACCACATCGGCTCATTGATGCGGTCCCCAAACCGACTGCACCCATTGCTCCCATTATAATTCAATCGTTTGACCCCAGGGCCAAACGATCGAATTAGCCTACATTCTCCCGATATCGCCCACCCATAGGTGGGGATATCGGGAGAAGATCGGCTCGTTTGGACCTCGACAAGCAAGCGCATCTTAAGTATGGCACCCTTTAACTGTATGCAGTCTGTCATGGCAGCAAGTAAAATCAAAAAGAGGTTTAGCCTATGACTAAGGGGCTGATTTACTAATCTACGAATCCGAATCCCGAATGGGAAAAAATCGGATTGGAAACGAACATTTTGCGACTTTTTCGTATTTTTGCGATTTTTTTCGTCACCGTCGCGACTTTTTCGTAGCCATTACAACTTTTGTGAATTGTCGCGACTTTTTCATAGCCATTACGACTTTCGTGAATTGTCGCGACTTTTTCATAGCCATTACGACTTTCGCGAATTGTCGCGACTTTTTCGTATTGAAAAAGTTATGACGGTGACGAAAAAGTTGCAAAATACCGATCATTACAAAAAAAATGCATTCGGACGCTTTTCGGACGTTCGTGGATTAGTAAATGTGCCCCTAAGTGTTGAGATCATGAAACGTGTAAGGCAGTCCCTGTTGCTGGTACCAATAACCTATTTTAATTTTACTTCCTGCCTTCATGGGCTGTTTATTGAGTGCCTGCCTATCTGCATACAGTTGACCCTATTAGTGACCTCAGAGCATCCAACTAAAATGCATTTGCATTTTTATGTCTTTGTATTCATATATTTATATACTTATTTTTAAGAGAATTGAGGCTATAATTGGCAACTATCCTGAAGGTCACAAAGCAGGAGCTGTAATCCCTGTTCTTGACTTGGCACAGAGACAGCATGGATGGCTACCTATATCTGCTATGAATAAGGTAAGCTGATGAGGAAAAAATTAAATAGATCTGAAATAAAGTTCAGCTTACTAAAGGTTAAACTTTACTAAAAGGTTGTCTTTGCACTCATACAGCAAAACAGAAATAAATAGGACAAATACAAGTATAACTAATTTTGTTTTTCCAGTATATTTTATTTAAAACTAGAGATACCAAACTTTTGATGGTGCTGCTGATGTAGACTTGTGTTAGTGATTTAGTATGCTGGGATTTGCTAGATGTTTAATAGTCTTTGTTTTACACATCATTATTTATATACAAGGATATTGTAACAAACAGAAATGTCAGTTTTACAGAATGGAACAGTAGGAACTCTTATGTATTGACACTAGATTGGTCATTCAATAATTACCCAAATTTGACACATCAGTTGCAATACAAATCCAATATACAATATTTTTGAGCTATAGTGCATTACACATTCTGATCGCTTGTCTCACAAGAAAATGTAACGGGTATCCACAACACTGGATTTCTGGTTTTTCATCCAATTGATGGCAATGGCAAACAACATAAGTAGCTGTGTAATATTTATAAACCCTGAAAATGCACTAATGAACGTTTTAGAGTGATTAGCATGAATAGAGCACTGTAAATAAGTAAATACTTGTGCTGTATTATTTTACTTTCTTAGGTTGCTGAAGTTTTAGAGATGCCTGCCATGCGTGTGTATGAGGTGGCTACATTCTACACTATGTTCAACAGAAAACCAGTGGGGAAATATCACGTCCAGATTTGTACGACAACACCTTGCATGCTTTGCAACTCTGATTCAATATTGGAAGCTATTGAAAAGAAGCTAGGTATGATTCTTAGACCATTTTCTCTCCCATACTTTTTTTGCAAAGTAATATTCTGGATAAATCACACAAAGGCGTGTTTGGCTAGAAATGGAATTGCATTGCTAGTTTAAAGGGGTACTAAACCCTCCCCAAACCTCAGCCCACCCTCCAAGCTTCATTCCCACATTTTCCCTATGTGTGAACCTGCCATAATGCGATGGTGCGAGCGGGTGGTGGCGGTGGTGTTTGATCGACACGGGGGGTGGGGGGTGGTTTGCGAGCGGAGGAATGCTGGAATCCAAGATGGCGGCTGTGACAGGCTGCAAATACACCAAAATTAAAAACCAATTTTTGTGAGCTCTACACTATATTAAGGGCTACTATAGTAGCCTTTCCTTGCTCTTTAAGTAGAAGAAGATAGAACTTATGAACTCTGCTGCACAATTCCGCAAATTTATGCTAGATTCACTCATAGTCACATGTAATAGACGTCGTGAAGTAGGAGCTTGGGGCGATAGGTGGAGGGGTGCTGAGGTTTGAAAGGAATTAAATCCTTCTCCTGCCCTTTTACAACATCACTTCCACAATTATAATTTGTGTTAGGTGTGTGTGTGTTTTTTTTTTTTTTGTATTTTATTTTAAGTAATAAAAATGTTACTAATAATGTTATAGAATAAAATGTTAGGAGCCATATATGGGAGCAGGGAGTTAAATTGTGTATCACTAACCTTGAAGTTTGATTTATAGAAAACCCCATTACAAAGAAAGTGTTCACTTTTCATCTGATTTCATCATTGCAGTTTTTCCTCTACTCCAGATATAGTGAAAATCTTTGTTCCCTGTGGAACAATAAGAAAAGTTATTTGACAAATGCTTATACTGTCACTTCAAGGGATAGTTACACATTCCACATTCGTTATTGCTTTCCGAAAGTCACAATTTTCGGGTCCGAACATTCGTAAACGGCATGAAAGCCTTTCTGGCTTTGAAACCTTCAATGTATGATTTTGAAAGCCTTCCATAGGACTGAATGGCACTCGATAGATTCAACCAGGCGAAAAAGCTTGAATGAATTTCGAAATGGTTGTAGTCTTTGCAAAAAGTACGACTTTTTCGTGGAAGTTAACTAAAACCACAAAAAGTTGTGGAATTTTAACGAAATTATCATGGACATTACGAAGTGTTCTATAATTTAGAAAAAATACGACTATCTCAAAAATACTTAATCAGGGTTTAGTAAATAGTAAAAAGAAAAATCATCTTACACAGAAAACAATTTAACATCTAATGAAAAAAAGAGCTTTAACTAGTTTAGAAAATGATAATACTATTGTAATAAGGAAAGCAGATAAAGGGGGTTTAATTGTAATCCTCAATAAGGAGGACTACTTAACGGAAGCCCATAGGCAATTATCGGATAAAGAATCCTATCAAATATTGGAAAAAAATCCCTTAAATTCATTTGAACTTGAAGCACTTCTTTCTGAAGTTCTACATTTCAATGTTATAGATGAAAAATTGTTTTCATTTCTAACACCAGAAAAACCTAGAACAGCTATATTCCAATATTCGCCAAAAATACATAAAGAGCAACCCCCTCCGGGAAGGCCCATTATAGCTGGAATAGGTTCCCTGGGAGAAAACCTGTGCAAATATATTGACTTTTTCTTGCAACCACTTGTTCTCAGATTACCCAGCTACCTGAGAGATAGTGGTCATTTAATACACACTCTTAAGTCCTTTCATTGGGGACAGGGTAATTACCAATGGGCTTCTATAGACGTTGTCTCTCTTTACTCATGCATACCTCACCATTTAGGTTTAGAGGCCATAAAATATCATCTCACCCATCACAGCACCGATAAATGATAATGTAATTATCTTTATTCTGAAAGCTATCAATTTTTTGCTAACACACAATTTTTTTCCTTTTTGATAGAAAGTACTATTCAGAGCCAAGGAACGGCTATGGGAGCGAAATTCGCTCCTTCTTACGCCAACCTTTTTTTAGGTTGGTGGGAAGAAAGACACATTTCATAATAATGCATATCACGAGTATATCCAATACTATGGCCGCTTCATAGATGACATCATTGTCATATGGTCTGGGACTACCTGTCAATTTAAAGAATTTCTCACTATTCTCAATACCAACACTTACAATTTGAAATTTACATTTGAACTCAATTTGAATTATAACTATCTTGACATAACACTATCCACTAAGAATGAACACATTATTACAACCATTTTCCTCAAAGAATGTTCAGCCAACACAATTTTAAATGCTAAGTCCAGTCACCCTAAACATTTGATACAAAATATACCATTTAGTCAGTTTTTACGTTAGAAGCGTATCTGTTCTAATGAGGATGACTTTATTGAAAAATCAAATGATTTATTTAAAAGACTTAGCGAGAGAGGATATGCACAGAACATTTTGAGTCATGCGTTTAAAAGAGCAGCCGCCACTAATAGAGAAAATCTCTTTAAAATATATAAAGCCAGTAACATTAATGTTACCTCATAGCTGAAAAAGAATGCATACAGGACATGACAATAGAACAAAAAGATGTCTCTACTACCCTATCCTGCATTCTTACTTACAGCCCTCAGTTTTAGTAAAATAAAATAATCTTTTTGATTTTACTTCTATTTTTGGAGTCTACTGCTTGATACTTTTTTTTCCAAGTCCTGGAGTGCCTGCCATTCTCATTTTTCAGATTTCCTTTATTAAATGGGCCCCTTATTGTTTTTCTCAATGCAAATACAGGTTGTGCCTTATAACTAATGATTCTTAACTTCTCTTAGGAATACATGTTGGAGAGACAACATCTGATAAATTATTTACACTGACGGAAGTTGAATGTCTCGGTGCCTGTGTAAATGCTCCAATGGTGCAAATAAACGATAACTATTATGTAAGTATAATTCTTCCAATTCAGTAATGGTTGGTGCAAGTAAAAAAAAAAAAAAAGCTGGACTGCTTTACAGAAGGTGAGATATTAACATGGAACTGCCGTATGATAAGATATTAATCAAAAAGCTGCTGGGGGTAATTATTCATATTCTTGCTTAAAATTGCAGACCAGTGGATGCTGCCTGGTGATTGGCTACCATGGCATATGTGAATAAACCATGTATCTGCATCTACATGTCAGTATCAGTTTAAAGTATAAAGAAAGGTGGAAAAACTGTACTGCAAAAAACCACTTTAACAAAAACAATCTGCTTTTTGAATCCACTGCATGTGCACAGGCCCTGGGATCACAGTGAAACAAATAGTATCGCTTGCCTTCATGTATCCCAGGCTGGTGCTATTTTCTGCTAATAGGAGCACCAGCTGGGGTATCAAGTAAGCGATCTTTTTCAAGGGGAAGAAAGGGTGCATAACAATTGGCACCCCCAGTAAATTCCATATTTTAAGGCTCAGTGCCTTGCCTGCTACAGTCACAAGTGAATGCATCTGCTGAAGTAGGATTCTAAGATTCTTTTTTGTTAACCATATGACATATATACTATTGAAATGAATTCTAACTTTGCTAGCACATGTAACAGATTCATGGAATACTGTAAGTATGGATTAAAAAGGAAAATGTCTTATGTCGGTCAGCCACTAGATGGCAACCTGGCAAAGGATAAGGCGCTGACTAATGTAAATGTAGAAGAGGAGATATAGTCACAGTATTAGAACCATCAAATGCATTATTGCAGTGGTTTTCAGTGGCTGATATACTTTAATCATCACATGATCTTAAGTAAAACGATAGTACAGTCATATGAAAAAGTTTGGGAACCCCTCTCAGCTTGCATACTAATTGACTCCACTTTCAACAGAAAAACACAACAGTGGTTTGTCTTTCATTTCCTAGGAACATCTGGAGTACTGGGGTGTTTTCTGAACAAAGATTTTTAGTGAAGCAGTATTTAGTTGTATGAAAATTAAATCAAATGTGAAAAATTGTCTGTGGCCAATTGCAAGTTGAAGGACAGCATGGGATCCTCAAAGTAAATCTTAAAAGATCTGTAAACAAAGATTGTTCAGTATCATGGTTTAGGGGAAGGCTACAAAAGGCTCTCTCAGAGGTCTAAACTGTCCGTTTCAACTGTAAGGAATGTAATCAGGAAATGGAAGGCCACAGGCACAGTTGCTGTAAAACCCAGGTCTGGCAGGCCAAGAAAAATACAGGAGTGGCATATGTGGAGGATTGTAAGAATGCTTACAGACAACCCAAAGATCACCTCCAAGGACCTGCGATGAGTGGGTGATGAGAAAGAAGCCCTTTCTACACTCACGCCACACATACGTTGTATGCAAAAACTCTTATAGACAAGCCACAGTCATTTTGGAACAAAGTGCTTTGGACTGATGAGACAAAAATTTAGTTATTTAGTCATAACAAAAAGCACTTTGTATGGCAGAAGAACACCGCATTCCAAGAAAAACACCTGCTACCTACTGTCAAATTTGTGAACCTTGTTAAAGGAGAAGGAAAGGTAAAAACTAAGTAAGCTTTATCAGAAAGGTATAGTAAATACAACCATAAGCACTCACAGAAAAAATCCTCTATCAAAAGAAACACAGGATTTCTTGTCCATTTTTTGTAAACACGTTGTTCAGGTGTCTGACTTCCTCTCTTAGAAACATCCTTAATTCCAGTGGCCAGAGTCTGCACAGTTCTCTCCTCTCTCTTGCTTCCCCCTCCCATAAGAAAGCTAAGAACTCCTTCCACCCTTCCTTAGGAATATGTGATCTGAGCTATAACGGCAAGACTGCAAACAGGAAGCTATTTAAAATGGCAGCTGCTGTCTTAAGCAAACAGAGAAAGCTTCTAGGGCTCTTTGCTCAGGTATGGCAATGCTTTCTGCAGAATATAGTGTTCAATATGGCACTAATGTGGCAAATCTTCTGGCATCTGCGCTTAAGGGCAAATGCCCATACCTGGTGCACTCTTACCTTCCAGTTTGTGCCTGTATGTTATCCAAGGCATTTATGCAGAGGGAGAAGTACAATATTCTGGAATGGCTGTCACAGTCCCCCAACTTGAATATCGTCGGAAATCAAAAATACTGCCATCCTGAATCCAGACACTCATCAAAGGCTATAGGAGGTGGCTAGCTAAGTATTGATGTAATATCTCTGTTGGGGTGCCCAAATTTATGGAAATTTATATAAAAGGAAGTTGCTACTTTGAAAGCTCAGCCAATGATAAACAAAACTCCAAAGAATTAAGAGGGGTTCCCAAACTTTTTCATATGACTGTATACGTTCAACGAAGACATATTAAAATCACTTAATGAAATGGTACCTTGCAGTATGCAGGTCGTGCTTTATAGTGTTTTGCGTGCTGTGGTTTACCATATGGTGGGAAGAAGGATGCTGAAAAAAAGAAAGCTTATTATACAGTATAGGTGGTAAAAGTAGTAATGCATCATTTATGCTATTGTCTAATCATTTGACAAATTTACATGCATGTGTTTGGGTCATTTTAGCATATATATAATAACATAAGTAGACTTAACAACCATGCTTTCTCTGATGAGGCCCATCTCCTTCACAACCAAGCCACAGGGTACTGCACATCTTCTAACTCCAGCCTTTATAAATTACATTTTTGCCTAGCCAACCATATTAAATATTTTATTTTGCGCAGTCTATTTTACCCAGTTTAATTTTGACACTGAACTGTTCCTTTAAGACCTTTTAGTTCTTCAGGCTGGGTCATTAGCCAATTTAAGGTTTCATTCAAAAGGAATCTTTTGGTGATTTTGACCTTTTTAAATAGGATAAAAAGATGAGATCCAAACCATTACATAATGTTGAATTAACTAACTAACTATATATTGCATTTCTGTTTCAATGGGAACTGCTTGAAAAGGCAGTCGCTACCAAAGCATCCCTACACTAGTGGATGTTTCACTGTCTCATTTTCCTTACAGTTGATATATTTAATTAGTAAATTTCTTAACCTAACTAACTTCTGGCTACAAACAACACACTCATGCTGTGAGTCATTAACATATCCTACCTGCTCAAACTGGCGGATTCCAGTAAAAATCTACAACTTGCAATGTACCGACAGCAAGTTTAACAGCATGGTTAAACATGTTACATTGAGAAAGCACACACACCAATTATATCTGGAAATTCTATTAAAAGCATCCACTACCTTAGGAGTTTCATTTCCTCTTAAAACATGTTTTAGCAGCCAACTATTTCAGATATATAAATAGTCTGTGTGCAACTATGGTACTTTAGCTCACAGAGAAGTCGATGCATGTCAGAAGATGAAATTCCAGTAAGAATAGAAGTGTTTAGGGCAGGGGAGAAGAGGCCTGAGGACATACTGTGATCATATTCCTTTGTATTTGTATCCTTCTGTGAAACGCTACACATTTGAAAACCATACATTGCAGTTGTAATATGGCAGATTGGACTGTACTAGAGCTTTTCCAGCGGTTTATTCCATTTGATATAAGGGCTTCTGCCAACTAACCATTTTCTTTACTACTTTTTTTTACCCATGGCTCTGTAACTCTGATTTTAAATTAAAGATAAACTTCCCTTTTATGTTGCAAGCTTTGTATTTAGTATGTCTAATAAGAGTGTTGGTGCTCACATACAAACAGAACCCAATCTTAATTTGTGCTTAAAAAGAATCAATTTTCATTTTTAAAAACAATTCATAAGTGGTAATTTACAAAGGTTTGATGAAATGGTTAAAAGTTAAAAATATGGAGACATGATTCTATATATATATATATATATATACACACATACATACATATATATATATATATATATATATATATATATATATAATCATATATTATGACATATTTACAAATCAAAAGGAAAAGCAGAAAGAAGCAGTTCAATTAATAAGGAGAGTCAAAACAAATTGCTCTCTGATTCCAGGCACTCACTAGATGGTATTGTGGTAAATAAATAGCTAACGGTTTCCCCTATAATGTTGCTGTTCTTATTAGTTAACAAAAACAGCTAATAAGAACAGCGATATTATATTGATTCTTTTTAAGCACAAATTAAGATTGGGTTCTGTTTGTATGTGAGCGCCAACTCTCTTATTAGATATACACTTAACACTATATGGGATTAGATAGAGGAAGGCGGCTCCCTGATTGTATATATGCACTAATTTAATACACATCGGCGTGGGTTTAGTTCATTTGATAAGCTTTGTATTTTGTGTCATAAAATTAATGTTGCTTTATATGAAGAGATGACATTGTTGGTGGAAGCATTGCAGAAAGTGATGGCTACCAGTGGAAATCTGTAAGTGGCTTAAATGTAATTTGAAGCACTACAAGCGTATCAGGCTGCATTGCAGTGATGTCCCTCCTAATGAGATCATAATCAAGATTCACATCCCACATGGCTCATACCAAAATATAAATCATGAGAAAAAAAAAAGTAAAAAAGTAGGCTGTAAAATGAACAAAAACAGACAGATTCTGGATTAGGTTAGAAACTTTATTTATTAACATACAAAAACATCACAGAAGGTACAAAAATTGAGAAGAAACTGTTTAAAAACTGCTCTAACCACATGCCCGAGCTTTCTCTCAGCACCAATAATACAGTCCCGAAGGATAAATAGGTATTGTAAGCACTAACAGCTAAACAAGGCAACAACAGTTTTAAAGGAGGTATAAACCCAAAAAGAACACTTTGATTAATGGCAAAACACGATGCTAAGCAACTTTCCATTACACAGTACTTAAACCTTTGAAATGGTCTGAAAGTTATTTGCACTGCTGTTTAAGCCAGTATTTGTCTGCTCCTTTATATTCTCTGGTTCTGACTTTGTAAACAGTGTAGCAGAAGTCACTTTCCATCTAGCAAAGGCAGGCCTGTTACTCAACTGTTCTCTGGTACATTGTTTCAAAAGTCAGAGCCACCAGGGCAGAGAACAGACAAGTACTGCTGTCAATAGCAATTATGTTAACAAATTACTTTAAAACAATGATAATCTTTAATGAACATTTTGAAAAGTTGCTTATAATTATATTTTCTTTCATTACACAGCATGGTTGACCTCCCCTTTAAACTGATGTCAAAGCTGTACAGGGAACAGCAGTAATTCTTTTCTACTTTTCATTTACAAAATTAACTAAATTTGAATTTAACTGTATGCTTATTCAATCCTCTGGGACCTTAATGGGCATAATAGTTCATGGTCATTTCTGGAAACCGTAGGTAAAGCCAAGGGACCATTCTGGGAAGCATTTTTTCATGTTCACTGTAGGAACTATGTTAGGTGGAAAAATTGGTTGAGGAGTTCTCAAAGCACAGCAACAGTAATTCTGGAGACACGAGTCAAAAATTGTTTTACAGGAGAAAAGCAGCAGCACTTCCTAGTATTGTAAACATTACAAATAAGTAAGTTGTCATGAGTACATTTGATAAACCAAGGATATGCAAAGCAGTGGGTCCATCTACTTTATCTTCCGAAAAAGTAACATATTTCCCTCTAGATACATAATGTGACCTGTTTCAAACCCATGACACTTAGGGGGACATTTACTAATCGAAGAACGTCCGAAAAGCGGCTGAATGCGTTTTTTTTGTTATGATCGGTATTTTTGCATCGCCGTCGCGACTTTTTCGCGAATTGTCGCGACTTTTTCATCGCCGTCACGAAATAATCTTACTGTCGCGCCGAGTACAAAAGTTTCAGATTCATTCAAGCTTCAGTATTGTGACTTTCCTTGGGCCAGGTTGGAGCTGCAGAGTGCCATTGAGCCCTATGGGAGACTTTCCTTGGGCCGGGTTGGAGCTGCAGAGTGCCATTGAGCCCTATGGGAGACTTTCCTTGGGCCGGGTTGGAGCAGCAGAGTGCCATTGAGCCCTATGGGAGACTTTCCTTGGGCCAGGTTGGAGCTGCAGAGTGCCATTGAGCCCTATGGGAGGCTTCCAAAAGCATGCAAAGTCGGAAAGGTTTGCCCGCCGTTTATGAGCGTGCAATATGAAAAAGTCATGACAATTCGCGAAAAAGTCACGACTGCGAAGAAAAAAAATAAGAAAAAGTTGCAAAATGTTCGTTTCCAAACCGTTTTTTTCCCATTCGGGATTCAGATTCGTGGATTAGTAAATCTCCCCCTTAGAGTCAACTCTGTATAGAGTGTGCCCTGGCCGAGGTTCTTTCTAGCAAAGCTGTGAAAATTTAAGCCCATGGTTCCTTACTGCTGCCCAAGACTAGTGTATATACAGTAAATTTTTGGAGTTTATTATATCGTGCATCTGCACGGGATACCTAAGAACAAGACACCTCCCTGTGTATTTGATGAGCTGAAATGGAGACACAAGTATTAGTTGCATATAAAAGCCATGAAGTCTGTAGTATGCACAAGAGTTAATTATTACCATGCTGAAATCATATGTGATCACTTTGAATAGGTGGAAACAGCTCAGCAGCAGATCCCTTTTAATCAGATTTTCAAAACCAGTACAGAAAATTATGTTTACTTATTTGGGGTAAGATTAGATATATTTTATCCAGGTGTAACAACTTCTGATATGCGAGTTCCCAAAGTTGGGGCAGAATAAAACTGACACAGGTATGATGAGAATCATCATAAGAAAAGCAAGAAATTGTATTTACATTTATTTAGTGATGAATAGCAGCATATTAAGGCATTTGTCTGGAAAACTAAATCAATATACATTTCTAATTCTTACAGGAGGATCTAACACCAAAAGATATTGAAAATATTATTGACGAGTTGAAAGCTGGCAAAGTGCCGACTCCAGGCCCAAGGTAAAACATTCACATGTACAAATCTATATTATTAATTGCTATGTAATCTAACATTGTGTTGTGTAGAATCCCACTGTAGAGAGACTATACGTGTAGGCTTTAACCATTTAAACACCAGGAGGTTACCCTAAATGGCCCCAACTTTTGAATTCAAAACTATTTTTCTCTCATTCAGCCTACAATAGGCATCTCTTTGGATTGGTGGTAGTGACTTTAGACCAGGGGTGGGTAAACTACGGCCCGCCGACGACGTCAAGTCTCATCACGCGAGACTTGGTGTCATTGGCGGGCCGGAATTAAACAGATGAAGGGGGCGTAACGCTGGCCTGGCCCTGCCCGCCCTGGCCCGGGGGTAAGTAAATGTGGCCCGTGAGCCAAAAAGTTTGCCCACCCCTGCTTTAGACATAGCAGTACTAGTTATAACAGAGTTCAAAGTAAACTAAATCGGTAGATATGCTACCAAAGAGCAGGTAATTGAACAGCCATTTATTAGCTGACATACTAAATGGCAGTTGCCATGCATTTCTGTAAAAAAAAAAAAAATATATATATATATATATATTCCAAGCAGTCATTCAAGCCTCATACTTACTAAGTTGAAATAAGCCCAGTTAATAAAAAATGTGTTATCTTCACAAGAGTTATGGTTTACATAATTATGCAAAACTATTTTTCATTACCATTCATTGCACAACTTTTTTTTTGTAAGAAAAGAAACTTTGAATTTGTCCTAACAGTACTTTGTTTACTTTTAGAAATGGACGATTTTCTTGTGAACCAGCAGGAGGCCTAACATCTTTGACAGGGCCACCGAAAGGGCCTGGGTTTGGTGTGCGTGCAGACCTCTAAAGTGGCACTTTAGATACTTACACATGTCAAAATATCTCAAATAAAAAATTTAAAATCAATCTTTTTCTATATTAGTTGTTAGAGGTATTTACCTGGATATCTCTTCATTAAAAAAAAGAATCGTTTTCTGGATTGTCATGTAATCTAATTTCACATTAGTGCTTTGTTTAGGAATACCCACCCGCTCATTTACAAAGCATAAAAGCATTATTAGACCCCAACCATTGTTTCATTTAGTACCACTTGCACCAGATTACCCCAAATTAAGACAGATGCACACAAGCTTGTTATGCTTGACAATTTTTTATTTTTTTTTTACTCTTAATGGCTTAAACCATTTATATGATCAGTACAAAATGCTGCTGTGTGTTTTGGGCTTTCACACTCAGAGATTAATGTGTGTTACAGGTTTTAGCTCTGGGTGTGTGCTGTAATTCTTAGTTACATTTATGGCTGTTGCATTGTGATTCTGAGAGACATTTACTTTTGGGGTAATTTAAAATTCTTTTAATATACAACTTGCTTTTCGCTTGCTTTTTGACCTCACCAACATTTAAGAATATGTTCTACACAAAGATTTACTCTCTATGTGTGGAAGTTGCCATTGCCATTTTCCTTAATTTTCTATGGGCTCCAATAAAACAATGCTGCTTTTTGCCAAATTTAATTACAATATATTACTCATATGAAAAGTTTTAAACAAATATGCCAGTAAGAGGAATACCCTTGTTTTACTGGAAAAAAAAGAATTCCACACAGGATGAGCAATGAGATTTGATTGGTTGTCCCTTATGACATTGGTTATATTTTCATGCACAGCCCAAATCTGTCAGCCAAAAGGTTACGTGCAGGTCCTGTGTTCAGAGCACATAGAGCTTTCTTACTTTTCCTAAAAATCAGGTCACCAGCTGGCCCAGTTTTCCATGTTACTCAACCCTGATGTGAAAGCAAAATCCGTTGTTTTGGGGCCATGGATGATTAGCAAAGTTTAGTTAGATATTCTGCATCACAAATACTTATTTCCTTATTCCATAGCTGGTCTGTATCATGTCTCTTTAAAGGTGAACTATAGTTAGCAAAATTAAAACATGCAATAATAAAAAACGTTAGCAGTATTTTTATGCCTATTTGTTGCACACTTTTGTTAAGTGGACAAAGCCTAAAGCCCTGCCATGAATGTCACACCTCTGTTTGTTTCATTTTGGCCTCAGGGCTCCATTTTCCCTTTAATTCAAACCTTGTTACTCCATGCACTCACTGGTGGCTCACCATAAGCAACTTCCTGTTGCCAAAGGTATACTTGCCCCAGTGATGTATATTGTTTAACCCTAAGCTAGTAAACTACTGATAAAAAAAAAAAAAGGCGGCTGCAGATATCGGACAACTCGCCAGTCAGGCGGGTTAAAAGATTTTGATCAGGCGCCTTAGCAAAATCTATGTTCAGGGCTGAATCAGCAGAAGGAGGTAGAAATCCTATTGTTTCTACCTCCATGTCTGACGTATCAGCCCTGAACGTCAGTGGAGGGTTGGAACGATAAATCACCACGTGTGTGGCCAGCTTAAGACCTGTACATTCAATATTGTTTTCAAAGTAGTATTTTGCTTCTTACCAAGAATGTGTTATTCTTACAAGAACCTGTAATACTTGGTGCTGGGTACTGCCATTTTAACACAGCCACCATTTATTTGAGGTTTCCTAACTGTGGGAAAGACTACCTAGGGAATCCTGAGGTAGTGGAGCAGGTGGGTGGCATCCTGATAACAAAAAAGTTGAGACTTAAGTGAATACTTATTTGCTGACTTTAAAGTTACAGGTTGACAACAGACCAGATCCTATTAAATGTTTTGATCTACACCTAACTGGAGGTCTGGTCTACTTAACCTACTGTAATGTTAATCGATTTCCAGAGAGGGGTGGCTGTGAAAGTTCTAATGTTATGGATGGCTACAGATTAGTTTGTGCAAGTGTGTTCTCCAGGATATCAACTTATAACCAAATGCCTGTGGTGTTTCCTCCAGTTAATACATTAGAAATACATCTATCCCAATATTATTAGACATACTGTTGCCACTTCGATGCTTTATTATCCCTTTTTCTATAGTGCAATCATTGTACAGAGATTATACATCATTTACATCAGTCCCTGCCCCAGTGGAGCTTACAATCTAAATCCCTCTCACACACTATGATCAGTTTTATCAGGAACAAAGTAAGCCACCTGTACAAAAATGTGTTATCTGTGATATTTATATATTTTTTTTATTAAAGGCTAGTTGCATGATGCTTGTACACATTAATTTTTGAACAGCACTACAGCTTATTAGTTGGATTGAGATCATAGCTTTGACAAGGATACTCCCCCTTTTCTACATAAATTTATGTTAGTTTTATCCTGGGGATCACTGTTCTGCTTAAAGGAATAGTATCATGGAAAAATATATTTTTTTTAATACATGAGTTAATAGAGCTGCTCTATCAGAATCCTGCATTGAAATCTGTTTTTAAAATGTTTTTGATTTTCAAATGGGGCTAACCATATTCTTCATTTCCCAGGGTGCCACAGGCATGTGACTTGAAACTCTAAAAAAACTTTAGTCACACTTTACTGCTGTTACATGGGAGTAGGACAAATAATAGGTTACCTGAAAGCAGTTCTAAAGTGTAGCGCTGGCTCTTTCTGAAAGTTCAGGCACAATGCACTGAGATGGCTGCCTACATACCAATATTACATCTAAATAAAACAAAATATATATTTGTTGGTTCAAGAATAAAATTTCAAAATGGTAGAGTGAATTATTTGCTATGAAAACAGTGTAATTTAGAAATAAAAAGAATACCTTTTAAAGTGTTGCCCAAGCTTTTTATTTTAGCAAGATTTTCTTCCAGTATTTGTAACATCTATTTTTGCTTTGTTCCTCCCCACAGCATGATTAACATCACCACCATACTTCACATTAGGTATCCGACAATCAAATCACCAAATGAAGTAATTACTATAAAGCAATGGGGCAGTCGGATCGGGGACCGCATCAATGATTTTCTAACCTGGCCGATCGAGATCTGGCCAATTTCAGGCCAGATCTCGGTCGGCCAGGCCGCTCTGCTCTCCCCATACACGGGCCGAATCGGTCCAAGGGACCGATGTCGGCAGCTATAGTCGGCCCGTGTATGGCCACCTTTAAACGGTCAAACTAAGAAAAAGAAGCTCTGTCTACCACTAAGATAATGGGGACACAATGCTGTAAAGAGACCTATCTAGACCATATCTAAATATGTATTTCCCAGTATGCCAGTAATTTGGAGTTTGGACACATTCCAGGAGACATGAAAAAGTATTATGCCTTAACTGTACAAAGGTGAACATAATCTTGAAAAAGTTAAAGAGCAGAGGGTGCAATATTTGAGGAAATACTAAGGCTTATGCTACAAAGTATACCCTTCTATTATAGAATATAAATTAAAGCGCCTTAAGAGTTGAATGGCATGTAGGAAGCACTCAGACTGCAGCCTTCTAAAGGAGAAGGAAAGACATACAAGAGCAGTTCAGCAGAAAGGTCACAGTAAACTGCTTTGTAGAACATACTTTGTGCACTTTGATACACATAGGGGGAGATTTATTAAGACACGAACGCTCGCAGCGTTCATTCAAATTCGGGATGGTTCTGCCGCTGTTTACAATCGTCCGGTACGAAAATGTTGTGACTTTCGGATCCCCAATATGATATTATCGTGACTAATACGATTTTTTTGTAAGCATTTATGTGATATTTGCGATATTCAGAAATTATCGTATCCAATCCAAATTTTTCCCATTCAGGATTCAAACTCGTGTTTTAATGAATCGGCCCCATAGTTACACTGCCCGCAGAAAGTGACATTACATCCAGATAACATGGTGCTGCATGGATTATAATTATAATAGCGGGAAGTTCAGGCAACTGTTTTTATGCTATGGTATGTATTTAGTAAAACTTAATGCAGCGTTTTAGGATGGCAACATATCACAAATTCATAACCTCTTGTGTATTGTTACCTTTCATTCTTCTTTAATATACTTGTAGTTTACAGTAGAGTACATCATTTACTACACATTTAACAGTAGGGGGTATTATATTCAAACAAAAAACTGCATACCTGAAGGGGCGAGTTACTGGTGAGAAAGTATGTTGAAATATTTACCCCTTGAAAGCAAGCAAGTTAGTAACAATATAAAAATGTTCTAACATCTGATTAATCTGGAGTACAGAGTGGACAAAATTGACTGATAACAGTATGGACTGTTCAGCCAGCAGCCCATACCTTGATGAAATATGTAGCTGGATAGTAAGACATAACTGCATTCAGTCAATGCATAAATTAGCACCTTACAACAACTGGAATCATTTACTTACCGTATTGCTGTGTGCAAATTACTTTTGCAGATGCCATGTTTTTTCCCCATAATTCCAACGTGCTTGTGGTCACCAGCAGTGTCGGACTAGCCCACCAGGAAAACTCCCGGTGGGCCCAGGTGTCAGTGGGCCCTCCTGCTCTTGACCATTTGTCCTACTTCATGATCATTTGCTATTTCTGAATGGGAAGAAGGAGGAGAAATAGATGGAAGGATAGATGCTAGCATGTAAATAAAAGAGACTAAGGGGCTGATTTACTAACCCACGAATCCGAATGGGAAAAATTCAGATTGGAAAACGAACATTTTGTGACTTTTTCGTATTTTTTCGTCGCCGTTACGACTTTTTCGTAACCATTACAACTTGTGCGAATTGTCGCAACTTTTTCGTAGCCGTTACGATTTGCTTGTATCTTGTCGCGACTTTTTCGTATTGAGCGCTCGTAAACTGCGGGCAAAACTTTCAGACTTAGCATGATTTTGGAAGCCTCCCATAGGACTCAATGGCACTCTGCAGCTCCAACCCGGCCCAAGGAAAGTCTCCCATAGGGCTCAATGGCACTCTGCAGCTCCAACCCGGCCCAAGGAAAGTCTCCCATAGGGCTCAATGGCACTCTGCAGCTCCAACCTGGCCCAAGGAAAGTCTCCCATAGGGCTCAATGGCACTCTGCAGCTCCAACCCGGCCCAAGGAAAGTCTCCCATAGGAATCAATGGCACTCTGCAGCTCCAACCTGGCCCAAGGAAAGTCTCCCATAGGGCTCAATGGCACTCTGCAGCTCCAACCTGGCCCAAGGAAAGTCTCCCATAGGAATCAATGGCACTCTGCAGCTCCAACCTGGCCCAAGAAAAGTCACGATACTGAAGCTTGAATGAATCAGAAACTTTCGTACTCGGCGTGAAGGCTACGAAAAAGTCGCGACAATTCGCGCAAGTCGTAACGCTACGAAAAAGTTGTAATGGCTACGAAAAAGTCGCGACAATTTACGAAAAAATACCGATCATTACGAAAAAAACGCCTTCGGACCGTTCGTGGATTAGTAAATCAGCCCCTAGGAGAAGAAGAGGTTGAGTGAGGAAAGGAGGAAATATAGTTTTGAGAGTGGGCCTATGGTCTAAGGCAGTGCTGTCCAACTGGCGGCCCGCGACCCCCCTCTGTGTGGCCCCCCACCTGTCAGGCTGCTTTGATGGCTTACCTTTGAGTAAGCATTAAATGGTATCAGTACTGAGATTAACTGGCCCCCTGCATGGTTTTCACCTCAGATTCAGGCTGTAATCCCTCTGTTTTGTTTAAAAATGTAATCCCCTGTGTTGTTCACACCTTTTAATCTCTGCATTGTTCACCCCCTGCAGTGTTAACACCTCAGACTGTAATCAATCCCATTGTTCACTTCTTCACACCTCAGACATAGGTACTGTAGGCAGAGTATGGCACACACAGGCAGCATAGGTCAGGGAGGGTATGGCACACACAGGAAGGGTAGGGCAGGCAGAGTATGGCACACACAGTCAGGGTAGAGTATGGCACACACAGGCAGGGTAGGACAGGCAAAGTATGGCACACACAGACAGCATAGGACAGGCAGAGTGCTGCCTGTGTGTGCCGTACTCTGCTTGCCCTATGCTGCTTGTGGGAGGTGAACCTGGCCGGGGTTTGTTGTGGGAGTTTGTTAAAAACAGTTGTAAATAGCCATTAAATGGTCCCTAAGGTGTATAATTATGTACTGGGGGTTGCTCTGCTATCCACAGGGGAGGAGGAGGCATATGGAATTTAAGGGTGTGTTTTAATATGACATAATTCTTTCACACATGAATGATGGTTGATATCCCCACAGTAAGGACCAAGCATTTGGGATTTTGCTGTGCTACCACCATTGTGATCAAATAGGTGTGGTTTGAAGTGGGTGTGGTTTCAAAAAGGGGAGTGGTCAAACTGGCTTCAATTAGCGGCCCTCCACCATGTATGCTAGAGAAATTTATTATTTAATTCGAAATAGAAGGCAAGCAGCGGCAACTCATGTAACTATTAGCCACATACTATAGGAGCAAAAGTAAAGATTTGTCACCTATTATTGAATTAAGGGTCATCTCCATCAAGAAACAGTAGCAAATTTTTGTACCACCTATAAAGCCTATACTCAATGCCAAGCATCAGATCGAGTAGAATAAGGTTGCGGAGATGGAATGCATAACTTAATTTGTTTGTCTGGCCTAACTGTACTGTAAACTGGAATGAGAGAGGCCTTATGCCAAACACCATGTCCAACCTCATTAATGTTCTTAAGTCTGAATGGAAACTAACGCTAGCTCAAAGCATTCCCACAAGAGCAAAGGCTGTTACACCAGCAAAGGGTAGACAAACTTTATAACAATTATCTTGGTGATACGGGGAGCCTGACTTATTCTGACAGTATAAATACCATGGTAACTAACAAGCTTGCCTCCAGTTTAACATGTTAATTTCAGGTGACAGAGTCTTGACACAAGTTACGTCATCCCTCCCTTCAAACTGCATGCTGCGCGCATGCGTACTGACCCTCCCTGGGAGCCTATACTCACTGCGCCATCATAAAGAAGGAACTCTTTAGGTGCGAGACAGCCGATATAAGCAGAATGGCACCCCAGCCCATACACGGTGCCCGGTATTTTTTGAATCCAGGTCCACCTGGGTGGTTTTGGCTTTTTCGTTCTCTTCTCCAGCCGCTTCCAGAACCTTCCAGGCGCTGCCATATCGGGTGACTCCCGGAGAAGGGGCTTGGTGATGTCAGTTACGCGCCAACCAATCACGACAATCTGGTGTGTTCCAAACTGCCAGGTTGCAAGAGCAAGCACCGCCCTTCCCTATTTATGGAAGGGAGGGGCTTCAGTCGCATTTACAGGTCATAGCATACACTAGTAATGTATAATTGGTGCGTATAGATAAATTGGAATTGCGTAAGACGGAGGAGATGGTATATTCCGCGGACTGTCAACCTGTGGCTCTTCAGTCATTTAAATGTAGCCGTCAGGGAGGCAGGGGAACATTGAGAGCGGGAATTCACTTGATCTTGCAGACCCGCAGTTTTGAGACCATAGCGTATCAGTTAGACAAAAGTACGAACAACTGTCGCTGTTGTCAACATTCTATTGTACTTAACCTTGCGGCCTTGGCTTTCTCCTCCCCGATTTCCCTTCTGGCCAATCCACCTCGCTTCTCGCTAGGTCACGTGTGAAGCAAGTTGCGACCAATCCGGCTCCGGTCGTTGAGGGCTGTGCGACTGGAGGAGGAGGAGGGGAGAGAGAGACACTGTAGGAAGGAGAGAGGGGTGTGAGCGCTGCTGCACGGAGGCAATAGTCGGGGTTGTGGACCCCTGTTTTCAAACCGTGGCCCTCCGATGCCTGACTGACGGTGGAGGGAACTGGCTTGAGACGCTCGAACGAGAGAGTACGGCGTGTGGCTTCACAAGGCGCGAACTGGAGCCCACCCGATCCTCTATAGGGGTAACGTGCGGCGCTTTTAGCAGGTGAGTGGCGGGGGAGGGACAGTTTTATGCCCGGGGTAGAGACCACTTTGTTTCCTGTGCTAGGGGGTGTTTCCTGAATGCCCGACTGGGTTCTGACAGTTGTAGCGGATGTAACGCCCCTCTCCATGGGACCCAGTGGGTCCTGTTTATAGCCGTGAGCTATACGTGCTGAGCTCTCCTCTGCTTTCTGTTGTTTGTGGAAGCAAAGACTGAGCGTTGCGAACCTTGTACAAAGGGTGGCCCAGGCTTGTGCAGCCCTCTTGTCTAACCAGAGCACCTCCAGCTGTTGTATAACGTAATTCTCGGTACCCACTGGCAGTCCTGTTGTCTTGCGGGCTTATAGGGCCCAAACAACAACAGGGGGAGGGGAGCAAAATGAACCCACTTTTATTGTATTTTATTTGGTTGCGTTGTTGTGGTGTTTGGCACATTGTGGGAATGATTGGGATGTAGGGTTACCACCTTGACAGAAGAAATTAGGCTTGATGCTAATGTTATAAACAGGGGAAAAAATAAAAAAAATTGGGTGGCCTGTATTTTTTTTCTAGTTAAGGTATCAACCCTACCCAGTCAAGCTCCTGTTATTGCTTGTGCTTTCTTTTGGATATATTGTAGTCTATTATTTTCCAGCTGCTGTTGAACAACAACTCCCAGTATCCCCCATCAGCCTTCAGATGAGAGCTGCTTATTTTGGTGTCAGCTTGCTTTATTATTGTATCATGGACAAAATGTTTCATCTAAGGCCTAAAGGTGGGCGTACACGTTGCGATCTGCTCATTTGGCGACCTGGATCTTCTCTCGATATGCATACCTATGGTGGGCGATATTTGGCTAATATGATAGCTTTGTTCTAGGGTCAAATGATCGAATGAAAACGGCGAGCATATGTGCTGTCAGAGCAAGAACTGCATCAACGAGCCTATGCGATCCCTGATCTGACGGAAAATCAAATCTGGCTGGTTGAGATCAGAATTGGCAGCTGATATCTGCCTATGTTTGGCCACCATTAGTCATGAAAGACATATTTTCAATTGGCTGGCAGTTTAATGATAACCTGACACTGGACAGTTATATTATACGGCAACATAGCTTTTTTTTAGATTACCTTAGATCTAATCAGTTGGCATGATTCAAAAGAAAAATCCCATATAGAGTTCCACTTGGAACGGTGGGTCCGGGTGCACATGCCCCAGACCTTCAGCTTTAGGGGAGTAATCACACAATTTTGTTGCAAGACCATTTGTCACAAAGAAGTTCTAATCAGTTGGCAGTTAATTTATCTTGGCACTTAAACGCTGCAATTAGGAAAACACCAAATCCATAATTTTTGACTTTTTGAATACTGAAATCTTGTAAAGTTTCAGCAGGATAATGAACCAAATGCAATCTCTAACTTACATATTTAAATTAAAGCAAATTTTAAATAGTGCATGTGTTGAAAAAATAGCACCTTTACTTATTTGGTCACATGGCTTTAGGATTTGGATTTGGTTTGGCTGAGCATAAAGGAGTCTGCCAAATCTAAATCTTGCAAAGCAGCTGGGATTGGTCCAAATCCTGGCTTTGGTGCATAGTTGCAACATGCTGCAAATTTCTAGCACTTTAACTTATAACCTACATAGGTTTCACTTGGAATTAATACTGTGGAATAAGTGACTTGTCCAGTCTAATAAAGGTGGCCATACAGTATTGTGGTGTGGACTAAATATGTGGGGCAGTACATGGTATGCTCTGTTCAGGCTGGCAGCCTGAATGATTGGAAAACCAAAAAGTGACGAGGAGTGGAGTTTTTTTTCTTTACTATATACCAGTGCACCAAATATTGGCAGATATGGTGCATCTGGATCAGACATTTTCTAACCTATGTGATTGACAAATCCCTGGTACATATTTATCGGTTGGCATAACTCAGCCACCATACTTTGTACTGAAAATTTGTATGTAGGGGAAAGAGGCCTAATTAATGTAATATTCTTGACAGAGTTGAGTATCTATATAAAAAAAAAAAAAGAAATATCTTACAGTTGGGGGTGAACAGAGTTTCTTGAGCCTCCCAAAAGATAGAAAATGTCAGTGGGTGCTGGGAGTTGTGTAGAAGTTTGAGATCTGGTGATTGGTAGTAGTTTCTCATGAACATTGGCTCTATACAATTAATTGTATATTGAAAAGGGTTTAAATGTTAAGAGCAGTGATGTACACACTGATTCCAAGCACCCTGTCTATTAGTACATGGATGGCAATCTTGTCACACAGTTGTTGCTCAGAAACATGTCAGTCTGTCCCCTCAGTGTGGTATTTTTTGTAATAGTGCATGATGGTGCACGTCTGGACAAATATTGTATCATTTTTTTGTAACCAATTTGCCTTGCGATAAAATGTTTTCAGCCTATCCGAATGATTTTAATGTTTAATTATGTTATGTTTTTTTAAACACTTAAATTTTTTGCTGTGTTCTGTTTTTGCTGGCTAAGGGCCTAATATCTCCAGCAACCAGTTTGAAAGTAAAATTATAATACAAATAGAGGACTTGAACAAAAAGATGAGCAACTAAATATAACAATAAAATTGAGCCCTCACAGTCAGTATGGTATTTTGGTCCCTGGGGTCAGTGAGCCTAACAACCAAAGTTTAAAATAAAGGAGCAATGGGACCTTAATGTAAGATGCAAGGCACAGAGCTATATTTATTGAAAAGGTAGTGCACTGCTTTTTGAATAAATCTCTATACCTTGTACCTTCCTTGATGCCCCATGCCTCTTACAGTAACATTTTCACATTTAACCTGATAGAACTGGGAGCACCAGTAAAGAAGATAAGTGGAGGGCAAGTACATTATCATATATGCTTACTCTTGCTTCCTAAAAACCAAAGGGTATTAGGCCAGTCGAAGCAGTGGTAATAACTCAAAATCAAAAACTATTTTAAAAGAAATCAGTTCAAGATCAGTTGAAAGGTTACTTAGAGCTGGTCCATAACATTCTTAAAGTTTATTTAGAGGTGGAATTGCCCATTAATCAGGTGGGAAGTAGAAGTATCCATAATGAGTCTAAAAAATACTTCTACATATGTAAAAATCCAAGGATATACACCAGGATAAATCATATATAACTAAATTTTACTGAAGTCATAATCAACATCTGTGATCTTTCATTTATGATTTTTCAATTTTAGTTTCATACAGAATTTCTGTATGAAATATGATAAACATTTCTCCGGCATATAAAGCATAATAAACCACTCCCAAGTTTTCCTAGTAGTAATTTACTTCCTTTATGAATGCACCAAAATGAACAGCATCCTGCTTTTTCTTCCTAATTGTAGCACACTATTGCTCCAGTGTAATGGGGAGCCTGTTTTGGTAGAGTTTGTGCAGTGACTGGATAAATATATTTAGAATGATTAAGCTGAATTTGTATCCTGTGTGCTTTTGTGCCTTGCTGATTTGTTTGTGCCAGCGTAGGAGGTGTTGTGGCTGTAAGGGGTGTTTTGTTGCTAAGGATTGGTGCTTAGAGAGCAGCAAGAATGGCTCCTGATTGTGTCACTGCCCATCTGCCTGCATTACTGTCGCTCTAGGCTGCTGGGATCTTCCCTGCCCAACCTCCATCTTCAATGCTTTTACTTTCCCTTTTATTGTGTATGTATGTACACTGACATGTTGTATTTATCTGAAAAGGAAGGCAGCTCCTTATCCTATGTGTTTCTGGCGTGATTTTCTTCCAAGTGCACTTTCCGTTCCTTAACAAAAGCAATGAGCAATTTTATAGCGTTGCTGAAGACCAGAGGTTTTTGTAACTGTGTCTGAACAACAAACTTAACCTTGTTCTTTATGCTTCTCTCGCTAGAACTATTTTAGCACAGCTGCAGATGCCTATAATTCTAGCAAGCCATCTTTTCTATAAGAGGTCTTGTTTGTACGTAGCATAATTGTGTTTGCATGTAAATTCTGTAGAAGAATCCAGTGGTGTGATGAAAAGCAAAAAGGAAGAAAGGGGGTGTGTTTCATCTCTCTCCACAGGCGAGCATTTAGAGACAATGCAGCCCAGGCATGAATGCCGCATAAAAATGGAAGAAATGGCACATTCTAGTGGAATGCTTGCCAGAAACTGTTGAACGCGGTAGTGTATAATGCTTGCTGCTGTTTCCTTCTGTGTGTGTGTATATATGTATATATATATATATATATATATATATATATATATATATATATATATATATATATATATAATATATGCGCACTGCTTGGCATAGGGCTCCCATTTGGCATTGACAGTTAATCCATTACCTTTATTGTGCATACCAAAGGATTATTGTTTATTGTAATGTGACTCATACCACAAATAGGCCTAAATTCAGCAGTGGCAAATCATTTTTCAACTTCAGTTTAGACAAGCTTTGGGCATCATTTTCAAAATGTTCTTATGACTGAAAATACCAATTCCTAACATAAAATTGTTTATCAAAAATATTAGCTGGTAATTGCACAAACTTTTGTATAGCAAGCAAACTTTATTTAATTAATATGTTGTAGAATTTTGATTGTAAGCTCTAATGACATGGCCCTTTTTTCCTCTTGCATATGTCAGTTTTTGAATATTCTGTTTCTGTTCTATGATATATGCATCCTTCTGTTGTAACCACTGAACAATATTGTTGTACAACCCTTCTGTTGTAACCACTGAAGAATATTTTTTCGTTTTCTGAAATACATGCAGACATTACATTTGTTTGATATATGAAAAAAAGTGTGAAAGCTGGGCTCAACTTTAATAAATCTTTTGCCATTGGCTCAAAATATCCTACAAAAGTATCCAAATGCTTGCTTAATATTGTTTAAAAACAAAAAAAGCAAAGGCTTGTCTAAACTGAAGTTGAAAAATTATGCTGCCCTGATGTCAGTGATTTGCCACTGCTGAATTTAGGCCTATTTGTGGTATTAGTCACATTACAATAAACAATAATCCTTGTTTTCCTTTTTCTCTAATTTTAAAACAGAACCTTGTACTTGATCCTAACTAAGATATAATTAATTCTTATTGGAGGTAAAACAAGCCTATTGGGTTTAATGAATATTTGAATGATTTTTAGCAGTCTTAAGTTATGGAGATCCAAATTACGGAAAGATCCCTTATCTGGAAAACTCCAGGTCCCGAGCATTCTATATAAGATGTCCCATACCTGTACAGGTATGGGACCCGTTATCCAGAATGCTCGGGATCTGGGGTTTTCCAGATAAGGGGTCTTTCCGTAATTCCAAAAAATGAAAGTGTATAAAAATAATTACGACATTATGTACTGTTGCCCTGTGCTGGTACAACTGGTGTGTTTGCCTCAGAAAGACTACTATAGTTTATATAAACAAAGCTGCTCTGTAGCCATGGGGGCAGCCATTCAAAGGAGAAAAGGCACAGGCACGTAGCAGATAACGGATAAGGGCTCTGGTACACGGGGAGATTAGTCGCCCGCGGCAAAACTCCCTGCTCGCGGGCGACTAATCTCCCTGAGTTGCCTTCCCCCTGCCATCCCACTGGCAAACATGTAAGTCGCCGGCAGGATGGCAGACGCGGCGGGGCGATTTCGGGAAATCGCCGAAAAAGCCTCGCGAGTCTTTTTCGGCGATTTGCCGAAAAAGATTAAATTCTACAGAGCTTATCTGTTATCTGCTATGTAACCTGTGCCTTTTCTCCTTTTTTCCAGGTTGAATGGCTGCCCCCATGGCTACACAGCAGCTTATTTATATAAACTATAATACTGTTACTTTAGCAAATACACAACTTTACCTGTGCAGGGTAACAGTACATTATATTTTAAATACTTTAATACACTTTAATACTTTCATTTTTGGCGTTACTGTTCCTTTAAGTCTACTAAAAAAAAATTATTTGAACAGTAATTTAACCCAATAGGATTGTTTGCCTCCAATAAGGAATAATTATATCTTAGTTGGGATCAAGTACAAGGTACTGTTTTATTATTGCAGAGAAAAATGTGAATTATTTGATTAAAATTGAGTCTATGGGAGATGGCCTCTCCATAATTTGGAACTTTCTGGATAATGGGTTTCCGTATAAGGGGTCCGATACCTGTATCCGTCATTTTGACCTGCTGGCCAATTGATTTGGATAACACAGATGACTGGTCAGTGTATCCATTAGGGAGATGATGGGGATTTGATTGTTTTTGCAAAACACTGATAAAACCAATGTGGCCAGAGTTGGTTAAATGGAATAGGTGGTTTCAGCCAGAAAACACTTAATTCTGTTTAACCAATGCCAGCTGCAGGGGTAAATTTTGTTGCTTCTCTAATCAGCTGAAAAAATGCAGGCACTGAATTTTCCCTGTGTCATAGGCCTGACATCGGAAAAAAATGTTCTGGGGCCTTTAATATCCAAAATATAGATATAAGAAGCACAAAATATGATCAGTAAATTTTTTTGGTGGTAGACACAATTCAGCTGAGGCTCTTGTGTGAATTTTACAGTGATGCCTTGCTTTTGCTTCTTTAGCAAACAACAATTGTTCACGTCAGATAAGAAGTCACCTCTGTAACCCTGTCCTGAACATTATCTTTTTAGCCAGCCATTTCATATTTATAAGAACTTACTGGAAGTAAACTGCATCCAGTACTACTGTATCAGGTCATGTTAGTCACCATTGTGAAATTGTGTTTTTTCCAGTGGCTACTGTAGAAGCTTTTGTGTTGGTAAAGTACAGGAAGATTTGTAACTCTTAATAAGTTGGCGGACTAGCAAGTCTCCTGTTTGCATAGCTATTGATGGGTCAGAGCTGCAGGCTGGCACATTTAAGTGTTGTTTGTTGGCACGTGCCTTGGAATATCACTCATACTGCGCTCCTCCAGCCTGGCTTTATTGGCTTATGCGTGCAGTTTGCTCATCGCTGAAGCAAGCTGCATTAGATAGGGGCAAATAATTAGTGACCCTAGCTTCAATTTTGTATTTGCCACACTTCCTAAAGATAAACCGACTTTGTAATGTTAATATTTGTACACACTGTGGCAAATTCTTAAAATGGCAAGGAACATGCCCCTTCCTTTGCTTATTTGTTATTTTTGTTAAGTTTGGGGGGCTGCAAATGCTCATTCAGACTGGGTGCCATAAAAGCAGGTTATGAAGATGCTGTGTAGCAGTGCTGGCTTCTGCTACTGGTTCTTGTGTGCCAGTGATCTCTGTCAGGAAGTAAATCAGCCTGCAATGACCAGCCATGATCATAACACATAATCACATGTTGGACAATAGCAACAACTTCTTGTGGTTTCCCACATGGTTCACAGGCCAGGCAGTTTAAGGGGCAATACTTCCCTCTTTTGGCATTAGTTTAAGGAATGGAGCTTGTGCTAAACATACTTTTTGCTACGTATTGTTTCAATTATAGTTATGTGTAGTTTTGGTGTTTTTTGCAATAAAGGCAAAATCTAAATTTTCAAGTTAAGTCACAATTTGTTTCCAGTTCAAGCACAGCCAAAACACATCAGCAGTCCAATGAGAAGCCCCCTTCTGCTCCTTATCTCGTAGCCTATGTAGCTATGGGGCAAGAAATTATTTTTTTTATACAGGCGCTTCTCATGGGACAGCTGATTGCTGTGTTCAGCACAAGCCCTATTAATTGCACTACTATTGAAAAGGGGTTATACTGCTCTTTAAGCAATTTTTAAGCAATTTTTAGTTAGTTAGGTCTTGTCATATCACTGTGTGTCAGAGTGCAGGTGAAAGAATTATTAGGTTTTTGAGGTATTTTGATATGTATGCTATCAAGCCTAGTTGGCCAAAGCAGTGGTCTTCTGAGCCTATGGGATCTGGATGATAGATAAAAAGTGGAAATGTATTTAATTTTTTTTTTAAACTGAATGTTTATTCTATTTATAGGATAGCCTACTTCTTTTTCAAAACAGGTCACATTTGTGTAGTACATGCAATAATATACAGATGTGGATCTGCAAACGAATTGAGAAGATGAACACTGTTGGACCAAAGCTATTAGCCGTTCAACAAAATGCAAAAGCAGTATCTCTGTAACATCTTCTGGTTCTGTTACTTCAAGCAGTGTAGCAGAAGCCAGTTTATTAACAGACCTGGAAGAGAATGAACTTTTGCTACACTTCAAAAGTGTCAGAACACGGCAGAGAGTATAAACAGACAGATCCTGCTTTCAACAGCAATTATATTTATAAATGATTTTAAATACATTGACATTGTTTAATGAATGCATCTTAGAAAGTTATAGATTATCCAACAAAAGGTTTTGGTGGTTTTTTGGGGTTTTTTTTGCAATCTATACTTTATACGCCGTATAAATAAGCTGAATGACTTGCAAGTTGGGAAGCAGCCCTGTATGTCTTAGTGGGCACACACTGACCTACAGCAAGTTAAAAAAAAATGGATTGTGCCCATTTTTGCACTTGGCTCCTTGCCCTGCACATATTAAAAAACCCTTTTTTTGTTAATGACTCATTATTGGGTTGACAATTTCTGAATCATATACCCTTGACCAAAGCTGTGGAAAACATTGCTTTCTATATTAGGATCTCATTTACAGCAGTGCAATAAAGAAAATGCAGTTGTAGAGGTATAGAATCCCTTATCCCGTTATCCACAAAGTTCTGAATTATGGAAAGGCCATCTCCCATAGACTCCATTATAAGCAAATTATTCTAATTTTTAAAATGATTTCCTTTTTCTCTGTTATAATAAAACAAAACCTTTTACTTGATCCCAACTAAGATATAATTAATCCTTATTGGAGGCTAAACAATCCTATTGCATTTAAATTATGTTGATTTTATCCAAATTATGGAAATATTCCAAGCATTCTGGATAAGAGGTCCTATACCTGTACCATAATTTTATTTTTCTGCTGTGCATCCTATTTGACAGCGGTGTGTCTAGTTTTAACTTGTAGATATTTACATCTTTCTAAGACATATCTTCAACCTGCAGTACAGAGGAAGCAGGGTGCAAACATTTAAAGAAGGTTAGGAATAGAGAATGGCAAATGTTTAAATGTTTTAAACACAACTTAAGCTTTTTGAAAAGTAAACATTTAAAGCAACTTTGTAATATACATCAATGAAACATTATGCAGCCTTTTCATGATTCTTAAAGGTAAACTATACTCCCCAACAATATAGGTCTCTATAAAAATATATATTGCTTAAACCAGCTCATATGTAAAACCCTGCTTCATCTAAATAAATCATTTTCATATAAATATACTTTTTTAGCACACTTCTTCCTGTTACATTTAGAGTTGCATTATTTCTGGTCATGTGATCTCTGAGGGAGCGCGCAGACCATCACAAAATGCTGGCTCAAGAGAAAAGCAAAAGGGCAATATTTACTGATAAATATATATTTCAGTTTGGCAAGATTCTCTAATAGGTCACTTAGTTTATATTATGTTATCTGTTGGTTAAGTATTCATTTTGGGGGTGTAGTTTTCCTTTCATGTAAAAGTTACCTAAAGGTCCCCATACACTATAAGATCCGCTCGCTTGGCGATGTCGCCAAGCGAGCGGATCTTCACCCTACAGGTGGGCGATATCGGGTAGCAAGTAGCTTAAAAAAAATAATCCCAGGGCCAAACGATCAGATTACATTTGCGGCCATGGGGTAGTTGGTTCGGGGACCGCATCAACGAGCCGATGTGGCCCCCGATCCGACTGGATTTTCTAACCTGGCCGATTGAGATCTGGCCAATTTCAGGCCAGATATCGGTCGGCCAGGCCGCTCGGTTCTGCCCATACACGGGCCGATTAGCTGCTGAATCGGTCCTACTATCGGCCCGTGTATGGGGACCTTTAGCCTAGCCCCTTGTTTTCCTGCTGATCTGGCTGACTACTTTGAGAATCAAAAAAAAAAAAAAAACTAACCCACAATTCCATGCACATGGGATGTCCGTAAGTAAAGGAACATCACAGTGCAATGCTTTTTGGGTTATGTAGTTCCTGCATGCTTGTCTGTAAGCTGTGGAGAAGATGTTACAATTTGTAATGTCAATGTTTTAGTCCCTCCTCCCCTGCCATGCCTTCAAATAATGCAGAAAGAAAACTGTTTTGCAGCTGGATTTCAGCATATAAGGTATGGTGGTATTTGTTCATACTTTTTGATGGAACAGATTACAGTGATAAGTACATTACGTTTTTCTATATTTTGTGGGGCTCTTTAATAAATTTTGGTTTGGAAGACAGAGTTCCCCTTTAACCCATTCTCTGGTTTGTTTGGAACAGCTTGAAATTACCCCTTCTTTTATTTGCATGCAAATCAGCTTTAGGTGGGGATACAAAGAATCAAGGATTCGATCCGGGACTTGGCTCAATCCTAGCACTTTTTGCAAGGTTTAGATTTGGCTCAGTCCTAAGTGTACAGTCAAACAGAATGTGAACCATCAAAGTCATGTGACTGAAAACTGAATGTAATATGAAATATTTAGAAAGATATATTTTACAATATATTTGTAGCTCTTTTGTGTTGTAATGTAATTTCAAGACCATTTTTGCATATTTAATATGTTCTTTATGTTATCACTTTGCCAGAAAAATTGAACCCATTTGTTCGAGCATTTGCAGCTACTACCTTATCTTATATATCCCTGTCTACAGGGAAGCAAACAAAGCATCTGCCACAGGCCAGCCCCTGTGTACTTATAAGTGTATGTGTGCTGGTGTCAGTGGCTTTGTCTGACTGGCTGACAAAGCTACGTGGTTATCAGGCAATAATCCAGGTCTTGGACAACCTGCAGTGTGTTCCATTATTGTCAGTGGGGAGCAGCACGTAGTTTCTCTTTTTTGTTTTCATTGTCACAAAATGTAGAAGAGCAGAGTGTTAGGCTAAATGCACTAGTGCATTATTGGGCATTTTGCATTACAGTCAGTGGGCAATTCTCTGCTGCCTGATATATGCTGATGATAGAAAATACCCTTTGTGCCCTCAGCATTAGTCTTAAAATGTTTTCTTTAAGAGGAAATTTTTAATATATAGGTGTGTTGCTTTTTTGCTCCTTCCCTGCATAGATCTTGTTGCATAAATAAACACCCACACACTGTCTCAGGTCCACTGATTCAGAGAACACGTACTCATTTCTTGCATTGTAGATGAAAATACAGGCATTTTCAAGGGACAAACATACCTAAGTGCAACAAGTGCTACACTGTACTTTTTCTTTTTTAATGTGCCTTATAGAGAGTGCCATGTCTTTGTTAGCTTCATCAGAGACCCGTGTGTTATATATATATATATATATATATATTTGTGGTAGAATGGCCCAACAAAAGAGAGAAAAGGTGAGTTGTCCCTTTAAGTTCTCCATAGTGGGAGGTGTAGGCTTTAAGGGAGTGTTTGATAAACAGGGAATGTTTTCTCTGTTTAAAGGGTTTTGCTGTCTGGCCCTGGAAGCTATAGGGTTCTGGAAGGAACAAGTGGATCAGGTGATCCATTCCAGTAGTCCAGCTCACTTATTGAAGCTTACTTTCCAAAGGAAGGCTGTCCTGTGGAAAGGTATTAAATTGTATGGAAAGGTCTGTAAAGGTCTCTCAGAGCAGGAAGGATACCTCTCTGTGTTAGGACTCCCAGACGGACTGGGGGGCTTCCTGCCACTGCAAGGAGCAGAGGGAGCCCAGACTTGAGAAAGCTACCAAGAGACTGGGATCTAAGGAGCAGCTGAAAGGAAAGCGAGGAGGCTGAGATAATCCCCCCCCCCCCCAGAAATGTTGAGTACAGGGGTGACCCAAACATTTGTGTTTTCTCACTGGTAGTCCACAAGTGGCCCAGGTTAGTGAGGGAACTAATCTAATGTGTGAAGGTGGCTTCAGTGATCCAGCAGGCACATGCAACCCACAGAAAAATATATAGTAATCATGCTTTCTTGCCATGTACCATGAGCCTGTTAGAGTGCGCTGCTACCATAGCTCTGTGGGGAATGTGTTCCATCATTCTAGAGCCCACTGCATTGACACAGCAGGGCAATCTATGCCAACAAGGCATTTTTACAAGCAATAGTCTTACTTTGTCGATGAACGATGCAAGATTGACTTTACCCTCCCTGCTTGCTTGCCTCTGTTTCTGGAGAGATTCTAAAGAGATAACAAATTTTAGACGATCAGGTAATTTTTATATAGATTGTAATGTGACCCCTACTGTAATTTATAACGCAATTAATAGGGTGGTTCACCTTTTAAGTTACCTTAGTATGTTAAAGACTGGCCAGTTCTAATCAACTTTTCAGTTGGTCTTCATTATTTATTTTTTAATTCTTTGCCTTCTTTATCTAACTTTTTGCAGCTTTCAAATGGAGGTCACTGATCCCTATACCCAAAAAACAATTGCTCTGTGACAGTGATCCCCAACCAGTGGCTCTGGGGCAACATGTTGCTCCCCAACCCCTTGGATGTTGCTCTCAGTGCCCCCAAACCAGGGAGTTATTTTTGAATTCCTGACTTGGTGACAAGTTTTGGTTAAATAAATAAAAACAAGATTTACTACCAAATAAAGCCTCCTGTAAGATGATAGTGTGCATAGAGGCTACCTAATAGCCAATCACAACCTTTATTTGGCACCTCCACTAACTTCACCCTGACGGATTCTGCCGAATCCCGAATAAATCCGAATCCTAATTAGCATATGCTAATTAGGATTTGAAGGGGTTTAAAAATCACTGCGCGCTGCAAAAATCTTTTTTCCCCCCATATGCTAATTTATGCTGATTCGGTTCCGCCAGGCCCGTGGATTTGGCCAAAACTGAATCCTTCAAAAAAAAAGCCTGGATTCGGCCCAAATCCCGAACCTAATCTGGGATTCGGTGCATCCCTACACTCTACATCAATCTAAAAGTTAACTCAACCCCTTTAAAAATCAAGGATTTCTGTGACCATAAAAAAACACAAAGCTGCAGGCCGAGTGCTTTTATAAAGGTCACGCGGAACCTTGAGGTGACTTCTCAATAGGTGTTTACATTTCAGTATGGGGGGTATATTATCCTTTCTATAAACTAGAAGTCTTTATGACAAAATATTAATTAATGGCTCTTTTGGATTTTGGGGAACATTTAGAATTAATTCTATTGCCCCACAATTTTTATTACACGTAATTACAGCTATTATCAAGAATGTTTGGGGTCTGGGCTTTTCCAGATAAAGGATCCTTCTGTAATTTGGATCACCATAACTTAAGGGGTGTATTTATTAATGTTGGAGACTAAACATCACTGGTATTAATAAATATGCCCCTAACTGTACTAAAAATCATTTTAACATGAAAAAAAAACCCAGTTGGATTGTTTTGCCACCAATATGGGTTCCATCAGCCTAGTTAGGATCAAGTACAAGGTAATGTTTTATTATTACAGAGAAAAAGAAAATTATTTTTATAAATGTAATTATTTGATTAAACTCTAAAGGAGATGGCCTTGCCATTATTCCGGGCTTTCTGGATAACTGTTTCTGTATAAGGGATTCCATTCCTGTACCTGTTCTGCCCTCTACTCAGTCATGGTACAAACTAAACAGTCGGCACCCTTCCATAATGCATTACTAATTCCAACTCCTAGTCACTGTTTTCTAGCTGTCATTTTAGCAGAATTATTAGTCATGATTATTGGCCCTTATACAGATAGCTGAATCGTAAGAACAGTTTAGGTAATGTTACAAAAATGTAATCTGTCTGAGAGTCAAACTATTTTTTGTACTGTGTTCCATTAGCTCTGCTGTGTTGAGCCCTTACTTGTAAAGTGTTTTCCCTCCAGAGATTCCTGCTACCCACAGTAGGAAGGATTTTTTGGGGGTACTGTCAACACAACAAACCATGGGCAATAAAACACCCCATATGTCATTGCCCTTAAGGAAGTTTCAGTCAAAATTTCTTTATACCTGCATGAAGGAAATCATCCATTAGTATAGTGAGTGGGACATAAGAGAAAGGGTGGTACTGTATGGCCACTTATAGCACCACTTATATTTATCTCCTCAAAATATTTAATTGCAATTTTGAATCAGTGCACCTTTTACAAAACACCAGTTCTGACCTTCATTTTCAGCTACTGTTACAAAAAGAAAGTGTAATACATAAATAAAATAATAATGGACAAAGAAACTGATAATGAAAGCACTTTTGTTTTGCAGCTCTCTGGTTCTTCAGAGCAGCTGTGGGAGGTTGAGAAGGCAGTTGATGAAAATAATAAATCTTTAAGGTGGTCATTATACAAGGTTTATTTGTAAGCCACAGGCTGCAGTCGACTAAAAGGAATATAAGCTTATCTCTGCTTAAACTATTTTTCATATAAGAGAGTTTCTTTCCAGAGGCAACTCTGCCTCTTAAGGCAGAAAACCAATTGCAATAGGACATTGCAGAAACATTAATCATTTGTCATTTTTAGTTTAGTCCAAAGTGCCATTGTCCATCCTCCTTTCTAGTATGGTATTTTTGTATAGATCATTTATGACTGAAATGCTTTATACATTCTCATGTTTACGTTTCTAGAATGCTCCCCTGTAGATAGTCCATACTGGGCCAAAATTTAGTGAGAGGGATCCTGTCATGTTGGAAATAAAGTAACTCTTTACTACAAAAGATTCAAGTCCAGTGACTTGCCTGCCTAATTGTCCCCACTGGGCCATGGTTCCAGGATCTGAAGCAATGACCAGGCTTGATGAGCTGCTACTATGAAGCAAGAAAGGGAATACAAAAGCAATTCATTTTAAAGAAGAAATTATTCAAACAAAATCAATGAAGGTCAATTTAAAAAGTCCTTATTTGTGGTACTATTAAAAAAAAAACATTTGAGGTACACCTACCAGGAATACTTTTTATTCTTGAAACATATCAAGTTTAGCATCTTACTCAAGATTGTACTTAGTATGCATCATTATTTCATTGATCAGTTTGACCAAGTTAATGAACCACATTCAAGGTGAAATATAGTATTTTTTTTTAACAGATACACACATTTTACCACATATTATGGCTCATACAAGCTTGTTTAATGCATTATAATACATTCTTTGGGCACTAAGCAAATCACTGAGCCTTGCAAAGTATTCAGGCCCTCTGGCATATTTTTGTAACCTATTTAAAAAAGTATAGATAAATATGCAATTTGCTGGTGTCTCCAAAAATCTAATTATGAGTTTCAAGAACATTTCTGTATAGAACTGGTTATTCAGTAAAATGATTGTTTGAGGGGTTTGGTACTTTTTGCAAGCAATGTCTATTACGTTACAAAGTTACATGAAACAGTGACAGTTGATCCACTTTGCTAAAATGGTATGAAACATTTACTAGGTCATACCATGCAGCTCATTCACTAGTTGTACTTCTGTTCTGTGTTTGATCAATGGAAATTTCCATCTTTGTCTGCCTGTACTTTGGTAAATACTATTGCAAACATTGGAATGCCATGCTGTGAATGAATAGTTGTGTTCTCTCTTTTTCAAGAATGTGTGATTGTTGTCTTAGTATTTAACTACCATGAGTAAATTGGCCGTTGCCTGCTGTAATGATTTGTTTGAACTTTTTAAAATGAGGAAACTGTTAGTATATAGGTTTAAATTTGTATGTCGTCTCTAAGCCATAGTAGCTGAACATAGGCTTGTTTTCAAGGTTTTATTTGAGCTCTGATTGCATAATAGTTTGACTAGCCTGTGAGCTGTCTAGTGAATAAGTAATATACAGAGAAGTATTGCTGGTTCTGGTTAGTTCTAAAACCCCCATTTAACATTTGTCAAAAACAAAAAGATTACATTACAGAAATTTTAATATAGTTAAGTTTATAGAAGATCAGTTCTCGTATATCTTGCTCCACACAAGGTATACATGAATAAGTAAAATACACCTATGTATAAAATCAAGTTCATGAAGCAAACTTTTACTTTTTTTTTTTTTTTTAACATTCATTTTACTGTCTTGTTTTTCCAGTTCCTCTGTGTAACGGCATTCATTGGCATGTACTGTACGATGTAGGGTTTGCTAAATTTAGGGACTGGTGAAAAATGTTGCCCTTGCAGCGTTTCAAGGGCTTTTAAACATAATATTATATATTTCTGCAATACTTCCTTATTTAAACACATAGGGGCAGAATTTTATTTTTTAAGCCAGTATGGACTCAAACCAAACCCATCAGTTGTAGAAAATATGCATTGTTTGCATGAACCTGAGCCTCAAGGTTCATAAATCTGCCCAAATGGTACTCTAATCATGATCTGTAATCCACAGCTAGACAGTACAACCGTACTCTCTTTATATGGGCTACTTGACTAAATCTTTAATTAAAAAGAGGGTGATAATATGAAGAGGGTGGCATGCAGCTTCAGCTGAGATTATAAATAAGTGTACATTATGTTGACATGTCTGATGTCTGCACTAAGGGGTTTAAAGTCTAGTAAGTTTTAGGGCACTGAAGTCTGCACTACGCTAACATCATTCCTGTAGGTCTCAATACACTATATGGCCAAAAGTACCCGGACACTTACCTGTCTTAACATCTCCATTACAAATCTCAACCCAAAGGGTCTTAATATAAAGTTGGTCTTCTTTTTGTTGCTATAACGCCCGTTCCTACTGGAACAGTGCTGGTAGAATATGTTTCTATTAAAGGAGTAAGAAAGGTAAAAATCACTGAGGGATGCCAAAAGTTAGGCACCCCACAGTTATTGTAATCGCTTACCTTTTACCTCAGGCTGGTGCTCCTGTTGGGAGAAAACCACATCAGCTCTGGAAGGGCCCACCAAAATTTAATAGTACTTGCACAGAACAGAATGCAACCAAATACTTTACTAGCAATTACAAACTTCTCCTTCGATATGGGTCAGTCTTATCAAGACCTGCACTGTAGAGCAGGGTGGAGCAAAAAAAGCCATTCCTTAAAAGAACTATGTGAAGCATGGAGATTGCCAAAAAAAACCTAGTTGCAAAGTGAAAAATGGTTTATAGTCAGATGAGATTAAGACCAGGCTTTCTGGCCAAAGTAAAAAGCAATATAAGGTGTAAATATACTACTGCCTACACCTCATCAAAATAGTGAACAAAGGTGGTGGTAGCACGATGCCTTTGTTTTGTTTTTATTAGCGAGCTACAATTACTCCACAAAATACTCAAAGCTGTTATTACTGCGGTGTCTCTTAAAAATTTAATGTATTGACTTATGCTAGCAACATATTTCATTTTTTGTATTTGCATACGGTTGCAAAGCACTGTACATGTGGAGAATTAGTAGAAATCAGGAGTTTGGAAAGTGCAATTGCCAAGAAAAGAAAGAAAGAACAAATCCTGGAAATACTGGAGAGTGACAATTGTGCCTTTGTCTACAACTTTATGCATTTAGCAGGGATACCAAATGTTGAACAACAAACAGAGATTTAAACTTGAAAGGTCTGAAAAGCTGTTATAATGCCAGAGGTTGTTCTTCCTTGAGAGCTTTAAAAATACGTCCAGTACAAAAATACGTCCATCTACTTTATCAAGCCCACCTGGAAACCAGAAAAAATCCTGCTGGTGAAACTTAGATAGCAATCGCATCACAATAACATTGCTTCATCATTTGCCCAACCACTAGCCACCAAGCACCTGGGAACAGGGCCCTTATGGCCTAAGGAACATCATTCTAGTATCATGTGAGTAATGTAACAGCAATGCCAATCCTCTTATGAATGATATTGGAAAATACAGGGAACAGTTCTGTGACACAAACCAGGGACCCAAAAGTACATACGCAAACCAACACTTCACTACATGAAATAAAAATGTAAAACCGTAGATCTTTTTATTACAGGGGGACATTATGCACATTTACAGAAAATGAATGTATTATCTTTGGGTGAACAAAAGAAAAAATATTTTACTTATAATGTCCGACCATACCACTTTATGGAAACAAAAAATACTGTGTGTAACAATACAGCATTTTCTCAGTTAGCATAGTCCATATTCCATTTAAACCAAATCCAGTCAGGAGAGATTAGTGGATTTTAGTGATACTGCCTGTCCATCTGGGCATGTGTAGCCAGTATGGGGGCCGATTTGAAGTATAATCCTGATGGCCTAGTGGGAAAAGATTAGAAATCCTAATGAAAACAATTCTCAGCTCACAAGTGCCAAAACTCTGGCAATTGCCTCACCTTTGACTTAGCTTGGACCTTGCTTGCACCCTTGTGTGCCAGGCAATTTATATAAATTCCTTCTATAAATAAGTGTACCCTGAAATGTAAAATATAAGAATATAAAATTATTCTTTTCCGAAGAGTTCCGTGACCACTTAAAGGACATGTAAAGCCTACATTTGCCTACAATGTATATTAGTTGGGCACATCTAACCCACCCAAGTGGCATCATTTGCACTGCATATATCCCCTCTGCTTGCCAGATAGTAAATAGTAACTTTTCCTCTGATACATAATCAGATACATTTAAATCTGCCTACACACACACACAGACCCTTATTCAGCATACATTTAATCAAGAATACAGGCTCACACAGGCACAACTGTCTCTGATAAAAGTTCTGCTTTGTTTGAGCAGTGTAATGGTAAAGCTGAAAAAAAATTGAAGCAGACAGCTAGAGCTGAGATTCTATGGGAATCAGCAATGCCATCTCTTTACTGGCTGCTAGACTGGGGGTGTGTTTAGTAATCTGAGCTTAGAACAACTGAGCATGCCCACAAGCCAACAGCCAAAGTAAATTCCTGAGGGAGGGGGCTGAGAAAGAAGAGGAGATGGAAATCTAAGTGATTAAGGGGATGTTGCAGCCTTACTATTAACCTCTGGACAACCAGTGTGGCAGGTATTGAAAGATTTCAAAGAGACTGATTAAATTTTTGTGTGTGGGGTTTACATGTCCTTTAAGAGCACGAGGCTGAAGGCTAATTACTTTATTACAGGCCATGGAACTCAGAGGTGACTGCGAATAATCTTGTTTTACAATAGCAGGTATTCAAGTTTCACTGAGCACTGATTATAATTGATCAAATAAGTAATCACCTTTTATAAAGATATAATTTACAGGATATTTATGGCTTTTGTGTATTGTACTTATGTGTAAAGTAGTAGTTAGTGTTATAAATTAGGGCCACCACTAGACGGCACTCTTTACAATTTTTTCAAAATCCTTCAATAGGTACCAGTTGTTGTGTAAAACCTTCAGTAATTTATGTCTGAGAGCATGGTATTTACAGATAGTAACCATTCTATTTGTTTATACTCTATTCTAAAGCTTGGCATACATGGTAAGATCCTCTTTCTTGGCAAACATGTATCTTCACCTAATTTTGCCACCAGTGCAATGGAGCAAATTAGGATGATGCAATAGTTCCTGGGCCAATGTTCTGATCATAATTTAGTCCTGTGGGGGTCCATTGGGAGAGTACTCCCAAAAAAAACCTGTAAAAATTAGTTAAATTCTGTACTGTTTCTAAAATATTCTTTATGATCTGCTTTCAGCAAGTTGTCTTGCTGCATGCAGGCTTGTGTGGGAATTTATTTTGACACTTGGCTCTAATCCATTGACTAGGCTAGAGATCCCCAACTTCTTTTACCCATGAGCAACATTTCAATGAAAAAAAAAAAACTGGGAAGCAAAACAAGCACAAAAACTTACCTAGTAGGTGACAAAAAAGGACTGCATTGGTAAATGTTCATATGCTAGTATGGATGAATAGGCTACACACGTTTGCACTTAGTTGCACAGTTAAGAATTGTATATACGCACATAAGTACACATCTGTGTATTTAAACAGCTTTGTCTTATATTTAACTCTATTGTTGAAGCAAGTTCCTGTCTTTATTTCTATTTTCAGTTAATCTGGTCCAACATAGACCTGAATTATTAGAATTTCCTACAAGAACATCCTGTGGCACACCACTGGACCTTGATTCTGCCTTCTGAGAATGTTATACATTTATCTGCTTTCAGCTATTCAACTGCAACCAGTTTCTAATAATGTGCTATAACACCACTTATCTTCACCTGTCCTGGGAAGAATGTTTGGTGCAGCACCCTGAGTGCAGGGAACTGGTGCATTTTAAGGCACATTGGGTTACTAGTTTTGGGAAGTATCACATCAGACTGAGTTTCTTTGTTTCAGAACACTTTGCTGGGCTAGCACTATAGGTAATATTGTACAATAGATTGTAAGCTCTACGGGGCAGGGACCTCCATCCTCTTGTGTCTTTGACTCTTAAATTATTGCAACTGTATCTTGTATTTATTTGTATTTATTGTTATACTTTGTATTTATCTATTATCTTATTAACCCCCTGTTTATATTAATGTATTCTACTGTACAGCGATGCGTACATAAGTAGCGCTTTATAAATAAAAATATACATACATACATACATATTATTTTGGATACAAACTGTATCCATATGTACTCTTTAACTCTGCAGGATTATTGTATGCTACATACAGATGACCACCACTACCCATTGATCACTGGCTCCTGGTTATAGGTAATAAATATGCTATGCAGGTTTGATAGATTAGTTTATATTTACAGTTATCTGATGTGTAGAAACAACCCCAAGGTATATGCGCAATGGGCTTGTTTGCCTGTTCTGTTTAGTAAGATGTAAATTAATTATTTATAAATACAAATGTTTTTAAATGAATATGTTCAGAAATCATACAAACTACGTAAAGAAACAAGTGAAAAAGTCCTTATCTTTGGAAACATTGGGCAACAGGTGCAGCTAGTACAAAAGGATACTGCACTGCTAGGCAGGCTATAGCTCAACAACTCTTTTTGAAGACTCAGTGTCAGGAGCCCTCACTGACAATGCACTTCCTAGACCTAGAGCATATGTGTCAAACTGGCGGCCCGCGGGCCACATCCGGGGTAGGCGCAAGCATTCGTCGTCATTCAAGAGAGAGAGCTGGCGGGAGAAACCGGAGTTCTGGCGCTTACTTGATTTTTTGGCTGGCACAGGTACACGGGGCAATAATATGGCTGCTGGCACAGGTACACGGGGCAATAATATGGCTGCTGGCACAGGTACACTGGGCAATAATATGGCTGCTGGCACAGGTACACGGGCAATAATATGGCTGCTGACACAGGTACACGGGGCAATAATATGGCTGCTGGCACTCCAGCTCTGATAAAATGATAAAAGACAACTGAATTTTAGTGTGTTCAATAAATGTTTATCCTGTTCGGCCCACAACCTAAAGTGTGTTTTGAATTTTGGCCCCCTGTGCAATTGAGTTTGACACCCCTGTCCTAGAGCGTTGAGTTGAGCCAGCAGATTGGTATTAGCAGGCTATTCAGATTTCCCTGAACCCACTACAATTTACAATTGTCCGAAGTGACATACTGTAGTAGGTTTGATTTGTGTTATTAGAAATTATATAGCCCACAACGTGTAACAGGGAGAAAGGAATTGGTTTTACTAAGCTCTTCACCTATAGACCAGCACAGTATGTACATGTGTTTCCCCTTGCTGGATTGGTGGTACACTCTGCACTACTACTCTGAGAAAACCTAAGAAACCTAAAGGTGGCCATACACGCACCGATATTATCGTACGAAACCTCGTTTCGTATGATAATCGGTGCGTGTATGGCATGTCGGCGAGTCGACCGATATCGCAGGAAGCTGCCGATATCGGACGACTCGCCGATCGGACAAGTTTGAAAATTTTGATCGGGCGCCATAGAAGGCGCCTGACCAAAATTCTCCCTTCAGAGCTGAATCGGCAGAAGGAGGTAGAAATCCTATTGTTTCTACCTCCTTACCTGCCGATTCAGCCCTGAATGGTGTGTGGTGGATCTTACGATGTTTCGTGCGACCGATGGTCGTACGAAACATCGTCGGATCGCCACGTGTATGGCCACCTTAACACTTAGGCCTTATCTTTCCTCACAGGAGAGCTCTCCCTGCTATTACTGTCTGCATGACCTAAACTCTCTTCCTAGTTTTATCCTCATATTGTTACTACCATCATCATTGCAGCCGTACATGCATTTCACTGTTTAATGAAATTTACTGCAGATATAACTAATTGACAGCTGCACATTTTAGTGCATAGAAGCCATATTTTTATTAGGTGTAATGACTGAAATAAAAGAGTAAAAATGTATGCAACCCTTGTCCTAAATATGGTCCATGGGTAATACTCAATATATATTTTCTTGTATTCCTGTCATGTTTACTGTTTTTATACGTGTGGTGGATGTTCTGCCTTAGGGGTGGCTTTGAAGACTGAGATGCTTATAGAATCAGTTTATGCAGTTTTACACAACATTGCGAGCATCACAATTTGTACTTTTTTACTGTCATTAAATTTTGTATGTAAATGCATGAGCAGGGCTGCCTTACTGGATAACCATGAACAGATTTTTGTGGTTACCAGCATGCCTGAGATCATTACATCTCTATGCATAAGATAACTCTTTTATTGAGAATACTCTTGGATCCAGACAGGGATGGACTGTCTGAAACAGTTTCCTCCTGGCTTCACCAATCTTAAAATGATTTCCTAAATACTTTTTGTGCTAAACCAGCCAAAGAAATATGTAATATGTCAGAGATTCTGACATGGAAATCTGACAGGTTCCTAATCAATTTTTAAGTCCCCCTGTGCGATTTGCTTCATTACCTTCCATATCAAGATGTCTCAGACAAGGTATCCTTGTTATCTTTAACAAGACAGCACCCTGTATGGAACTAAGGTGCTGTTTTGCACTGAATTTCAAACATATCCCAAAGTGAAATTGAGAAAACAGGGGGCATGCCCACTGCATGGGTGCTGTGTCTCCCAAATGTTTTGCTGCTAGGTGAACACAAACACTGATTACTCCTTTTTGGCTTGTTGCCTCTGATTGCAACATAAACGCTGGTCACTTCTGGTGAATACACACTGCACCAGTTGCTGCGCTTAACAAACCTTGCATGCTCACCGTCCACAGCAGGTCAGGATTAAGACCGAAATTAGGCTCTGGCCCAAGCAGCTCCCCTTCAGCACAATAAATAGTAACTGTCTATGGCATCTTTTAGCAGCCCCTCTGGCATTTGCCAGAATTCACAGATTTGCAGTCTGGGCCTGGGCCACAGGTTATAATCTTTTTACATGGAAAAATGGGGTAAAGCAAGGGTGCCCAGAGACAGCCAACATTACGAAGTGTAGCACGGTTAAAACTTTAAAGCGTCTCTTAGGACCACGACACACAAGATTAGTTGCCCGTGGCAATCTCCTCTGCAACAAGCGACTAACTCATCCAAGTGCCTTCCAACTGCCAATAATGTTAATCACCAGTGGGAAAACATATTTGTCACTTTGGGTTTCCAAAGTCGGCTCGCAAGGATACTTTGACCAACTTCGGAAACCCAAAGCAATGCATATGTTTTACCACCTGAGATTTATATTATTGTTGGTGAGAATTCATTTAGAGGAGATTAGATGCCTATGATAGAGGATATTTTTTGTGGGCAACTAATCTCGTGTGAGGGAAGTGGTAGGGTCGCTGAGGAGGAGAAAAAGAAGATGCAAGTCCTTCATGCATGGATCAGCTAGAGTGCCTCAGGAGCTGGAAAAGGGGTAATTGATATGCAGGAACAGGATGAGGAGGGCAAAGATCTAGGATCAGTAAGGAGTGTGCAGGGCAGAGAGGACATAGCATCAGCGACAGTCAGGAGTGAGGACAAAGACTGAGCGTAAACTAGGACAAAAGAGAGTGGACGAAGACTAGAACATGACAGAGCAGGCGAAGACACTGCACCAGGACTGGATGAAGGAACAGGAGTAGAGCACACAAAAGCAGACAGATCAGAACAGGAAACGAGCTAGGGTGGGTGCCTCAGTACGCAGTGTAGGCCAATGCTTCGGCACTGGCAGTGAGGAGGGCTGGCCTTATATAGGGCAGGGTCAGCCCTGATTGGCTGCTGCTGAGAAATAGGATGGAAAGGCCAGCTGATGGATAATGAGTAGGCCTGCTAGCTGTTCACCTGGCTCAGTGGTTAAGGCATGCAGCTAGAAACCCCTTACATCCGGAGCCCATAGTTACAACTAAAATATATCTCAAACTCACTGTGTGGTCAAAAATGGAGTGCATGGTGCACAGCATTTTACTGATACCTTTATTGGTCTAAAAAAATCTTATTGATTCTTGCAACTATGGATTGCCTTTTTGATAAACCTGGGGAAGTAGGGTAAGGTGTAGATGTCTGTAAGTTCCTGTGCCGGAGGGGTTGCCTCTGTTATGTTGCCCAAATTGACATGAAGAAAATGGATTTTACGGTTAAGATAAATTGTTTTGCTCAGTATTTTTTATTTGTATTTTTAAGGTGCACAATGTTCAAACTGCTCAGGAGAGTGAAAAGCTAGCAATAATAAGATGCCCAAAACATTATCCTCAAAAGCAACACCAAGTGAGAATTCGGACAGCGACTGCAACACCATGGTTGAAAAACCAACAGGACGAAAGGTAAGTTGAGATCCTTACTTAAAGGAAAAAACACACTGTTGGTTAGACCGGATATTTTAATTTGATTTTCCCTTAAATAGGTTGTTTACAAGAAATAAGTCTTATTTTTCCATGTCTACAGCTGCTGGCTGTAGATGTTCCAGATGTTTTTGCTCACTGGAATGCACAAAAAAACATCTGTTGGGGGTTCTTTATCGAATGTGTTCAGTTAATCACACAGGCTTAATTTGCTGTTGCGGTTAAATTAGTTGTATCAGTCAAACCAGATATCCTATAATTGTGTGCTGTCTAAAACTTCACATTGTTTAAAAAGTTGTACAGATGGAGCACCCTGTATTGTATCAACTAGCACAGCAATATCTTACAGGGGAAAACGGCAGAGGATGTTTTTCACACATAGATTATATCATTTTATTCTTACTGTGCTTCCTCACCTTTTTTTTTCTACTGAAAACCAACCAACCAGTGCATTGCAAATTGCAGATACTTGGTGAAATCATCCAAATAGACCAGGTAAAATCTTCCAGTGACTGATAGTGGCCTTTTTTTTTTTTTTTTTTTTAAATTGCATGGGGTATTGTAAATAAGCAAAAGCTGCATTGTAAATAAGCCCTATTTTGTGGTGTTCTAGCAAAATGGTACTCGACTCATGCAAACAAAATAATCTGATGTTCACTGGACTGAAATAGCCAATGTCTTGCAAAAAAATTCAAGGGGTTTTCAGGATTTTATAAATACAATTTAAAAAAAAAATTAGCAGTTATTAATGAACAAAATACTGACGTTATGGAATAGTACATTATGGTTCTTAGCAACTTTGGCCTTCATTTTTATTCTTTTTATTGTTTTTGAATTATTTGATTTCCTCTTCTACCTCTTTCCAGCTTTCAAAGGGGCTCACTGACCTGTGCAGCCAAAAAGCTATTTCTCTTTGAGACTACAATTTCTTTGTTATTGTTCATTTTTATTACAGATATGGGACCTGTTATCCAGAATGCTAAGGACCTGGGGTTTTCCAAATAAGGGGTCTTTCCGTAATTTGGATCCCCATACCTTAAGTTTGCTTAAAAATCATTTAAACATTAACTAAACCCAATAGGACTGTTTTGCCTCCAATAAGGATTAATTATATCTTAGTTGGGATCAAGTACAAGATACTGTTTTATTATTACGGAGAAAAAGGAAGTATTTTTTACAAATCTGAATTATTTTCTTAAAATTGAGTCTATGGGAGATGGCCTTGGAAATTTTTGGATAACGGGTCCCATACCTGTACTTATCTTTATATTCAGACCCACTTCTCTTCTTATTCCAGTCTATTATTCAAACCACTGTCTAGTTGCTAGGGTAATTTAGCTGTATATATAAAGCTAAAAACCACAGATAGTGGAAAAAATAGAGTAATTGCAGATTGTTTTAGAATAGCACTCTCTACCACATACTAAAAGTTCAATTAAAGGTGAACAACCCCTTTAAGGAAGGGTTTCCCTGCAAACTGCTTACAGACATATTCTATTCATTACAGCTTTCCTAAGTTGTTGGGAGCAGAGAAAGTTGTAACAGAGTTCAAATATAGATGACATTAGATTATGAGAATCAAGTACTGAAACCAAAGTAACTACACACTCACACCTGGCCTCTCAAAAATAACTAATCCGGTGCTCATGGTGTATAGTGGGATGGCACCCCCACTAAATAGCCATGTAACACTCTAGCAGGAACTTGATCTAAAATTGTCCAAAATGATGGACTTATCTAGTCCCTGACATTCAGGAATACTGTCATGGGAAAATGTTATCAGTAGAGCTTCTCCAGCAGAATCCTGCATTAAAATCTGTTTTTCAAAAGTGCAAAAAAAAATTTTTTTTTATTTAATTTTGAAATTTCAGATGGGGCTAGCCATATTCTTCATTTCCCAGGGTGCCACAGCCATGTGATTTTACGTTACTGCTGCGCTGCAAGTTAGAGTGATATAACCCCCATCCCAGCAGCCGATCAGCAGAACAATGGGAAAGGGAGCAAGAATAGCTCAGAATAGCACTCAATAGTAAAGGTCCCCATACACGTTGAGATTTGCTCGCTTGGCGAGATCACCAAGCGAGCGGATCTTCACCCGATATCCCCACCTACGGGTGGTAAAAAAATAATAATAATAATTGGATCTTTTGGCCCTGGGGCCAAACGATCGAATTATATTGGCGGTAATGGGGCAGTCGGTTAAGGAGATTGAGTGAGTGATTAAGGAGATGTTGCAGCCTAACTATTAAAGGACAATGAAAGGTTAATATAAATTAAAAGTAAGTCTAAAGGCATTCTTTTTAAGTACTTACTGCATATCTAAATTCCCAGATCCCTGCTTGCTTCTCTGAGATATGGTGCTGGCAGCCTACAGCAGTGTGAAGACTACAGTGACATCGCTGAAATCTCTCTTCCCTTCCTGTAGGCTGCCAGCGGCAGCCTTCCTAGTCTCTGAGCATGTGTGTAACTTGATCCTGCCTGCTGTTCTGAGCTACACATGCCCACCAGCCAATCAGAAGCGGATCTGGCAGAGGGGAGGGGGGGAGGAAATGAAACACGTGCAGTATGAAGCAAGGAGGCAAAGTAAGGGAGAATACCTTTTTAGAGATGGCTGCCTGTTCTAGAAAATGTGAAGTAAGTGTGACTGAGTAAATATTTGATTAGGTGAGCCGAAAGTGTGTCGTTTTTCTAAACAATATGAGGACTATTGGGCAGTATGCTTTTTAAATTTTGACTTGCATTCTCCTTTAACCTCTGGACAACCAGAGTGGCAGGTATTGAAAGATTTCAAAGAGGCTGTTCACTGATTCGATTTTTGTGTGAGAGGCTTACATGTCCTTTTAATGCATCCCAATAATGGATTTATGGAACAATCTGGATATTCTGTATATCTGCACAAATAATTTAGCTAGGCCAAGGATCTTAAGATGGATTTCAGGGACTAGAGTAGTCCATCATTTTGGGACAGGTTTCTGCCATTTTTAATGAACAGATTTGCAATTTGAATCAACCTCTGTTTGGTTAATACCTTTGTCGATGATCATATTGGCACATGTATACACTCATACGCACCCCTGCTTGGTCTATTTTTTGTCAGACAGCTACAGAAATACTTGATCTGGACTTTGATTAATCAGTTTTGTTAGTCATGTGTAGTCAAACTGGCAAGTGGTATTCTTTCTGCATGTAGCAAGCTTTACACAGAAGTCGTCTTTACACAGAAGTATGTATTTTAGGCAAAAACTAGATTCCTTTTCTTGCAATTGCCGTTTTGCAGATATGTTTGCTGTAGACCTGCTGTAACTAAAATGGTATCTGCCATTGTAGAAGTGTCGAGATTGACCTGTGTATGGCCATGTGACTGTTATTGATGTCTCATGGTATTTACTTCTGACTTAAGTTCTCCCATTTTTTCTTTACCATGGTACAGAATAAAGAGAAAATATCAGCCTTCAGTAGAACACCTAAACTGGATAGGAGTGAAATTAGCAACGAAATGAAGGAAAAATCTTCCATGAAACGCAAGCTTCCTTTTACTCTCAGCCCAACCAGAACTGAAGAAAGGGATTCTGACACTGGTAATATTTTTTTTTTTTCTTCATTTAATTTTTCATACAGTGACAACCAAAATTAGATAACTGAATTTATGTCTCAAAATGTTTTTATTTATTCAGAGTATCTTGAAATTAAGTTAGTTCAGCTATTAGAAAAAGGTTCCTTTACCTTCCCTCCATTCCATTTAAAACCTGAAGGTTAAGTTATTGTATGCACAGAAAATTTCTTCTCTGCATATTTGCAATTGTACATATATTACAAGCCTCAAATCTATTGCCACGGACCGTAAATTACAAATGTACTTGAATAATGCAGTCAGCTTGTGACTTCTAGCATCACACATTCATTACTACACCACTCAGCCTCTGCAGATGGCAGAAATAATCTACAAACTTATATGGATGTAAATACATAGTCATGGCCAAAGTTGTTGGCACCCCAGAAATTTTTCCAGAAAATCAAGTATTTCTCACAGAAAAGTATTGCAGTAACACATGTTTTGCTATACACATGTTTATTCCCTTTGTGTGTATTGGAACAGAACAAAAAAGGTAGGAAAAAAAGCAAATTGGACATTATGTCACACAAAACTCCAAAAATGGGCTGGACAAAATTATTGGCACCCTTAACGTAATATTTGGTTGCACACCCTTTGGAAAAAATAACTGAAATCAGTTGCTTCCTATAACCATCAATATGCTTCTTCCAGGTGTCAGTGGGCCCTCCTGCTTCTAACCATTTGGCCTACTTCATGGTCATTCCCTATTTTTGAACTGGAACAAAGGGGAGAAATAGATGGAAGACTAGATGCTAGCATGTAAATAAAAGAGACTAGGAGAATAAAGAGGTTGGGTGAGGAAAGGGGGAGAGAAAAATAGTTTCGAGAGTGGGCCTATAGTCTAAGGTTTTCTTGTGGGCCCCTGGGGTCCCAGTTCTAACACTGCTTACACCTCACACCGGGAATTTTGGACCACTCTTCCTTTGCAAACTGCTCCAGGTCTATCTTATTGGAAGGGCCTTTTCCAATAGCAATTTTAAGATCTCTCCACAGATGTTCAATGGGATTTAGATCTGGACTCATTGCTGGCCACTTCAGAACTCTCCAGTGCTTTGTTGCCATCCATTTCTGGGTGCTTTTTGACATATGTTTGTGGTCATTGTCCTGCTGGCAAACCCAAGATCTCTGACGCAAACCCAGCTTTCTGACACTGGGCTTTACAGTGCGACCCAAAATCCTTTGGTAATCCTCAGATTTCATGATGCCTTGCACACATTCAAGGCTCCCAGTGCCAGAGGCAGCAAAACAACCCCAAAAACATCATTGAACCTCCACCATATTTCACTGTAGGTACTGTGTTCTTTTCTTGTAGGCCTCATTCCGTTTTCGGTAAACAGTAGAATGATGTGCTTTACCAAAAAGCTCTATCTTGGTCTCATCTGTCCACAAGACATTTTCCCAGAAGGATTGTGGCTTACTCGAGTACATTTTGGCAAACTGTAGTTTTGCTTTTTTATGTCTCTGTGTCAGCAGTGGGGTCCTCCTGGGTCTCCTGCCATAGCGTTTCATTTCATTTAAATGCCGACGGATAGTTGGCGCTGACACTGATGCTCCCTGAGCCTGCAGGACAGCTTGAATTTCTTTGGAACTTGTTTGGGGCTGCTAATCCACCATCCGGACTGTCCTAGGAAGATTAGCTACAGTGCCATGGGTTGCAAACTTCTTGATAATGTCTATGAAGATTCTCATTCATCCAGGTCATGATATACAGTATCTAGAAGAATTAAGTCTAAAACAACTGGACTTTTCTGAGTTTTTCTTGAAAACGTGGCTTCTTCAGTTCAAATGACTGATTTGTTGCGCACTGTGGACAAAGGCAAATCTAGATCTCTGGAGATGGACTTGTAACCTTGAGAGTGTTGATATTTTTCCATAATTTTGGGTCTCAAGTCCTCAGACAGTTCTCTTCTCCTCTTTCTGTTGTCCATGCTTAGTGTGGCACACACAGACACACAATGCAAAGACTAAGTAAACTTCTCTCCTTTTTATCTGCATTCAGGTGTGATTTTTATATTGCCCAAACCTGTTACTTGCCCCAGGTGAGTTTAAAGGAGCATCACATGTTTGAAACAATCTTATTTATCCACAATTTTGAAAGGGTGCCAATAATTTTGTCCAACCCATTTTCGGAGTTTTGTGTGACATTATGTCCAATTTGCTTTTTTTCCTCCCTTTTTTGTTCTGTTCCAATACACACAAAGGGAACAAACGTGTATAGCAAAACATGTGTTACTGCAATACTTTTCTGTGAGAAATACTTGATTTTCTGGAAAAATGTCTGGGGTGCCAACAATTTTGGCCATGACTGTAGGCAAAATATATTCTATGTGTACAAATAACTATATCCTTAAAATGATGTTTTATTCATGACTTGTTCTCTCTGCTGTATTCTTACTGCTGGTGCCAGTTACCACCAATTGCTTGTATATTATGGATTAGTGTTTCTATAAGTGACCACATAAATAAGTGCTGTTTCTATATAAAACAGTAGCACAATTATTCACTATACTATATGAATCATAATGTCACGTATGACATTCACCTCTGTGGCTCTAGAACAATGTGGATCTCCATTTGGACAGCCCTGATGTATATTAAAACTATCGGTATACAGTATTTTGAAAAGTTTATGCTCAGGATCAATTGTGTGGGATAGGGAATCTGGGTGCAATGGCTACTTACTATTCTGATTTTTCATGAGTTAGTTTACCATGACTATTGACTGATTTTTGGGGGAAAAATAATGGGCTAATTCAGCTGCACTCAGGGGCATAAACGGTGTCCTAACGGCCCACAATGAACACACATTTTATTATTATTATTATTATTATATTTTTTAATTTACACAAGCATACCTGATTCCTATGTTTGAGAGGAAACCATGTTTAGCAAGAAATGCCAGTCTCTTGCATAGATAATAGTAATAGATCCAGGACCCATGGGTTGGGCGGGTTTGGGCCAACCTCGCCACATCAACTGCGGGTTGCTGGCTTCCGCTCACCCTCCCCACCCCCCACCCCCCCCCCCCCCCCCCACCCCACAACCTTGCACTGCCTGCTTCCTCTTCCAGGTCTCTAATTTATAGGTGTTTATACAGGTCTATAGAGGGAGGAAACCGGGTCGGGTAAGGTTTGGGTTGGGAACAGACTTTTATTTGTTTTTTCAAAATATGAATATTGTGTATTATAACCATTTATTGAACTGTGCAATGATATTAGAGGTTATCTCACTTTGTGCTTTGGTATAGTATGTTTTATTGGGTCATACTAATAAACATTACTAAATACAGTGATAAGGATATAATTTACAGGGTATTCATGGTGCAATATATATGTATATAAAATCAGTATAATGATATAAATAGTTATTACTTATTTGGACCCACAGCATGTATGGTGGCTCTGTTCTCCGCAGCTACTTGCCCTCTGTTTGTATCTTTTTTATCTTTTCAAGTTTTGCTTTCTTCTGCTTTGAATAGGATGGTGGTCAAAGAGCTGTCTACTGCACATGCTTGCTGCTTCTTGTTTCAATGGAAATCAGTCAGGTATGCTCAATAGACAGCTCTTTGGCCAACTCCCTATTCAAAGGAGAAAAAAGGATCATTAAACTAAAGGGGGGCGGAGCTTCACCCTAGATAAGGAAGTGACTGTTTTCAGCCAAAGGTTTCAGCTTCTGTCTTAGAAAGCACATCAAACTCAATGTATGGAGAAAGGAATGTCATTTAGGGGACTGTTAAAAAAAAAAACAAAAAAAAAAAACCCAATTATAAATTATATAAAGAAGTGTTAACAACAAAATTGAATACTTTTTTTTTTTAAAATGGACTGTGGTAGAGCTTTCTGGAGAATGGGTTTCCAGATGAGGGATCCAATACCTGTACTTGAAATGTTTTAATGAACATTTTTTGGTCTAAAATGTTTTGATGTGTAAAGTATTATCTTTGCTTTTGGAGATGTAATGTGATTTTATGGGGTACTGATATATGGAACCCAAAGATATTTGAGAAATGATATACTTATATGGTTTATATTGGGTTTCCTCTTCAGCATTTAAAAGGCATTTTAGGGCACACAAGTAATACAAGCCTGCAGAAGGGTGTGATTAGCTGTCCGCTCATGTCTGTAAAAGCTTCCCGCAAAGGATGTTGCCACTATGGAAAACTGTGACCAGACTAGACAGATTCATGCTAGAAATGTTAGTAAAGCTATTCCATTGATAACCGCATTGGCATGTTTAATCTTTGTAATCCTCTTTGTTGACCATTTGTGGTTATATGGTGTGCTGGAAAAAAATCTGCACTTTCTAAGGCAGGGGTCCCCAACCTTTCTTACTCATGAGCCTCAGTCAATTTTTTTGTGGTTATATGGTGTGCTGGAAAAGAATCTGCACTTTCTAAGGCAGGGGTCCCCAATCTTTCTTACTCATGAGCCACAGTCAAATGTAAAAATGCTTGGAGAGCAACACAAGCATCATAAAAGTTCATGGAGGTGCCGAATAAGGGCTAAGATTGGCTATTAGGCAGCCTCTATGCACACTATCAGCTTACAAGGGGCTATATTTGGTAGTTGTTTTTGTTCAACCAAAACTTGCCTCCAAGCCAGAAAAATAAGCACCTGCTTTGAGGCCACTGGGAGCAACATTCAAGGGGTTGGAGAGCAACGTGTTGCTACTGAGCCACTGGTTGGGGGAGGCATTCCTTTTGTATGGTAATAGAAATAGATTTGGTCATAAGAGCACAGGTCAAATCTGCCTTTGTGTAACTGGCATTTTTTAATTTTCATTTCTATTTTTTCAAGTTTTTATGTATAAATTTTCTCTCTCCTTCCTGGATTCCCTAAAAGCTTGCATTTCTTTAGATTCAAGCACTGATACAAATGCTAAAATGTAGCTTTCATGAAACTTGCTCAGGGCAAAAGCAGCACTATCCATAGAGAATGTTTATGTACATTTGACAAGCAGAAAACACGGTCATTTAGAATGATCCGTTCCTACCAAAGTAGATGACCATATGTCTTTCAGTTTGGGCCCTTAAAGTGATGGGCATTGTCATTAGGAATCTTTATTGTAGTTCATTATCCTTATTTTGTGATAAATACACCATGGCCATTAATACCACACTACTTTCTGTGCCAATAATATGGGACAGTTAAAAGGTTTTTTTTTTTTCTATTTGTAACTTATAGATTCCTATAAGTATATTGCCCAGCATTGCAAGATAATTTATGTATGTTTTGCATATCTTTCCCCAAATTACACCAAAGACTAGAAAGTGATAAAATGTTGTGTTTGTGGTCTGATATAATGTATCTCATTGTATTTTGTGAATTTGGTGGCAAACTTGTGAACCCTGTAGATGATGCAGCTTATTTGGAAATGTAGTTTTACTCTCACCATATATGAAACACAATTGATAAAAATAATTACACTGATTAGAGTATGGTTACAGATTTTGAACATGTAATCTTTGGATATATTCCCCAACAACATTGTTAGTTTTTTTTTTTTTTTTTAAGTAAAGCAGACCTTGTTTCCCTTTAGTAAATATTCTGTATTGCAAGGTTCAGGCTCATAATACTCAAGACTCTGGGGTTGCTGTCAGTCTGTTAAGATGAAATCCTTTGTGTGGCTCTACCCAATAAGACCCATGCAGGTTTGTAATACTTACTTTCTTTAGAGAGATCAGCAGTACATAGAAATATTTGTGTATATGGTTTTGTATAACTGACACTTAAAAATACATTTTGGAATTAATTGATCACATTTTCTGCTAGTTTCTTAAAGAGGTTATTCACGTTGGAATGAACTTTTAATATAATGCAGAAACCAATATTCTGAGACAAATTGCAATTGGTCATTTTATTTTATTTTTTTTTTGTAGTTTTTTGATTATTTCACTTTTGGTTTAGTTTGGAGTTGCAGCAGCTATCTGGTTGGTAGGGTCCAAATTACTTCAGCAACCAGGGATTGGTTATAATGAGAGACTGGAATATAAAAAGGAGAGGACCTGAATACAAAAATAAATAATAAAAAGTAACAATAACAATAAAATTGTAGCCTCATAGAGCAATTGTTTTTGGCTGCTGGGGTCAGTGATACCCATTTGAAAGCTAGGAAAAGGCAGAAGAGGAAGGCAAATAATTAAAAAAACTATAAATAATTTAGACCAATTGGAAAGTTGCTTAGAATTGGCCATTCTATAACATACTAAAAGTTAATATAAAGGTCAACCACCCCTTTAACAACAATATAAGGTGTATGGAAAGTGTTAGGAATGGCAGTGGCACTGCCTGGAAGCTGAATTAGAAACACCTTCATAGGAGCAAAATAGTTTGTTTGGCAATATATCATCTGAACTGTGCACTTATGCATGTGTACACAAGTTAATCTTAGCAACAGGTTCTAGGAGTTAAAACTAAAATAAATAAAATGAAGTTTTATGCAAGTATGTTACTACAGAGAAAGCCCTAATTAATGAACCGTTTTTAACATAACATAAAGCAGATCTACCTCTGGACATTTTGGGAGTCCTTAAATCCATTTGCTGTGTGGCCGGTTACACCACTGGTTATGTGCCTGCACACAGTTCTTGCCTGGATCACCAATTATTTATTTATTTTATTTTTTTCTCAAAGCGTGCAGAAAAAGATTTTTGTTGCTCATGTGCCCTAAAATGTATTTGAGACATCATTTATAGTGAACTTTTAAAACATTGCAGCACATTTTTTCTTTCAGTTTAGTAAAGTGGTCGAGTGCACAGATATAGTTGGGGAATTTGACTTGTACCTTTTTGATATGGCCTGTTGAATCCAAGGGCTGAATGGTAGGATAAAGCTGGCTATACACTGATATTATCATACGAAACCAGGATTTGTGCGATATTCGGTCCATGTATGGTGACATCGACACAACCGTTATCGTAAAAGCCTTGAATATGGGTCATGTCGATGATCAGGCAGGATAACTGATTGATGGGGCACCGTTGAAGGTGCCTGAGCAAAAGCTGCATTTAGGGCTGAATCGTCAGGGGTAGAATTCTACCTCCATATGGCGTGACTGTAAGGGCTCTGGCACACGGGGAGATTAGTCGCCTGCGACAAAACTCCCTGTTCGCGGGCGACTAATCTCCCCGAGTTGCCATCACCTGCCATCCCACCGGTGAAAATGTAAGTCGCCGGTGGGATGGCACACGCGGCGGCGCGATTTCGGGAAATCGCCGAAAAAGCCTCGCGAGGCAACTTCGCCGATTTCTCCCCGTGTGCCAGAGCCCTAACAGTATTGTGATAGCTACATTCTGTTTTAGTCTAAATCTTTCCATCAGCCTTTGGCTACTTGTTTTCTTACAGTTGACAATACATGCAAATGGCTACTTGATTAGTGAGATAGCCAAACAAACACATCTGTCTTGATTTGACCACCATGGTAATGGGCCAGATCAGGCTAATTGTGTGTGGCCTCTTGGGAGTGGTTGGATTACAATAGGGGCCTGTGCATACCTGTTAGCATGGACCACAGCAGTGGCTTAATGCTGCCCACCTGTCTGGCTTATGTGGACCCATGTATGGCCAGCTTTAATTAATGATATAATAAAGAAAACATCTACTTTTAAGGAGCGCCAAAACCCCTTTGTAGTATTCATAGCTTGTTTAAGCTCTGCATGGTAGGCTATAAAATATGAATTTTATGCCTTGAGCTAGTTTATAATTCAGATCAACACTATCAGTCTGCACAGATGTTACAAGTGTGATTTGCACACACAACGTCATTGTCCTTTTCACTCTGTATGTTTATACATACTATATATGCACACTGGTTATTGTTTGCCTTTTATTAGATGACAAGTTTACTGTCAATGCAGTCAACCTATTATAAAAAAAATTATCTATATGAACCAAATTTTTAAGGTGGGAATTAACAATTTTAGAATTTGCCCAAAAGATGAATTAGTGAATTAACAAAAAAATCCCATTTTGAATCCAGGATTTAATATCCAGTTAGAAGTCATCTTCTCACTCTCTGCTTGTGCTGTCAATCTGTCCTCTGTACTTCACTCTTTCCCTTCTTTCCTGTGCCTTTGATTCTGTAGATTCAGAACCAGAACACACAAGTGAAAACTGGGGAGAACGCTTAACTCCTTTCAGCACATACCCAGGTAAAAGTGATTGTGGCATTATTATAGCTTATTTTCTACTGTGCATAACCGCATAATCCCCCACCTCCCCTTCCTTTAAAAATTTCTGTTTGTGGAGATGTTAGATGTTTATACATGTTTTCCATTCTACAGAAAACGTTGAAATTAAAAAGTGGAAGCTTGTATTTTAACATGAAACAAGTTTGTAGGATTTACAATCACTTTCTGTAAATGGGTAGTAAAAATGAATAGTTAGGGTTTTCCTTTATTTTGGTAGCCTTAGTTATATACATAGTTTGTGTTTTTATGTATGGATATGAGCTGCCCTACTGTACCATATTATGTAGCATATTAATCCAAACAAATAGCATATTTGTTGGGCTTTCCAAAGAAAAATCACATTTGAACTATGCATGTCCTGGACATAAAAAAGAAACCTCATAAATATATACTTGCATTTTCTTAAAATAGTAGGGCATGGCTCATGTGTGCACAATATGCCACGTGGGTTCCATGTGCCTTGTTTATGTCTATAGTGTGGCATTCTTTACTCTTCAATGTGCTATGTGAAGAGTCAGGTTGTGATTTTTAACAAGCAAAGTGCTATTCTCAGCATGTCTGGCTCTGGATATGGTACATCTACCTTATGTCTTTTTCTCACTTGCACAGCTAGTGCATTAGGCACTTGGGTTTAAGTGGGGGAGTAGTGTACATTTATTCAACATGATTAGTTGGCTGGCAGGAAACTAGCTTAGGCCCCAGATCTGCCATTGAGAGCAAAGGCACACAGTGTATATATCCACTTCTCTCAGTCCTGCGGTTTTCAGGCAGACTGAGAGAAGCCGATTTGCTTGCCTAAGCTGCACTGTGTGCCTGCATTAAAAAATAAAGTAACCTATATTTAAACTTAATTTATTTGCAGTCCCAGACAACAGTCACACTTGTGTTATTATGTGCATGTTGTATTGTCAGCATATTCATAGTCAATATGACTTACATGTGACTTTGTTTGGAGGCCGAGGAATAACAGATGTGAAACCCATTATCCACTTCTGCAATTTGCTATTCGTGTAAGATACTTGCTCATGTAAATGTATTCTTCAGGAGTATTGAGGATAAATGTGGCATTTATATTTAGCTATGTAAAACTATACATGTTGTTTTGTGTACTAGATATATTATGTATTTTTAGATTTGATGCAGTAATGTGTGAGTTGGTTACATTTTAATGACATTCCTGAAAAATATGTATTTATTTGACAAATATTTGCCATGACATTGATTTTGTGCGAAACCACCTTTCTGCTTATTTGTAATAGATTTGTGTAAGGAGATTCCTGCTGTGCTCAGTGAGAAGCAATCTGCAGCAAATCAATCAACATTGTTGCCACAGAGCAGACAAATCTAATATTGTGACAAGAGCTTTAGACCAAAAGCACACAAAGGGGCACATTTACTTACTCACGAACAGGCCGAATGTGTCCGATTGCGTTTTTTTTCCTAATGATCGGTATTTGGCGATTTTTCGGAAAATTGTCGCAACTTTTTCGTTGCCATTCCGAATGTTGCGCAAAATCTGGCGATTTTTTCGTAGCGTTACTACTTGCACGAAGAGTCGTGACTTTTTCGTAGCCTTCGCGGCAAGTACGAAAGTTTTGGATTCATTCAGGCTTCAGTATGGTGACTTTTCTTGGGCCAGGTTGGAGATGCAGAGTGCCATTGAGTCCTATGGGAGGCTTCCAAAATCATGCTAAGTCTGAAAGTTTCGCCCGCCGCTTACGAGCGCTCAATACGAAAAAGTTGCGACAAGATACAAGCGCATCGTAATGGCTACGAAAAACTCAAGTTTTTTCGCGCAAATCGTATTGGTAACGAAAAAGTTGCGACAATTTCCGTAAAGGCGCCGAAAAAAATCGCAAAAGATACGAAAAAGTCGCAAAATGTTCGTTTTCCAATCGGTATTTTTCCAATTCGGATTCGTGGGTTAGTAAATGTGCCCCAAAGTGTTATGAGCCTTAGGGACACATTCATGAAATCCCGAATGGGATAAATTCGGATTGGATACAAAAATTTCTGAAGATCGCAAATATCACGAATATGCTTAAAAAAAATCGGATTAGTCACGAAAATATTGTATTAGCGATCCGAAAATCACGAAATTGTCGTATTGAATGATCGTAAAATGCAGGGAAACCTTTCCGAATTTGATCCTTCTGTGCATTATTTTGGAAGCCTCCCATAGGAATCGATGGCACTCTGCAGCTCCAAACTGGCCCAAGGAAAGTCACAGTAACAAAGCTTGAATGAATCCGAAACTTTCGTACACGGCACGACAATATGATTTCGAAATCGTATTGTCAAGCAAATTTTGTCACAAAATACTAAAAAGTTGCGAAAAAGAAGTGCTCAACCTGAACCCGCACTGCTACCAGCAAGTGATGTGCCAAGGTCGGGCCGAACAGGGCTGGTCCGCACATCACTATCACAGTCTACTCTGGCAGAGCCACAGCTGCCCAACTGGCAACAGATTCCTATTATGGCCAAGGCACTGTTCTGTGGCATTCCATTGTGATAGTAAAGGGTTTATCTTGCACCAGTGTGATGGTTCTCATTCATCCAGGTCATGGTATATCTGTAGTAATAAGTCAAATCAACTGTACTGAACTGAGATTACTAGCGAAATGTCTTCAAGAAAAATACAGCAAGTCCAGTTGATTTGACTTATTACTACAGATACTCTTCCAAATTCTGACTCCTTGCCTTGTCATAAACAATGCTTTAGGTTAATAGCACATGGTGCACTTTGGAAGCTTTGAGCACCACATTTTTAAGTAATCCAAAAACACAGTGTCAAAGCAACTGAACTCTCCCCCTTTGTATTCAATTCGTGTTTGCTTGACACTCACTTGGTTGCTAGGCTATAGTGGCCTAGAAATGTGCAGATACGACACCCTGTCTGCTTTAGAAATTAACAAGAGGGGTGTATTATCTCTCCCCTTGTTTTATCACAAAATATAAAGGTAAATATGGGTTCTGTGTCCCTTTATATGTCTCAGTACAGGTATGGGACCGATTATCCGGAATGTTTGGGACCTGAGGTTTTCCGGATAAGGGCTCCTTCTGTAATGTGGATCTCCATACCTTGTCTATTATAAAAACATTTAAATATTAATTACACTGAATAGGATTGTTTGGGATCAAGTTCAAGGTACTGGTACTAAGTATAGAGAAAAAGGAACTTGTTTATAAACTTTTGGATTATTTGATTCAAATTGAATCTATGGGAGACTGTTTCCTGGTTGCATGAAAAAAAAGGTATTAATAATGCAAACATGCCTTGAGCCTACCAATTTTTTTTGCCTTTTTTTGCACTTGTGTGTTACCTGCTATGTAACCTGTACCATTTCTCCTTTTTTTCAGCTTGAATGGCTGCCCCATGGCTACACAGTAGCTTATATAAAGTGTAGTAGGGTTTTGGAAGAAAACACATAACTTTTACCAGTGCAGGGCAGCAGTAAATTATATTTGAATAACGTTAACACATTTATTTTTTGGTGTTACTGTTCCTTTAATGCCTACATGTATGTATACAGTTACTGTAAATACATGCATACACATATAGATCACATAGTGTGATATCCACTGCTTTGTTTAAAGGTTTTTTCCTCAATTTAAGGGGAATGGTGGGCTCTTTTCCATTTATTCTTTTTTACATTTAGGGGCTGATTTACTAACCCACGAATCCGACCCGAATTGGAAAAGTTCCGACTTGAAAACGAATATTTTGCGACTTTTTCGTATGTTTTGCGATTTTTTCGGATTCTGTACGAATTTTTCGGATCCAATACGATTTTTGCGTAAAAACGCGAGTTTTTCGTATCCATTACGAAAGTTGCGTAAAAAGTTGCGCATTTTGCGTAGCGTTAAAACTTACGCGAAAAATGCGCAACTTTTCGCGTAAGTTTTAACGCTACGCAAAATGCGCAACTTTTTACGCAACTTTCGTAATGGATAGGAAAACTCGCGTTTTTACGCAAAAATCGTATTGGATCCGAAAAATTCGTAAAGAATACGAAAAAATCGCAAAACATACGAAAAAATCGCAAAGTACCGATCATTACGAAAAAAACGCAATCGGACTCCATTCGACCCGTTCGTGGGTAAGTAAATCAGCCCCTTAGAGTTTGTATCAGTTGATCCACCACCAACAACTAAACTATTTCTTCACAAAAGTCCTATTTTACATGAGAGGGGGCTTCATTCTGTAGTGCCTTAGAGAGCCATGCATGGCATTTGTCCCATGTTTAAAACTAAACCCATTGTATTGTACAGAGCTTATCTGTTATATGCTATGTAACCTGTACTTTTTCTAATTTTTTAGCTTGAATTGCTGCCCCCAAGGCTACGCAGTAGTTTATATAAATTATAGTAGTGTTTCTGAAGCAAACACACCAGTTGTAAGAGAGTACGGCAACTGTAAATTCTATTTCAATATTATAATTTTCATTGTTTTGAGTTAATGTTCCTTCAATCCTCTCCAAATGAGCAGACGTTAACGTACATGCCCAGCTTTACTTTGGCCTAGTGTTTGGCATCCTTGTACGGATACAGGGTGAACTTTCTCCCAGCTTCAGTTTATTAGCAGATTGAAAGAGGGGTAGGATTGGTTAATCACTAGGGTGAGTGAATTAGCAATGCATTTTAAATTCCCCTGAAGCAAATTCTCCAAAGACAAATGTGTTGTAACAGGATCTTTCCATGCATTGCTAAAGCCTTTATTGCTCTGTGTTGTGTTTTTTTTTTTTTTTTATTTATTATAGATGATTCAGTCCGGTGAGTCAGTTCTGTACAACCAGTTAGTTCATGATCTGACTATTTTTGTCTCTGGAAAGCTTTTAGTGATTTAGAGAGTAGCAAATGCAATTTCTCTGAGTACCATACAGTAATCCTTTCCAAGCATGCTGCAAGAGTAATACAACTTTAGTTTTATAGATAAACAATATTACATATAACACACAAGGTTTTATGGCACAACAAAACCTTTTTTGCCCTTTTGAGGGGTAGCCTGCTGGCTTGTGCTGTCAGGGCTAAAAGGAAAATAATTAAAGGAAAACTAAACTCTAGTAACTGCCCCCCTTCAGAACCCTCCTCTCTCCCAACCACTAGGGATCCCCAAAATGTGTCTGTCTGCTACATTTACCTCCCTTCCCTCCCAACTCTGCTGTCAGACTTAGGCAAGTATTTGGCCCTGAGCTAGGGGAATTTTTAATTTTTTTTTTTTAATTAGTGATTAGTAGTGCAGCAGGGTTGGCTGGTTGCCATCTGATGTCTCCAACTGTATATTTTTTGGCAATTGCAGAAAAGAAGACCTGAAATGGCAAAAGAGACTGGCACCTTCTATCTAACCCTGCTGCACAACTTTGTCTTACAACAAGTTACAGCAAACAGCCATGTTTTGGGGTTCCCCAGTGGTGTGTGTAATGGGGGTGTGTGCAATCAGAATGGGCACAGTAAATAGTGTTAAATTGTATTTTCCCTTTTTTGTAATTCTAAAACTGTTTTGTGGTTTTTTTTTTAAGCAATTTTTTAACCTTACAACTTCCACTGTAATCATGGGGGTTTGTGTAACCCTTTCTTTGCAATGCAGTTGCAGAAAATCTAACATTTTTAGAACCTAAAAGTACAGACTCTACTTTGTCAGCAGGCTGTTCAGTTCCTACAACAACATAGAATCGACCTTGTTGACATAAAAATAGTTAAATAAAATTAGTGAGTGACTGAATGGTGGAAAGGCCTTCGCATCACTTCGGTTTTCCAAAGTCGCTCAAAGTTTCCTCCTGCGGGCAACTTTGGAAAACCGAAGCAATGTGAAGGCCTTTCCACCAGTGACTCCTATTGTTGCCGGTGGAAAGGAATTTTGAAAAGGTTAGTCACCTGTGATAGCAGAAATCTGTCACGGCCGATTAACACTCTCCATGGGACATCAGCCTAAATCACACAAGAGAACGTTGTAGGGCTAAAATGTTATCCTTATTGCTTTGACCATTTGGTGCATAAAAAAAAAAACATTACACATTCATACCAACTGAAATATCATATAATGTAAATATATAATAATCTTATATTGTACATTATGCAAATTAACTTGTACAGAGAAATAAATATTCACTAAACCCTTTACACAATGATTCTGCTTAAATGTGATATTGGTAGGGCATCAGTCTGAAGTCCACACTTACCAATTGCATTTGTTGTTAAAGAGCCCTTATCTGAAATAAAGTGCTATAAGTGCACTGGCAGGCACAGAAGTGCAAAAGTAATGCAATTTTGCATCAAATTTTGCTCCCTGTGTGCACAGGCCGATGCCTTGCCTGTCAGTGTGCTTACAGCAAGGAATGGACCAGAGTAGGTTGGCTTGCATTGGCCTAGTATGCCATTGAAAACAGCACAGTGCGGCTCTGTGTCTGGCATAGCATCCACCATCCCACTGACTGTAAAACATACATGGCATGGGCAGGAGCTTGACAGCTATATGGCAAAAGTCAATTTACTTGGCAAATTTGCTTCTGAGGAGAAACCTATGGCAGCCAATCAAAAATTTGCTTTTATTCTTCTGCCTGCATCAATCTCTGGTTGCTATGGGTTACTGCCCAGGTAGTTGGTCTCAGACAACAGCTGACTGGGGTATAGCAAAATGTCTCACTATCTCTGCTTCTCGTGCAGATTAATATAAAAATGGCAAGTTTTTAAACCTTCTAAACTACAATTGCATGACTCTGATGCAATTCTCTGACTACTGATGCATGACACGGCACATGACTTCCTGAAGCATGCTGAGCTGAGCATTGGGTATAAAGTTCTAATTATGGCAATTATATTTCAAATGTCAGTGAACTCTTTGCTATTACTTGAATTTTTTGCATTTATGTATTTGTCCACCCAAAATCTGTTTTATTGTATAATAAAAGAAAATGTAATTCTAAGCACATTTCTAATAAACATTGACAAAAAATATTTTTACAGTCTTAAAGTTATAAAGTAAATGTACTCTGTTCTCCTCTCTTGACTCTTGAAACACTGTAGCAAAAGTCAGTTAATGAGCTGGCTTCTGCTTTGTTTCAGGAGTCAGAACCAGTAGTACATTTTAGAGTATTTTGTTAAATTGCATTTATGCAAAACAGCTGTTAATTTTTAGTAGAACTAAAACTGGTAGCAGCAATCACCTCCCTAAACATTCCCTGTAGCTGCTACAGACTTGTAGTTCTTTCGTCCTTAGAAGGAGTTTATTGATCTTTCTGGGGTTCCTTGCTTAATCATCTTTCTTTAAACTATGTTAACTTTGAAAAGATAAATACTTTCATTATAATGAAAATAACTGTGGAAATCAAACAGTTAAAGTATCCATGACACAATAAGTTGCTAGAAATATATAGACACTATGTGCCAGATTTATTCTGGTGGTTTTTTACCCTCATGATTTCTGAATGTCGGACTGGTGTACCCAGGGCCCACCTGGGAATCTCGCCCCCTAGGGGGCCATACATTTAAGCACCCATAGCTGTTGCTGCTCCCCACCCTGCAATATATTTGGTGCCATTTTTACTTGCATTGGGGGTTAGTCTATGCTGTGAAAACACTTTTCTGTATGTTTTCTCTTAAAGAAGGTGACAGTCAGTGACTGAAACGTTGGGCACCTAATAACTTTTTTTTTTTACACGTTAAAAGACTTGGAGTGCTATGCTTATCTATTTTATGTAGTGATTATATTTTAATTTTTTAATTCAGTTACTATACTCATCCATTTCTTGTAGTTATTATACTGGCATGTCTAGTGTTAATATAATGTGACTGGTTTGTCCCTGAGGAAGAGCACTGATTTGTGCTCGAAACATTGGATTTTTTGTAATAAACCACTGTACAGGTATGGGACCTGTTATCCAGAATGCTCGGGACCTGGGGATTTCCGGATAAGGGATCTTTCGATAATTTGGATCTCCATAATTTAAGTCTGCTAAAAATTATTTAAATATTAAATAAACCCAATAGGATTGTTTTGCCTCCAACAAGGATTACGTATATCTTAGTTGAGATCAAGTACAAGGTACTGTTTTATTATTACAGAGAAAAAGGAAATAATTTTTAAAAATTAGAATTATTTGCTTATAATGGAGTCTATGGGAGATGGCCTTTCCGTAATTAAGAACTTTCTTGATAACGTGTTTTCGGATAAGGGATCCCATATTAAGTCCCACTGTGTGTGGTACTCTCTCTATATTTTAGTTTATTTTGAACAGCACCCAGGCAGTTAACTACGTTTTAGGGTTGTGCTCCTTTCTGCACTCGTGTGTGTGTGTGTGTGTATATTAACACCAGACATGCCAGTATACTAACTATTTAATAACTACAAGAAATGGATGAGCATATTAACCATAGACATTCCAATATAATCGCTACAGAAAATAGCTAATCAGCATATTAACCCCAGACATACCAGTAAGATCACTGCTGAATGGCCAGTAAGCACACTATTAAAGGAAAAGTAACACTAAAAATTTTAAAGTAAAAAATCTATTCTACCCTGCTCCAATAATTGTCCTATCCTGCAAACCATTTATTATTTTGAATGCTTTAGTACAAAATACCTGTTAAAACTTGGCTTCCGGTCTTTTGAAGAAAGGCAATATGGCGATGCAGGGGAAGCATCCAATATGCGGTGATCGAGCCTAGTCTGACTCCTTCCTATACAGAAGGAAGGCTAGGCTCGATCAATCGATCGCCGCACAGTGGATGCTTCCCCTGCTACTTCCCCTGCATCGCTGTATCGCCTTTCTTATTTACACGTTACCGGTAAAAGCTGACAGATGTTTAGCCCCCAATCTTAGGCTGAACATCACTCAGTCTGTTCTTACACAGCATCATTTGTTGCTATGTTTACACTCCTGACCTCAATGTATGGGTAAAGGGCTGCTATGCAACATGATACCAACACCATCCTCACCAGGAAATCATAGTGAATCTGGTTAGACATAGGAAACATTTGCAACTCTCCAGTAACATATTCAAAGGCTAAACTATATCAATCAGCATAAAAGTGTCAGTAAGCTAGCTGCCATTTAATGATGTTCACCATATGTGGCTTAGTGGGTGGTAAACTAAAATACACTTTTTAAAGCATATGGAAAAATGTGTAAATGTTTGCACAATTGGAAAGAAGACTTTCTCTCTAGCATATTATATTTAAGATCTATTGATTTTGTGATTTGTGTTTTTTGTACTCATTATTCACAACAGAGGAGCAGGCTGTATTACTGAGTATACAAGGCAGTATAATGAATTGTGCATATTTATATGTATTCCCTGCAACTGTCTGTTTTATGGCACGCCTAATTGTAGGGGTTGGCTGTGCATGACATAGGGAGGTTGTCTGGCATTGTGTGTCTGGTGCAGCACTGATTGTAAATATGTGGAGGTGGTCAGTCCATTATGTGCCAGGGCTACAGACTAAAAACAAAAAGATCCCTCACAAGAGCCCAGTTTTGAGGCACCCCAGTTGGTGCACTGTTTAATTTGCCATAGCAAAGGCAACCCAAGACCCAAAAACTTTAACATTTGTCACAATCAGTTCAATAAAATAAACTTTTCTTATGCTTTATTATGTAAAATCTCAGTTAAAGTCTGATAAAATCTGGAACTGAATTAAAGAGAAAAGTTAATTGAATTTGGCCCTTAATGAAAACTTACACTTTCTGAAACTATTAGTGGCAATATAAAGGCAGGCCAAGGGGTTACAGTACTCCTGAACTAGGGCTGGGCGATATACCGAATACCGGTGTTTTTTTTTTTTAAACTATATTCATTTTTCAGATACCGCAATACCGGGGTGTCGGGGTACTCACCTGTGCGGCCCGGTCTCGTGCGTCCCGTTGTCCGCGGGACGTTGCACGCGTGCGCCAAAGCACACGTACATGTCAAAGCGTGCACGTCCGTGACGCGCTGACGGCGCCGGTTCTGAGCCTGCGTGGGGGGTATTTAAAGCTATCAAACGCCTCCTCCTGTGCTATTTTGTCTGCGGCCTTGCCTGGGAAACTAAGCCTGCCTGATTTACCTTACGACTTTCTGTTGCCGATCCTTCGCTTGCCTGACTCTGATTTTCAATACTGCAGTAATTATTCTCTAATTTATTAGGAAATGGGGTTAACACCTAATCATGCATGGAAAAAAAAAATACCGTCAAATACCGTGACACCGATATAATTTTGAAAAATACAGTGATATAATTTTTTGGTCATACCGCCCAGCTCTATCCTGACCATCTATACCAGTGATCCCCAGACAGTGGCACTCAAACAACATGTTGCTTGGCTTGGAGGCAAGTTTTGGAAGCACAGAGACCCAGTTTTACCCCAAGCAGAGCCTCCTGCAGGTCACATGGGGCTACTAAATAGCCAATCACAGTCCTTATTTGGCATCCCCAAAGAACTTTTTCCATGCTTGTGTACCTCTCCAACACTCTTTATATCTGAGTGGCTCACCAGTAAATAAGGTTGGGGATCCCTGATCTATGCAGTGCAAGCGCAGTTCAGCTCACTTTTGTTTTACATACAGTATCGGAAATTTTATGTTGCTGCTATCTGAAAAGGCGGCTAATAAAAGTGATCTTTGTCCTTTTCTATTCTGCCCTGGTGGCTCTGGCGTTTGAAACAATGTAACACAAGACTGACAGACCTGCCTTGCTGGAGGAGACTGACCTTTGCAACATTATTTAAAAAGAAACCAGGAGTTCAGCAAATGCTGCTTTCAATGTATATTACAAATAACTTTTAAAGCACTGAAAAATGTTAATAAATTCACGTTGGAAAGTCACTTGGAATTATGTTTTCTTTTAGTAGGCAAAAACTTATTTTTGGAGTTGAGATGTCCTTGAAGGATGTAATAGGGCCTAACATTCTAAATATGTCAATATCTTCATAACATGCCAAATATCCTTAAACTGGTGGTTCAACTTTTGAGTTAACTTTTAGTATGTTATAGAATGGCCAGTCCTTGGCATCTTTTCAGTTGGTCTTCATTATTTTTTATAGTTTTTAAATTGTTTTCCTTCCTGTTCTACATCTTTCCAGCAGTCAAAAAACTATTTCTCTTTGAGACTGCAATTTTACTATTATTGTTACTTTTTTATTACTTATCTTTCAGACCCAGTCCTTCCATTTTCCAGTTTCTCATCAAAACCACTTCCTTGTTGCTAGGGTAATTTTGACCCTAGCAACCAGATAAGTGCTAAAATTCCCAACTGGAGAGTTGCTGAATATAAAGTTAAATAATTAAAAAACCACAAATAATGCAAAATGAACACGAACTGCAAATTGTTTCGGAATAGCACTCTCTAGAACATACTAAAATTGAATTTAATGGTGAGCTACCCATTTAAAATCAGCTTCACTTAAAACAATGCCATTTTTTTCTCACCATGACAGTATTTTTTAAGTGTTTTACTGACATTGTTCTCCTTTGACTACTAAGGAGCCAAAATATTATTAGTGGGGGAGGTCCCGCGCTGGCTCCTGTCTAGAACATTTAATAAGCAATATAGTAATGTACTACTGTTAGCCACTGGGAGCAGACATAGGGATGCAAATATATATGTGCATTGGATATTAAAATTGTGCCTCTTTTATGGCAAACAGCTGATTTTTAAAACTTCATCACCAAACACTCTTATGTTATTTATTACAGTAGTGTTAAAGTCATTTTTAAAATGATGTGTGCTGTTAATTGCAGAGAAAGAAGGACCAGAGAAGAAGAAGATAAAGAGAGAATCGGGAAGCAAGAAATCAACTCCAGTTAACATCCTTTTTGGTTACCCTTTATCTGAACGCAAGCAGATGGCACTTCTAATGCAAATGACAGCCAGAGACAATAGCCCAGGTACTTAAGGAGTTTGTGGTCAATCTGTAGTTTGTATTTGTTGCCAGTTACAACTGCCTGTCATTTTCTATTGGTGATTCCCCTAAAGTGGCCTTTCCGATGCCCTCTACACCTACACTTAGGAGCAGGTCGAATGGGACCACATCACTAGTGCAGAGAGTGGAACTAGAAAAGAGACAAAATTCTAATTTTGGAATTTTTAAACACACAAATATATTCATCATGCTGTGTAAAAAGTGGAGTGAAGCATTACCGGTGATGTTGCCCAGGGCAACCAATCAGCAATTAGATTTCAACAGTTAGAAAATCAAAGCAAAGCATCTGATTGGCTGCTATGACCAACATCACTGGTAATGTTATACTCCACTTTTTACACAGCATGATAAATATACCCCTTAAAGTTACCAGGAGTGACTTATTGCTGCCCTTGGTAACCTGCAGGGTGCTGCCACCTGAGTTAAGATTCTCACCTTGTCCCATGGTAGCAGCACCCCTGGCTAAATGTTATTATTACAGGTAATACAGTATATTTAGAGGACCTATTATCTGACGTGGTTGAGACATGGAGTTCTGGATAAGGTGTCTTTAGATAAAGTGGTCTAAAGAAGTCTAAGGGCTCTGGCACATGAGGAGATTTGTCGCCTTCGTTTTTTCCCCCGGTGCTTTGGCGACAAGTCGCCACGACAATACACACAAAGAGATTTCATGCGAGTTGAGCTCCAGGCGATCTGCTACCCATGGTACCACTCAACAGTTACCCCTCCCACATGTTTACTCAAGTCGCTCAGAAAAGGGTCTGTGTGCGATTTGAAACAGCAGGCGACTTGAAGTAGCCTCGTATGTTTTGACGCTGGCGATTTCCATTGGTTTAGCATTGGCGTCTTGTCGCCAAATCGCTCTTTTAAAAATCGTCGGCGACAAATTTCCTCGTGTGCCAGAGCCAGCCCTAAATGTCTAAAACTGGCCATAAAGGGGCAGATTTGAGCTGCCCATCTAAACTCATTATATTTTACAAACATTATTAGTTATCTGCTATTTAACCTGTGTCCTTTGGCCCTTTTTCAAATTGATTGGCTGCACAGCAGGTTATTTATATAAACTATAGTAATCTTCCTAAAGCAAAAACACTGTTTTTACCAATACACTGTAAGACCACATCATGCTTAAATGTTTATTAAACACATAAATTGGTGTTACTGTTCCTATAATCAGCAACTTTCTCCTTTCTGTTTTAGAAGTCAGAACCAGTATGCAGAGAATTTAAACTTTCTTTCAATAGCAGTTATATAAACAAAACCATTGAAAATGTTTGTTGATTGGAATTATGCAATAAGTACAAGATGCCGTCTTCAATCTTTAATTGTTTAATTATGAATTTATGGGAAATGTCATTGCCATATATCAGAGCTTTTTGAATAGAGGCTTTTACAAACAATAGATCTAAAACTTAAATTATGTTTCATTCTTATTAATACATGGATTTCATTGTGCATAGATTCCACTCCAAATCATCCTTCCCAGGCAACACCAACTCAAAAGAAAACACCATCATCCTCTACACGGCAAAAAGACAAAGTTAATAAAAGAAATGAGCGTGGAGAAACACCCTTACATATGGCAGCCATACGGGGAGATATAAGCCAAGTAAAAGAACTGATTCGGATGGGTGCAAACGTCAATGTTAAAGATTTTGCAGGTAAGAGGATTAGTGACCTGCATTTTTTAACATTCTTTGATTTAAGGATTAGATTATGATAAGTTAACTGGGTCAAATTGCAACACTTCTTGTAAAATTCAGATTCTACCAAATAATCGGTGTGACGGAACTGGAGGGGGGGTAGTTCTGTCCTCCACGGGTATCAAGTGGGCAAAAAGTAAAGAGTAGACTATAAAAAATACCTGCGGCTGCTCTTATGATTGCACGCTGCCTTTGTTTGGCAGGGCTATATTTGTGAGGGAAAGGGGAGGCACATAGATGCCCTCTACCTATCCCATTACTTGTCATTTAGACATGCCAGGCGGGAATTGAGGCTGCAATGAGCCCATTCTTTACCAGCTGCCCTGTAGCAGGCCTGTGACTTTTTATGCCTTGGCCAGATTTTTTTGTCCAGCGCAAGGTACACAACTATTCCCCAAGGCAGAAGTCCTCCAGCCATGGGCATCATGAGGTGCACACTAGCACCTATTAGTTATCTTGCCAGGAAAGTAGTATATGAGCCCTAATTCATTTATTGGCATTTTACACATTTATAACATTAGAGAACAAATGAACCACATCTCAAATCTCAACAATTCTTAATTTGGGTATCAACTGAGGCAGGTTTGAAAAAAAAACAAAAAAAAAACCTGGATTAGATAGATATGTTAGAAATGGGCACTTAAGTCAGCAAGATACATCATTGGGTGTATTTCGTATAAAAGAAAAAAAGATAAAGTCAATAATAAAGCCATCAACTAAGTAAGTGTGTTCAGGTGTCTCTGTGTAGCATCACACTTATACTGCATATATGCAGCTGTTCCTTTTTGTCTTTATACTTAGGGACCAATAATAGCAAATAAGACCCCCCACCCCCACCTGGTCTATTGTCTCTGGTCTAAAGGGGCAGTATATCTCCTTGTTCAACATGAGTTTAATGAATAAAGCTTGTGCTGAACATACTTTTAGCCTAATTTAAGAAATCAATGACTTTTTGTCTTACGGCTTGAGCTGAACAGTGTAATTGAAGCTCTATGCCATAAGATTGCTATGGCGTATACAATCATAATGAACTTCTACCTATTTGTAACCCAAGCAGTCACAACAAAGGTGAAGGGAGGGGACTGTTTATATAGAGCTCAGTTACTCTAGGTAAACGGACTGACTGTTAAGATAGTAATTGTAAAAGCAAAGTAACTGAGAAATATGCCTTTTTTTAATTAAAAGAAGAGGCAGATGGTTTACAGCATAAATTATATTTATTTTACTCATGCTGAAAAAAGGTGTGTATGGGTGTATAATGCACCTTTTAATAGAGCCTAAAGTTGGCAAATGACCAACACTCCAGTATCCAACTGATTGGTCCAGGGGCTGCGCAGGATGACACTGTATGACTAGCCATGTATATGTAAGGCCACCTTCCTATTGTTCTGTTTGTTTGGACTATTAGCCTGGATAACACAGTCCAGTCATCCTGATTCCAATAGGATTACAGAAGGGTCAGTCAGCCAACCTGGCACACACATGCACATGATCAGAATGAACAGACTTCATGAATATGTATGACCAGCATTAGATGACCTGTCCAAAATTCCCAAACAATGTCATGCTTTTTAAAATAGTGCAGAGGTTATAAGTGCAGCTTTAGTAAACATTATTTGTAAATGATTCTAACATAAAACACACAGATATGGTCAGGGCTGGTCTATACAGGCTACCTGCCTTTGGAACTAATTAGGTGCCCTAGGTACTTACACACTGCTGTGCGATCCTGATATTATTGCACAATATCTGTCATGGAGACTCCCATAAATACAATACATGTGTAAAGCACACCCAGATGCTAAATTATATAGATTTCTCATTATATTTTGCAGCGCTGAACCTAAGGTTACATAACAATTGGCATACAGATACAGTAGGTAAAAAAGTTTTACATACTCTGACCTACATTCAGTCAGTACATAATAGCTGCATATTAACTGAATTGCCCAAGGCCAAAAGCAATTGCCACTAATAAACAAATCTCTGTCCCTGCCTGTTGGTTAAACCACCACCACCACCTAATATGTGATAGTTGTAACTAAACATAGTATTTCCTTAAACCATTGCTTTGACCAACTGAAGAGCTGTGCAACATATCTCTATCTCACAATGAAGGAGTTTTTTCCTTTATATCCCAATTCTATTTGCTTTTTTCTGTGACCGCTGCTACATAGTGTCATCAGTTTTAAAAGGGTATCTCCACCCAAAAACTGGTTTCGAGTAATGAAGAATAAATTTAATTCCTAGCAACTTTCCAATATATATATATAAATTGAGTGTTGTTAAAATATTTGCATTTGCAGTTGTAATTGAAAGCAGTATCTGTTTATCCCTTTCTGTTGCCTAGGATTGACTGTAAAAACAATATAACAGGAGTCAGTTCTTCTCCAGGCCTAGCTAGCAGCATTGTTGCAGGAGTCAGAGCCATGGGTGTCAAAAATGTAAACAACCAGACAGATACTGCCTTAATTGCAAATACATATATTATATTATATTCTTTCACTGACTTATTATTTGGGTGGAGGACAAGCAAATGGAGTGACCATAAAAGGTTATACAAACAGATGGGTTGATTCTGGCTGGCTATCGAACATTAGGCCCGCAGGCCACATAAGGTTTTTCAAGGAATTCTTATTGTCTCTACCCTGAACAAGGCTTTATAGACTTTTCCTATAGGAAATTAGAGCCCTTCCTTATTGGATCACCAGACACCACATGGAAAAGCTAAATAGCACAGATATAAAGCTATTTAGTACCTTCAGCTTTGTGCTTTATGGTGACAATGCTTTTAAAATCAAAGAGAGACCATTTAGAAGCTTTTCTGCTATTATGTGCTGCCCTCTAGTGCAGGAATACCTATTCTATGAAGGACCTTTAGAGCCTAGTTTAGAAGAGTTTATAATGATTACATTATACAAGAGTACCATGAAGGTGTTTCTTTTAAAACTCGTTGCATAATAAAAGGCAGGAAAGTTTTGTTACTATTTTTCTTTACAATTTGGCCACTTAGGGCCGTGTTTGATTTTGGTATTTTAGTGAATGGGAATCCTGAATACTGGATGTGTGTCTTTTGGAACATGACAGTGCATTAGTCTTCCTTTAAATACCAGATATTGTGGGATTAAATGCACCTGTGACCTTCCTTACTGGACACAGAGTACTGTTTAGCATTCCAATTGCTGAGGAACAGCCCTTTGTAATTCTCTAAACTTTCAGTACTAAAAATTAACTACCATTGTGATTGGCATGAAAGCATAACCAGACCAGTGTCCACTGCGGTTTACTCAGTTTTTTTTTTGTTTCAGCTGTAAATGGTTGTTATGTGTAAGTGTGTGCATCTGATTGACTTCCATTACTGTGAAACCAAATCTAATGCTTTAAATGTAACATTTTTAGGTTGGACTCCGCTTCATGAAGCTTGTAACATGGGTTTTTATGATGTTGCAAAAGTCTTGATAGCAGCTGGAGCAGATGTCAATACACAAGGACTGGATGATGATACACCTCTTCATGATGCGGCCAGCAGTGGGCACAGAGATGTAAGCGTAATATTTTTTATATGGAACTATCTTCTGTAAATATATATGGCCATTTCTCACAGTATTGGTGGCCAACATGGGGCAACAAGCAAATCTTACCATTTATGTAAGGAATTAAAGTGCATGCTTGTGTAAAATCATTAATATTTACCTTTTACTTTAAAAAAAAGTGCACTTAAAAATTTGCAACCATTTTTAGAAACAATTCTAGTAGAGCTTTTGGGAGTGGATCATTAATGGCACATATAGCACTGTTTCACCAGCATGCCCGACATAACCTCCATTGTCTTCTGAGGTTTCGGACGATATTATCGGTGCTTGTATAGCCAGCTTAAGGGCTACTTTCTAGGTGGGAAATTAAATGTGTCCTGTGGGGCCTGGTCTAGCTCATTAACACAAAAAGACCATGCTATGTACGACATCTCTGAAATGGCTCCCTCTGTCTTTCTGTGCCTCTAATGCCCCACCATACTTCAAACTCTGGTAACAGGCAATTATTCAAACTTTGACCTGCCTGTGTCATTTTCAGAAGGCAGTGCAGAGAGAACCCAAAACTTTTTCCGACTTCCTTATTATTTGTTCAGCAAAAGGATATACCTCACTGCTATGAGTGGATTATTCCACAGCTCACATATACCTTGCTCATGATATATGTTGTTACACGATATCTCTTTCTTTCCTGGTTGAAACAGTAAAGTTCAGTCTTCTTCCTCTTACGTGCACTCCCTACTATGCCCTGTTCCCTATTCAGTCTAGGCTATTTTTGACTTGTCTTGTGTGTCTGTACTCAAACATGTCATTTGCTTTACGAGAGAAATCAAAATTCTATTCCTGCTACAGAGTTTTGAGTCCAATTTAAAAATGTTCATTTTACAGATTGTGAAATTACTGTTACGACATGGTGGCAATGCATTCCAGGCCAACAAACATGGAGCACGTCCTGTAGACGTAGCTGAAACAGAAGAATTAGAACAGCTGTTAAAAAGGGAGGTGCCAATCTCTGATGACGATGAAAGTTATTCAGGTTTGAACTGTTTACTGCTGTTTAATTATGTTTCATCTATAGATCTTTTGTTGTTGTAGTGTCCCGTTCTCCATTTATTTTGGAATGTTCTATTCTCTTAATGCAGATTCAGAAGAGCCACAGTTCAATAATCTGTCCAGCGTGGATGAAAACTTAGACTCAGAGGGAGAAAAGGAATCTTTGATTAATGAAAGCAAACATGGTGCAATTAAAGGAACATCTTGCACTTCTGGACTTGATGAATATGAATTTAAAGATGACGAGGATGATGAAGACGACCCAGAAATAAGCAAGATGTTTGACGATAAGCATCTACTTAGGAATGACATTAAAAAGGAAAACACAGAAGCTAGGATGAATGACAGTTTCTTTATAAAGCAGGATAAAGTTGATTTTCCAAAAATGTACAAAAACCGGAAACCAAAGCCTTCTCGCCTGCTATTCTCCAGTTCTGATAGCTCGGATGATGATTTGCTTCCAGATAAAGTCAGTTTGATATCTGAAAGTCTTAATTCTGACATCAGATCTAAGAAGGACTATAGTGTTCTACATGAACAGAAAGAGAAGGGCAAAGTCAGAAGGAAATTGAAGAATCAAAGCAAAAATAAAGAAAATCAGCAAATAAAACAAGAAAGAGACAAGAAAGAAAATATGAAAGTAGTTAATATGGTAGTGTGCCCTAGTTTAGACTCCTTGGACAAGTCCAGAGAAGAGGACATGTTTAGAAAATCCCTTTGTACAAAGGAAGAACCATCCTTACAGTTATTTCAGATCACTCCTGGCAAATCACCCAAACATACTTATACATTAATTGACAAGCAGTCAACACCTTTGAAGCAGGAAAACACAAAAATGTGTGTTTCGCCCCCTGGAGGATCAGAATCATCACTGCAGACTGATCTGTTCCGATATGATCAAAATACTGATGCTGAATATGCAATTGAAAGTTCCAGTTCTTCATTCTCCAAATATAAAGAAAAGAGTAAACATATAAAGGAGTTTTTTATTGATTATGCAGATAAGTCTATATTAAAATGTAAAGAAGAAGGTAAAAGTCCATCATTTGAAGCATCTGAGTGTGTGCCAAAAAAATCTGACAAAGAAGGTAAAGTAGTAAAAAAACACAAAATTAAACATAAAGAAAAGGAAAAAGAGAAGTCAAGAAAAGATCCAGATGTTGAAAATGACAGAACCAAGCATAGAGAAAACAATAAAAACATTCAAAGACAAATAGAATTTGACAGAGAATTCTGGAAAGAAAACTTTTTTAAAACCGATGAAAATGATGAGGAATTTCTAATCATGGATTCAAAGAACAACTCATCTGAGAAAAAAGTAAAACTGGAAAAATCACAGACAAAAGAAGACTGTTCAGTCCGAGAGAATCACATCCCGATAGAGAATGTTAAGGATGAACAAGAGGAGCCATCAAAATTGGATCAAGAAAAAATTCAAAAAGAAGAAAAAGGAAAAGATTGTAATAGTGAAACTGACTGTCTTCATACACCAAAAGAAAAAGACACTAAAATGTTCCCTTTAACTGTATTTGTAAAAGAAGACTCTTTTCCAATTGATAGAGAGATTGACACAGAGAAACCATTTAAGGAAGGGAAAGAAAAAAGTGAGAAACGATCAGCACTGAAGGAGAGGGACTTGGAGAAGAAAAGCATTGATAAAGAGAAGAAAGCAAAATCGGAACACAAATCTGAAAGAGAAAAAGTAGAAATGCCAGAAATCACAGATAAGTCCAAATCACATCTGCAGTCACCAGATAAGCTTCAAAAGGAAAGTGATAAAATTAGAGCATCAGTTATCAGCAAAAAAAACGATGACAAAGAAAAATCAAAAGACAAAAAAGAAAGGAATGAAAAAGACAAGCATTTGGGAGAGCACAAACTTTGCACAGATAGAAAACCCAAACATACTGAAAAAGATTCAGACTCAAGTAGAGCAGATAAAGCTAAACGTAGAGAGAAGGAACTCAGAAAAAAATCAAGGGAAGGGGACTATTCCGCTGGTGCAAGCTCCAAGCATGGTCAAGAAGATCGCAAACAAAGTGGCAACACTGATAGCAGTAAAGTACTTCATGAAAAGCCTGCCGTGGTAAAGGAAAAGCTAAAAGAGGAGCAGCAAAAGGTTCCAGAACATAAGGAGAAAGACAGAAAAGATAAGGAAAAAGACATTGATCGATATAAAGAAAGAGACAAGCATAAAGACAAAACACAGACAAATATACCGAAATTAAAACCTAAAGATTCTGAAGCAGAAAAATGCAAATCAAAGTTGCAGTCAACGAAAGACACCAGGCCAAAAGAAAAAAGGCTGGTCAACGATGATCTTATGCAGACTAGTTTTGAAAGGATGCTAAGCCTCAAAGACCTTGAAATAGAACAGTGGCACAAAAAACATAAAGAAAAAATAAAGCAAAAGGAGAAAGAGAGACTAAAGCACCGAAATAGTGTAGAACTTTCAAAAACAAAAGAAAAACCAAAACATTCACCAACCCCATCCAAAAATAAAGAGTTAACCAGATCAAAAAGTTCTGAACTGTCAGATTTATACACAAAAGAGAAATCCTTGAAAGAGGCCACAAGTTGCAGATCCAATTCAGTTGATGCAAAGAACTTGACAGCTTCAGGAAAGACACTTTTAATTTTAGAAAATAGTAATATAACAAGGTCGCCTAGATCAGAAAGTGAAAAAACAGGCCTTTGCTCACGCTCTGTATCTATGATTTCTGTTGCTAGCTCGGAGGAATCTTGCCATGCAACTGTGACTACACCAAGGCCTACAACAGAATATGACTCAGATTTTGCATTAGAAGGATCTGACTCCCAAATGTCTTTTTCACAGTCTCCATTCTTACCTACTGCCAAGTCACCAGCCACGCATGACAGAGATTTAGACAGCATTGCAGAGTTGCCTGATCGTGTTAAACCACCAGTGACAAATAGACTTCTACCAGGTTATCTCAGGTCGGCTTCTGTAGAAGATGTAAAATTAGTGATCAGTGAATGCAGACCAGTTGTAGAAGTTCGGCGGTGCAGTATGCCAGCTGCCTTGGTTGATCAAACAAAGCCCACACAAACAGTATTGGAAAGTAGTATACCAGAAGTGCCATCCTCTGTAAAAATTACACCAAATAGGTGTGTGTCTCCAAAACCAGAAGTATCGCCTGCATCGGAGAAGGACACTCAGAATAGCACTTATCTTCTTGCAAGCAGCAAAAAATCTTTATCATTTAGCAGGCATGCTTTGGATGCAAATCTCACTAGTCCATCAACACAGACATCTGATGGAAGTTGCCTTTATAGTGGGACAGAGTCACCAGTAACTCATATCGCCACCCCTGCTGCTTTTGAATGTGAACATACAAAGTTGTCTTGCAGTGGAAATGATTCTCCGGTGCTTTCAGAAAACCAGACATGTCAAGAAATGTTAAGTTCCAGACAAGAAAACACACGTCCTGTCATTCAGGAATGCCCTGTTTTACCTCCACAACCACAAAGTAATTTGGTTGTAAATACCGCAGTTTCAGACCCACTCTACTTCTCAAAGACCAACCCACCAATCAGTTCTAAACAAGTACATGCCATTGTCAATGAAGAGCAAACTCATTGTGCCAACTCTAGCTCTGTCAAGATAGAGGACTCTGAATCTGAAGTTAAACTCATTCAAACAGAAGACACGTCTTTGTGTTCTGCAGAATCCAGTGTCAATTCCCAAACAATTGAAAGCATAAAAATTGTACTGACAGATGTTACTGTAGAAGACTTACCAAGTGAGGGTGATGAGGCTATGCAGGTTAGCACAGAGGTAAATACAGACATTTCTTTATGTAACCCAGAGGGAATTGAACTGGAGAACATAGCTGACAGTGATTCCGCACCAAAACAAGACAAATCCATTACAGAAAATACAGCTTCGTCTGCACTAATTAACGTTAAATGTGACACTGATATAGTTCAAGGTTGTGAAACTACAGAAATAACTAAAGATAACCCTGACCAACAAGTCATTCCTCAGTCAAGTTCTGCACATACGACTGAATCTCCTAAAACGGAGCAACCGCAGTATCCCTTATCTGCTTTCGAAAGCCCACTCCCTCAGCTAGATCAAGATATGCAAAGTTTTAGCCAGCCTGCCAAGATGGAGGCAGAGGAGAATACAGAGGAAAAGGCAGAGCACCAAGAAATTCCACAAAGAATTACTAGAAACAGAGCCAATATGTTGGCTAACCAGAATAAGCAGGTCCAAACAAATTATTCTCATTCCTCTGATAAGGAAACTGTTGAGTCTCCTGTGTCTTTGAGAGGAAGGATACGACTAACAGAAGAAGATGATGTGCAAGTGCATCACCCGCGCAAGAGAAAGATGGCTCGTGTTCCTCAGCCGGGGCTTGCTAATTCCTCTGTAATGCAAGCAAAGGAAAAAACCCAGCAATCTCTAGCAGCAGTAGTTGACTCACTGAAACTGGATGACATCCAACCATACCAATCAGAGAGGGCAAATCCATACTTTGAGTATCTACATATAAGAAGGAAAGTAGAGGAAAGACGTAAAATGCTGTGTAGTGTTATACCGCAAGCACCACAGTACTATGATGAATATGTGACATTCAATGGATCATACCTTTTGGATGGAAATCCTTTCAGCAAACTCTGTATTCCAACTGTAAGTCAACATATACTGCTTTATAAACATATATATCTATTTTAATGCCGTTTTTTTCTTCCGCTGCAGAGAAGATCCCAAGGATATATGTACATAAGTTTTTGAAATGGGAGGGCTAGTGCCTTATTCTTTTATGTGCTTAAGTTCTCCTTTAATAGCTGCAGTACAACTGTTCACTAGTTTCAGATGGTTTTTCAGCCATTTCCCCAATATTCTGTAGGAGACCACAAGAGGGTTCAGTTCCAACATAGCTGAGCATAACTACAGGTATAGGTGTGGAGATGCTTAATATCAATGTTACCTTGTGATTGTGCACTGAATAAAGTGTCTATGTTTAGTTTGGGAAGCAGATTGCTGCCGGCCTAGAGTGTTGCCATAGAACACATTTGTCCTCTGTGTCTTTCGTGTGCACCAGAGACAGGCACCACCTTTTGCAACATTCCAACCACAGAATGGTTCCTGTCTACAGCTCTCATTTGCAGTGTTATCAGAAATACCTAGGAAAGTGGTGCACTTATCTACAATCAAAAATTCCTATAGGACTGTGAAGGTTTTATCAAAGACTTAAAGGGACAGTAACACCAAAAAATGAAAGTGTATAAAAGTAATTACTATATAATGTAATGCTGCCCTGTACTGGTACAACTGGTGTGTTTTCCTTAAAAAGACTACTATAGTTTATATAATAAAGCTTCTGTGTAGCAACGGGGGCAGCCATTTACAGGAGAAAAGGCACAGGTTACTTAGCAGATAACAGATAAAACCCCATTAGGGCTCTGGCACACGGGGAAATTAGTCGCCCGCGACAAAACTCCCTGTTCGCGGGCGACTAATCTCCCCGAGTTGCCTTCCCCTGCCATCCCACCGTCGACAATGTAAGTCGCCGGTGGCATGGCACACGCGGCGGCGCGATTTTGCGCAAATCAACGAAAAAGCCTCGCAAGTCTTTTTCGTCGATTTCCCGCGCTGCTGCATGTGCCATCCCACCGGCGACTTACATTGTCGCCGGTGGGATGGCAGGGGAAGGCAACTCGGGGAGATTAGTCGCCCGCGAACAGGGAGTTTTGTCGCGGGCGACTAATCTCCCTGTGTGCCAGAGCCCTTATATTCTACAAAGCTTATCTGTTATCTGCTATGTGCCTGTGCCTTTTCTCCTTTTTCCCAGCTTCAATGGCTGCCCCCGTGTTGACATAGCAGCTCATTTATACAGTATAAACTATAGTAGCATTTCTGTTGCAAACTTACCAGTTTTACCAGCGCAGGACAACTGTACATTATATTTTAATTACTTTAAAAAACACTTTCATTTTTTGGTGTTACTGTTCCTTTAAACCTTGACACTTGATTGTAATATCTCTACAAGATTTACATATATATAAATCATATTGTGATACTGCATGGGTGATGTATTTATTGTGACTGTCTCTTGTTCCATCCTTTCTCATAACACAGCTGGCCTATCAGGCTTTGCTGTTATTTGTGACAAATAGAAATGCTTTTGTTGAATTTCTGTATAACCGAGCTGTAGTGAGCCAGATTTGACTAAGGTTTATTATATATATACACATATATATATACATACATACAGCACATCTGTTGAAAATGCATTTTGCCCAGTTTTAGTAGAAATATCTATAGGTTTTGGTTTTATGTTGTACTAAATCCCTACTTTTTCAACATGAGTGCAGTGAACTTACATTTTTCATGCATACCAATGTATGTTGTAAGTGATCACAGGAGCACACAGCATTTGCATCCATAGACTTCAACTTTGCTTTGCTGTACAAAGCAACTTTGATGCATGCTGTTACAATATGCTGTGATTTTTTATTTGCAACTTTTCTCTCTTTTACTAAACACTGCACGTATTTTTAAAGTCTAAATTAAAGTTTGGGAAATGTTATCAATGAGTTATACTGTTTTTTCCAGATTACACCTCCTCCATCTCTCTCAGAACCACTGAAAGAGCTCTTTCGACAGCAAGAGGTTGTAAGAATGAAACTTCGGCTACAGCACAGCATTGAAAGGGTAACCGTTTCAAACAATGTATCTTCTTTCATTCTATCCAAGGTGTACTGCCTCTGTAGTCATTGTATTAACCAGCTGGATACCTCTCATAACTGCAGACAGATAGGCAAAGATAGAGAGATAGGTAGGCAGGCAAAGAGAGAGAGAGATAGACAGACAGACAGACAGACAGTAGTCAGATAGGGATATATAGATATGTAGTCAGATAGGGATGGATAGATTGGGCAAAAGTATGTCAGTAAAAATTGTAATACATTCCTACAAGTAGGGGGATATATTTTGTATTTCCAGAAATGGCTGAATAGTGCCTTACAAATACACACAAAACTCTTTACATTTTTGATGTTACCGACCCTTTACTTTAAAGTCTCAAAGCACTGGGACAACAAAGCAGGGATGCACCAAATCCACTTTTTTGGATTCTGCCGAAACCCTGAATCCTTTTTAAAGGATTTGGTCCAATACCGAACCCGAATCCTAAACTTCTGTGTTTACATGACAAAAAGTCACATGCCTGAATACCGAACCGAATCCTGGATTCAGTGCATCCCTAAACAAAAGGCAAATATTATTGGTGTGGGAGTGTAAAAGAAACTCTCCTGCTATTTAAATGTACCAGTCCTCCATATGCAGATAGGCATAAATTTCATCCTTACAGAAAAGAACCTGTTTTATGTTGCTGCACTCCCCCGCTATCATGAAAGTACATTTGCTTAAACCATGTGCTGTTTTTTTTTTTTTATTTGTTTTTCTTTGTCCAATTAGGAGAAGCTCATTGTGTCTAATGAGCAGGAAGTTTTACGTGTCCATTACAGAGCAGCAAGAACCCTGGCCAACCAGTCTCTTCCATTCAGTGCATGCACAGTGTTGCTGGATGCAGAGGTGTATAATGTTCCACAAGAGTCTCAGGTAAGTTGGGGCGGATATATTTTTACAGAAGTAAAAGAACCACTGGTTATATATAACATGTCCATGTGTAGAACATCATACTGTCTGTGTCAGCCATAACCACCTATAATTTTCATGGGCTGAACCTACATCAAAAGTCCTTGAGATTCTAAACATACTTCCTCTGCTCCAAGGCAAATGGGGTGTTCCACTACACAGCCATCAGGTAGAAAACGGCTGTGGTCCAAACACCTTGATTTCTGCTACTGTGTGGGAATCGCTGTGCCGTAACCACACTTAGTGCTGTGACAGACGGGGAGATTAGTCGCCGTGCGACAAACCTTCCTTGTCGCGGGCGACTAATCTCCCCGAAATGCCATCTCACCGGCAAGAATGTAAGGACAAGGGAGGTTTGTTGTGAGGTGATTAATCTCCCTGTCTGTCATAGCCCTTAGAGGCAATCTTTCATTCCGAAATGCTCAGGCGAGTTGTTTGAGCAGTGACCTATCTGTCTATCACTGCTACAGGTACTTTAGGCAGTGCATTTCTCATTGCTAAATATCAGATGGTGACTAGGAGAGAGAGGAATATTGCCAACACGGTATGCTGCCACTGCCCTACTTTCTATTTTTAGTAAGGACTGAGCTTTCTTTTCCATATATCATTTAAGTATTAAATATTTTTATATTTTTGGAGGGTAGGTGAAAACAACCATTGACCATCAAAAATTGTGGTGAAAGCCTACAAAATCCAATCTGCCAAGCAAAAAGTAATTTTACCATGCTCAGATGTACTATTGGCTTCCACCGACCAGTTTTATCTAGTGTTCATTTGCAAATGTTGTTTCTGCTATAATCCTGGTTTTGTTTCCTTCTGTACAGACAGAAGATGGTAAAGCATCTGTACGAGATCGTTTTAATGCAAGGCAGTTCATGTCTTGGTTGCAAGATGTTGATGAAAAATTTGATAAACTCAAAGTAAGTTTATCTGTGTGTATTTTTATACCTGTGATATTTCAGTGCTGTTTGAAATGAAATGTAAAAATTACATTCATTTCTTAAATTATGGGAAGAGAGAAAGGAGTGATTGGGAAAAAAGTAATTTTCTATTACCTGTTTATATTGACAAAATATGGAGTTTTATAACTAAAAGAATAGGCAGAATACAGTACAAATCAATGAATTATGAATGGGGTTAAATGAAGTTTTAGAAAAGTATTGAATTAATACACTATAAAAGGACACTTCCCCCGTTTCTGTTTATGGATAGTACTTTCGTGTCACTGATAAAGAAACAGATTCTAATGAAATAAAATGTTATAGATATAAAGTCATATCCTACCTTACGAATGCCTTTTTTTGTTTTCAGACATGCCTTCTCATGAGACAACAGCACGAGGCGGCAGCGCTAAACGCAGTTCAGAGATTGGAGTGGCAGCTCAAACTCCAGGAACTTGATCCCGCCACATACAAATCTGTCAGCATATACGAAATTCAAGAATTCTCTGTCCCCTTAGTGGAAGTCAATGATGATTTTGAACTGACACCTATATGACAAAGTCACATTCTGCAGCTGTTTAAAAGACTTCCTCAGTAAGCAAGGCTGCAGAAGTTGGATCATCTACTGCAATTTAGGGAGGCCATGCCTCTTCCGAACATAAGCACTGTTTCTCTAAGGATGTGGGAAGGTCAAGCGAGTTACAGAGCACACAGCCTTCAGGTCTTTTAGCAACCCAAACCCTTGCATGTGCAGATGCAGGAATTTCTATCATTTATACAAGGCCTTTTTTTTTTTTAATAGCACAAAAATTGTGCTATTAAGTTGCCTGATCCCTGTACATTGCGCTTCTATGGGCTCATCTGCAGCGCAGGAAGCTGCACAAGAACGGGTACAAACAGAGTTAACTTCAAGATGCACAATTAAGTTGCACATTAACCCCCAGCTCTTAGTGGTCCTTGCAGTGTTTTGCACGCCAGCATATGGCATATGTCCTGTTAAAGAGCTTCATTGCTTCTACCACACCCAGTGCCACAGGAATCTACAGAAGCGCAATGGAAATGCTACCCCTGCTCTCCAACAAGACTTGCCTGTCCACAAGGAGATACTGTAAAAAGACTAATGCTCTGAAAACGAAAGTGCTCTAAACCCTTTACATTGTTGGAAGAACTCCGCATGTACTTTGAACAGATGTAATATTGTCTTATTTTAAAATAACTTATTTTATATATAAAATGTGCATTTGTACATAGTATTGTAAGTAATTGTTGAAATTGTACAAATCCTAGATATTTTATGTGTAAACTGTTTTACGTCGGATGTTTTAATGGACCAAAGTTGTCTTTTGTTTTTATTTGTAAAGTGATGTATGTGTCAGTGTTGCAAGTACAGCATGATCAGAACCCGGAAAAGTCCGACTACAAGGTATTGCATGCTCCACTCTTTTACTACAGTGACTATATTAACATTTGTTTAACCCTCTGAGTGCCACCAGGAGCATGCATCATGCTACAGTGTCCAATGGCACTAGGAGGGTTAAAGACCCCAAAAGGAATTTAATTTTAGCCTGCTGCCGATAAAACTTCATGCAGATTATTTTTTTGTTTAAACCTTTGGAAAAAAAAAAAAGAAAAAAAAGGAAAGATACTTGTTAGACATTGGACTCAAGTTGGCCTATTTTTAAAAAGCCGCCTTTGAATGAAATTCTAAAAATGTAAATGGTCTATTTTAATATTTACTTAAAGTTTGTATATAGTTCTGTAAATATATTGTTTAATAAATTTTATTGGTCATGTTCAGAAAGTAAATGTGTTTTGTGGTTTTGTTCTTGGCAACGTTGGTTATACAAGCCTTTCCACCTGCTGCATAAGTTTGACGTTTATACATTAAAGGAGAAGAAATGTCATTTTGGCATTTTACTGCCAATAGATTTGCCACATTAGTGTCACCTAGAACAATATATTTATTCTGCAAAAAACTTTACCATACCTGAGTGAACAGGCCTAGAAGCTCCCTCCATTTGTTTAAGATTGCAGCTGCCATTTTAGCTTGGTCTTCATAGCTTCCTGCTGCAGTTTAGCTCAGATTACACATTCCTATGGGTGGGGGAGTGAGTTTTATGAATTCTTATGGGGGAGCAGGAGAGAACTGGGCAGACTCTGGCCCCAGGAATGAAGGATTTTTCTGAGAAAGGAAGTCTGATACCTAAGAACATGTTTACACAGAAACGCTGTCAAAAAGAAACACAGAATTTCTTGTCTCTTTTTTTGTATTTATATAGACCTTTCTGATAAAGCTTACTTAGTTTTTACCTTTCCTTCTCCTTTAAAGGGGACATATTGTGTACAAAACAATACTGTGCTACTCATCTAAATGAGTACAATGGGCCAGCGGCACTCAGCACACTACACTGTAGGACAGGAACCAATCAGCAGCTAGGCTGACCTGATAGGAAATTGAAGTCTGTCTTTGCTTGAGTGACTGCAGGGCTGTGATTGGCTATCCCTCTCTTACTGTGCTTCTGGCAGGGACTGTGAGGACACACCCACCCATCATTTAAAACAGAGACCTGAGAGGATCTACAAGGAGCTCCAATAAAGGGGCCATGTCTAAAGGCAGTATTAATATTTAGATCAATGTGCAACCAGCACCATATATTCATAATTGCCTACAAGAGAAGAGTTATTGTTTTGTTTATCCTATATGTCTCCTTAAGAGAAAGTTAATTTTGAGCAAACTGATTATCATATAATAGTAATAGTTACCATATGGGCTTGCAGTCATGTCCCAATGTGCCTGATGTAGGTTCATGTGCATAACTGCTGTGTTGGAGGTGAATCTTGTTCAGTCACCGTAAAGTATTCCAGCACAGGGAAGGAAGCACCATGCATGTTACATATTCATATTGTAAGTGCAGGGCAGGCTAGAGACAGAAAGAGAAATAAAGGAAAGCTGCAAGCTATAGTAGTCAAAACCATTTAAAAGGCCCTCTGCTGCAGTAAAGGCAAGGGAGTGTATCTATTAAATTATGGCCGATAAAAGGTTTCAAATCAAAAGGCTAGATATAAAAACTAAAGAGCAGAACTGCTGTGCGGAGCTTGGGGTACATGGATAAAGGAGCCAAGGGGATAAGGGGAGCCTGCAGAGACAAGAACAGGGAAACACAAGAAAAGAGAGAACAGGGTATAACAGCAGTGCATAAGAAAGAAGAGAAGAGATAATAGTAGCTAAATAGATAAAGGGGATCTCGAGACAGCAAAATAAAAGGAAGACCTGATAAAATGGATGGAGCACAAGAGAAATAAAATGGCATAGAAGATGGTATTGGGGTTGTGGGGGTAGGGTAAAACACGAGGAGAAACTGTACTTATATCAGGATATATTTGTCCAAAGCATTTAATTAGGCTGTTGATTTGCTTGCTTGTTTCCTTCTGTAACAATGCTATGGCTTGGGGGTGGCAGGGTCGAGAAAATATTCAGCATCTAATGGGGCATGAGCCAACAGAGTCTAAAAACCCCTGGTCTAAAATAAATGATTGCTGTTACAGTAAATAAAAAACCTTGTTTATCTTTCTATAAACAGTGGGCATCTGAAGAACTATCCACAATATACATTTTGTAGTGCCTTTTATTACATAACCCCCTCAAATATAACAGCCTTGCTGTTTTCTTTTTAATAAGTCCCAGATATGTAGCAAGATATGTGGGGCTTGGGGGCTTAACCTTTGCCTGTCTGAAGTTCAACAAATAAAATGGTAAGCATTAGATCAGGAATGTTCAGAAAAAAAGAACATAAGAGAAAAGTATAGATGGAGGAGACTGGAAAGAAGAGGAAAATTGGTACAAAAATGAAAAATCCAAAAGGAAGGAAAAAGGTAAAAGAATATCAAGAACTATAAGCAGTAGCTGGGGCCAAAAATCAAACAGAGCATTCTCTAATTAGGATTTATGGTATGGCATATCAGTTTTTCCTAAAAAAAAAAAAAAATGACTGGGTCACCCCACATTCTGTCTGTGTGAATTATGTAAAAAGGAGTTTATAGAAAAGCGGAGCACAGGAGAACTTAAAAATAAAAACATATTTATTTCATCAATTAAAAACAAGACAGAGCATATTCACCTCCTGGCTTAACGTGTTTCGTGGTTATACCACTTCCTCAGAAGCCCAAATTGTGACCCCCCTTCATTTGTTTAAATAGATAGAAAATACACCCATTCTCAATTGGCAATCTGCCATTAACCCCTAAAGTGCAGAGAAATACAGAAAAAAACTCACATGAGGAAAAAAAACCCTGTATATATAAAAACATAAAGAACACCCACTAGGGGTAATGTTTCATTGTTTCATGAAACATTACCCCTAGTGGGTGTATGAAATAAATATATGTTTTTATTTTTAAGTTCTCCTGTTCTCCGCTTTTCTATAAACTCCTTTTTGCAATTTTGGCCCTATCGGGGGCGGCGTATAAGCGTGGTAGCACGGAACAACTTATTGTAGCAGGCTATCCTGGTGAGTGCTCCCCTCTTTTTCTTCTGTTTTGTGTGAATTATGTGCAAATCAGGCTCTTCTCACATTCAAATGCATTAATATCACCACTGCTGGGGCTTTCATCTAATTCACTCCCTGTTTGTTAATCCACATACTGGCTTTGTGGCATCCTCTCATAAACTTCCATCAGTCAGGCGTTCTTTTATTAGCCCTGTCAGTGCCAGAATATTTCTTCTCTCCAATACCATGACTTTTGTGCTACCTTTAACTTGTATTTTATTCCTCTTGCAACCCACCTGCATTTCAGCAGCGCGTAAAAACACAATCCCCCATATGTAATAAGAAGTTTGCTTTTAAACAGATAACCAGTAAATAGTACTTGCTGGGTTACTGCCCCTGAGCAAATGTAGTGCCTTTTATTACATAAACCCCTCAAATATTTGTATTCCTTTTCTTGGGCATATTTGCCCAAAGCATTTAATTAAGTTGATATGTGTGCTTGTTTCCTTCTGTAACAATGGGGGTTTGGGGGTGGCAGGGTCAAGAAAATATTCAGCATCTAATGGGGCATGAGCCAATAGAGTTTAAAAACCCCTGGTCTTAAAGAAATCATTGCTGTTATATAAAAACCTTGTTTATCTTTCTATAAAAGGTGGGCATCTGAAGAACTATCCACAACATACATTTTAAGGCAAACATTGTTTTCTTTTTGAGAAGTCCCAGATATTTAGCAAAATATGTCGGGCTTTGCGGCTTAACCTTTGCCTGAAGTTAATCAACAGAAATAATGGCAAGCATTGGATCAGGAAAAGATAACATCAGAAAAGTTTAAATAATTAGTGCTAATACCCTTTTGTTTTATATCCCACTACATAATGACAATAATACACTTGGTTTCCCCATAGCAATAACACCACATCCCTGGCACAGCTACTGCATTGCCTACAGAGCGCCCTGTGATTGGTCAGCTATCAAACTGCCCCATGTACTTTACCTGTGGGCAATTGTTTACAACAGAAATATCCTTATAATGATTTTATTATTAACAAAATGTCCCAGAGCAAGTTGCACTGCACCCCCTCAGAAACACAAGCTATAAGAATTCTACAATGTTCAATGCTCACCATTACAGCAAACCTCTTCTTCTAGCTTTTGTCTCCTGCAAGTGAAAGAAAGGAGTCGTTGTTAACCTTTGTGTCCATTTTGCAAACAAGTGAACCATCAGGGATGCCCTGGAGCTTTGCTAATCACATGTTTTCCTAAATGAGCTCCTCCCAGTTGGCTGTTTTCTTGACCTTTAACCCCAGTTCTTCATTTGCACTTGAGCAAACTTGGTCTTGCAAAGGTGAGCATGCTCAGTAAAACAGCAACAAATGTATTTCATTTTACACACACTTACATATATATTACTCTATGCGACCAATTAAACTATTTTATAGTGAATAATGTACCCCCTATTGTAAAATACAAGGATATTTTAAGTCATTGAGGAATTCCATGACCATATAAAGGCATGAGGCTTTTATACAGGTGACTTATATTTTATAACAGGGGGTACATTATTTATTATAATACACAAGTTTCAGTGAGTCATGTGGCAAAAATGACATCACTAAGCACCAATTATAACAATAGATGATATCACTAAACACTTTTGATAACAATAAAATGTACATGATATTCATGGCTCTTGTGTATTATGTACAGGTATCTGACCCCTTATCCGGAAACCCGTTATCCAGAAAGCTACGAATTACGGAATGCCCGTCTTCCATAGACTCAATTTTAAGCAAATAATTCAGAATTTTAAAACTGATTTCCTTTTTCTATGTAGAAATAAAACAGAACCTTGTAATTGATTCCAACTAAGATATAATTAATCCTTATTGGATGCAAAACAATCCTATTGGGTTTAATTAATGTTTTATTGATTTTTTAGTAGACTTAAGGCATTGAGATCCAAATTACGGAAAGACCCCTTATCCGGAATACCCTTGGTCCCGAGCATTCTGGATAATGGGTCCTATACCTGTATATATTTTCAACATTATATAAATGTTCAGTACACTATAGCTTCTGCACAGGGACCATATATATCAATGTATGTGTTTATTCAGGACAGTCCCAGGGGCTATGATGGCCATACATGCACCAATATAATCGTACAAAAATACTTTGAACAATTTTTGGACTGTGTACCAAGACAATTGGTCATTTAGTTCATTAGAAAATTTCAGTCAGATTACAGTAAAATCAGCACATGTATTGTGTATCTGATTATATACTTGGGGGACCTACAATGCATTTCCCGGACATAACTTTCATATGATTGGTGTCTGCCAATTATATCACGTTTAGAACATCCTCCGATTTGTTATTTTTAGGGCTTTATCCTACAATTTCAGTCTGAATGTTAGTTTTAGATTGTCACATTTAAACTTACAATCTCTATCCGAATGTTCGTTGGAAGAAGACTAAAATCAGAACGTGTATGGCCACCTTAATTCTCATCTACTGGCTCCAAGTGACAGCTATTCAACTGACAAACTATTCCAGAAGAGCAAATATTAACACGTGTGGCCAACTCTAGGAAACTTTTATGATAGAAGAAAAGTACTTTAAACCTAACATCTAAATGGCCAATTTAGACTTGGCCTTGACCCTGCAGTTTTCTCCACAGATAAGACTGTATTGCAAGATCTCGCAATTTAAGCTCCCTATTAAATTCATTCAAAACACACTATGGCCAGTTTTTTAACAGGAGCCAGTAAACATACCTATATATTCTTGGGGTGTAAGAGGAAACTGATGCAGAGAAACCATACAAAGTGGCTGTAGATAGTGCCCACAGCAAAACTGTACTCAAACCCCCAGAGCTACAAGTCAGTACTGCTAATAAATGAACCATCATGCTACCTATACAGGTATGGAACCAGTTATCCAGAATGCTCAGGACCTGGGGTTTTCCGGATAAGGGATCTTTCCATAATTTGGATCTCCATAACTTAAGTCTGCTAAAAATCATATAAATATTGAATAAACCCAATAGGCTTCTTTGGCCTCCAATAAGAATTAATTATATACTAGTTAGGACCAAGTACAAGGTACGGTTTTATAATTACAGAGAAAAAGGAAATAATTTTTAAAAGAATTATTTGCTTATAATGGAGTCTATGGGACACAGGCTTTCAGTAATTCTGAGCTTTCTGGATAATGGGTTTCCGGATAAGGGATCCCATACCTGTATTAGTAAAACTGGCTTTTTTATTACAGATGGGATTCATTACTAGAAATCTGTTATCCAAAAAGCTCCAAATTAGCAGAATTATAGTATAGAGATTCAAAGTACAAAAAGATCCCTTATCTGGCAAACCTCAGGTCCCAGGCATTCTGGATAGCAGGTCCCATACCTGTATCTGTAAATTTTGGAGCAGGAGGGGTGTAATGCCTGAATGCTGCCAGGTTAAGGCACTAAAGCAGGCAATACACAGGCTGATGTGAGCTGCTGGCTTGGCCCCTCCAGGCTGAGTGGGCAGCTTAATGGACTGTGTAGGGGCCAGACATCTGTCTGGTATGTTAGACGCTATCGACCTGTTGATGTGGTTCTCTCACTATGAGTCTGCATGGGTCTTTATTATGATCTGATCTTGGGCCCATGAGAATATCTTTTAAGCAGGACAGTACACAAGATATCTTACATTCATATGAAATATGGGTATGGTACAGGTGCAGTTTATTGGCAATTCAGTCCCTGCTGGTCAGTGACACATAGAACTATACATATAGCAGTAGTCAGGCTACAGTAAAATGGCAGAACTGAGAAGGAGAAGGTGCTGGGGAGAGAAAAAGCCAGTTGTGCCTCTTTAGGAGAATGGAAAAGAGAAAGGGAGGGGCTCTGGAAAGTGGCTGGAAGTTTTTGTGTGAGCATATTGGGGGCTGGGATATCCCTGCTCCTCCTTCTCCTTCTCTTCCACACGCCATCAAGGTCTGGGAGTGTGCACTGAGCTGCATAGCTGGGCTCCTGCTCTCAGGGAAGGAAGTGTGGGGCAGCCCAGGGCTTACAGAACTGCTGCAGCAACTTCCCATTCACAGGTAAGCGCCTGGCTGGGCAGCCCCCATGGCAGGGGAAAAACATCTGCTTGTTGGGCTGTTTATTTCTTTTAGCTTTTTGTGTTTCTGAATTTCTGTGTGAGGGAAGCACAGACCATCATCATCATCAGATGCCTGTATAATCATACCTCCAGCACTGGCAGCTTAAAGTCACCAGAGCCCATTCTGTAGCCAGTTTGTAGAAAGTGTGTGACTGATGCCTTGCATTAACCCCTTCTAGTCTCTACTTCTACTATTCTAGTTAAGCTAAGTGCGTTTTAACCCATTGTGTACCAATATATCAACCTGTAACATGTTGCACCTTATGCTCTCCCGCATTCGGATTTATGTTTGCAACACAAGTAACTGCTGACACAAGATTTTTATGTTTCTCTATTATATTTTCTCTGGTGTGACCTTTAGCACCTTTAGATGTGTGATGGTGTAAGCCTATATGCACTCCCATCATTCTCAGTCAGTCTGAGGAAGAAGAGATCTGCACTTCATCAGCAGACAGGAGGCCACAGTTCAGTTTCTACTTGGCTAAAGCTACATCTTAAAGGGACATTGTGCTGACCAGTAATCGATTCTAAAAAAAAACAAGTGTTTTGTCAAACTTTTCACAAAACAGGTCTACTCACCTGCTAGACAGACATTCTCCCTTTCATCAGGATAATTAGATTATTTAAAAGCATTGTTTCGTTAGAGACTTTGCAGCCAAAACACAGTATGGCAGCTCCCTCTCATGGAAATAAACTGTGTAGATAAATAAGGCTCCCTCTGGCAAAAAAACAAACTATATTTCACAGAGCATTTATGGAAAGTGAACCTTAATTACAGTCGAGGCATGTCTTGCCCCCTCTCTAATTAACAGCTTATATCTCATCATCTGCACTGTTGGGCCTTGTAGCGCTCATGTATTTAGTTTAAGAGCTATGTTCCATAGGTTATCAAGCATGAAACCTATACAAGTGTGGAAAAATGTATTTGTGTTCATTATGTTTAGTTCCTTTTTTAATTCTAAGCATCTAATGTACAATAACGACAACTGTTCAGTAGTTTAAAAGTAATGTGTTAATGTATTTGCCACTGAAAGCAGTATCTGCCTGGCTGTATATATATCTGTACTCTGGTACCAACTACTAAAACAGTCTTGGAGGGACGTGAATTCTGCTACAAGCTTTGGAGCCAAAGCTCAGAGAGGGATAAACAAATAATCAATAGTCTGATGTCTCAGGCTCTCCTACCCCTTTTGTGATTAGCTGGCCCTAGGGCTGACCATTCAAATTGGTCACATTTGTTACTTGTCACCTTTTATTGTTTCATTGTTATAGAGTTGTATAATGGGTTCTTCAAAATCTGAAATTACATACCAAAAGGACAGACTGCTGCACTTCAGCCACAGTTAGACTACAATTTCCAGAACTCTTAAAGTGCATGGTGAGGGATGTAGTTCAAAATATCACTGTGTGGGGTAAGAAATCTATAAATGGAATTAAAATGTCATATGATATTTGGCATAAATGGGCATTTTATTCTACTCCGACACTATTTGACAATAATATAGCAAAGTCACTTTTGTGAATTCCCTAAGGCTCCCCCAGGTTGTACATCTTTATTTCTATGCTAAATGCGTTGCTGGAACCTGCTGCAGACAAGCAAAAAAAGCAGAGCTCGTTACCTTTTATTGACTAGCGTTGCCTTTAAAGAAAGTAAAAACAATTGGCACTGTTTAGGGCTAGAACAATCCTACTCCACCCAATATGTTAAAGAGGTGGCTGTCAGGTTGAATGTTCTTTTTGCTTATCTGATTGGTGTTAGTAGGGACAAAACCTGCCTCAAGATAGGATTTCCTGAAATCTCTGCTTGTTGCTGGATAATGAGACCCTTACTTGCTACAGACTCACCCAGTGACTGCAGTCGGGCTGAAGGAAAGTGCCACTCCCAGCATGGCTGCTGTATGTGCCACAGCTACAGGGCAGCAGGGTTAATATGCCTGGTGTTCTGCTTTTCAACTAGTGTGTTCCTATATAACACAATGGGAAATGCTCCCCTTATGTCTAGAGTTTATTAGATTTTTAGCTTGATCGCTTCTGATCCTGTTTAATAGATAACTCTATCAGGTTTCCAGTTTTTTTGCAATTTTGCATTTGTTTTGTCTTTTAAAGGCAGGTAACTTTGAAAATGTCAAATTCTGTGCGTTCTCGAGAAACATAGACTAGTGTATAAGCAACAAAAAATTCTTTGTAGCAATGCAAGCTGCCATACTGGGCCATAGGGCCTTTGTATAGCAAATCACAGATCAACTATGGCACGTAAGTGCTGACAAAAAGGGGTGTAATGTAATGAAACAGTAGATATTTGGTGGTGCCCTGGACACGTACTAGTGATTGTTCTTGTATATAATCATGGCTGCTGCTGTTAAGGAATATTTTATCTTCAATCTGTAAATTCTTATAAAGTATTTTCACTGTTTATAATATTCATTATTACAAACATTACCATTTTAGACATTTATTAACCTAATAATGGTAGGCGGCGGCTTACTTTTCAGTGGCAGAGAAAAGTCATCTTCATATGTAAATGCAGCAAAGGCAGGTCTAGGGTTCAAAATAGATTGTCATTACTGCTTTCTATGGCAATATGGCAACTTCCACATATCTCTTATGCCTTTTGTTTGCTTGTTTTTGCTATCTGGTTACAGTCAGAAAAATGACTTGCAAAAAAAAAAGATGACAAAAATGATTAGGACTATTGGCAGCTGTATCCCCGTAGTCAGAGACATACAGACTCTTCCAATCTACCTTGCTGTCTGTAGACCAGAATGGGGTATCGGCCAGGGTGAGCATTAGACTCCCAGCTCTTCTTTACATCTTGCAATGTTTAGATTCAGAAGAAAACAATGTAGTCATCTATGTGTATAACTAGCAGTTCAGCCTGTTGGCAGATCAGGTCGATACCCAGGAGAAATGGCCAATGTATGACCAAATAAAGGGCAGTATCAGAGTTACAGGATAGGGGTGATCCTGGAAAGATTGGATCTTGTGCTCAAAAGAAACCCAATGCCAACCAATGGATCACAACAAGGTCTATCCAAACCCATTGATAGACAACTGCCCTATGTGGTCCTCTCCTGACAGGAATTTCACATCTGGCCAACTTTTGTCTGAATATTGGTTGGGCAGGCATTCATTATGCCTCAGCACACTACCAGGTTCTGCATTATGTCCCTGGCACATATTGTGTTGTGCCTTTAATAATGTAGATATTTCTATAGAACGGAAACCAGAAAGGTCAGTAATATTACATGTATTTCTTATTGTTCTGTGAAAGCAAATGAATCATCATGGGAAAGTTATAGGCTGAGGGCCACCATGGTCCATTCTAGTGGTACAGGCTGCCAGTAGTGTGGCCCAGGCTTAAAATAATAAGCCATTTCTTGACCAGTTCTGGGACAGCAGGACAGCTCACATTGGTGCAGCTTTGCACTAGTGTGGGATTTGTGGACTTGCCAGGGCATGACATTGTTGGTTGTTAGGTAAATGGAAGACTTGCAGCTTATGGACATGCAGAGAATATGAAAATCCAGCCAATGGAATGTAAAGGTGGAACCCTTCTGATGGAGATCCTGTGCTTGCCCCTGGAGATGAATATACCTGTAATATGATCCATAACTGCGTGAGTCATTATGGCACAAGAATGCCCTGCGTACTTCTGAGAAGCATAATGATGTGTAGCTCATTGTTTTATGTGCACTATACACAGGCCTGTCTTTAACTGTGATGGGGCCGGGGGCTACAATATTTAAAATATGGTAAAGGGGCTATTGCCACCTCTCTTTCCTACTATAAGATAGAAATGGACCACTAATGCCTCAGTTCAGGACTGGTACCACTACTCAATAACACAGTCTTAAAACAAAGTAGCCCCACACGTTTCTGCCAGTGGGCCACTAAAGATAAAAATATAAGTCAGGAGAGTCTAAAATGTTGGCTTTTTTTATATTGACGTTTTTTACAAAGCGTCCTGTTTTAGACAGTTTGCCCTGCAGGTTGCACCCGAAGCTGCAGATCTTTGCACTCCTAAAATAGTGGAAATGCCAAATGGCCAGGATCAGTAAAATATTTCTCAGCTTTAAGTTCTCCTTATTAATTGCAGCTTACTAACTCAGAGATTGGATCCAGACACCTTGGGTGCACTCACTGACAAATCCATTTGTGTTTATTTCTAGTGCTGCTGGGACACATCGCTCTTTGGTGGCCAAGTATGAAGCCCTCTCTCCTACCCATTCCAGCAGCAGCTCTGCTCCTCTGCTCTTTATGGATTTTGCCTGTTCGTTGCTGCAATAAGGCTCTGTGTGCAAGCGATGTCAGTAAATGTTTATTACAGGTAACGTATACGCCACATGTTGAGGCATTTAGAAATGTAAATGAAATGTAAAAGTACAAATGCATAGACTACAGAAGGGGCCATTTCTGTTTTCCCAAAACCATTGCATAGAATGTTGAACCATGCAGTATGTCTGGGAGCTGGATTATAGTATGATTATGGTATATTTTACAGGAAAAACTGGAAGCCATAAAAGTGCCTTGAAAGACTATATCCAGCTAATGGGCCTTCACTGGTGCAACCCTAAACTAGAATTTAGAATTTTCAGCCAGGAGACTGCAATATGCAAGGAAATAGTATCAATTACTAACTGTTTGTTAGAGTAGTAGCCTGACACGTTTCATTAACGGGACATTTTTTTTATAGTCAAATGGATGAGCAATATACTCCACTTTTTTTTTACCTATTGTTTTATAAGTAAAATAGTTATGGTTTTCTGTTATTTCTTGCAGTAAACAGGGCAACATCTAGAAATTGAAATCTAAAATTAAAATGGTCTTATTCTTCTTGGGTCATTTCAAAATAAACCAGCAGTCCATTGAGAAGCCCTCTTTATAAAAAATAGGGGTTTGTTTATACAGATGGCTGTAAAGTGTGCACCAAGCCAACCAATAAAGTGTTCACTTTGGTCCAACTTACTTTATCCAGGCAACAATTTCATGTGTCAGCTGAAAGTATATACAGGCCTTTCACTGGACTCTGGAGGGTAGGAATAATTTTCTGAAATCCTTCACCCTCATTAAAACAAATCGTTAAAAAACGTTTGCTATTTCAGCATGTCCCATGCACAAAATTAGGTCTGTACAAAATTGGTTGGGTAGATGGGAGTGGAAAAACTTGACTGGTCTGATCTGACTTCAGCCCAGGGCCTCCATGACTTATCATGGGGTTCACTACTACAAAGTTAGCAGGGTCTTCCCCCCAGGTTGCCCAATTATTGGCCCTGTGCCCCTTAGATGCTGGGCCCTGGCAACAAGTAAAATGGAGCCACAATTATTGGAGAAAATCCTTGAATGCATGTTTACACCTTTAATCCACCCTGGACGGCCCCAATTAGGTCCAAGTTCTGCCAACGAAACCCCCCCCCCCTCTGATTGAAGGTCCTGCCTCAACCCAACTATGCACCTGTAGGGTAAAAGAGTACTGTGAGCCAGACCAGATCATCCACATGTAGTAGAAATCCTTCCCACATGAGTAGAACAAAGAGAGACCAAGTTTAAATGAATACATTACATTACATTAACATTTATTTATAAAGCGCCAACATATTCCGCAGCGCTGTACAATAAGTGGGTTACATACATTGGACATACAGAGTAACATATAAAGCAATCAATAACCGATACAAGAGGTGAAGAGGGCCCTGCCCAAAAGAGCTTACAATCTACAAGAATACCATTAGTTTCAGAAATATTGAGCAGGTGCTATATGGAATAAACTAGTGAAGCAGATGCCATCCATTTTAGTAAGAAATCAATCTAGCTGAACAAATCTTGTGTATATACCTAGTTCTAAACATAGATAAACAGTTCTGCATAAATGGTCATTCTTTTCCCCCACTGCTGCTCCCACTAAGTTTATGGAGGTTCAAGGGAGTGTGTCTATTGCAAAATGAAAGCAGATACCAAATGCATCTGTAGTGTTCTGCACTGTTTAGTACAACAAAAGCTGGTTGTGCATTTATTCCTAAAGTTTTGTACACTTTTCAGTAAGTGCATACTGGCCCAATGAGCCTGACCTATATGTTTATACTATGGATATTAGTCAGTTTGTAGACTAGGCAGGTTTTATCTGCTAATTCATGAATGTGACCTAAACGAGAGGAACGAGTGTAAAGGTGGCCATATACGTAACGACCCGCCCGCCTGGCAGATATCGGTTGGGCAGGCCAGTCGTTGCTGCCCCTACACGGGCCGAGAAGCTGCCGAATTGGTCCAAGGGACCGATATTGGCAGCTACAATCGGCCCGTATATGGCCACCTTAAGGCTCCTGTAAGGTATGGGTCCATTGGCCAAGAGGCTGATCAGTTGACTCTTAAGCTCCAAATTTCCTGCAACTGGAAGTGTTAAGGTGGCCATACTCTGGCTAATAAAAGCTACCGAGTCGGCAGCTTATTGGGCCATGTATGGAGCAAATTATCAGATTGCATATCGGGGAGAGATATGCTCATTTGGGGACCTTGCCACACAAGCAGATTCTGTGTATGGCCAGCTTGAGTGTAGAAGAGAGTAATAGTGCTCTTTATATTAGCAATCTGCCTTCGACCAGGTCCACATAGCAGGATATAAGGTGGGGGAGAGGGGATAGTATTGGCATTGCTCTGCTACATCTGACAGTACTATGATAAAGACAATGGTCTGAATGCATTTCCAGCACCAGCCCTATTTCTTGGGTACATTGTGTAAATTGCCCCATTAATGCATGCATGCTAAACAAATTACTTATCACATTATATTACTTCCTCCGAGAATGTGCAATCTTTAAATTCATAGATGGGAGATCTTTATTTTAGGATGGGCTTTTTGCTAGTGTAACAGCAGGCGATAAACACACATTAAACATATATATATAATATATATGTGTGTTTAATATTTCTCTCTCCTAACTTGAAGTATCTTCTGTTTTTGTGGGGATGTGCATATTTCTGTGGAATTAAGGCCATGCCTAACACATTCCATCCAGTACCACTTGCAGAAACAAGCATCTGCTAAATGTGGATTATCTTGTGCATTTTCTGCTAAAAATACATAACCCCTTTCATTATGGGTCGGTGCTGCCCAGTTACATTGGCGGAGACACGAGACACACACAGGTGTGCAGCATGACTGTGTTCACTGAGTGGAAAATCTGATGTGTACGAGGAGAGTTTTTATTCTGTTCCATGAAGGAAAAACAGAAATTTGGACTTGAATTTGTATAGAGAGCCAGTGGTTTGCCAGTCCTGTGTGTGTGTGTGTGCCTTTCACACTAATTCTGTTTGCTCCTGCAGCCATATTGCCCCAAGCATTACTATTGTGTGCAGGTAATTTGTACATGTGTACCCAGCAGTCTAATAGCCCTTAATGACTTCCCTTTTACTTGTCAGTCAGACCTACAGACTCTTTAGGCTGCAGACCAGGTGTCTGTGGGTGTTGCAATGCACACTGCCATCTTTCTAGAAAAATAGTTACTAAGAACAACAAAACAAAGCCATAAAAGGCAGATTCCAGAATGCTCATCTGCTTGATCAAACATCCCGGAGCCCTCGCTTTCAGCCTAAGGCCTACATGTAAATGTTTAGCTTTTATAGTGTATACAGTAGAACCGCTCAAGTAGGATTGCTTTGATTTCATGACTGATGGCCCATTATTTCTGTTTAGCAGATTTTTATGCAAGGGATTTATCTTCATTTGTATAGGCAGATGTGATCTTTTTTTTTTTCTTGTTGATAAATCTTGCATAAAAATCATTAATGTTTCAAGTTCCCTGTTTGAGAGGTGGGGGTAACTTTTCTAACAGAGTCAACTACCTCCCCATCCCTAGTCAGCTAACAGTTTGTATATTCGACCTCGTTCCAAATTCTTTAGGGCACTTAATGGCCCAGTAAAACCAGAAATGGATCATTATCTCACTAATGACTTGAGCTAAGCAGATATACCTGTTCTGCCCATTTAAAGAGACATTATACTGAGTAACTATGGATATTTAAGGGGTTTCTTCACCCATAGACACGTTTTTGTACGATCTAATTGGTGTGTGTATGGCCATCTTAAGGGTGAAGACACATGGAGCTACTTAGTAGTAGCTACTTGTCATGGCTACTAAACGCCAGAAAATACCCTGCCATAGACCATACTGAGAATTGAAGAACAGTAGCGATCATGTAATTAGAATAATAAAAGGCAATATTCATTTGCCACCGTGCCAATGCTGACAACATTTAAAATCATTTAAAAACAGAAACGGCACAAATTAACAGGGATTAACAGGGTGGGGCCCCACCCCACCCTAAAACCTTCTAATCTGCAGTTACATAAGTCACCACACTATTCTGATGTTATGATGCAAAAGCATTCTATATATGAAATTATTAAATGATGATAATCAGATAAATATTAAAAAGTCATATCAAAGTGACTTTATAATATATTGAGTCAATACTAAAGAAAACAGAAAACCATCTTTATCATTCTAACAAAATTCCTAGGAGTCTATGGGAGATGACCTTTCGGTAATTCAGAACTTTCTGGATAACTGGTTTCTGGATAACAGGTCCCATACCTGTATGTTAAAAGTACTTGCTAAACAAGTATTAAACTGGTTCCTGATCCTCTAGCTTCTGGGGTCACTGTATAATGTATGGTAGTATAAATATATATATATATTCACACATACACTAGGTACTAGAAAAACAAATGTGCAGAACATCTGTCCAGGTGTTATACTGAGCAGCAAAGTACATGTTCACTTTAAATAGATAATAGACCCTTTGCACCTGCATAATAAACTAAAAAAACAACCAAAGGTACATGTTGTCTCTATATTAGGCAGTAAATGGGCTTTTCGGGGCAGCCAGCCAGGCTACACTTTCAGTGTGTTTCCTTGAACCAAAGCCATGAAATGAACTGTGTTTTACCAGGAGCTGTGCCATTGTCGGCCCATGGATGGAAACTGCTCCTGCTGTAAGGAGTGTATGCTGTGCCTGGGCACACTCTGGGACGAATGCTGCGACTGCGTTAGTAAGTATCTTCTTCATGTACAAATGGCAGAAAACCCAAATATCCCACCCTCTGTACATCTCAACTTTCAATGTGCCTTCAACAAGTTTTATTTATAATCCAGTCCTAGGAATGTGTTCTAGTGTGTGTCTGAATAAAGAAGCAACCATATATTCACATTGCGCTATCATTAGGGGAAGATGAATTGGAAGGAAGTTTTTAAAGAAACGCTATTTATCACCCTTGTAAAAGGACATGTAACTCAAGGTCATTCTTCTTAGCTGTGTGCCACTGGGGTGACTGAATTTGAATGGGATACACCAATTATCCAAGTTCTTAAAAGACCAGTAATATCAAGAATATGAAAGCTAGTTTTTTTTACATTTCAAAAGATGTAATACTACCCTGTGCAGAAAAAAAACGATGTATTTGCATCATAAACACCACTATAGTATTTATAAATATGTTTCTACTTAGCCTTAAGAGCAGCTATTCAATCTTTATTGCAAATAAGGCACATTTACACAACAGACTGTGTAGAATACAATTGTTTTAGTTCTTAAACATAGGTACAATGGCTTTCTACAGAACTAGGATCCCTGTCCCATGGCTTTTATGTTTGCCACCACCTTCAAGTATAGAACAACAGTGGGCAAACAGGGTTGTATTTACCATTTACTTGAGGACCCATGCCTAGAGCAGCAGCTTTAGGAGGTGACACTTGAGTGCCAATATGGTGAATTAAATTTATCTGAATAAAAAAACTACTAGCCAGTACGCTCCTTTCTCTTGCCATCCACACCTTTGGGTCAGATTTTGATTTTAAGGCTAAGGGCTCTGGCACACGGGGGAGATTAGTCGCCCGCGATTAACTCCCTGTTCGCGGGCGACTAATCTCCCCGAGTTGCCTACCCCTGCCATCCCACCGGCGAACATGTAAGTCGCCGGCGGGATGGCAGACGCGACGGGGCGATTTGCGCGAAATCGCGCCGCTGCGTCTGCCATCCCGCCGGCGACTTACATGTTCGCCGGTGGGATGGCAGGGGTAGGCAACTCGGGGAGATTAGTCGCCCGCGAACAGGGAGTCGCCGGCGGGATGGCAGACGCGACGGGGCGATTTCCGGAAATCGCCGAAAAAGACTCGCGACTCTTTTTCGGCGATTTGCGCGAAATCGCGCCGCCGCGTCTGCCATCCCGCCGGCGACTTACATGTTCACCGGTGGGATGGCAGGGGTAGGCAACTCGGGGAGATTAGTCGCCCGCGAACAGGGAGTCGCCGGCGGGATGGCAGACGCGACGGGGCGATTTGCGCGAAATCGCGCCGCCGCGTCTGCCATCCCGCCGGCGACTTACATGTTCGCCGGTGGGATGGCAGGGGTAGGCAACTCGGGGAGATTAGTCGCCCGCGAACAGGGAGTTAATCGCGGGCGACTAATCTCCCCCGTGTGCCAGAGCCCTAATGCCCCACAGAGAGATTAGTAGCCCGCGATAAATCTCTACTACCGTGGGTAACTAATCCCTCCAACATGCCTTTCCACCGGCAACAAAATGAATTGGTGGTGGAAAAGCATACACATCGATTTGTTTTTTCAAAGTTGCCTGCAGGAGGAAACTTTGTGTGATTTTGGAAAAACCAAGCAACGCGTATGCCTTTTCACCAGCGATTCACTTTGTTGCCGTGTAAAAGCAATTAGAAGAGATTAGTCGCCTACACTAACAGATTTATTGCGGGTGACTAATCTTTCCATGTGCATTAGCCTAAAGGGCCAGTAACAGCAAAAAATTAAAACCTTTTGTATTGATTTTAATATAATGAGATGATACCCTGTACTGGTCTGTATTGCTTTAGTAAGACTCACAGTTTACGTAAATAGCAATGGGGGGGCAGCCATTCTACTGTGTAGCAAAGGGGGCAGCCAATCCAGCTAAATTGCATTGGCAGCTAATTTTACATATTTTAGAAAACAGCCCTAGTTACTCTACACCTCCAACACCTACAATTTGGTTCTTTGTGTGATTCTCTCAAGGTACTCAGGTTTGGGATTGTAGCAGATCCCTCTTGGCACTAGTCATGTTTATTATGATGTGTAGTTGTGCTGGGATACTGCGGGTGAGTGCCAGACTAGCGCTTACCTCCCAGGGTCTTTAACTGGCTGTCCAGGCACATCTCCAGATGTTTAGTGCTATGAGGTTGACATCACTTAAAAAAATACAGATGCAAGACAAAATTTCCATTAAACACTCAAAAAATGTCCCTTCGAAGAGAAATTAATCCCAGAATGAAACAAAACACCTTTTGTATGACTGATGTGAAGATACTGAAATGTAAAAACTCTCTTAGGAAAATGCTGTCTGTTTGCTGCTGAAGATGACATAACTCAAACCTGCAACACCCCTTTAACCACTTTTAATCTGTTGCATTTTCACGTGTCCTTTTTCTTAGATCCCGCCCTAAGTGCAAGCTGTTGTGTAGCCATGGGGGCAGCCATTTAAAATGAAAAAAGGAGAAAAGGCACAGGTTACATAAGAAGATAACAGATAAACTGTGTAGAATACAATGGGAATCTGCTACTTATCTGTTATCTGCTTAGTAACCTGTGCCTTTTCTCCTTTTTTCAATTTAAATGGCTGCCCCCATGGCTACACAACAGGGTATTTATATAAACTGTAGTAGTGTTTATGAAGCAAACACACAACTTTTCCCAGTGCAGGGCAATAGTGCATAATAGATTAATTATTTTTATACACTTTCATTTTTTGGTGTTACTGTTCCTTTAAAGCTATAAAACTGCTGGGGTTTGCCGCTCAATGGCTGTTTTGGGTTAACCAATGCATATGTACTCTTGCATGGCATCAGCATACAGGTCAGATGCTTTATTTTATAATCACCGGGGGGGTGCCAAGTATTAGGCACCCCCTATTCATTATAGTCACCTACCTAATATCTGGGCCAGTGCCTGTGTTAGCAGAAAACTGCCCCTGCGTGGGGTACTTCTGAGCCAGTGTAGTGTAGTGCTGTAGGTTTGTAGATTGTAAGCTCTTTAGGTCTGGGGACCTTTCCTAAATGTTTATTGAAACACCTGGCACTTAAGTATTTGTTTTCACTGTCTAATTAGTAATTAATATACCCTTGATTTGTGTACTGTTGTGCTATTTAAACACATCTGGGAATCTCCATAAAACTATCTGGCAGTTTAACCTGTTTCAGAATCCTTGATGTATATTTAGACCTGCAGTTACTGCATGCTTTGTATAAATTCTAAATATGCCTTTGAGACAACTCAATCAGATTTCTTAAACACATATTTTGTGTGTCTTAAAGATATGTGCAACCCAAGAAACTACAGCGATACACCCCCAACCTCTAAAAGTACAGTGGAGGAGATTTATCAATCCATTCCATCCCTGTTCCGGGCTCTTACTGAGGAAGACACCCAACTTAACTGGAATATTGTAACCTTCCCTGTAGTGGAAGAGCTTTCCCATCATGAGAACCTGGTCTCCTTCCTGGAAACTGTAAACCAACCACAAGAGCAAAACGTATCAGTCGAGGTCTCTCACAGCAATGACAAAGGTATGAATGCAGGTGCTTTACTGTGATTTTCTCCTAATGAATGACATATCTGTATGAAAAAGGCATCTCCACCCAAAAACTTTTTTTTTGTTGCTTTATGAAAGAACATGACTCTGAGAAACTCTCCAATACACATAATATCAAAGGCAAAAATGTCTCCCCAAGTCTCTTAATCAACTACCGATGCAGATTTCAAGTAAATACGTTTAATGAATATATAGTGGAACGTTTATTCGAATTCCATTTTCTTTCATTAGCAAAAATCAATTTTGTGTGGAGAATCCATTTTAGGGACATGTACACTTAAGTTTTCCTGCAGAACTTTTGCTAAATACAGGGGAATCCTTTTTCTTTCTTAAAGCGTTATGGTATCTGTTACTAAAGGCTATGAGTAGACATGAGGGGGTTTTCTTACTAAAACTGTTACATAGAGTCCTGCAGCAGGTTGGGTAAAGGTGGGTTACCTGCAAGAAAGGCTGGTACCCTACGGAATGCGGGTATAGACGTGGGTTGCAGGTCTAATCTATATTTATCTTATAGATAATATAGGTAATATATTTTCTATACTGCATCTGACGATTCAGCGCTGTACTCTAGGAATGATCTTTCCTGCTACCAATGGGCACAGAAAAGATCAAAATTTTAATGTGTATGGCCACCATTAAGTGCAATGTAGACTCATACATTTAATTTGATCTTAATTTGATCTGTCTGAATTTCAAGGATTAACAATGTAGTCTATACCTGCTAGTGCTATGTGCTCTAGTGGATCAAAGCAAAGACTCATCCCCCATTATTTGCTTAAGGATCAGGACACACGGAGCTACTTAGTAGCAGCTACATTTCGTGCCTACAAAATGCCAGAAAATACCCTGCCATAGACAATACTGAGAACTGTCTTTGCTAAAACACAGAGACAATTATCAGTAAAATCTGCATTATCTATTTTTGTAGCCCCAACAAGTAGCTCCATGTGTCCTGGCCCTAAAGTGGACTCTCTCGAAGATAGGCTTCCCATAGTTCAGAACTTTCTGGATATTAAGTTTACAGATAAGATATCCCATACCTGTAGATAGCTAGAATTTTATATCAGTGCTTGGTTAGGTAAACCATAGCTTACCACTAGGAAGAGTTTTGTCTAGATAATATAGACTTGCATCTTTCCTGTAAAACCTGCTAATGGAAAACACATTTCAGACTTCTAAATCCACATCCTAATACTGCACAGCAGGGTTTTCTTGCTGTTGTTTATTAAATAGAGAGCCATATATTTATTCACTAGCTTCCATTTTATTCTTTCACTACCAAATCTGAGCTGCATGAGAGCTCACCCTCATTTCTTATGTCCTAACATAACCTCCTTTGCCTTGAAATGACTAAGAAGCGATGCACTTTTTAAATATTTAATGAAAGTTTCGGAAGAGAACTTCCTGCAGTAGAGTTGTCGGTAAGGGCAAAATAAACATGAACTAATAAAAGGAAAAATTCCAAAAAATACACACCCATTTTTTTTTTTTACATAGAGCTTTAATCAAGCTGTAAGCAACATTTATTAGTGTTTGAAAGCCACCCACAGTATTCTGGTTTGGCAAACGCTCTGCTTGGGGCGGGTAATTTCTTTCCAGCAGTAAAGTTGTTTAATTATTTTTAATAGACCTATTTTTCTTCATGTCATCTGTTCACCACTTATTATACCTAAAAGTATTTAATGCAAAGCAGCAAGCGCTAAATACCATTTCTTAACCTCCTACATACAGAGAAGACTTTTCACAACACAGAGTGCTAGCTGCTATTAAACACAGATGTTATTCTAAACCTACTCTATATGAAAAGCATTTTTAGACTGTGATGTTCTCTTTGAAGGGGTAGTTTACTTAAAATCTTAACTTTATTTTATTATGACCTTGACCGTGGTATTCTGTGTTCTAGTTAACTGCAGTTTTCTTCTGCGGCTCTAAAGTTTAAGTATTAACTCTGGTTGCTGGAGTTCCTCTTCTCTAGAACAGTGCTGTCCAACTTTTGTGGTACCGAGGGCAAAAACCCAAATGGTTGATGCTCACTGCAGGGATATCACCCTTCATTCATATGTCAAAGATATTTGTTGAGTCATATTAAAGTTTAGGCAGTCGCAGCTGCCAGACAGGTGGGGGGCACACAGGCGTGCTGCTAGTTGGACAGCACTGCTCTAGGAGACAGATTTGAATTAGAGACTTGGAGATGAATAGGGGAGGGGGGTCTGAAGAGAAATATATGTTAAATGGAATATTAAATAAGCACCACAACCAGGGTTGCCACCTGTCAGGTTTTGACTCAGTCACTGTGTCATAGTCCCGCCCAGTGATGCCATGGCCGCACCTCTTACCTGCCCCCTGCCTGGTGACGAGAGGTGGCAACTCTAACCACAACATGTAAATATTTAAAAACATTCATAATTTTAACAATTTAGAAGAAGGGTAGTAACAAATTGTAATATTTAGAATGGTTGTATGGAGTCCTCCTGTCAAATGAACAAAATAAATAAAAATAAAGTTTATTAGGACATATGGTCTAATACAGTGCTGTCCAACTGGCGGCCCGCGACCCCCCTCTGTGTGGCCCCCCACCTGTCTGGCTGCTTTGATGGCTTACTCTTGTGTAAGCTTTAAATGGTATCAGTACTGTGATTAACTGCGCCCCTGCATGGTTCTCACCTCAGATTCAGGCTGTAATCAGGCTGTATTGTTTAAATATGTAATCCCCTGTGTTGTTCACACCTTTTAATCTCTGTATTGTTCACCCCCTGCAGTGTTCACACCTCAGGCTCAGGCTGTAATCACCCCCATTTGTTCCCCTGTTCACACCTCAGGAGCAGTAGAAACCCACAAATAATCCCTGCACACTACAAAAGGAACATATACTGAGGTGGTACTGCAATTAAAAAGTTTTTTAATATATAGTTATTGTGCAGACTGTAGGAGCAGTGCCAGCATTGTGTCACTGTAGACTGCCTGTGTGTGCCATACACACAGGCATCATAGGGCAAGCAGAGTATGGCACACACAGGCAGGGTAGGGAAGGCAGAGTATGGCACACACAGGCCAAGTATGGCACAAACCAGCCAAGAATGGCAAACACAGTGAAAGTATGGCACATGCAGGCAGGGTAGGGCAGGCAGAGTATGGCACACACAGGCCAAGTATGGCACAAACCAGCCAAGTATGGCACACAGGCAGGGTAGGGAAGGCAGAGTATGGCACACACAGGCAGGGTAGGGCAGGCAGAGTATGGCAGGTTTCTGCTGTACTACAACCATTAATACGGGTATGGTCATGTAATAACATGGGTGTGGTTTCAAGTGGGTGCGGTTTCAAAAAGGGGAGTAGTCAAAACTGGCTTCCATTATCGGCCCTCCACTACGTAGGTCAGAAAAATTCCGGCCCTTGGTACCACAGAAGTTGGACAGTACTGGTCTAATACATTTACTCATAGGCTGAATTTTATCTTTTTCAGTTACAAATTGTCTTGAATTATCCCCATACACATTATACCAGAAGATACTTTTAAAGGAATACTGTCATGGGAAAACATGTTTTTTTTTCAAAACCCATCAGTTAATAGAGCTTCTCCAGCAGAATCCTTCACTGAAATCCATTTTTTAATGACACACACATTTTTTTATTTTATATTTTATTTTGAAATTTCACATGGGACTAGCCATTATTCTTAATTTCCCAGGGTGCCACAGCCATGTGACTTGTGTTCTGTGCTCTAGCCACAATTAACTGCTGCTCTGCACGTGGGAGTGATATCACCCCCCCTCCCAGCAAGCGATCGGCAGAACAAATAGAAGGTAGCAAGATAGCAACTCCCAGTAGATATCAGAATAGCACTAAATAATAAGAAATCCAAGTCCGGTATGGGACTCCTCCAGTTACAAAGGAGTAGGAGAAACAATAGGTTACGTGAAAGCCATTCTAATGTGTAGCGCTGGCTCTTTGTGGAAGCTCAGACTCAGGCACAATGCACTGAGATGGCGCCTACACACCAATATTACAACAAGATACAACGGTCTCTGTATCTTGTCTTCAGTCAGTAATGCACCCGATAGGACTGTACAAAGGAGCATAAGTATGACATTCTATGTTAATAGTTTTAGCATAGGCTAGAGATTAGATGATACTAGGACAGCAAATTATAATGTAGTACAATCTGTAGGGCTCCTATTGGGGAGCTTCTTGTTCTTACATTGACTTTAGAAACTACTAAGAATTGTTCAGTTTATCAAAAAATGTGGAGAGAAAAGGACAACGGCGAGATATCTTGGTAAGACGTAGGGCTTTTATTCTGTGAATATACTCAAAGTTCCATGAAATCAATTTCTTGTGTTTTTCTGTTCTATCCAGTTCTTTATTGCTTACTGCATATGGTAAAATCTTTTAGATCCTGTCTGCCTTTATATTCTGGTGCTGACATCTGCAATTTCATCTCCACAGAGCACATGTGCACAGTAGTGTACTTTAATGAGTGTATGTCAATCCATCAGTGCAAGGTTTCCTGTGAGTCCATGGGAGCCTCGAAGTACCGGTGGTTCCACAATGCTTGCTGTGAATGTGTGGGGCCCGACTGTATCGACTACGGAAGCAAAACAGTAAAGTGTGTGAACTGTATGGTCTAAGTCATATCACCATGGATCAGAGAATAATCCACTGAGTACTGCATTTTACCCCCTTTCCTGCCACTGAGGCAAGCTATTTGGGGCAAATTATACACAACACCCTCTTTGGAGTGAAAAGGGATGAAGGAAAAAAAGAATGTTAATTCTAGGACAAAACACAAGAAATATATACTAGATGGTGAAATATGTAAAAAGATAACAATTTTTGTTGAATATGTATATTTTTTTATGTTTCTATCGTTTTCAATATTTTAGATTTATTTTATATTTTGTAACTATATGATGTAAATTTGCAGGTATCGTGTTGGACATGCAGCAACATTATGCATTGTGATTTCTAAACTGCTTTTATTTTTTATAAAGCCTTTCTCTGCTATCCTACCCACTGCTTTAGGAAAAGGACAATCCATTGTCTATAATTATGTATGATGGTACTGAGTAGATTGCACCAATGCAAGGTAGCTTTGGTTCAATATAAAGGAATTTAGATTTAGCAAACTGATTTAATAGGGATTTCAAATGATTTAATAGTGATAGGGAACAGTGTTACAGAAAACTGTGGTTCTTCATCTTACCGTCTCCCTTTATTTCCCATTGTCTGTCACTGGAGAACAAACTTTAATGGTGAAATACTTGCTTTTTTAATGGCAAAGAAAAAAGAACAAATTATGCTGGATTCATAGGGGAAGGGGTGACCTAGTCAGCATTCTCTACTTTTATTTGTCATTCAGTTACTCTCTAATCATACAGTGCACAGGCTATAGTACTCATTCATTTCCATGTACTTTGGGTGTTGATATGCCTCAAGCTTGCAAGGACTGCATGCTTACACTAATCTAAATGGCATAAATCATAAAAATTGGTTCCCATCATTCTCAGCAAGGAATTTTGCATTTAAATGTGGCTAGAAATGACTATAGTATATATACAGGAAGGAACATACTAGTTACTAATGTAAATATTGGTGGTTTAATCATATTCCTGATCAGACAAAAACTAATTAACAGTAAAACAAAGAGATCTGACTGTATTATATAACATATACCACTGCTTTGTCATATATAATTATATGGTATTTTTTTTAGGAAATTAGAGTATGTCTAAATAATACTGGTCTACGTGCTTTTATTGTACACTGTGACATATATAACATATATATATATATATATATCTGTTAATTCTAACAGGTAAGGAAATTCAGAAATGATGTAGGTTTAATAAACTTACATGTGAAAAATCTTCATGCCGTGGAAAGGTAAAATAGCACCATTTTTAAGCAGGTATCATTCTTGTGGAGATATAACCTAGGTGAGGTTCTGAGAATAGCAGTAAGTAAGTATTACTCCGGGTGCAATACTTCATTAAAAGGTGACCCTGCCCTAGCCATGGCTTGGGCTTTAATTACACAATTAAAGTTACTTAGCCACGCTGGATTACAGGTGAGTACAAGGAAGAAAGAAGTAGAGGACATTTCCAAAGAAGGAGCTGCAGATCTGTCACACATAAAGCACATAGTATTTTTCCTTCTGGTTGGGGCAGAGTTAGAGCCATGGATAAGTGTATGGATGGGCATGCCGTGGCAAACAGGCCTACTGGACTTTATCCCTATCTAGGAGATTGAAGTCTCTAAGAGGATTTACCAAAGCACGAATTCGAATCCCGAATGGCAAAAATTTGGATTGTAAACGAAAATTTTGCGACTTTTTCGTATTTTTCGCAACTTTTTCATCGCCGTTGCGATTTTATCGTATTTTGCGCAACTATTTTGTCGCCATTGTGACTTTATCGTATTGAACGATCGTAAACGGCGGAAAAACCTTTCTGAATTTGCATGATTTTGGAAGCCTCACAGAGGAATAAATGGCACTCTGCAGCTCCAACCTGGCCCAAGGAAAGTCTCCCATAGGGCTCAATGGCACTCTGCAGCTCCAACCTGGCCCAAGGAAAGTCTCCCATAGGGCTCAATGGCACTCTGCAGCTCCAACCTGGCCCAAGGAAAGTCTCCCATAGGGCTCAATGGCACTCTGCAGCTCCAACCTGGCCCAAGGAAAGTCTCCCATAGGACTCAATGGCACTCTGCAGCTCCAACCTGGCCCAAGGAAAGTCTCCCATAGGGCTCAATGGCACTCTGCAGCTCCAACCTGGCCCAAGGAAAGTCTCCCATAGGGCTCAATGGCACTCTGCAGCTCCAACCTGGCCCAAGGAAAGTCACGATACTGAAGCTTGAATGAATCCGAAACTTTTGTACTCGCCGCAACAACGATTTTTTCGCGTCGGCGACGAAAAAGTCGCAAAAAATATACGAAAAAGTTGCAACGGCGATGAAAGTCATAAATATACGGATCATTACGAAAAAAATGCATTCGGACGCATTCAGACCGTTTGTGGATTAGTAAATGTGCCCCTAAGTGTCATTACCAAGAAAGTTATGAATGGGAGAAACCCCCAGCAGCCAAGGAGATAATTGCTTACCCATTTGTCAGTTGGAAAATGATCAGCCAATGATTTCCTCACAGGAGTCACACTGCTGCCAGGTAATATCTGACTGAAGTTAGTAGTTTTTCTAATCAGCTGCCTTGCACCACTGTTAGAGGAGTCAGTGCCAAAAGTGAGAGAATGCGAACTGGTCAAATACTGTTCTTAATAGCAATTGCATATCTTTTCTAGTGTTCAGTGCAGGAGATAAAAATGAGGGACTTTTTGGTAAGATTCCGGGACTGCGGGCTGAGGTGTTAAAATTGGGTCTGTCCCGCTAAAACAGGAGGAAACTGAATGTCCCTTCTACCAGTGCCCTTACAAATACCTTTGAAACAACTTAAAATTTATAATTTAATGTGTATTAGAAAAATGTAAAAAAAATTTTTTTGTTTCACTAAACCATAATAGTTTTTATGAAGTGGACCCTTTTAATAACTTGATTTGTTTTCTGCCTCAATTCATATATAGAAAATCAATAAACATTCAAGGTTGCAATACACTGGGCACTGCTCTTATCTGACCAATCGGTCCACAGGCTTAATGGACAGGTGCTGTACAAGTAGCCACACAAGTTATAGCCACCTTTTTACTGTTTCTTTTCTTTGGGCCAAAAACCCATTCTTTCATAACAGCAGGAAGTAAAGATGCAGCTTTGTTTCCTGCTTTTTCAATTGTTTGGCTTGTCAGGTCAAATAAATGGAATAATAGAAAGGTAGCTAGTTTCACACATCTCCAATTGAGGAACAAACTGATACAAAGATCAGTATTTTCTGTTTGAAAATGTGTGGATATTCTAGCCCTTCACGTCCACACTTCAAAAATCTGACTGTTGTGCCTGCACCTGGAGCCATTGCATTGGCCCAGGCACACTAAACAGAATTTGTAAGCGAAACTGTTCCTGTATGCAGGCCGATGCAATGGCTCTCAGCTGCAGGAACAAGAATCAGATTTTTGAAGTCTATCATTAGCCATAAGGGTCTGTGTTTGACATTTATTGCTTACCTGTTTATTGGGAAGAGCGTCCTCCTTTCTTAAGGGCAAAGACAGACAGGGCGATTAGTCGGCGTGACTTTTAAAATCCAGTTGGGGCGACTAGACACATGCTGTACATTTCATGTGCGGGGACTAACTCCCCCACCTGTCTTCGCCCTAAATTGAAAATATTAGGAACAGTAACACCAAAAATGTGTGTAATGTGCCATTACCCTGCATTGATAAAAATTGTGTGTTTGCTTTAGAAAGATTACTTTAGATTATATAAACAAGCTTGCTGTGTAGCCACGTGGGCAGCCATTCAAGCTAAAAAGGAGAAAATTCACAGGCCACATAGCAGATAACAGATAAGCGCTGTACAGTACAATTATATTCACCTTGTTTATAAATACTAGTGTAGTGTTTCTGAAGGACACACACAACTTACCAGTGCAGGGTATTATATTTTTATTACAGGTATGGGACCTGTTATGCAGAATGCTCAGGAACTGGGGTTTTCCGGATAAGGGATCTTTCCATAACTTGGATCATACTTTGTCTATTAAAAAATCATTTAAACATTAAATAAACTCAACAGAATTGTTTTCTCTCTAATAATGCTTGATTATATATACTTAGTTCCATAAGTATCCAAAACAGCAAATCCCAGGAGCATCAGAGGAACATTTATGGAATGTTCATGGCATGTAAATGCTCAGATCAGTTGTAAAGGGCAGACAACATGTATACGTAGGTCAGTGCCAATATTTATCTCAAAAGCAAAGAGCTGTTGCTCTGCAATTACACTAAATATACACAATATCATGTTGTTATTTACCTTGGAAAAGGTCACAATACTCTAGCATTAGGGAATATATATTTCCATATCTGTGCCTCATATATTTGTTTGCTAATCATGCCACTTGCTGAGAGAATGTTCTCACCTTGTCTCATGGCTGAAGCACACCTGGTTACCCCTCTAGTAGATATTTCTTCCAGCACAGGCTCTTGGTTGCTTTCAGTTACTGAGCTTAAAGGAGAAGGAAAGGCTAATAAAGAGTTAATCTCAAGCTGCAGGCATACCTTCAGTTCTCTCAATAGTGCCCTTAAGTTTCCCCATATTTCTCCCGTTCTGATGATCAGAAGCCTAATAGGAAAAAGAAACGCTGAGCTCTGTAACGAAATTTCCCATAATGCCTTGCTCCTGCACCAAGACTGGTGTACATGCTCAGTTAGACTATGAGGAAGCTTCCTGCTGATTGGCTCAGATCCACATTCCTAAGGGGGGGAGGAAGTTCTTAGCATTCTTGAGGGAGGGGGGAGCAGGAGAGAGCTGTGTATCTCTGGCACAGGAAAACTGAAACAACAAATCTGTTAACAGAGAAGTCAGTGCAGCATTTCTGTGAGTGCTTAAGGCTGTATTTACATAGACCTTTCTGATAAAGCTTACTTAGTTTTTACCTTTCCTTCTCCTTTAAGGACCGACGCACTATATACTGAACATGTCACAATATAAGGCTAATACTTCAGACTGTTAGTATGTGGCAGCTATGAAACCAGTGGATCAGTATCAGAATGTAATATTCAGACCTGTAGCATCATCTTATATGCCAGACAAACCTTTTCTGCTTCTTAACAGCTGCCCAGAGCATAGTGAGCATGTGCAGTGTCACTGACACTCCTAACAAAATGCCAAACGGGGAGCTCATGTGACACCTGAAGGTCTGGATCATTACTACTATAGAAATGTTTAACCTTTAGGCTGGCACAATAAGTTCAGTGTATAAAACAAGGCATTTCTAGCCATATTAATTTTTAGGGTTTAGTTCTCCTTTAACGTAATGCAGGTAAGCATGCAATGAACTAGGTAGAGCCAAAGATAGAGCTTCTTGTGTTTATAACTGGGAACTACTGTGTTCTGAACATGCCACTTCCTCACATTCTCATCACACACATGGAATGCTAATGAAATCTGACAACATTTGTGTTTATTTTCTTTGCATGACTGCATTTCTTTGTGTGTTTTTTTATACAATTGCTTTATGTGGCATTCATACTGCAAAGGTTTTGTTCCTTTACAGGAGCCCAGGTGTCTGACTCACTATGTTACTGTATTTATTTACACGCATAACTGCCTTTCAGCAAAGAAAATGATTTCTAACTGTATATCCTTTTTGTAAGTAAGGATTAGGCTGCATTTGTTTTGCCATTAAGAAAGTAAAGGAGGATGTAATAAAATATTTGAATAACAGTGACACTATATTCCTTTTCTTTAGGATATTGTGCCTGATTATATGGAAATGCAGAGGGAGAAGGAGTTGGATAATTTTGCTTGTATGCATAAATGAAACAAGATATTCACTGATTCTGAGCGGAGTTGTAGTGGACAAGTGCAAGCATGCCATGTAATGGAGCACAACTTCTCCTGTACTGTGTGCAGTACTTGGGATGGACTTTCTCCTAACATTTCCAGGTCATCTGCACCATTGATTCCTTCCAACAATACAATATTACTTCTGCAGAACCCTCTAATTGTTTAGTAGAACATATAACAGTAGCTGTTAATTCAATTATATTACCAAATACTTAATACATTTGTTTGTATGCAAACTAACGTTAATTGCTCCTGTGCAGTGGGGAAATTTGCTGTTTGCCGTGCAAGTAATTGTCCATGTGGTCTGTTTTGCTGAAAACAAAAACAAAACCTGACCTGTCATTATTTTAGCCCCTCTCTCCCTAACCAATATGGCTCTTTTGCTTTGCTGTGTTCCAAATGTCACCCCCTCAGAAGCCATGTTCCAATATCTTGCACTGATGAGTTCGAAGAAGATCAAAGTTTTAATATATGGGTCTGAACTATAAGGCTGTATGTGTGCTTTTAAACCAGTAGTTCTGCATGTACTGTTGGCAACAGGAACATTAAGGGCTCTGGCACAGGGGGAGATTAGTCGCCTGCGACAAATCTCCCTGTTTGCGGGTGACTAATCTCCCTGAAATGCCATCCCACCGGCGAAAATGTAAATCGTGGCGGCGCGATTTGCAGTTTCCTCTCAAGGCAACTTCTGTGATTTCACTGAAATCACGGCGCGGCATATGCCATCCCACCAACAATTTACATTTTCGCCGGTGGGATGGCATTTCTGGGAGATTAGTCGCCCGCGAACAGGGAGATTTGACGCGGGCGACTAATCTCCCCGTGTGCCAGAGCCCTAAGGAGTGATTGCATGTCTCCTCCTTTCTGTTCTAAGAAGTCTCTCTGTGCTTGTTTTGCATTTGAGAATGGCTTTTGGGCTCCTTTTAGCCCCTCTCCCTAACCATTATGGTTTTTCCACATTATTAACAAGTCTGACATCTATGTATTAGGACTGGCACATCCAATATACCTGTGTCAAGTCTGACGCGTGCAACGTCCTTGTGCCAAGACTGACACGTCTGACATCCCTGTGTCAAGATTGGCACATCAGGGTTATAAATTGCCGACTGGCAAGTGCTAATCAGATGGAGAAGAAAGCATTCACACACCATCAGGACTGGCCCTTAAACACAATGTAATGTCAAAATTTTGCAGTTTCATGAATTTTCCTGCAGTTTCCTACATTTTTCAGAGAAATGAAATGGGTCAGTTTTGCTCTTCCGTAGTGGAAATCACAAACAAATCAGGCAAAGGCCTGTGTGTAAGGGTCCTTAAACCAGACATATACAGGTATGGGATCTATTATCCAGAATGCTCAAAACTGTAATTTGGATCTCCATACCTTAAGTCTACTAAAAATCATTTAAGCATTAATTAAACCCAATAGGATTGTTTTGCTTCCAATAAGGATTTATTATATCTTAATTGGGATCAAGTACAAGATACTGTTTAATTATTACAGAGAAAAAGGAAATATATTTTAAAAAAACATTATTTTATTAAATTGAAGTCTATGGGAAATGGCCTTCCTGTATTTCTGAGCTTTCTGGATAATGGGTTTCTGAATAACACATCCCATAACTGTATGCCATCTATATACAACACCATGTATACTACACCAATATACTGCATGCTAATTAGTAATTAAGATTAATACACACATATTAACCTCTTTGGTTCTCCCATTAGGTTACTCTCTAATTTCTTCATCATTAATGGGCTCTAACACAAACTGAAAGGCTGTTTTCAAGTTTGGGTTTATGGCTTTGTATCTGATATTTAAACCAGTGGATGCACAGTTTGCCACAAGGACATAAAGGAGTAATTTGAATAATCTCTGCCTATAATATCCTTACATGAAGGTTGCAAATTCTCATTCTTAGGGGCAGATTTACTAATCCACGAATCCGAATCCCGAAAGGGAAAAAATCTCATTGGAAACAAAAATTTAGCGACTTTTTCGTTGCCGTCGTGATTTTTTGTATTTGCCGCGACTTTATTGTATGTTGTGCGTCTTTTTTGTCGCCGTCACAATTTTTTCATATTGAGCGATAGTATACGGCGGAAAAACCAATCCGATTTTTTCGCAATGGTGACGAAAAAGTAGCGGAAAATATACGAAAAAATTTCGGGACCTATACCAAAAAGTCGCAACGGCGATGAAAAAGTCGCAAAAAATACCGATCATTACGAAAAAACGCATTTGGACCGTTCGTGGATTAGTAAATCTCCCCCTTAGTCTTGAGGCAAAGGGACATGGGTGCACTTGTAGCTCTTTAATAGATGGGCAAAAGACCCAGAATCCCTACTCATTCAATCTAATGCTACCTGTGGGTCTAGGCAGTCAGCTTTTCTTATCTCCAGATCCTTGCATATACTGTGCAGCTATTAAAAAAAAGTAAAACTTGAATTATACCACTGCCTTTAAAGCAGGGGTGGGCAAAGTTTTTGACTCGGGGGCCACATTTACTCACAGGCGGGCCAGGCCGGACCAACGTCCTCCCCCCAGCTCCCCCCCCCCCACCAGCATCCTCCATCTCTCCGACCTGCAGCTCCCTCCATCGTTCCGCTGCGTCTGTTCCCCGGCTCCCAGCTGCATCCTTTTTTATGGTTGCGCCCCCTGCGCACAAGCACGCCTAAAGCTCAACCAATCAGGGCCCATAAATTATTTAAAGGGACCCGGAGTCTGCGGGCCGGATTAAAAAGGCAAACGGGCCGGATGTGGCCCGCGGGCCGTAGTTTGCCCACCCCTGCTTTAAAGGATGAGTATACTGTCTACTTTTTCATCCTATTTATTTAATTAATAGGGCTGGTGCAGAACATTTCTTTGCATATTGTATGTTTTTGTCATTTCTTGGATTATACAGGGGAAAGTTTGAAATTGATTGTAGTCACATTCTACTTCCTAGAGTCCAATCAAAACAAATCACCCACGTCCACTCAGTACCTGTCCTCTGTATAAACAAACCCTTCCCCTGGCTGCAGCCTGTTAGGCTTTCATATAATAATCCGCTCATTATTCAGAGGTCACATTAATACACTGCTCATTTTCAGAAGAAACTTTGTTCAGCACCAATCCTAATCCACTGTAATATAAATGGATGTTTACTGCCCCCTTTATGGCAATGCTGTCTGCTGAATAAATTGTGTGACTACTATAAAGCAGTATCTCTGCTTTCCAGCTCCTTTTATACCTCCCCATTTTAAACTCTGGCACAGATATATAAAAAGAACCCCGCAGGGACATCATGTACTTTCAGTACGCCCCTTCGGTGCGTGACAGCAGCGCCCTTTCCTTTTACGCTTTTGCCAGTCCCAACATGGCCGCCTGGTTCACGTCGTTCTGACGCGCCTCTCAGGTTTCGGAGTCATTGTGCTGTTTCCTGCCCCGCACTGAGCTGAGGAGGAAGAGGAAGCGAGGCGCATAGTGACAGAGGGGGTGGACACAGGTGAGCGGAGATTTGTTTCGTCTGTACCGAAATAGTCATGTGCGTGCGTATGTTTTATAGCGGAATATTTATTGTGTGGAAATGTGTGTTCTCTCTATAGCCACACAGGCGAAAAATGTAATGAGTGTGAATTGATTCTCGTATATCACTGTCCTATGGAGCCACTGCTGGAAGACTTTGCAGTAAATCGCAGATCCCAGTGTGCAGCAGTACGACAAAGTCGGTGTCGTTGTTAGCATTTTGCCGTTCCTGAATGTATGTGATATGGCTCAGGGCATCGCCTTTAGTTTCAGGCACTATTCCTGCTCACTGTCTGCCAATGAATCTGTAAATCTGGGTGATGGAGGTGCTGCTCAGTTAGAGGTGTCGGTCACCAGAAAATCAGCTGTTATTATTATTATGGTGCAGGCGGTGCTACTCTGTGTGCTGATTTGCTGCAATTCAGATTTTTCGGTTGGCAGGAGAGGTTGTGGATTTGTCCCAAATCCTAGTTTAGTTTAAAGTTGATACTGTGGTTTTATTCAGTTTTTTTTCTCATTTTTAATACAGTGATCCAATTCAGTTTCAGTATTTGGGTTATCTCTACATTATGGATTTGGTTCATCCCTAGTTTTTGCCATTAAGGTAAATCTGCTTCTTGTCAAGATTTGAAGATTGAGGATTTAGACAGTGTTGTGACTTAAAGGGGAACTGTAGATTTCAAACCAAAATTTGTAAAAGAGCCTTACATAGAAACCTCCCAATATACCTGTCTATTAATCTATTAATCTATTCATTCCAAAAGTATGAATAATTGTCTTTTTTTTATCTACTGGAATCTAGCTGCAAAACAGTTTCTGCATCATTTGAAATCCTGCCAGAGGAGAAGGGACTAAAACAGGGGTGGGCAAACTTTTTAGCTCAGGGGCCACATTAATTAACATACGGGCCGGACCAGGCCGGGACAGCGTTACGCCCGGGGCTGCCATAAAAAATTATGGGGCCTCTCAGCTCCCCCCCAGCGACCCGCTGCTTCCTCCATCCCATCCTTCTGTTCCCCGGCTCCCCAGTGCATTCTTTTATATGGTTGCGCCCCGTGCGTGCTGACGCTGTGCGCACGCACGGGGCGCAACCAATCAGAGCCCGTCATTCTTTTAAGGGGGCCGGAGACGGCGGGCCGGATTAAAAGGGCTGATGGGCCGGATGTGGCCCGCGGGCCATAGTTTGCCCACCCCTGGACTAAAACATTGTAATTGCAAATGTAACAATATCCCCACAGTTTACAGACCGCAAGCAGGAACTACATATCCCACAATGCACTGCACTGTGATGTTCCATTCCTAATTACCATCACATGTGCAGGGGATTGTGGGATTTGGAGGATGCAGGCTGAAGGCAAGATGAGGACAGTCTCCTACTGTTAAATTTTATTTGAGTCTCAAAGTAGCAAGATCAGCAGGAGAACAGGGGGATTGGCATAGGTAGCTGTTCTAAACCATATTATTACATAATTGTAATAATATGTGTTGGGGTAGAGTTACCCTTTAAAAAAACTATAATGAAAATGTTTTTATTATGTCCTCACAATCTTCCCTTTATGTTCACCGCCCACAGGTCTGAGGTTGCATATAGGCATTATAACTAAATATGATTCTTTAGGGTGTGTCTTTCTGGTGCAATTAGTTTGTTTTGCATTGGCATGCAAACTATGCCAGGAAGAGAATAAGCTCTATTTTATATATCGGCTAATAAAATAATATACCATTTCTCCCCGTGTCAGCCGCTGTCCCTCTCGGGGAGAGATGTAGTTCCATTGGGCCTGTTGATAGAATTACAATTGGATATGTCTTCTGTGTAAACAGATTTTCTGTATAGTGTACCCACTTTTCCAGTGTGTTTTTCTCTGTATATAAAAAGATCTGTGCAAGGTTTTCTTGTTCAAGCAACAATTTTTATTGGGCAGTATGCCCCTTTATTAAATATGAATTTTAGTGAATAGGGCTTGTGCTATACAGGTATGGGACCGGTTATCCAGAATGCTTGGGACCTGGGTTTTCCGCATAAGGGATTTTTCCGTAATTTAGATCTCCATAACTTAAGTCTGCTAAAAAACATTTAAATATTGTATAAACCCAATAGGATTGTTTTGCCTCCAGTGCACTTGTTTTGCCTCATTGCACTTATAGTAGAACCCCCATTTTACTTTTTTTTTAAGGGACCAGAAAAAAATGATGTAAAATCCGGGAAATGTATTATTTATTGGTGGGACCACAGAAAACATGAGGGGAGGCAACTCCATACTGGGAAGCACAGTGAGTTTCTCGCTGTTGGTTGTGAAAATAACTTTCTGCAATCTTAGTTGCTAATCATGGCTTCTGCCATTAACTGTAGAGTTTTTCCGGCACTCTAGAAAATGTTTTCTTCATCAGAGAACAGAATTATTTCTCCCTAGATATGTTTTCTTATGTCCCTCAGAAAGTTAAAAAAAGACAACTTGTATTGTGCATCATCTTGCAACAATTTTTTTCCCCGCTTTTCCGCAACATTCTAAAGAAGTTCAAAGGCTATTAAAGCAGGGTCCAAAAATAGTCTGCAGTGTCCACCTAGACCTGAGAGAATCTTATGTGGTAAACATGCTTAAAGTGCTGCATGTTAAGTTTCTGGATCCTTTTTTGTCTCTTGGGTGTCACTAAACGAAAAGAAAAATTAGTGTTGACATATTCAGAGTGGCAATTTAGCAGTTTACATTATCTGTTTGTAGTGGTTTCTGAGATATTGGTTTTCTGAGTTTTAGGCTGCTTGCATCCCACTTTCACCTCAGCAGTATGCTGGTGGCCTTAGTGTTAATTGACTCTATAGGTGGTGTTTCCTCCAGAACCTATTCTTCATGTCTGTGGTCAGTAGAAGCTGGAGGCAAGCAGCCCCTCTTCTTGCTGTCAGCACAACCAGTTACTTCTCCCCTCAGTTTGGCTATGCCCAGTTATTGCCCATGATCCACTGATTTGATTAGTCCTGGTTAAGTAGGAACAGATGAGGTGGTATGAAACCTATATACACTACACTTGGGATCAAACAGGGACATGCCCCAGGTTTACTGTTGTTTCTGTAAATACACAAATAGCAGGTATTTTATTGAGAGTTGCAATGACTAACAACATCTTGGCAATCTCTGTACACATTTGGGTTAAAAATGTCAGCTGTATTTAAAAAAGAAAAATAAACGTCAGACTTTCTATTTTTGGGAACTACAGCTACAATGCAGTGTTCATTTGCTAAGAATGCTGATTGTTTTAGTTTGGGGCAGCTGTAGGGCCAGGTATTTGATATTGTTGGTCTAAACACGAAATCATTTACTGTCCTTTGGAAAATCAATCCATAAAATACCCATTAAATCTGTACCAGTGTTTGTTAGTTGATCATATATAATGAATGAGAGAATGCCACAGGCGTGTCAGGCAGCTCCTCAGCAGTTGGAAATCCAGCCTTTCCAGTTCATCTTGGTTTATGCAAACTAGTCCTATTCAGGCAGCTGGAACGTAATGTTTCCTACCTCGGGATCTCAGGTCAGCTAAACAGAATATGTTTTCATGTCGATCCATACCAACCGCTTCAGATATGGGACAATGATGTTTTACACACATTTTTCAACTAAAAACTGAAGCATTTTGCATTGCACCATATATCTGGAAATAATATGAACAGATTTTCACTTGGTAAGTGGAATTCATTTAGATAAACACCCAGGCAAATGTAAGGTTAGTTACCTGTCTCTGCAGCCCCTGGCAGAACTGAAAATAGTTGGAAATGTTGATGTTTTAAAATGCTATAATAAATATTATGAGTTTAATGATCCTTTTTTTTTTTTTTTTTTTTTTTTTTTTTTAGATGCCATGGACAGGTAACAGAGACTTGGGCTTAGTAACTAAGAAAGGGTGTCAGCAGAATGACAGAGTGCTTTCTGCCTCCGGCCAGTAGCCCAAGTGAACATCGCCGGGCTGAACATGGTAGCGGTTTGGCAAGAACCCCCAGTTCAGAGGAGATCAGCCCCACAAAATTCCCTGGACTGTACCGCACTGGTGAGCCCTCGCCTCCTCACGACATCCCTTATGAGCCCCCAGACATTGTGTCCGAAGATGAGAAAGACCATGGCAAGAAGAAAGGAAAATTCAAGAAAAAGGAAAAGAGGAGTGAGTACATATTGGCTGCAAATCATTTAACAATTATTACACATGGAACACAGTTTATACTGGCTATATGCTGGCACTACTGAAATAAGCTTCCATGCTTTCTTATTCATAATGTTTCTGTGCCCTCTGTTCTTTATATACCTAACCTGCACACACTGATGAATTATGTTGCTCTACTGTGAGCAGTGTTTGGAGTTAAATGGGTGGTTCACCTTCAGGTTAACTTTCAGTATGTTATAGAATGTCCCATTCTTAGCAGCTTTTCCATTGGTTTTCATTTTTTATTTTGTATGGTTTTTGAATTATTTGCCTTCTTTTTCTGGCTCTTTTTAGCTTTCAAATGGGTTGCTGACCCCAGCAGCCAAAAATCATATGCTCTGTGAGGCTACAATTTCATTGTTGTTGTTAATTTTTATTACCTATCTTTCTGTTTAGACCCTCCTCATTTTGTATTCCTGTCTCTCTTTCAAACTACTGCGAGGTTGCTAGGTTAAATTGGACCCTAGCAACCAGATAGCTGTTGAAATTCCAAACTAAAGAGACGATGCACAAAAAGCTAAATAATTAAAAAACAATAAATAATAAAAAAGGAAGACCAATTGCAGATTGTCTCAGAATAGCAAGTTCATTCAAAGGTGAACTACCCCTTTAATAACCTATTGGCTTTTGAGAGCAAACAGTGCTAAACAGGCAGGCTCACAGCAATTGGCTGCTGTCGCATAAATGTGTGCCAGCCTAAACATATATATACATTATAGTATTTCACTGCTTTATTTTATGGGTTATGCTTCTTATTTTATATATCATTTGTAAAGTTCTTTGTTCTCTGTCTGTCAGCGGAGGGGTATGCTGCATTTCAAGAGGACAGTTCTGGGGATGAAGCTGAAAGCCCATCAAAAATGAAGAGATCTAAGGGAATCCATGTATTCAAGAAGCCCAGTTTTTCCAAGAAGAAAGAGAAAGATTTCAAAATAAAGGAGAAACCAAAAGAAGACAAGCACAAGGAAGATAAGCACAAAGAAAAGAAGTCCAAGGACCTGACTGCAGCAGATGTAGTCAAACAGTGGAAAGAGAAGAAGAAAAAAAAGAAGCCCACTCCTGAGCCTGAGTCTCTCCCTGTGGATATCCCCAGGCTGAGGCCTATGTTTGGCATTCCTCTGGTTGAAGCTGCAGAGCGCACCATGATGTATGATGGGATAAGGTTACCAGCAGTATTTAGGGAATGCATTGACTACATAGAGCAACATGGGATGAAATGTGAAGGCATCTACAGAGTGTCTGGTAAGTCTGAAAATTATTGAAAAATACAAAACTTGTTCTGGTTAATTAACTTAACTTGCATAAATATATTAACAATACAATAATATTTACTTTCCTTAATAAGTTATATTTTACTTCTCTTATGTTTGTTTAGTTTATATCTTACCATTTACAGTGAAGGAAATAATTACTTGACCCCTCACTGATTTTGTAAGTTTGTCCAATGACAAAGAAATGAAAAGTCTCAGAACAGTATCATTTCAATGGTAGGTTTATTTTAACAGTGGCAGATAGCACATCAAAAGGAAAATCGAAAAAATAACTTTAAATAAAAGATAGCAACTGATTTGCATTTCATTGAGTGAAATAAGTTTTTGAACCCTCTAACAAAAAAAGACTTAATACTTAGTGGAAAAACCCTTGTTTGCAAGCACAGAGGTCAAACGTTTCTTGTAATTGATGACCAAGTTTGCGCACATTTTAGGAGGAATGTTGGTCCACTCCTCTTTGCAGATCATCTCTAAATCCCTAAGGTTTCGAGGCTGTCTCTGTGCAACTCTGAGCTTGAGCTCCCTCCTAGGTTTTCTATTGGATTATGGTCCGGAGACTGACTAGGCCACTCCATGACCTTAATGTGCTTCTTCTTGAGCCACTCCTTTGTTGCCTTTGCTGTATGTTTTGGGTCATTGTCGTGCTGGAACACCCATCCACGACCCATTTTCAGTTTCCTGGCAGAGGGAAGGAGGTTGTCGTTCAGGATTTCACGATACATGGCTCCGTCCATTTTCCCGTTAATGCGAATAAGTTGTCCTGTGCCCTTAGCAGAAAAACACCCCCAAAGCAAAATGTTTCCACCCCCATGCTTGACTGTGGGGACGGTGTTTTGGGGGTCATAGGCAGCATTTTTCTTCCTCCAAACACAGTCACTCACAAAATCATTCAGGTGTTCATTGGCAAACTTCAGACGGGCCTGCACATGTGCCTTCTTGAGCAGGGGGACCTTGCGAGCCCTGCAGGATTTTAATCCATTGCGGTGTAATGTGTTTCCAATGGTTTTCTTGGTGACTGTGGTCCCTGCTAATTTGAGGTCATTAACTAACTCCTCCCGTGTAGTTCTTGGATGCTTTTTCACCAATCTCAGAATCATTGACACCCCACGAGGTGAGATCTTGCGTGGAGCCCCAGAGCGAGGTCGATTGATGGTCATTTTGTGCTCCTTCCATTTTCGAACAATCGCACCAACAGTTGTCACCTTCTCTCCCAGCTTCTTGCTAATGGTTTTGTAGCCCATTCCAGCCTTGTGCAGGTCTACAATTTTGTCTCTGACATCCTTGGACAGCTCTTTGGTCTTTCCCATGTTGGAGAGTTTGGAGTCTGCTTGATTGATTGATTCTGTGGACAGGTGTCTTTTATACAGGTGACTCGTTAAGACAGGTGTCCTTAATGAGGTCGACTAATTGAGTAGAAGTGTCTAACCACTCTGTGGGAGCCAGAACTTTTAATGGTTGGTAGGGGTTCAAAAACTTATTTCACTCAATGAAATGCAAATCAGTTGCTATCTTTTATTTAAAGTTATTTTTTCGATTTTCCTTTTGATGTGCTATCTGCCACTGTTAAAATAAACCTACCATTGAAATGATACTGTTCTGAGACTTTTCATTTCTTTGTCATTGGACAAACTTACAAAATCAGTGAGGGGTCAAATAATTATTTCCTCCACTGTACATGGGTTATTAAATGTTTGGTGTTGCTAATGGTTTAAGATTTTACATTATTTTCAGTTAAAGATGTATACCTTTTGAATTCTGGCAACAGTATCCCTTTAAGTATAGTCAGCAGTTAGCATGGAGTTGAAGTAAAAATCCAATGAAATGCCCCATACCGAGACACAAGCAGCACTATATACATTTATTGGAGATAAAATAAGGGCAGGACCACGTGTATAAAATGCTGTTACATTCTTGTTATATTCTTTTATATATTATATTCTTTTATAAAGTGTATATATGAACTTATTTAGTGCTTATTATTTTTGCTTTCCCAGGAATAAAGTCGAAGGTGGATGAGCTAAAGGCAGCTTATGACAGAGGGGAGTCTCCAAACCTGGAGGATTATGAGCCATACACAGTGGCAAGTTTATTAAAGCAATACCTGCGGGAGCTACCAGAAAATGTGCTGACCAAAGATCTAATGCCACGGTTTGAGGAGGCGTGTGGCAAAAGTACAGAAGGGGAGAGGCTGCAGGAGTGTCAGCGCTTATTGAAGGAACTGCCAGAATGCAACTTCTGCCTGACTTCATGGCTAATAGTGCACATGGACCATGTCATAGAGAAGGAACTTGAAACAAAAATGAACATACAGAACATTTCTATTGTGCTGAGCCCTACTGTTCAGGTACAAAAGAAACGACTGCCAGAGTTTGGCACAGTGTATGGGATTAATCATGTTTTCTGTGAGTGAGTGATCTACTTGTGTGAATGTGCAGTATGTGGGCTTCCAATTAATTTACTTTCCTTCTTATTTTGCAAAATGAGCTGTGTACTACCAACAGTACTACTAACAATATGCTATTGGAGAATAGGGAAATGCAATTTATAGTTTCAAGAAAGAGTTCACCTTTATTAAAATGTAGACAGTGACAGATATTTTGAGGCAGTTCGTAATTACTCTTTATTTTTTTAGTTATTGAATTTTGAGTTATTTAGCTTTTTGTTGAGCAACTCTCCAACTGCTGAACCCTAGCAACTAAATAGCAGCTATCTAATAGCGGGGTCCAATTTACTCTAGTAACTAAGCAGTGGCGCGAATGGGAGACTGAAAGTAATTAAAGGTATCAATAACAATAAAACTGCAGCCTCACAGAGCAAAGCTAGTAATTCAGAAAATAGAAAAAAAAAACTGAAACCCCCCAAAAAATTTAATAAAAAACAAAAATGTAAAAGGTGCTAAGAATACTCCATTCTATAACACACTAAATTTTAATTTAAATGTGAACTACACAAAGAAATGGATGGTTAATTATTTTAAAAGGGGATGTTCACGTTAAAAATAGCTTTTATTTTGATGTAGAATTAAGCATTTTAGTACAAATTGCCATTGCACCTTGTTTGATACTGAAGTGATGGATACTGGGACTTGAAGTAGCCCAGAAGTCCCAGAATCCTTCATTCAGTATGGAGTAAGGTTGGAGCTGAATCTCTTCAATGCCTGGGCTTGGGAAATGGTCCCTGTAAAAAAGAGGCAGACTATGGTTGAACAGAACAAGCTTATGTCTAAGAGAGGGGGGGGGGGGGGGGACTGGACAGAGCTTCTGGTGGAGTTTGTACTTAGCATTTAGCTGCTCAGTTCCATCAATTGCCATTCTTTGATTTTAGCTGATGACCATTTGTAAAGATTCTTTTCCATTTCCCCCTAATTGTGCATATATGAACTACTATTTATTTTACTGAAAAAAACAAATTATCCTCTTTTCATTAATTCTGCTGAGCCAGTTGGCTTGTATATAGGACTGTTGAACATTAGACATTGGGTGAGATGGAGGCCTATTAACTAAACAAAAATAGGACTACAACTTGAATTCAAGCCCCTATCAGTCAGCCCATATTTAGATGATGCTGGAGATTTTCTAAAGGCTAAATCTGTTCTTCCTTCCTTCCTTGATCCCTCTGGAAAACAGACAATAGCTGATGGGTTTCATGAGCTTTTGTCTGAAAAAAAAAAGTGGCAAATGCTGATATATTTACATTTAGAGATTTAGTATCTGTTGAGGAAATCTAAGCATTCTGTGTTGTAAAATGATTTTACTGTCAACAGTAATCAGTTTTGTAGATTGCCAAGGATGGTTTTTTTTTTTTTCCCCGTAAACTTACATTTAAGTTGTTATATAAAGTACTGTTTCCGGATAATCGCAACGCATTATATAAATACATTTGCCTTAATAGTGTTATACTTAAGTTGTATTTTAATAGCAAAGTAACTTTGGCTTCCATTTAAATACTTAGGGAAATATTTATCAAGGTGTGAGATTAGAGCTCACCACAGAAATATTCACCCACTTCCTATTAATTTCTGTGGGATGTTCAGAGGGGTTCTTTATCAAATGGTGAGCTCTAACTTTTCACCCCTTTATAAACACACTTTTGAAAATCCCTTAGAAATCAATAGAGAGTGGGTTAAATTTTATGTTGTGGGCTTTAACCTCACGTTTTGATAACTCTTTCCCATAATGTGTAATATATATGTAATCACATAAAATAATACAAATAGAGGATAAATGTAATTTTGCTATTGAAAAAAGTGTCTGTTTGAGGGGTGAGAGAATATAAACACCCAGACAATGTTGCAAGCCTGCTGAATAAGAGGCCTAGAGTAGAACAGACTCCAGTTACATTGTTTTAATGTTGCTAGTCATGATTTTTCTTTACATGCCCTGGACAGTAAGGGGTATATTTATCATGCCATGTAAAACGTGGAGTGAAGCATTACTGGTGATGTTGCCCAGGGCAACCAATCAGCAATTAGATTTCAACAGTTAGAAAATCAAAGCAAAGCATCTGATTGGCTGCTATGAGCAACATCACTGGTAATGTTTCACTCCACTTTTTAGGGCTCTGGCACACGGGGAGATTAGTCGCCCGCGGCAAAACTCCCTGTTCGCGGGCGACTAATCTCCCCGAGTTGCCTTCCCCTGCCATCCCACCGGCGAACATGTAAGTCGCCGGCGGGATGGCAGACGCGGCGGGGCGATTTCGGGAAATCGCCGAAAAAGACTCGCGAGTCTTTTTCGGCGATTTGCGCTAAATCGCGCCGCCGCGTCTGCCATCCCACCGGTGACTTACATGTTTGCCGGTGGGATGGCAGGGGAAGGCAACTGTGCCAGGTGACATCATTAAGCGTCAGTAATAATGGTTTGATATATAAGAGCCTTGAATATCTTAAAAAAAAAAAACAGGGCTAACTTATTTCATTAGGGGGGTTAAAAGTCACCTTGGAGTTTCACAACATGTATAAAAGCACTCAGACTTATATATATAGTGAAAGGTAATCCTTCCTGTAAACAGTGCTTTACTATTTAACCCTTTGTGTCACTCGATATAGACTACAGTGCCAGCATAAAAGTACCATTATCCCAGTGCCATAGATTTTACAGATCCAGGTTTCTCTTTGATCTGTGCCACGCCACGTGTATCTTTTCAAGGTGCTTCTTGGCAAGAGCAAAGAGAAGCCACCCTAACTTATAATGCACCTGGTATTTCTCTTTGCTGCTGGTTTCACACATTTCTGGTGCTTCTGAAGGCAAAATAACTGTAGAATTCACTTGCTTTGGGTTGCTATGATTCATACATCAAGATGCTCAGCTTTAAATGGGTAAAATATAGTCCAAATTACATGCCATAGCCCATTTTTTTCTGCTTTGAAATTTGCAGACTGACAGTCTGGTTACAGATTCCTTTTTCTTTAATTGTGTCAGACGCCCAAAACTCGCCCATGCTAACAAAAATAGTTTCTTGCAAACGGTTGCAGTTTTTTCCTGGTTTATGTCTTAGTATTTAATGAATTATGTCCACTTTTAACAACTGTATCCTAATGCACACCCTCTAGTCTATCATTTAGGCTTTGCTCAGATACATGGGAAATGAGTGTATGAAACCAGTGCATGTTCATACAGATGCAGAAGCCTCACTATCTGTGTGACTTATAACCGGTACACCCACATACACACACCGCTGGTGCTAATTAACTGTGCATTTAGATATGTGAAATCCTAATATGTCCCTCTTTTTCATGGTTCATGTAGGCAACACGTATGGTTAATTAGTACTAATATGGTAATAAGTACTAACAATGATTAGTAAGGTTACCAGATCATTTGAAATATCAGGGCCCTTCTGATAAATGCAGGTTTCTGGGCCTCAGATTGAATTTATTACCATGAACAGATAAAGGTTTTCCGGATAAAGGGTTTTTCTGCAATTTGCATCTCCATACGTTTAAGGGCTCTGGCACATGGGGAGATAAGTCGCCCGCGACAAATCTCCCTTGTCACGGGCGACTAATCTCCCCGAACTACCATCCCACCGGTGAAAATGTAAGTCACAGGTGAGATGGCACCCGCTGCGCAGGCGATTTCTGCAAATCGGTGAAGTTGCCTCGCGAGGCATTTTCGTCGATTTGCCGAAATCACCTGCGCAGCGTGTGCCATCCCACCGGCGACTTACATTTTCGCCGGTGGGATGGCAATCCGGGGAAAAGTTTTTTGTAGATTTAGGGCTCTGGCACACAGGGAGATTAGTCGCCCGCGACAAATCTCCCTGTTCACCGGCGACTAATCTCCCCGTGTGCCAGGGCACTAAATCTACAAAAAACTTTTAAACAATAAATGAACCCAGAAGGATTGTTTCCATCTGATAAGGGTACAAGGTACTGTTTTATTACTACAGAGAAAAAGAAAATCAATTTTTAAAAATTGAATTATTTGATTAAAATAGAGCCTATGGGAGATGGCCTTCTCGTAATTCAAAGCTTTCTGGATAATGGGTTTCCTGATGAGGAGTCCCATACCTAAGTAAATGCAAGACCTGTGCCGTATTGTGCATTGGAAAATGTGTAGCAGAAAGACTTCTTTGAGTGTAAATGCAATTTGTGTGCAAATTAGAAATGACATGCAGCGTAAGTAATCTGTATATCGGTGCTGGGGAGTAATCTGTTAATCATGCAGTGGAATATTATGGATTATTTAACATTCACAAGTGTCACTATTGCTCGCTCACCCCTATCACTCACATCAGCTATTTTAGGCACAGGAAAGTCTCACTGCAGTAGATATATTTCTAGTCTAATTTTTGCTAATTAATATGGGATTGCTAAATACGTATGCGCTGTTAGTAGGTTCTTACCAGGTCTGTGACAATAAAGCCTATAACCTTATTTTACCGCATTTATTTTAATCCTTTCTTTTCAGTTTTACAATCTGTTTCTCCTCCTCAGATTAGTAACCGTGTCCTGTATGTGTTTTTTACACACGTCCAAGAGCTCTTTGGCGGAATCCAGATAAAGCGAGTGATTAAGCCTTTGCGCTGGTCTAACATGGCAACCATGCCGACATTGCCTGAAACACAGGAAACAATCAAGGAGGAAATTCGGCGGCAGGTTTGTCTTCATGGTTTTAGTAATTATGCCATTATCATTAGTTATACAGACACAACAAGTACTTTCCTTCTTTATTTAGAGGCGTATAACTCTTGTATTTTACACATTATGCCTCCTTCAAAATTTACAAATATTGTCCTAATTTTCGATTGTAAGTTCTAAGGCAGCATAGTTTTGTTTTCACACTTACAACTTTCCTCTTCCTCCCCATGTTAGGAGTTTATTTAACTACAGGCAATACACTCTATAAAGGAGCCATGTCTTTCCCCAGTTGTTTGAGACAGGCTTACAGATAAGGAGGAGTTGATTACTTTCTACCCCACCTATTGCTCTGAAGAAGCAGAAGGTTGAACATGGCAATGCATTGCCCCTTTAAATGTTTATATATCACGTGGTGTGCTACATCACAAAGGGCTTAGGTCACCTATTTCCCTTTTCAAGGGATCAGAACCCCACTAATTTAGTGCTTTGTATAGCTCACCTTATCTCTCTTAATCAGTGTAATGGGCAACACTGATAAAAATATTATAATTCTCTATATATTCCAGAGACCAGTGCTATAATGCTTGCTTGGATTTATCAGACATTAGTTTAGCCTCTTTTGTACATGGGACTAAATTTTTAATTGCCTCTATAAAAGCATTTTTGGTGTCACATTGTCCAGCTGATGGTGTTATAAATAAAAGCAGCCTTGATGTTTGTGTAATATTACCCACATTCATTTCTGTCACACAGGAGTTTCTTTTAAACTGTTTACACCGGGAACTTCAGGCTGGAATAAAGGACCTGTCCAAAGAAGAGCGGCTCTGGGAGGTGCAGAGGATTCTGACTGCGCTGAAAAGGAAGCTCAGAGAAGCAAAAAGACAGGTGTGTAAGGTTTATAGGCTATTCCTCTCCTGCCAGTGCAGCATCTTTATAGCATGAATGCCCAAACTCCAACAATGTATTCTCTTGTGTGGGGATTGGACAAGTACCAAAATACTGGATATATGTGGCACGTGAAGAATGGGGCCATGGACTTGGCCAGCACAGCTGCACGTGTTTCACATGCTCTTTTTGTGTTCTTTCTGAGCTTTTAAAATAACTTTTAGAAGGCAATTGTAAACCATTACTTTCTTACCATTTCAATTAGGTGATTGTAGGGATGTATCTGTCATAAGATAATGTGAGACCTATTAAAGAAATTCCCACTTTCCTGTCTTCTCTTCTTCCCTCAGAAGAGGAAGCTGCTGTAGTGAGAATTCACAAAGGTCCTGGCTTGTGACAGTCAGTGGTCAGTTTTTATATAAATACAATTGTAACATTTAGCTAGACTGAGACAAACAGTGGATGGAGGAATAAAATGCATAGAAAGCATAGTTTATTTAGTTTTGTTGCAAGATCCACTTTAGGCCACACTATATTGCTAGCTATATTCCCATATTTGAACTGAGTGTGATGCCCCAGGATTGCCTCTGAACAAAATCCATAGATCTCATACCAAAACCACAGAGCTTCCAGAAGTGTAGGGGGTTCAACCCCCAGGTTGAAAATAGGTTAGTCCAGATATAAGGCTTGTAAGAGACAAACCAAAGAGCAACTGTGATGAGAACTGTGTTTCTGTAACTTTATTAAAAGCAAAAGTGCTGTCCTGCCAAATGTTGCACCTCAAAGGACCGTCTGAACCAGAAAAGTACTATACTTACAGTGCAACTTACAGTCAGGGCAGTGTTGTTGGTTATTATCTATAGAGATGTTATTATCTATAGAGCCTACAGAGCTTTGTTAAATCTATGTGCCTGCTTAGTAGAGAATCAAGGGATAGCTAAAGCAGCAGGCACTATATAGTAATTAAAAATTTAAAATGGCTTTGAAGTTATTTGTAAATGTAATGGCCATATCTATCACTTGCTGTTCTCTGCACTGATGCTTCTGACTCCTTAAACAGCATAGCAAAAGCCAGCTGCTCAACTAACATTATTTTAAGAGTCAGAAGCAGGAGCCTGCTTTGCCCAGGGCTTAAGGGGAGGCGACGGAGCCTGCAAACAAATTATGGGCCTAATATAGGCCTTTGCATGGTCAGGAGAATCAGCAGAGAACCCCTTTGTTTAAATACTGCACTCCACTTATATTGCCAAATGTGCAGACTTTTTTGGCACGATGTGCACACTGAGCGACAATTTCATTCTTTTGCCAGGACTGTGAAACAAAGATTGCACAGGAAATTGCCAGCCTCTCCAAAGAGGATGTTTCAAAAGAAGAAATGACAGAAAATGAAGAAGAGGTTCTCAATATACTACTTGCACAGGTATATGCAGCAGATGAAAGCATAGGATCAGCCGACTGGAAATTGTATTTCTCCACTGCAATATCTCAGTCATAATGTAGCGACCACCATTCACTATTTCTACATAGCAACGCTGCTAACTTGGCCTGCATAGGGTTAGCCATAAAGGGGCACCCTTAGCTATTTTGTAAAATATGTATGTATGTGGTGAATCAAGAGTCATTGCTGCCAGAACTAAGGTAGAAGGAAAAAGACAGAATATCCCGCATGAGATAGAAAGAATATATGTTTAAATCAATGGCATGCTACATTTACCATCCTTGCAGGCATAATCTGGGGATCTATACAATTTAGCAGATGAGTTCAGTTACCTTTGAATTTCAGTCTTTATTAGAAATGTAGACAGGGGACACGCAATCCGATTACAATAAAAACACTATTCCCCCAAATGTGATAAAAGGCACATAGTTTGCCCAGGTGCAGTAACCAATGGCAACCAGTAAGAGGTTTGTGTTTAACTAGGTAGCCAGTGAATGCTATGTACTATAGCTAATGTGACATTTAGCAGTCATTGCATCTTTTACATAACCCCACATAAATTTAGTGAATAGTTTTGCTAGACATTGCATCATTGTAGCAGTTCTTTTGTTATAATTAGCTTGCTATGTGTGTATGGTGTGCCTGATAATAGGTCTTCTGTATCCTATGTATGTCTAACATATTTTCCAGGAGAATGAGATTCTGACAGAGCAGGAGGAACTTGTGGCAATGGAGCAGTACCTTCGTAGACAAATTGCTACAGAAAAAGAAGAAATAGAGCGCCTCAGAGCAGAAATTTCTGAAATTCAAAGGTATTGCACACTCACACTCAGATTAGAACCAACATTTCCTGAAGTAATTTACAACTAGACTCTACACGTGCATATACATATATCAGACATAAGGTTTTTGCTTATAGATTTGGGGGAATTACGGTATACAAATACTCCTATAGGAGCAGCTAAATATTGCCTATAGGGCACATATGAACCCAGTTGTACAGTAGCCATATAACTGTATGTGATGTGCTCTTTTCATTATAGGAGCTAGTAACTAATATGTTTGAATTATGAAAGCGTTGAATAATGCCAGGAGTACCACTCTTTATTACACTAGACCGACTATTTGCATCACACCCAGCTGCACACAACAATCAACATTACTGCTATTCCAGCTGGCCATAACTGCTATATAGCTAAATACACAAATCTAGCTCATATCTAGAACTAATCTTACCTTTGATCCCAGAAAAACTTGAAATAACAGAACTGGCCAATATTTTCCAGCCGCCAACAACAACACGGTCGAAGTGAAACAGAAGAGTATTCCTCAGAGAGTGAGAGTGAAAGTGAGGATGAAGATGAACTACAATACATTTTAGAAGATCTGCAGAGGCAGAATGAAGAGCTGGAGGTAATTTGAAATGTCTATTGCTATATAATATAGCTGCTTTAACTTATTACCTACTGTGTTATAGTGCCAGCACACTGTCAGTATTTATCCCATTTCCATTGTACAGATTACCAGCCATTGATTGGTCATTGTTGCTTGCTGACCAGTCCTTAGGTGGCACTTACCCCAGTCTATTGTAATATTTGCTTATCTTCAGAGAAGATACAAGTGTTGGTGATTATCCCTGACCCTGGATTTCACATTCATTAGGAACACTGGGATACAAGCCAGGATCTCTGCTGGGTTCTTAGACTTACGTTCTGTCTCTTTCATCAGATCAAGAATAATCATTTAAACCAGGCAATTCATGAGGAAAGAGAGGCCATCATTGAGTTGCGGGTGCAGCTCCGGTTGTTACAGATGCAGCGTGTGAAATGTGAGCAGCTGCAGGAGGAAGAAGAGCTTGGGAAACACAGTGTCCGATCCCAGCTGCCGAGAGACAACCTCCCCGAAACAAAAGCCCCAAAAGATCAGCCAAAAGCATTGAAGGAGCAGATGAGACCATCGCCAAATAAAGACTGGAAAGAAACTCTCATCTGAGAATAACCCCCCCCCCCCCATGACATAAAGACATTTCTCCTTACTAACCCATTGAATTCCTTACTGTGCTTTGCAACACTTGTGCCCTTGTTTGTGGGGAGGCTTTCATACACAACATGTCCTCCACCCCTGCCTGGGCTTAGGTTCCTACTAAACTGAACACATAATGAATACAAACATTCTAGGGCAGCGGTGGGGAACAAAAGGGGAGTATCTATTTTCCTTAAGGAGAACTTGTATCTAGTGTATCTATACTCACTGGGCCATGTGGTTATGAAAATAAAATTGCTTTGTTTTTACTATTACTGATTTTATATACTGTTTTATGGGCTCAACAAACAAGGCAACGGTTATTTATTCAGGGCGGGCAACCTAAGGGATTTTTTTTATTTGAATCTTTCCTTTTTTATTCTAAAAGCAGGGACCTTGCAGCTGTGAGTGCAGCATCTCAAGACTACTATTAATTTATACTCACATTTTGGCCTCTCGGCTGCCATTTTCTTGGTCTGGTGACTCCCCACTGTTTTATGTACAGCTGGCACTGAGCTAGTGTTTGGGAAACCTTGCAACACCAGCAAACCAGTTCTTTTCCTTTGTGCTAGCATCCTTTTGTATGGGGAATAAACAAACATTTTGTTTTCATGCTCACATATTCTATGACAGAGTATTAAGAGTGAGTTCTCCTTAAGGCATAGTCTGATATTGCAAACACCCTGCTATCAGACTGGTTCTGCTACAACAGAAGCGTGTTGACCCCCTCATCCCCTTTCAGTGTGTGGAAGCGGCAGCTAGGCTTGCTATGGATTCGGGGGAAATGCGTTTTCAGCTTTGATACTGCAAAATCATTTGCTTCAGTCACCTGCGTTCCTCTGCAGGTTTATTCATCTCATAGGGGCTGATTCACTGAGAAACATGTTGCATTGCACCAGTGCATCTGCCTGTGGCAACCAGTCAGATATTTGCTTTCATTTTCTAACTGCTAGTAGCCTGATCTAAACTAACTGCTGACTGGTCGCTATGGACAACTGCACTATGTTCATAACTGAGCCCTCTGCCGACAAGATGTAAATGTGAAAAAGAAAGCTTAAACAAGCACTATGACCTGTGAATCCCTTTGTAAGGTGAATGTGGTCGCCCAGGGTCAAAGTAGTCGCTCTTGTGTCATCGGGCACAGAAGGCTGCTCTGCGTGGCACAATATACAGCAATAGGTCTCTACAAATCACTTTGTACGGACAACCTCTCCTTGTTTCTATAGCTGAAAATCTTCTTGACATACTTGGTTATAGAGCGGTGCAGCCTAGAACATTTTTTAAGTGAGTACAGTGTTAGTATGAGGGGTAATCAGTGTTATGTTGTGTATGGAAGGCACGAGGCAAGAATCCCTGTCCATTCAACTGTTTCCTAAGATGTTTTGTCTTGAAACAAAATTCTCACTCTTTTCCTCTCATTACTGTTTGTTGAAGATCTTGCATTTCCAGCCTCAGGTACTGGTGACTATGATGGCCTAAATCCATGCCAGTGTTTCCATTGGATGAATAAATGGCACTATGACAAGCAATGCAGTGGTTGTAGGAACATTCAATTTATTGTAGCACCTTTACTGAGCTTCTAAATTAAAGGAATGATATTGTTCTGTATTTATATCAACACTGAAAGGGTAATAGTATTTAACCCTAATAACTGGAATGCAACGTTCTAAGGAACAGATCTCCCTATTCAAGTGCAGGAATGAGGATTTGAATGAAGCCCTGCCCCATTACCTGCCTCACGTTCTTCTGCATCACTGACAGCTGCCAGTCGGCTGAAAAACTGTCCCTCTTCTGCCTGTTCCATATTTTGTACTTACTAAGCTTATTCTGGCATTGGTTCCTAAACAAGATTGCCACATCTGTGTTTTCTGCTTCCCACCTTTTTGTAGGACTTTTAGTTCATGTTTCTTAAAGCATCGTTCAACAAAGCAAATAAAGCATCCATTTTAAACTGCAGATTGTGTTTGTGTCCAGTTTGGTGTATTAGAACCTGTGTGTACAACATACAGCAGTAGCTTCTGTACTGAGGGCCTGCCCTTGAGGGAATTTAGAACAGTAGCAGGTAGGGTTCAGCCTGAAGGCCATTTAGTGTGAGAATTGCCATTTGTTCTAGATACCAGAAAGCCCATCTTGAAGGAGGCCTTTCTGTTACATTTGCACAAACATTTAAAAGCATTGTTACTAAGGGTAACGGCACCCTGGCAAATGTATAGTGTTTGCCCCCTTTTCTCCATTTTAAAAAAAAAATCCAACAAGGCAGCTGGTCACTGGCATTCTCTTTACTTTCTCTGAAATGGAACACAAAATTGCAGTGCAAATTTAGATTCAACCCTTATAAAGAACCAGAAGTTAATTCTCCTTCAAGGATTCACTTGACTGAAATCATCTTTTCAATTAACATTTGCACAAAGCACCTTCATACAATAGAAATATATAAATACCGTATATACTCTAGTATAAACCGATCCGAATATAAGCCGAGGTACCTAATTTTACCTAAGAAAACTGGAAAAACGTATTGACTCGAGTATAAGCCTAGGGTGGGAAATGCAGCAGCTACCGCTAAGTTTTAATAATCAAATAATAAAGGACACTCAGCATGACCCCATGTGAACTCTTCATAAATATAAAATGTTGGCAGCTGCAGATAAGGGAAAGGTGGATGGAACCTAAAATAATTTTATTCACTCCCATCTGGAAGGCTGTGCCTGATGCCTAGAACTTCTGATAAGCAGCTACTGTGAGCAAAGCACTGAATCTCCCACCAATCAGAGCAGTGTTCTCAACTGCTGCTTGTCAGAATTTTTAGGTAAAGATCTTATACATGCCTTGGCTAGATTCAGACAAATGCTATGATAATTCAGGAAGCTTCATTTGTCCTGTTTTAGAAAAAAAAAAACTAGAAAAAAAGGAGAAAGCATGAAGACTGGAAATGGCCTAATGTAAAATGATATAGTAAGAAAACAAAATATACATCCAGTTGATTAGCCCTAAAGGTTTGGCTGAAACTTCCAATCTGTGCTGGTGGCCAGCAATCTAGATACTTACCCACCAGACCTGGATGCTATGCAGAATTTGCCCTCTATCTCTCCTTCCTTTCCTACCTCTCATTCTGGTGTTGTCAGTGCAGTGTATCAGAGATAGAATTTCAGGTGCCAGGAGCAAGTTTGCCTTTTTTTTTTTTTTTTTAGGATGGAGCTCCCCAAAAAAGCAGTTTCCTATACCTCTCCAGGCTGCGCAGGCATTCGGTGCACACCCCCCTCTCCCCCCCGTGTGTACTGGGGCGGTCGTGTATGCGCGAACACGCAAACGGCCATGTACATGCGGGGGGGGTTGCGACGTGCGCGCCGAATGGCAGCGCAGGCTATATTTACTCAAGTATAAGCCGAGCATGAGTTTTTAAGCACAATAAAACAGAACATGGTGTCACTACTTCAGCACATTACATAAGGCCACTGATGAAGGGGGCAGCTTGGACCTCAGCCGCATGTACCCACAAGTAGCAATAGTATATTTTTGAGGGGGGGGGGGGAGAAGGGCTATTTGTTCCTTGGGTTAAAAGCTGAACACTCTAACATATCAAATAATTGGTTTCAGCAATTCCTCAAATAATGAAAAGCCCTTAAATCTGACCTCAGTGCAGCTGTGTACATTCAAAAGCTTAATGTTACCATGCAGCAAGTCTCTCCTGATGCTCTTCTGCTCAGTGTCATCTCAGTGTGACCAGAGCAATAGAACAGAGCAGAGATGTGGTGGGAGATGCTTCCTGCAGCAGTAAATGAAGCTTTTGCCATTTTAAGAGCAGGGAGAGTTCCTGTTGCATTTTAATGATATTTACAATGTCAAAACATCATGTACTGGATAAGATTTCCTGAGAGGCTGGGTAGTTTTTAAATCATTTTTGGGGGGTTTAATACCACTGATATAATCTTAAATGCAACCCACCTGGGAAAAGAGGCATCTGAATTTTGTTTAAATTCAGTAAAATAGTGAGGGATTCTTGCTGATGGTTACTGTTTTTAATGGCTTGAAATAAATTTATACTTTTTTAAACTAATATTGAGTAGTATAGGAGTTGATATTTTGCCCATGTGTATAGTCCCTTTCAGGGCTCTGCACACATGGGAAACATTGGCCCAGCTATGTAATCCAAAGCAAGCAGATGACTGTACTAGGAAGAGGAAACGCTAGTGTAGGGAAAGGAAACATCTGACAGGCTTGTAAGGGTTGTACACAAACACAGGAAGAGTGGTTCTAGAACTGTGACCCACATGCACTATAATATCTATAAATTGGGGGGGGGGGGGGGAAGGGGGGTAACACTAGGCTGCTATTCCTGAACAGCAACCTGATGTGCCCAGTTCCATTGCCATAGACACAGTAAAGATGTATTTTTGGTCAATGTGGTACAAATAAGGGGAATTACTGGTTCAGTCTTGAGCAAATCAGCAAAACTGTTTTGTATTACACCATATCTATATATCCCACTCTATGTAACAGTAACTCCTCCATCTAGAATGTTAGAAAACCATCAGAATCCTTCCTATCAGGACAATGCCAATACTGCAATTCTGAAAACGGAAGGGGTTCAACAGATCCTCTCACCCCTAAATGCATTTATTGGCCAAAGTCTCGTTACCGGTGGTTTCCCTGCAGCAGAAGTCACGCCTTAAAGGCCACTGTTAACCAGTCAGTAAGAAGTTGCAAGGAATGCGACCAATAAGAGCAGCAGCCTCACATGCCAATTCCATGAATCCGCAGAAAGTGGGCACAGTAAACAGCATTACAGGAGAAGGAAAGTCATTTTGGCATTTTACTGCCAATAGATTAGCCACATTACTTGGGTAGGATAATGCTTTCTGCAGAATAAATACAGTGTTCTAGGTGGCACTAAACAGCCTTAGAAGCTTTCTCTGTTTGCTTAAGATTACAGCTGCCATTTTAGCTTGGTCTTCATAGCTTCCTGCTTGCAGTCTAGCCTTATAGCTCAGACTACCCTTTACTAAGGGAGGGGGGAATGAGTTGTATGAATTCTTATGGGCGGGGGGAGCAGGAGAGGGGAGAGCCGAGCAAACTCTGGCCCCTGGAATAAAGGACTTTTCTGAGAGAGGAAGTCTGATACCCAAGAACATGTTTACAAAAAAGGAGACAAGAAATCCTATGTCTTTTGATAGAGGACTCAGTGCTGCGTTTGTGAGTGCTTATGGCTGTATTTACAGACCTTTCAGATAAAGGATTCTTCGTTTTTACCTTTCCTTCTCCTTTAACATTACTGAGAATGCCAAGATAACTATAGTGCCACTCAGAATGTGTGCAATAACATACTACCATATTATAAGGCAATTAATGTCTCTAAAAAGAGGTAAAAATAAGAAACAAAAATGTATTGAAACTTATTAAATTTTATTCAGACAAGCAAATATACTTGTATTACAACATGATTAAAGACTGCAGCACTCCGGGGAGCACAGGCAGATATGTACATGAAGACTGGAAGTGATGGCCCGTACAGCCGAAAACGCAATCAAGTTAAAAAAACCTGACTTGAAGCACTTGAACTAATAGATTTCCTTGAGGTCATGACCAGCATGAAAACAAATTAGAGCAGAGGCGCTTCACAGCAACGTTGCCTGCCAATAAGTACAGCAATATGCTGCATTAATGAATTAAAATCAGTTCCTAATGTAGTGTTAGCACTGAGCCCTTAAGGAAAATAACAATCCCCTCTTCTCTCATGTCTGTTTACACACATCCCAAAAAAAAAAAAAAAAAAATATATATATATATTCACACATTAAGAAACCTAGGGGAATACCACCTCTGAATAAAACCCCCATTGCACCCAATACTGGAAAATTCATTACAATGGTTTGGAGGAAGATTACAGGGAGAGTCACTGCAGTTTGAGGCTTATTTACTCAGCAATGATGTGCCATACAACAATTCTTGCATCTTTAGCATCTGCCAGTGCCAAAACATACACCCTGCTAATCGGCAAAGCAATGTCAATGATGTTCATATATATGCTATGCCTTTAGCTATCATTTCAACACTGGAAGGAGAAGGAAATCTACCAAACTGGGCTGAAAGAAATAACTTCCTTCCCTAGCAAATTAAAAGGAACCCCATCCACCAATTCAAGTTTCATGATATCTCAGGAAGACAGAAGACTTAAGGCTTTGGTGACAATCCTCTGAGAGTCTCGAGTAACTCTTCCCTCCTAGCATAAAGTAGGGAAAGAAAGAAAGAAAAAGGACAGTGAGAATGCTGTCTTGAGTTTAACATTTCAGAAGGCCTTTCGTGGAAAGGGAAGCTGGTTAGTACGTAGAAGAGGCTGTGCTCAGGGCATCGTCGGTATGTTTGGTGCTAGCGGGGTGTATACTGGCAAAGTATTTGACATCACTATCAGGATCCATCTGGAGAGCCATAATGGTCTGTTCCACTGCTTCCTGGTGAGAGTTGGCAGAGGTCAGGAAGTACTCTAAAGAGACACAAAACGAGACAGAACTTAAACATAATCACCTTACTATCCACATGGCAGTTGTGAAGTTCCAAAATTACAGTTACACAGTACATATTAAGATTTATTTTAAGTTGAAGAGTTTCTTGGACTGACGGCAAAGTCAAGATTTTTACAAATATAGGAATAAAGCCAACAAAGGGTAAAATTATACAAACCTTTTTCCAGAAGGGTCTGCTTTAAAGTCTTTGCAAGGAGAACTCTTACATTGGGAACCCTGTCTGAAGCTAAATGCAGCAGGTGAGGCATTACGTGAATGGCAAACTGGTCCATTGGAAGGCAGTCGTCTTCAATAAGAGCCTGAAAAAGGATGCAACATACATTATGTACTCAAATATCTATAGCCCTATTTAATCCACTTGTAAACAAGAGGAGCATCTTGATGTTCTTTAAACATTTGCCATTTAGAGCAAAAGCAAAATTGCCCATAAACCATACTGCAGTAAGGCTCTGAGTGATAAGGCTGTGCATCTATTCCATTCAAGTAGCAGTTCTGTATAAACAGTAGCCTAATGGAGTATTTTGTAGGTCTTGTTCCACAATTTCTTAAGTGAAGGCTAAAATCTCCCAGATTTGGTTGTAAGGCAAAGCACTAGTGTCACAGTTGTGATCAGAAAGAAACATCACCACAGGTACCCCAATTTTGGTACCAAAAAATCAAAACAAAGGGGTTGATTTTTCCTAACAAACATCTGCGCAAGGACATGGTTACACCTTCAGACAGTACCTATATTCTCCACATACTAAAAACATTAAAGGACATGTAAACCCCACACACAAAAATGTAATCAGTGAACAGCCAAAATCTTTCAATACCTGCCACTCTGGTCGTCCAGAGGTTAAAGGAGAAGGAAAGGGGGGCCGGGTGGGTTACAGGAAATCTAAGTGATTAAGGAGATGTTGCAGCCTTACTATTAAAGGAGAAGGAAAGGCAAAGTCACTTGGGGGTGCCAAAATGTTAGGCACCCCCAAGTGACTTAAATGGCCTACCTTGTACCCCGGGCTGGTACAGTACCAGCCCGGGGTAGCTGTGAGCGCTTCCTCCTTGCGCGTCGGCGCACTTGCGCATGCACATTAGAGTGAAAAGCCGAACTTTAACAACAAAGTCGGCTTTTCACTCTAATGTGCATGTGCCGGGCCAGGGATTTTGCCGCAGAAGAAACGCGGAAGAAGGAAACGCTCGCTACAGGTACCCCGGGGGCTGGTGCAGTTTTCTCCTAACAAGGGCACCAGCCCGGGGTACAAAGTAAGTTATTTAAGTCACTTGGGGGTGCCTAACATTTTGGCACCCCCAAGTGATTTTGTCTTTCCTTCTCCTAATAGTAAGGCTGCAACATCTCCTTAATCATTAGATTTCCTTCTCCTCCTGTAACCCACTCGGCCCCCTCCCTCAGGAATTTGCTTTGGCTGTTGGCTTGTGGGCATGCTCAGTTGTTCTTAGCTCAGATGACTAAACACACCCCCCAGTCTAGCAGCCAGTGAAGAGATGGCATTGCTGGTTCCCATAGAAACTCTAGTTGTCTGCTTCAATTTTTTTCTCCTGAGCTCAGCTTTATCATCATTACAGTGCTCAAACAAAGCAGAACTTTTATCAGAGACAGTTCTGCCTGTTGGAGCCTGTATTCTTGATGAAATGTATGCTGAATAAGGGTCTGTGTGTGTGTATATTCTGCTTGCAGATTTAAATGTAACTGATTATGTATCAGAGGAAAAATGGCCTCCGGCTGAAAGCTGCTATTTGCTTTAGGAAAATGTGATGGTGCTGGCAAGCGGAGGGGATATATGCAGTACAAATAATGCCATTTGGGTGGGGGAGACTTGCCCAACTGATATACATTGTAGGCAAATGTAGGCTTTCCATGTCCTTTAAACATATAAACAATGCAAGGGAGACATCCTATCATTAAAGAGGCCACAATGCCACTAAGACATGCTAAATCTGAAGGGCAGAAAAAAGGAACGGTGGCCATACACGGGCCAATTCTAGCTGCTGGGCACTAACAATGAGCCTGCCCGAATGACATCTGGCCTGAAATTGGGCAGATCGGGCAGGTTTGATTTTTCCACAGATCAGGGACTGCATGGGCTCGTTGATGCAGTCCCTGAACTGACGGGCGCTTATACCTACCATTTTAATTTGATTGTTTGGCCCCAGGGCCAAACGAACAAATTAGCCTGATATCACCCACCCATAGGGTGGGAATATCGGGAGAAGATCCATTCAGTGGCGACCTCGCCAAGCAAGCGGATCTTAGTGTGTATGGCCAACCTTTAGATCACACACCGTACCAGATGCAGTTACCAGGCTCTTGGTATAAATGGGAGTCATATCACTATTCCCAAAAGAAATTATTCTTTGAAGGAAACCTTTTGAATTTATCATCAGCTACACCAAAGCAGAATGTATGATAAGACCCATCCACAATCCACATCCGAAAAATTCCTTCTCTACACTAAGAACAACTCACCTGACAAATGAAAACAAAGGTTTGCCGTCCAGACCATTTAGGACTTTGACAAAACTGCTCCACGAGTTTATTCAAAAGGTCTAAAAGTAGCACGGGGTTGGAAGCCTGGTACAATTTCTTCACCATTTCACTCACCTAAAAGGAAAATGAATTTATTTTAGCACCAAGCCTTTATGATAGCTAGCTCTTAAATGCACATAAATGCACAGCAGCAAATCCCTGCTATGGTGAAGGCTGAAGCAAATCAGGATATTGATACATACAACAGGGGTGTTAGGATTATGCATATTCAGTAAAGCAGGATTCTTAATTAATACCCATTTATAACAGGTTGAACTTCATATGAAACAGCTAAAGAGTAAAAAAAAACATGGAAACATTTAGTAAAATACGACTAGTTATTATTGCTCCATTACCCTCTTCATACGTTTAATCTTCAATATGAAATAATGTTATTTATAAATGGGCTGCATTAGCATTTTAGGGGAAGCAGTAAGGGACAAAACTCATTAATGAAATGTTTGCATTTAATAGATTGTCCATATGTAAGGCGTTCACCAGTACAGATGCGGAAGGAATAAGTAGCACTAACTAAAACAAGAGCAGCAAGCACATAATAAACAAAGATGGTTCTTACTAGCTTATAGGAAATCCAACGAACAGAAGAGATTTTATCTCCACACAGATTCACAGCAATTGGCAGTAAGTAATCATAAATATCTCTAGCACTGTACAGTTCAAGAAGCAGGATCAGCTGCCTAGTAAGATGAAACAAGAGCACCAGAAATCAGTTAAGACATTCAAATAGGAAGAGGTTATATACAGGTATTGTGGGAAAATGGTACAGTTCCATAAGGAACATAAAGAAATTTCACACAAAATATCCAGCCTCATTTTGTGATCACTGGTAGCTGGGGATGAACCTGATGTTTGTCTGCCCATCCATAGACTGATCCATAACTCATTAACCCAACAGCCAAGGACTAAACGCACACATATATGCGGCCACCTTTGTACTTTATTGTTCAGTAAGAGACTGCCTGAATGAATGGAACAACTAAAGCTCTAGGCCCCAGGATTTAGTGGCTGGTTTTGACCATACTACACAATTATATGCACTTAAGTTGTATAGCCAGTTTTGGGGCCATTTAAACCAATGAGCTTGTGATCCTGGTGGATTGAGGATTATCGGTCTTGATCAAAAATTTCTGCAAGGAAGGAGGAATGAGGCTCCTCCCCTTCCAGCTGTTCTGAAGTCCGGCACAAATGGCCAGCTTTCTTTAACTACCACTTGAGCTCTGTTTGCATAAACTTGGCATTTATCTTGCTTTCTGAATGAACAAAGTTAAATCATGGCAAGTAACTGCCCCCATAGAACCAATCAGTATGGGAAACAAGTTCCCAGCTCTGTAGATTTGCGGTGTAATCACATCTACTCAATTGCTTAAAGGATAAGAAATTACTTCTCGAATTCTGTTCATGTGTTACACTGCCTAAGAAACCATAGCTTGAGCCTGATTTTAAAGTGCACGCACACAGAGCAGATTCTGGCACAGAACTGCAAAATCTGCCGTGCATGGCACCTATGCTTTATAGCATTGATACTGCTGCATAATCAAATCTAAAGTTGGTGCATATATTCCACTTTTTCTGATGCATTCTGATAATTTCATTCAACAAGCGCTGGTGAGCATATTTAAATCCAAATAGACATAAAGTTCAGCACTGTCTTTATTAGTACAGAAGTTACCAGTTCTAGTCTAGATATTACACAAAATCAGTACCATAGTTAGTCTTCTTCCTAACCAATGAGTTTAAAGGGATTTTGTCATGATTTTGATGGTATACTTTTTATCTCTAAATTACACTATTTATATAGCAAATAATTCACTCTACGATTTAGAATTTTGTTCTTAAACCAACAAATGTATTTTTTAATTGTAATATTGGCGAGTAGGTGTCATCTCAGTGCATTGTGCCCGAGTCTGAGCTTTCACATGTAGCTAGCACTACATATTAGAACTACTTTCAGGTAACCTATTTTTCTCCTACTCCCATGTAACTGGAGGAATCCCAAGCCAGACTTGGATTTTTTTTACTATTGAGTGGTATTCTGATATCTACTGGGAGGTGCTATCTTGCTACCTTCCCATTGTTCTGCTGATTGGATGCTGGGAGGGGGGGGGGGGTGATATCACTCCAAGTTTCTGCTCAGCAGTAAAGTGTGGCTGAAGTTTATCAGAGTACAAGTCACATGGCTGTGGTACCCTGGGAAATGAAGAATATAGCTATCCACATGTGAATTTTCAAAATTAAATATAACAATCTTTATTTTTCCTTTTAAAAAACACCATTTCAATTAAGGATTCTGCAGGAAAAGCTCTATTAACTGATGTGTTTTGAAAAAAAAAACATGTTTGTTTTTCTTTGACAGTATTCCTTTAAAGTGATATTGACACCAAAAAAAATTTCTTTTAAAAATATAAACCTACTTCCAAACCTACCTATAGGTCATGTTGACTGTTTCTTCCCAAAAGTCCTGTTTCTCTACATAAATTCTACCGAAGATACTGAACCTGACAGTCTGGCAACCTGACTGTAGCTTCTCAATCTGTCAAAAGGACTACGTCATAAACTGGGAGGATTCAGCTTGCCGTTTGCTTCAAAGAGCTCCCCCTCCCTCCCTCGCATAGCATCGAATGGCGTTGTGAACTAGATAGCAGGCTCGCTTGATCTTTCCATTGCCTGCCTGCTTCAAAGGGCTGTGCCCCCTCTCTGCTCTTCCCACGAAGAATTAAATAGCAAGCCAGCTTAAGCTCTCCAGTGCCTGTCTGCTTCTAAGGACCCTTCCTCCCCCCTCCCCATTACCCATAGACAACGGAGCTGAGCTTTTCACACACCGGCTGAAAGCAGAAGGGGCGTTGCAGGTTTGTGATTGGGCATATTTATTCACTTGGGATGCATTTAAATTAAAACCCAGAAGAGGGGAACAAACATGGCTGCTTCATGGGTCTGTAATTCATGCTACCATAATTATGAAGCGAAGAAATACAACAGTATTAGGACATTTAAATACCTACTCTGCTAGTTCTGCTCTAAAGCGCCAATTCCTGACATTATCAGTGACCAGGAACTCTTGCAGTTGATAAAGATACTCCCTCCTTTTGTCTTGCTGGAGAAGCTGCACATAAAAGAAAAATCAGTTACAGGGGGAAAAATTCTCTCTCTTGGCTACCAAAATTCTTTACTGACTGTGCAATTTATGTGGCAGATGCAAGTTGCTCACTTTGATATTGCTCATGCGATGTGCTAGCTCTATTCTGAGCTTCTTTTCATGAAATCTATAAAGCCACTGGACTCCATTAAACTATGTTTTTTCTAAATTTTCTTGTGTGTGAATTGCAGCATGTAGGTGGAGACTCAAAACAACCAACACACACATACCTTCAGAAAGTCATATAAATGCTTTAAGACGCCTATTCTAACTTCATCCAGATCTTTCAAAAATCCATTGAAGATGGGTAACAAGTCAGCAGCAGTCAGGGAATCACCAAGTATCAATGCAAGTTCATGAATTGAGAAAGCAAGAGTCCTCCGCACTTTCCACTAGCAGATTAGAAAGGCAAGATAAGGAAATATTGGGTCATTCCAAAAACACTACAACGTGCAATTACAGGCGTTACAGTATGTAAAAACAGATCAGATAAACAGTAAGATTCCAAAACTGACTTTTACCTTCTTTTAGAATTCTATACATACCTGCATATCAGCCGCCAGTGTCTCATAAGTGTCTCTGAGACAGTGCCAGTTTTGCCTGCCTAATGTGAGAGCTACCCCTGGAATGCTATAGGCACAATGTTTGGCAATCTCTGTATCAACAGTCTGAGCACGAGATGGGTCAGTCATGGATAAATACTGATCCAGTAAGGCCTGAGGTACAACATCCTGGGGGGGGGGGGGGCACACAAAAATAAGATTCATGGTTATTTGCTCTTACATGCAGCGTATCAAGAAGAAACAAAATTGGTTCTTACTTGTACTTTGGACTTTTTCTCCTCATTGTGGCTGAAGATACTTCTGGTGCTCAAGTCAGAATCATTATGGATGTAGCCCAACGTGGACTGTATGCACTGCAAATAAAAACACAACAATGCAATGCTGAACTGAACTGATCTTTATTCTTGTAGTTAACTAATGGCACAGTTAATGTATATTATCTGTATAGTGCTGACAGCACTTTTCAGAAATCTAGTCACAAAGAGAAATAAAAAAAAAAAAAAGCATAAATGAGTAGGGTTACCTCAACAGAATCACTTATAAGAGGAGCAGAGTCATCCCGTGAGATCTTACAATTTATCTTCCCTGGCTCAGTCAGATCATGGTGATAACCTATTTCCATGTTTAAGAAGGACAGTTTAGATTCCTCCCGAGTTCCTAGGCTGGATGCTTTGAGGGCTGCAGTAAGGACGTCAACTTGTGCTACAACAAAACAAAGCAAACATGAAAAGTAATGCAAACCCTGCCAAGCACAATAAATTCTTTTTAAACAAAAGCTTGGTAAATCTGGTAAGCTGAGGGCTACTTAATGCAGAGAGAGGGCACAATGCTGTCTGTGGGATGATGGGCACTTTATACAGATATATCTGACAAACCACTATTCCTGCTGATTGGCAGTGTTGGGTATAAAGATGCTGTTTACCAACCAATTAGTGGTAGATTCTAATTAAAAATGCTGGTTGGCGCTTTAGTTTTAATATTTTATAACCGTGGTCTCAAATCCTTGGAACTTCTTTTCCAGTAGAGCAATCTGAATTCAGAATCTGACACAATCATATAAAACTGTGGCTCCTAGGTACATCCTCATCTGCATAATAACTCATTTGCCAATTCTCCATACAGTGCACAAGAGGTGGTGGTAAATACAACATTTCTTCCTATTCCAGATAATCTATTAGCAATTTTACTACACCTCCATTTCTTCCAATTACTTACAAATTCTAGCAGTCCATACAATCAATGTATTTCTTTCATTAAGAAATACAGAAGTACAACCTTAAAGCTAATGTCAAGTCAGTGGAGAAGCCGTCACTACCAGCCACAGCCACTGAAGCTTAATGCTCCTGACTGCTAACACCTTCACCAAACTGTTGACATTCCCACACTATATGGGAAATGAGGTCCCCAGTTGTAAGAACCTATGACAGTAAGTGGTTAGCCTTCTCCCCATATTCCATATAGAGTAGAAATGTCCACAGGTTTGCAGAGACCATGGCTACTCGGCCCACAGTAATTGGAAGCGACTATGGAGTGACTGTGTATCCCTTCCCTTCTCATCCTTTCCTCAGTTACTGTGTGCTCCCTTGCCCTGTAAAGCAAGCCTTGCAGCTATAGATGTTGTCATCAGACTTGAGGTTATGTACAATTTAAGGGATGTGCGTGTCCAAACAACCATCAAAACAAACATCTTGGTGCCATGGATATCACTGGACAGTTCCAAAAATGTCTTTTGGTTTGGTTCAAACAAACAGTACCTGTTTGCATACAGTCAATCTGAGAAAAGGGTCAGGAAATGTTGAATCTAAATCTCTCTAGTGATCAGTCTTATGACTGTTGTTCTTTAAAACAATCCCGTCACTGTAAGTGCTGACAGGAACACTCATAACGTAAAATGTTAAGGAGATCTTTGAATGCAAAACAAAGCCCATCTTTAGGCCTAAAAAACATATGGTATCTCAAAAAGGTTTGAATAAATAAGAACTAGTTCTTGAGATTTTTATAGTAGACCCATCAGAGCTGTGATGCAACCAATAATTGCTGTGTGTGCAGTGGAGTAATCCTAGATTGGCACAGATAAAGAGATCCTAATTCATAAACACCCTTCCTGCTATTCTGATATCTTTGCTACCAACAGTAACAGAACTAGCAAATCGACATCAATAGACAACCCTACACAGCACAGAAAAGCTTATGTGCCTTTATTCTTTGCACTATACTCCTAGCATCCCTCCAATAGGCTTCCAGAGCCCTTATGCACTTTCGAAATGTACAGGAGAAAATTCTAAACAGGCTCATAATTCTCTTCATTCTTTGCCTGTACATACATTTTCCCCAACACTACTCTCATTTTATAAATCACACACATCGCATTAAGACAAAATATACCATATAGTGTCCATATAAAAGACAAAAAGAAGCCTGATTCGAGGACTTGTATACTTTTAATGTCAACTGTTGCTCAAGCAAAAACCATGACAACCATCATTATAAACAGGAAACTGAAAATGTAGATACAGGATACAGACAGGATTTTGTTATCTTATGGTCACTTAGGTGTAATCTATACAAAATTGCCTCTAGCACAGGACAACTGTCACATGAAAATACTTGATTCTGAACAAACGTAATGGTACTTAGGGACATAGGTATGCTACGCCCCCACCCAGTGATTTATCACTGAGGGAGGGGGTCAAAAATGCTCTAAATTTCCCCTTGGTTTAGTGTGAATGTGAAATGCCAAAAACTTCAGGTCCTGCTTAGATGGCAGCAAAACACTAAAAAGAATGTTTTACATTGACAATTATGGTATTTGCACTAATTTTGTGCACCTACAATTAACCTATTACCGAGCGACTACCACAATGGTTTGATGTGACTGTACCCTAACAGTCCTTAACAATTATACACACAATATGCAGTAGACAAAATGCAAATGTCACTTGGATACATTATCCCCACAGTCTGCAGTATCCAAAGGCTTAAAAAAAAACAAAAAAAAAGTACAAATTATATCTAGGCTTTACCAAAGAAAACCTTAAAAATTTAATTTCATGATCAGCATAGTATTTGAAATTATTCAGTTGAATTACCACATTTTTACACTGCAAAGCTGCCATACACATACAGATTTTGTAATCCTAGTGCAGCAGTGTTGGAGGCTCTACAACTGAACAATCATCAATGACACTCTGATCTTGGAATATCCTGTCAGAATGGTCAGTGGAACCAAAACAAAAGGCATTTTCACCTATAGCAGAAGTCAGGAAAAATAAGTTGTTTTAGTACTACTGCATGTCAGTTTCTTGCAACATCTTATTCTGACTACCCAACTTAGTATAAATCCTGATACTGTTCTTAGAGGAAAGACAGTCCTGCAAAAACACCATCCCTTCACATTATTCCGAATTGCCCTTTGAGATAAGTGGCATTTTGCGCCTAAAAAAAAAAAAAAGCCTACAACTGTATTCTCTTGACAAGTAAAACCCTTCAGTAATGTAGAAAGCCAGGTAAAAATAGATAAGTGCCATCTATCTGAAATCTATGATAAAAATTTCACCCATAAGTTGCAATAAAAATAATCTTTTCCATCTGCTCCAGAAATACACAGGGAGAAATAAATATTTCTAAAATAAACATGGCTGAAATGTAGGACCTTAGTGCAATTTATAATAAAGTCAAGACAATGGGTATTTTTTTTTTTAAATACAGCTTTGCACAGACTCTGCCTATATGTGAAGTGGTTACTAACCCAATGAATATTCAACAATTCTCTTTAAATACCTTTAACATCAGGATCATCTATATGTGGCTCCAAATTTTCTAACATCTCTTCCAGCTCCTTCCTGGTAGCCATTGTGATATTAGGAGACCCTAAGGAGGATTCTCTCTGTCTTTCAGAGCCAAACATTTCATTTTCTGCCTGCCGCAACTCCAGATCGATATCAATATCAGGGATGGGAGTCCTCCAATAATGGAATGAGTTGTATAACTCCTGCTCACTAATAGTGCTGTTGGCAGTCTCTAAGTCTGGCAATATATGTGCATGTGTGCCAGGACAGTTCTGCTTTGATTCATCAGAGTCAACTGTAGACTCCAAAGGCAAAGTGCAAAGTGAAAGAATATCATGCTGGTGAACAGTGTCCTTTGAAGCTTCTTCTGATTCATCTTCAGTGCCTGCTTCTAACTGCACATTAAAATTAACAAGGCTATCGCTTGCAGCACTGTCTTCTGTTATAATGTCAGCACCCACAGAAATACGCTCATTGGTCATATCCAAAACATGATTTGAATTACTGCAAAAGCAAACAAAAACAAATTTTACAGTTTACAACAAATGTTATACTATTAACCACGACATTGGGGCAGACACATTCAAAACAGATCAAGTACTAACTTTATAATACTTTAGTTATCCTATAGAAAGAAAATATACCATATGCAGATATTTTCAACTAAACTTTCATTAGCTTTTTAATGTGGCTTAGGACTTCTGTACCACTTTGCTAGAGGCCCCATGAAATGACTTAACATCTACCACCTGGGTTCCACCAGGAAGGCCCTCTCTCAAAACTCAAGACACAATACATACACAGTGCACATCCTTAGGGTATAGACTACTGAATGTATGTGTACTGGAATGCTTCAACCACCAGTTCATTTTAGAAAATGAATATCAAAAGGCTAGCATGATTAAAATAGGCAAGTAATCCATATAAAGTGTTGTTTTTCAAGAACCAGCGTCAGTGCAACAACCACCAGTGCTACTTTAAGAATATGCAACATAAGTATAAGCAAAATTTTGATTTTGACCTATTTTACTTTATAGCTACTGATTTTGATTAAAAAAAAAATGCACAAACCTCTCATCTACTTCACTTGGTTTTTCATTCATGGTGTTTGTACATTCTTCTTCTTTAAAATACTGTCCAGAACTGGATGGGTTTGCAAATGTGGATATAAAGGGTCCTAAGGATTGAAAGGCAGCTTGGCGGACCTTGAAGAAAAAAAGTAATATATTAAAGTTGTCTATAAAGGATGCAATCCACTTGACCAGGACCAAGATTGGCATTATATAAACTTCTTACTGTAGAAAAGTTACCCAAGTAACTGCCCCAAGCAGGGTACAGAGGAATGCACCTTTAAATGATCACAGCTTGCTACAGGTATGGGATCTATTATCCCCTGAAATATGGCAATGTAATTTTACAGAGTGAACAGCATTCACATGATGGGCACTAAGCTAGTATAAATCTAAAATTATAAACATGCATATATAAATGATTGTATAAAACAAGCATACCCATCTGGAAGGGTCGCTAATTAGGTTAATAAAGAGAGCAGACAACTTGGTGCGACGGAGTTCTTGAGATGTTGCACATGATACAGCCATGAAGCATTCAGCACAGGCTTTCCGGACACCCCAAACATTATCGTAACACAGCTGAAAAAACCGCGGTAACTAAATGGAAATAAAAATTTAAAAAAGGCATTCTAAAGCAGGTTATTTTTAACTCAATACCATTTGCATGGTCATTAAACAGTGTTGGCTGAATTTAATTCAAGTCTGCTATAATAAATGATATAGGTGGTAACATTTCATAGATACTACTGAGAAATGTATTAACCAATGTAGCAAATTTTAACATTTCCCAGTTTGCACCTGGATTAATAAGCTGTCAGGGTGAAACACCAGAGAGGAAGTTTAAACTTCAATTTTAGAAAAATATTCAAAAATGAAAACAAAAAGGAGTCGAAAAAGTTATTTTTGGTCTACTATCTGCAACAAATACAGGGTAAATACCGCAATACCCCAAGTAAAATTCCTTTTGCAAAAAAATGTCACAGGGAAGTTACAACAAAAAGATCATCAGTAAAATATTGAAGCTAAAACTGATTGTGCACCTTACTTTTTAGTTGAAGCCTGTCACAATTCAAGCAAAAAAAAAATTTAAGCATTTGCTTTTATATCACAAAACAATGCAGTCTGCATTTTACTCACCAGCATTTTCTCTGTCGCTTCCTGCCCAACAACACTGCAAATATCACCAAAATTGGCTGCACAAACCTAGGACAGAAAGTGTTTAGTCTAGGTTAAAAATTATTCAGCGATGATGATACTATCTAGTTTGCAGCGGTTTGGCGTGGATTAGACTGTTTTAACTAAGAGGCTATACAAGCAACAATGAATTGGCCAACTGTTGCAGCTCAGGTTTGATACTAGGTATAACAATGTTGCCACCCACAGCTTAAAGGAGGGCAAAGGAGAAGAAGTCATCTGTAATGTACAGCAGTAAAGTACCAATGGTATTAAGTGCTGGTCATTAGGAAACTAAATGTTGTATTACCCAGGAAGAATCACATAAAATTATTTCTAAATAAATCTTACAAAAAAGAAGCACACATGGCACCAGAACCATGTTAATAAATGGGCAAAAGTTTTTCTTGAAATATAAAGACTGGAAAAAAGTGGGTTGATAGGTCACTCTTATCCTTGCATTTTTGTTTCTAATTTTGAATGCTGCAATGGAAAAGCCTACATACTTTAAACAGCCCATTAGAGGATAAAAGGACCTTCTTTCCAGAGACTTAGAAAGGAAGCACTTTTTTCTGTTAAAGGGACACACCTTTCGAACATGAAACATTCGGCAATCACAGCACATTTCACAGAATCGCGGAAGGATCAGCCTCTCTGTGATATCTTTTCCCACCATTGATGCCATTTTACACATAATCTAAGGGGGAAAAAAAAAAAAGGTAATAAATAAAATAAAGCATATAGAGCAAGATAAAAATACTGATATAAAATTTGGCTTGAAGTAACCCTAGCTTAATATTAGCAAGGTTTTATTTTTGCCTGAAAATATGGTACTTAAGTCTTTGAGAGGTGATATCCATTTGAATAAAGTTAGAAACATGTTATGTTCATGTATTTAGAACTTACGCAAACCCACATGGACTGATACCTGAAAAGCCAGTGTCAAATTGTACGCTCATACTGAATACTTTTGTGTGCTATTTAAAAAATAAAAACAAGCACAAAATGGTGGGACCCCCCATAGGCAACCTGTAAGGCCTGGCTGGTACTTCTTTAAAAACCTTGCTGGTAGATTTCTTTGCAGGGGCACTCATCTTACTTGTTCCTGAACTAACTCGTGTACAGTACTGCCCTCCTAAGTTCAATCTACTATGCATGCGCCTTGAGGAACCGCTATCAAAGCAGGCAAAATGCTGCCTCTGCAAACTAAAGGAAAATGAACCAGTGATGTATAAAAATAAAGAGCTGCGCTGGCCAGAGCTTATGGATTAGCAACCATGGTTACTTGGCACTGCCTTATCAGTTTGCACCCCCTACCTTTGAGGGTTTTCTGCAAGTTACCTGGGCCTGCCCTGCAACACAAATGTACTGGAATGAAGTAGCAGGGTTGTCATACATTATAATTTTACATTACAATGTAACCAAATGGCAGCAAACTTAAAGAAGAAGGAAAAATTAAATTACTGGGGGTGCCAAATGTTAGGCACACACCAACAATTAAAATCACTTACCTGATACCACGGGTGGTGCTTCTCTTGGCAGAAAACTGCACCAGCCTAGGGTACATGTCAGAGAGTGATCCTTTTCTTCCATTCCTTTTTCAAAGGAAGAGGATTGCTCGCTCACATTCACCCCAGGTGCAGTTTTCTGCTAACAGGAGCACCGGTCCAGGGTACAGAGGAAATGATTACCCGTTACAGGGGGAGCCATATCATTTGCCACCCCCAGTGATTCAACCTCTTCCATGCAGTTCTGGCCTTAACTAGTAAAGCAAATATTTTCCCTAATTAAAACTTGGAAACATCAATATATATATTATTATTTTATAAAAAAAAAAAATAGAAGCGATGCCTTTCAGCAAAGCACAGACTATAGCAAATTAAAGTATGTTTTATTTGTCTTCATGTTTGAAGAAAAAAAAAAAAAAAAGGCAGTAGTATTTAATCAGAAAATACAGCATTGCAGATCTAACAACCTGATGATTGAGTACCCTACCATGAATGCAGAAATGAGAAAGAAAAAGTCCTTTAACTCACTGCCACAGCTTCTGTCTTGACATCATCATTGCTATCAGGAGCAGTGAGGTCTATTAGAACAGGGCACACTTTACTCTCAACATCAGACCTCTCTATAAGCTCCTGTTCGAGCAACACCAGCAACGCTGCTTGACTAGTTTTTCGGACCTAGAAGAATGTTAACATAAATGAAAACAAAGAACTTTTCAGCCTCATATTTCAATAATAACACTAGTAGTAGCCTAACATTATAAGGTGAGACATAAATCGTATTTAAAGTTATGTCATTTTGCTAAAAATATGTCTTATCTACAGGCAGCAACACACCATAACCTAGAAGATGAAGATAATCTGATGTTTAACTTTTGGAAGTATTACTCAAACAGTACTGCTCATATTTTATTTAGCTGCAGTAAATATACTTCATACGTTTTAGAAAATCTGGTACAAGATTTTTTAATATATTGTGTAACACTGTTGGTAAACGCAGTTCTGTAACATCTCAAGCGGTAAACATGACGATTTCTTTATATAATTTCTGTATATATGTGATCCCTTTGCCTACACATTTCATGAAAAGAATATGAAACATATTTTCAAAAAAAAAAATGCGGGGAAAAACTAAATAACAAACCTGGTTATTCTGGTCAGCAAGGTATCTAACTACTATAGGCAGAAGATATTTGGAGAAAGCATGTGGAATAGAAGGTCGGTTTTCTTGGCAAAACATTGCAAGGTGAGGCACTTGTTCCATAAGTTCAGCACGCACAGTGGGCTCTGTTTAAAAATATTTGCAGTAAAAAGAACTATGTTTTTATACATATTAAATAATAATACAATCCAACCTACACATCTAGTAAACAGTCAATGAAAAATTCATTAAAGGTTAGTGGAGGTTAAAATAAATAAAATTAAAGCATTATTATTTTATGTAATGCCAATATTTTCTGAAGTGCTTTACAGAGACAGTTCATTTGCAAAGTTAATGTACCAAGTATGACACATGTAAGTTGGAAGCCCCATTGTGTACAATTACATACGGTGTACATTACTTGCTCCTTTAATGCATACCTGAATCCTCAGACAACTTTGTTACTCTTTCCAAAACAGCAATACAGTCTCTCTCATCCTCACTGACTTCTTTTAAGGTATCCAGCAGACTTCGGGCAACCATTTGTCTAAAGAAGCATGCAGGAGAAAAAGAGAGAAAAAACACAAGAGCGATAAAATCAATGTACAAATATAAAAGATACATAAGCACTAGAATATACAAAGGGAGTAAATTAATTAGTTGCTTCAGTCCACTACATGCAAAAAAGTGTATATCAAGGCAAAGACTGCATACAGATAAAATTCTTTCCATCTCTCTTTAAAAACCTCAAGCTGAATTATTAATGAGAAATGACATTTGCACAGTGGCAAAATCATGTTCTATATTCTAAAGGGTCAGCATTTATATTGCTATTGCATGTCAGCAACACATATCTCCTCTTGTATCAAGACTACAGTTTATGGAAAGAGCCCTAAACATTTGTGTGTATCTAAAACAAGCAGCACGCTGCCAAGAATGTTCAGACAAGGTCATATCACTAAGGGCAAGCAAGTTCCAACTTCAAATTAATGGTCAACTCTCTGGGTGCTATGCTCTAATCTGCCACTTGAATCTTTTAAAGGTAACACAACTGACTTTCCATATAAAATCAGTCTAAACTAGAGCAGCTTGAGGATAAATAGGGAAAAGACGTCTGACATCCAACAAAATACAATGCATTTCAAGTATTAAAATATTTATTTTCATACATTTTTAAACATAATTTCTCTACAGTAGTATTTTAGTACAATTTTTTGCTGGTACAGGTATAGGATCCCTTATCAGGAAACCCATTATCGAGAAAGTTCCAAATTACGGAAAGGCCATCTCCCATAGACTCCATTATAAGCAAATAATTCTAATTTTTAAAAATGATTTCCTCTTTCTCTGTAGATATAAAACAGTACCTTGTACTTGATCCCAACTAAGTTATAATTATTCCTTATTGGAGGCAAAACAAGCCTATTGGGTTTATTCAGTATTTAAATGATTTTTTAAAACTTAAATTGTGGAGATCCAAATTACGGAAAGATCCCTTATCCGGAAATCCCCAGATCCCGAGCATTCTGGATAACAGGTCCCATACCTGTACTTGCTTCTAAAGTTAAAAAAGATGATATCATTAAAATATCCTTTTTAAATATTTAGAGGCAAAGACTTTTCCTTTGACAAAAATTTGGCATAACACACTGACTTGTGATGCCCAAAAGTATTCCCTTTCTGGTAGCATTTTCTCTTAACAGCTGGGAGATATGTATTCACTACTGTCACCCATAGAACAATTTTTTTTCTACACAGTTTTGTATTACTGTGATTACTACGTAAAAGTGACTTTCTAAAGTTGAATGGATAAGGTGGAATATACTCTAGCACCTTATCCATTTACCTTGAATTTTTGTTTCAGCAGGTGTAATCCTGCTGTGTGCCCTCCACTGACTACTTTTATTTGCACTGCTCCCTTTGAAGTGGTGTCACTGACCGACAATTTACAAAAGCATACCTGTTAAATATGTTTTCGCTTGATGCGTACTTGTCCAATCTTCCAATGGGGGTCAACATTTCATCTTGCGAGACAAAGTCCAGGGCTGAAGGTATAATAATCACATCAGACTCTGAGCTGTAGTCATCCACACCAACTATCAGAGACAGCAGAAACACAGCTTGAGATTTAAATTATATTTTAGAACATAATCCCGGGACTGATTACTGAAGTACAGTTATCTTCCAAAAAGATATGTAGAGCTAAAAATTACAAGAACAGAGGAAGCTAACAGTAAAAACAGTCATATTTTTTTAAAGTAAAATCTGATAAAGCACAGTAAGAACTAAATCATCACTAAAACCAGATCCAGAGATCAAGCTCAACAGCTTGAGAAGCAGAATTACTGCCATTAAGCTAAGCTGCAACCAATTGATGGTGTTGGTGTGAAGTGCCTGTATGTGCTTTTACTGACATTGATCTGCAAACCAAACTATATTACACTTTTAAAGACATCATAAAGCTCCCCTTGTTGTAGGCAGCAAAAATGCCCTAGAACGTATCAAGTTTCATGAAAAAAAGGTAAAGTTCTTCAGTGTATAGTTGCCCCTTTAGACTGACCGCAGCAGTAGTACAAAGTATACGAGTGGGAAATATTCAGTTTTTATTTATAGAATTCCACTTTATACTGTGTTCTTTCCATTACCACCAGCCCCTTATTCTGCATTAGAATAAATAAATAATAAACTGTAATACCACTGATATAGCTCTCTTTATTTAAAAACTGCAAAGCTCCAATATTGCTACACATTTACACCATATAATAAAGCTGAATACACTAGTCGTTTGCCTATGTAGCAATTATCCTCAACCAAGGACAGTTGCACACATTTATCAAGTTTAAAATTAAAAAAAAAGCAGATTAGTTCATATGAACTTGCAAATGCATATCATGTGAACAGAAAGGTTTAACCAAATTCAATATTTTACACAAACACCATGTGTTTGTCTGCATTTTTTTTTTTTTTTTTTTTTAAATTGTAAAGCCACAAACAAAAACTATTCACTGGACCGAATCAAAGCAAGCTAGCCAATTGACACTGGCATAAAGCCCAACGCTAGCTTTGGTTAGGAAACCATCTGTTTCCTTATTGGAAGTGAGAGCTTTTCCTCAGCTCTACAAAATATTATGCTGTGTAAGCAATGGGTGTCAGTAGGGTGTCCAGGTAATACAATGTGTTGTGAGAAGTGGGAGACAATAGTTAGTAATAGTTGTTTGGAATAGTGAAGTGTTGATTCAAACTATTTAACTTTTTAAAAAATTTCAAGTGCTTTTCAGGAGATTTCTGAGAAAATGTAAACAGCATTTTCAGACAAATTACCTGATATGTGTAAGAACGAGCACATTCAGCTTAACAAGGCTACTAGGTGTGCTACTAAAAAATCTGTTCTGCAATATCTCCTTAAATAACAATTTTTATTTTAACAGGTATGACAGCCATATCTGGAAACCAGTTATCCAGAAAGCTCACCTCCCAGTCCATTTTAAGCAAAAAAAAAAAAACTTTTTTTTTTTTTTTAAATAATTTCCTTTTTCTCTTTAATAATAAAACAGCACAGGTATGCTACCTGTTATGCAGCATGCAAAAGGACCTTGAGTATTTTTTGAATAAGGGATCTGGAATCTTCATACTTTAAGTTTACTAAAAAATCATTTGAAAGAGAAGGAAAGGTATGATCACTAGGGGGTTGCAAAAATGTGCACCCCCTCCAGTAATTGTAAACTCTTATCTGATACCCCAGGCTGGTGCTCCTGTTAGCATTGGCCAGGGTACCTGCAAGCAAGATACCCTCTTCCCTCTGTATTCATGCCACTTGCGCACTCAAGTGAAAAAGTCAAAAAAAAAAAGCTGACTTTTTTACTGTACTGTGCATATGTTGGTCCCCAGGATCGCGAAAAGAGAAGACAGGAGGAAAAGGATCGCTTGCGCACAGGCACCCTAAGTCAGTGAAGTTTTCTGCTGACAGAGGCACTGGCTCGGGGTATCAAGTAAGTGATTACAATCATTGGGAGGTGCCTAACATTTGGCACCCCCCAGTGCCTGTACCTTTTCTTCTCCTTTAAACATTATTTAAACCCACTAGGATTGTTTGTCTTATTTGGGATCAAGTACAAGGTACCCCATGATTACAGAGAAAAAGGAATAATAAGAATTATTTGAACTTTTTGGATAATGGGTTTCCAGATCCTATACTTGTACCTTGCAGTTGATCCTCACAAAGAAATAATCAATCCTTATTAGAGGCAAACTATTCTATTGGGTTTATTTAATGTTTAAATGTTTTTCAGCAGACTAAAGATATTGAGATCCAAATAACCCCTTATCAAGAAATTCCAGGTCCTGAGCATTCTGGATAACAGGTTCCATACCTGAACACATTTTTAAGTATGTTAAAGTTATTTCCAAGCAGGCAACAGAAGTGATGTTGGCAAAGATGGCAGCTGACTTCTCTCTGCAATACAGGTGTTCTGTGTGTTTTGGGCAGCTCCCAAATATGCAGTTCAGAAGGTAGCCGTGGGGAGAATATTTTATAATTAAAAAACTAGATGAGTAAAAATAAGCAACACAGAGGTTGTAGTTTACATTTTAAACTTGGTAAACCTGGAGCTATACCTCCCTGAACAGTAAGATACAATAACTTGTTATTCTTAAAATATATAAAAGACTAAAAAAATGAAAATCTGACTGAATGCCTTCTATGCTACCTTAAGATGGAATAAACTCAGCTCTCAAGAACAGACATGTTTCAATCCTGAAGAATGAGTCATACAATAAATGGATTTATAGGCCAGTTGAGCAGACTCCTGCAAGTAAAATACAATCCAGGCAATGCAATTACTAGTTTGGGCAAATCTTTATAACTTCCTTGGATTCTTTGCAGGAAAAGTCCTCAAACAACTTTCCTCTAAATTGTAACTTACCCTACAATATTTAAATCCCCTTCCATGTTTAAAAAAAAAAAAAATTAAAAAAACAAATAGACTGGATGCTAAACAAAATTGGCAATGCGGTAACACTTGAGATATTAAGCTATGTTTATATGATTAAAGCTGTGCTGATACAGAGAGCACATCATTTTATAAATGTGCACATAAACAAATAATTGAAAGGGAACTACCATCAACAAATAATGGTTTTTGTAGCTGGAACTACTGTCTAATGTTCAGACAAAAGGGATTTTTTTTTTTTTTTAAAAAGTGTAGAATTTGGAAAATATTTTTGTTTACATTTAATAAACAGGAAAAGGAAAAACACTCAAAATTGGCTTCCCATGGCCAGCAAGCCAATGCCAATGAAGACAGACTCTGCAAGTTTCACAAGCACAGCCCTCCTTTTTCTTGCAGCACATGAGCTGTGCACTCCCTGGAATGAAACATACCACAAAATCTCTACGCCCCCAGACAGGATACTTAGGTTGTGCTAGATCCTGGATATGGAAAATGGCTGACCCAGCGATATGTTAGCGATAAGTTAAGTCATGTCTGATTAAGGGGCTCTATATTATGGCAAAGTACTGCTGGTGTTAGTAAGTGGAACAGCAGTCCAATGCCATAAAGAGTGATTAAAATAGCCAAGTACATAAGATCTTTAGTTTGTCTTTAAAGAGATACTGTCATAAAAAATATGTTATATAGGTAATAATGTACCCCATTGTAAAAAAATAAATTAATATGATGGACATAAAGATATTAGGACCTATTGGGATGTTTCATGGCCATATAAAGGAAGAAACTGCCGGCCAAGTGCTTTTATACAGAACACCAATGTTATTTTTAATACCATGATATTTCATAACAGCTTTTATATTTAGTTAATGAGTCCTGTGACACAAGTGATATCACTATGCACAGTTAATATAAAATCAAGGTTATTCATGGCTCTTGTGCTTTATACAGTGCTAAGCCAGATACAAAAGCGTTTTTTACTTCTTTGAGGCAAATCACCTTTGGATCACCTATAAGCGCAATATGAATAAGGTGACCAGTACGTGAATGTGATAAAAATAACCTCAGTAGTTAATTTACTCACTAAATCAACTTGACATCCTTCACACATCTAATTAAACACAAATTGGCACACTAGCACAGTTCCATGTACAATACAAAATGCAGCAATGTTTTTCTAAACCCATAGAAATAAATACACCATTAAAGCAAAAATATACTGCACTCCAGTTCTCCTCATAACCAACAGTTCCATGTTTTCATGATATGCACGTCTCACCTTGTGCAAACCAATAACTAGTAGAATTGATCAATCAAAACAATGTGCAGGTGTACAACCCACTGATCCATCAAAAGGTATTGTGTAAATGTTTAACCTGCAGCATATCCTTAAAAACTAGAATTATAACAAATTGAAAAAATTTACATGCACAAGCTTCATTTAACAGTCTCGCTGAAGTTTTCCATGGCCTGAGCAATTAATAAATTAACCAGCTTATATAGTACACAGTACTATAGTTGAAAACAGCTTTTAGTCTAATGAACCTGTTTAACTGCTAGCTCATCCAGAGGAAGGCCAAAAAAAAAATAAAATAAACGTTTTTCCAGTTTGCCTAAAAAATTATTTCCTGATTCCAAAGATCCTGAATTCCTGAACTATCCATTCAACACTCTGTAGAGTGTTAAGGGAATAAAAACAGCTCAATGCCCTAACTGTGGCTGTGTCTCTATTAGCAAAACTTTCCTTAAAACTTACCCATACTTTACCTATTATTGCACTGCTACAAAACTGCAATGTATCAGCAGTTATTACTGTTGAAAAATTGCAGCTCCTAAAATTAATAAGCACTATGGCTATGTCACGTGCTTGACATAAGAGTGAATGATTTACATGCTTGGTTAAATCTGAATGCATAAATGTAAACCAGATGGTTTAAGCCCCATATACAGTAAAGTGTTTGTTTTAACCAGGTTTCAGTTTTTTTTTTCCCCTACAATTTTTTACGTAAAAAACAAAATGTGACTTACATCCATCTATTTCCTCCTGCACATCCTCCTGGAACAGTGACAGATCTGAAAAGATTCAGAGTAAAATATAAGTGTGAAGAACAAACAGCCAGTAATCCTTGTCAGAGTCTGCAGTACCTGAAACACTTATACCCTCCTAGGAAGTGATCCCCAACCAGTGCTTCGTGAGCAACATGTTGCTCCCCAACCCCTTGGATGTTGCTCCCCAACCCCTTGGATGTTGCTCCCAGGGGCCTCAACTTAGGTACCCATTTTTGAATTTCTGGCTTAGGGGTGAGTTTTGGTTGCATAAAAACCAGTGTAAAGCCAAACAGAGCCTTCTATAGGCTACCAGTCCACATAGGGGCTACCAAATAGCCAATTGTAGCTCTTATTTGCACCCCCAGGAACTTTTTCCATGCTTGTGTTGCTCCCCAACACTTTTTCCATTTGAATGTGGCTCACGAGTATAAAAGGTTGGGGATCCCTGCTCCTAGGTGTATGTTACATAAACAATGTATGAACATTTCACAATAATTTTAGCTTACAATTCAGCATAGAAAGGTAACTATCACTGGATCTTACCAGTAACTAGATTTAATGTTTACATTTTAAAATTTGGTGTGCACACACACAAAATCTGCTGAATAAAATCATAAATTACTGTAACCTACATCCTGACATACGCATAAGGTACCACTACAGATTTCTGTTTGATTTTGGAGGGAAAGGAAGAAAATGTATAAATAGAACAAATTAGTACATTCATTGCTTCTCTAACTTTTTGCTGTAAAGCAGGCTCATCAATCCTGCAGCCCTTCAGCAGCTAAGGTAAATCAGAATAAAACTATAACTCCCAAATGCTGAGAGATGTTATGCTGCACCCTCTCACATTACTCTTAACACACAAAACATTTGACTAGACAAACCAACCTCAGTCTGAAATACCTGCAACTTAAATATACACGTTAGTAGAATTAGGTCTAAAACAAGTCTTAAATATGCACACACACACACAGGGCTGGAGTTGAGAGACTCGGGGCCCCATTTATAGAGTAAAATAACTATCATGATGTGCAAAAATAGCAACCCCAAAGTTGTTGTTGTAGTGTAGTACAATAGCCCAAGCCCCCCACACCAACATTAATGTGAGGGGGCTGCATGTAATTCATCCCTGACGTACATATTGAAACTAACTTGCAATTCCTGCACGGTATCACGTGTTATTGCCACTTGTGTTTACTTTTCCCCTGTTAATGCACTTCCTGTGGTTTGAGGCCCAGAATGAATTCCCTCACTGCCCTACACCGAATCCGAGCCTGCACCTACTCACACTCCCAGCACCCGCTTGTAGATGCACCCACTTTGTGGCAAAACAACCCACACTGAGCCCTGTCTCTCACCCGCCATCTTGTGCCTGGGGCCGCGCCGCTACATGGAGTCTCCAGCCAGTGCAGCGCCCACCTTGCCAGCGTGGGCTGGGTCGGAGTGCGAGGGCTGCCCGACACTGCACAATATCTCGGGCTTGTTGCAGCTTTCAGGCGGCTCCCCCCGGATCACACATCACATATTTCAGTCGAACACAGCGCGCCACCTCTTCCTGTGTGCAGAAGCCTCACTCCCTCTCTCACTCCCTCTCTCACTCACACACACTGGGAACATCCTCTTCCCGGCACTAACCTTGTGACACGCAGCGCCTCCTCTTCCTGTCCCTGCCTTATGTGCCTCGGTGGTACCTTACATAGCCATACGGGCAGCAACTCCTCTCCCAATGTCGGACTTTACTGCTCTGCCTCATGCTACCTCCGTGTGTCTCAGTGGAATACTGTTCATTAATCGACATTTAATAGTGCTAAATGAGTGTAGGGCTGGGTTTAGCCTGTAATAGAGAGAACATCATGTGGCCCCTATATTCGTTTGGGTCAAGTAGGTACTATATGTTTGTGGCAGTGTACAGAATCGTAGCTGGCTGCCGTACGTAACTTACGTGATGTCTCCATAAGTGGGAGCTTGAAACCTCACGTATTTGGAGGGGCCGCTATGGAAATGCTGACGTGTCTGCGCGTTAAAGCAGCACAAGGGAACACTAGTTGTACCTCGTTAGGTATCTAATAGGCACCAAGTACAATACACAATACTGTATATCGATATATTCCAAAAATACAGATGCATAAAGGAAAAGGCCTCCCAAGAGAGAAGATACTTATTTGTGGTCCTAGATATTCTAGTAAGGCAACTTCGGATGAATAATTATTTGTTAACTGGTGTCATTTATAGATCTATGGCTAAAGATCTCATACAAGGATGCTTATATGTGTGTAAAACGTGAAAAGTAACTCTTTGTATGCCAAATGTGGCTCTAAAAAGCGTATGTCACTTTCTTTGGTTCCAAGACTGGTAGAGGTGAACAATGGACATTTCTCACACTACACTACCCTCTTAGGGCTCTGGCACACGGGAAGAATAGTTGCCCGCAACAAATCTCCCTGTTCGCGGGCAACTAATCTCCCCGAAATGCCATCCCACCGGCGCAAATGTAAATCGCGGCGCGGACGTTGACTTGAGAGGAAACTTCCACGATTTCAGGGAAATCACGGTGCCACGTATGCCATCCCACCGGTGATTTACATTTTCGCTGGTGGGATGGCATTTCGGGGAGATTAATTGCCCGCGAACAGGGAGATTTTGGCCTCAGATCAAATGCACAGATAATTGCAGTCCACAGATATTGGGAGTTTTCACCTGCCCCAATTGATATTTGAACATGGGCCAGCTCTCCTATGTGTAGAAGTCCTAGTGCAAAATGAAATCTATGCATATGTTATCTACTTCTTCCAGAACCCCCCCAGGCTAACCTGCTTATAGACATTGAATAAATATGGCCTGAAGCTTTCAGTTATTGAGTTACATTGCATTTACAAATGTAATCTTCAACTCATTTTAGTTCAGCCTCTTAGGTTTAACCTATTGCCTGGTAGATTCCAGGCACTTTTGTTTATCCATATTTGTGTAACAGTATCTTCCCTGGTACTGGGCTATAATACCACCCCTTACACTGATATTACCTAGCTCCAAATTGTTTTAACTAAAGCAGCTTCCTGATGCCATTTAGCTTGTTGCTACATTAAAAGAAATTATTAAACCCTCCCTTTTCTGTGTCTTTTAGGCTATACTTAAGTTTCAAGTTTTATTTTCATATACAAATAACAATGAAGCATCATTACCGTAATGAAATTTTTTGACCCGTGTTCCAGCCCACCTTTACATAGACAAAAAAAAAACTTTAAATATAATAAAAGTGTGAAATAAAGGTACAAGTATTTACAATAAAAAATGCAATGAAGTATTTGAAATTGTCCAGTGAGGATTTAAAGAATTTAAAGTGGCATTGCTTAAATTGACATTGTGAAGAGTCTAGTAGTTGTGGTGAGTGTGTGTTGGTGTGTGCAGAATGTCAGTAGTTCAGAAACCTGATGGCTTGTGGGTAGAATCTGTATCTGCTGGTGCAGGACTGGATGCTCCTGTACCACCTGCCTGATGGTAGGAGCGTGAAAAGTCTGTGGCTGGGGTCAGAGAGGATCCGCTGCATTTTCCTCCTACAGTGCTGTCTGTAGAGGTCCTGCATGGCCGGCAGTTCAGTTCTGGTGATGCGCTGTCCAAAGCATTACAGCTGCCATACCAGGTGGTGATACAGCCGGACAGAATACTCTCAATGGTGCATCGATAGACGTTTGTGAGTATTCTGGAGTCCATGCCGAACCCCCTCAGGTGCCGCAGAAAGAAGAGCCGGTGTCTTGCAGCTTTTGTGATCAAACCAACGTGGTGAGACCAACTCAGATCCTCACTGATATTGATGCCCAGGAATCTGAAGCAGCTGACTCTCTCCACCTCTGCTCCCTCAATGTGAATGGGGGTATGGCCACCTCCCTGCAGTCTTCTGTAATCCAAGCCTGTGATATTGCTATGTGTATATTAAATCTCTAAGTCCAATTGTTTTTATGACAAGGTTTATTATGCTTCTTTATACAATATGCCAAGTTTTTTTTACACTTGCCAGCATACTCACCAAAATATTTAGATATTTATTAGCAAGAATTGACAATAATGATAAGTGCAGAAGGCAATATTCCAGTTTACCTAGGGAAGAGTAGCAGGCCCTCAAAGATTTAAAAGAGATTGAAAATAATTTCTTTAGAAATAAAGAATAATTGTGTCCTAACAAATGACTCAATTTTAAGCACTTAAGTATAGCGATGAAATAAAGGTCAGCCCAAGGAAGTAGCTCTTTATACAACGCAGCGATTAATGTGACTCACTGGCAAGTGATAACTTAGCCCCTTCTAGCGCAATTCTGTAATAGAGTCCAAACTGACTTGTTAAAACACCCACTTTCCCCCTTAAGGTCGTGGCAACATAGTTTGACCCTGACCCGGGTGTGGAATGCCAACTATAACTCCCACACTTTTGTAGTTGGGTGTGAATGACACAAGGTGTATTTAGGACCCTTAAGGTATCACTGTGGCGAAACTTACACTTACCTTATCAACACATGTAAGCATCTAACAATTGATACAGTGTGATCTATCTAGGCTTGGTCCGTAGACTCCCAATACTTACTGTCTCTTAGTAGCAATTCCAGCAGAACAAAATTCTTCCTCTTTGCGATACTGTTGCAATGTTGCAACATAGAAAGTGAAACTGTTCTAATTTCAACAAACATAGGGCTGCTTTTCCTTTTAACCTTTCCTGTCCCCCATACATGTTTTTAAACTAATTTTTTTAGAAGTCATATAAATAAAGGTTTATTTTAACTTCCTATATGGTGTGCCTTGATCAAGTGTGTGTCTTTTCTTGTCACTTAACCCAGTTCTTTACTACATTCAAGTGCACCCATAAAACAGCTATAGTGCAAGGTTAATCCCAAATTTAGGAATAATATCATATTGGCAATCCGAAATTTTCGTACCAAACAATTGTAAACAGCAGGAAAACCTTTCCGACTTTGATCCTTCTGTGCATGATTTTGGAAGCCTCCCATAGGAATCAATGGCACTCTGCAGCTTCAACCTGGCCCAAGGAAAGTCACGATAAAGAAGCTTGAATGAATCCGAAACTTTTGTACTTGGCACGACAATACGATTTTGTAGCACAAATTTTGTCATAAGGTACGAAATTGTCGCACAAAATACGCTCGGAGCATTTGTGCCTTAATAAATGTCCCACAAATATGTAAAAGAATGCCCTATTTTTTATTGTTTATAAAGTATTTGCCTTTTTTTTTGCCTCTTTCCAGCTTTCGAATGGGGGTTACTGACCCAGGCACTAAAAATTTTTGCTCCAATTTTATTGTTAGTGTTAGTTTTTATTTTTTATGCAGGCTTTCTCATTTTGATATTCCCGTCTTTCATTCAAACCGCTGCCTGAACCACCACCCCTTTAAAGGAGAAGGAAAGGTAAAAACTAAGTAAGCTTTATCAGAAAGGTCTATATAAATACAGCCAAGAACACTTTTAGTAATGCTGCACTGAGTCCTCTATCAAAAGAGAGTCCTCTATCAAAAGAAACACAGGATTTTTTGTCTTTTTTTGTAAACATGATGTTCCAGTGTCTGACTTCCTCTCTCAGAAACATCCTTAATTCCAGTCTGCGAAGTTCTCTCCTCTCTCCCCTCTCCTGCTAGGTGGCACTAATGTGGCAAATCTATTGGCAGTAAAATGCCAAAATGACTTACCTTCTCCTTTAAAGTATCATAGCTTGTACCTGTTTATAGATTCATGAAGAATAATTGTTGCAGATTTTCTTTTTTAATATATATGATGTGCAAAGCTACATTTTCCTGCTGTAGTAATTGAATAAACAATGAATATGTAAAAGAATATTAGAAAAAAGGAAAAATGATATCTAAAATTGTTTTGAAATTCAGTTGAAATGTCTCAGTGGTGGTTTATGAAATATGTAAATGGACTGAGACAGATGCCTGTGGTTACTGCAGTAATAATAAAAGTGTTGGAAAAAAGGATGTCTGCAAGAATAATAAATGATATCCAACACTAACACCAGAATGTATGAAATATGAGTCTGTCGCTGATATGAATAAGAAATGAAAACATATTAGCAACCCTGGTGAAACTATAGAGTTATTGCAATAGAAATGAATGGTAAACAAAAAAATGAAGTAAATTGATCCACTGAAAAGAACAGAGCAGGGACATAGAAACAACCAATAAAGCCAACCATAATGAGTTAGTAAACTCATTGTGTCATTGTGATACCACCTCCCTGCTAATCTTTATATTCATATTTTTGCATGTAATATTGGTCAGTATGTGATAACAGGACAAAAGTGGAAACAGCCCATTGAAGTACAAAATGGGTATTAGTGCTGCTTTGGTGTTCATTCTAATCTTGCCTGGTGGCATTTAGTTAATGTGCATCTAATTATTAGTATTGAGTTGTGTTTAAACAGTCCTGTGTTGCAAAATCAGTCTCTGAGACCCCTTAAGTGAGGAGGGTTAAGGTGTATCCAGAACATGGGGTGGCCCTGAGTAGTCAAGTCTGGACCCAATGATGAGGGCATTAGTCAGTGTTAGAACCAGTTTCTTATTTAAAAGTAATTTAGGAGTATGAGATAGTGAGGACTATTGAGGAAGGATTCAACAAAGTTGTGGTAGTAGAGCTATTATGCAAATAATTTTCTTCAGTATAGGAACCCAAGTATCCAAGGTTATTGGTTATTCCTACTGAAGAACTAGAAGTTACCAGTTAACCAAGGAACTTATTATCTGATTCTTATACAGTATGTGACTAACGTACTATTTATTGTTGTTATTGTAAGTCATTAAGTTACTGATTTCCCTGACTGGTAAATAAAAACAACTCACTTCTAAGAACTATTTGTGCCTAAAATTTGTTGGATGTTGAATTTTACTGTACATTTCCATTATATATATTACAGTGTCCCAAAGTGAAAGCAATGGGTTCAAAACACACTGTGAAGAATAATGCCTTAGTTGTCTTTGCGACTAGTAATTTCATAAGTGAAACTTATATAATACATTTTATTACTTAACTAAAAAGTTTTTACATATTTTGAATATTGAAAAAAGACCTTAGATTTAAACTGAAAAAATCAATGACCAGGGAACATAAGGGATCTAAACCATCAGGCAGTTCCAATTTGTACATATTAAATGAATGGGGTGGGTGTATGACTTTCAGGCCTGCTGGAAAGATTTGCTGCTGCTTGTTCATTCTTAATGAACCCATACATATACTGACTACTGACTTGGTTACTCTTGACAGGTATTAACGTGGCAGGGTATATAGTTTTTCTAGCCAAGGACTGTATATGCTATTCATGTTTGACAGGTTTCCACAATGCCCATGTGATCCCATCATTGGTTTATCTCCACTTGGATAGCCAGGTTGGACAAATATTCTAATTTCTGGTGACCTCAGCAAACGGAAAATCTAACTGTACGTGGCCTGCTTTATTTTCTATTTTTATATAATAATGTTAAATATTCTAGTGGGATATATTTTGGTGCCACAAAAAATTGTGTATGTGGTTGAAAAGTGCAGATAAAGCCTTACCCATTGCAGGTTAAAAATAAAGGGTTCTCTTGAGCCTATACATGCAGTGCCTTGTTCTAGCACCTCAGTCATACTGCTAGATGCAAGTGTGGCTAGGTGCTAGAAAACATGCAATTCAGTACCTTTTAACAAACCTTTTTTTGTGGCTTGTGCCTATATTAGTAAATGAAGAACCATATGTCCTGCACCACATCTAGATACTCCCCTCTCATGAACCCACCACAAGCTCACTGTTCTTTATCCATAACCCTTGCCACATGTCCAATAACATCATTGCAGTGGGGGCCTACAATTACAAAAATGCACCAAACCTAATTTTTTGGGAAGTCTCAGGGCTCTCTCTAGTCTGGTGAGAATTAATTTGAAATTGTTTTTCCCTCAAGTAAATATCTTCTTTAAATTCATGTTGTCTTATAGAATTTGCAGGGTAACGTGATTTCCATTCCATTTGCATGTACTTGAAGTGATATTGTGCAATTTCCTTCTGTTAATAAACAAAAGTGCCAGATCATTGGTTTCATCCTGGCACAGATGGAGAACTTAAAATGTTATAGCAGCTTTTTTCACTTGAATAAAAAAATGTATTTTATAAAATAAAACATCCACAAAAATAAAGCTTTTTTTAAATACTTTATTATTTATACAGTGATTTCCTGTTTCCATGTCATTTACACATACTTATACATCATTTATTGCTAAATTATATGTTTTTATTTCTAGACATTTTTTCTGTCAGATATTTTCTACAGAAAGAGGCCAAAATTGGACCAGTCATAAAGAATGTGACTGGTTTTATATTTGCCATATAAAGAGCAATAAGGTCAGACCACAGCTGCCTTAATTGCCCCAGGGCTGCACACATAGGTAACAGAGCCATGTCATGCTTCAGATATAGGCTTGAAGAGTGGGAGTGGCATAACTGAGCCCCACATCAAATTTAATTCAGGGCCCCCAGATGTAGGTAAATTGACCTATTCTACCAAAACATTGAAATTGCTCATTAATTAGCACATTACCAGGTCACCTACACTCCTGGCCCCCCGGTAACTGCAGGATCTACTTCTTATGTAGTTACCCTCCCAATATAAGCCATTATATTAACAATTCTGCAACCTGCAAGATAGCAACAGTAAATTACACCATTCGTAACACTTTATGCTGAAGTTCTACTTACAGGACCCACAAATAGCTGAAGGCACAGGGACACTATGGGGCTCATTCAAATTGCCCCATGCAGTATGCAAAGTGCTAAAAAGGCTGCAATTAGCCATTTTTTTACATTTTTCCCACTGCATGGGGCACTGGTCTGTGCTAAGAATGAAGTGCAGTCTTCTTTAGGATGTGCTCAATTCAAAAGGGACAGGTGGGGGGAGGCACGTACGTGTTTCGTGCATCATTTTTAAAGGCACATGGAAGGAATGGCAGGATGTGCAGTGTACAGGGGGTACAAGTGCTTTGTAGATCAACATTAAGGGACGCGTTCTTGCACTCCCTGGTGTCATAATGACCCATAATGTAAGTAGCTGCAGACTGGGGTTACCAGATCATCTAAAAAAATTCAGGGACACACTCATCTAGAAAATCCAATTAGAATTGCTGTGTTGATTGCAATATAATTTACATTCAACCAGTGCATTGCAACATGCATTTACTAGATGCATCTCTAAGGGGCAGATTCATCAAAGTACGAATTCGAATCCCAAAATCGGTAAAATTCGGATTAGATACGATAATTTCTGATTATTGGAAATGTCATGAAAGTGCTTACAAAAAAATCGTAATAGCCACAATAATATCGTATTGGCGATCTGAAAGTCACTAAATTTTCGTATCTGAATGATCGTAAACAGCGGGAAAACTTTCTGACTTTGATCCTTCTGTGCATCTTTTTGGGAGCCTCCCATAGGACTCAATGGCACTCTGCAGCTCCAACCTGGCCAATAGAAAGTCACGTCAACGAAGCTTTAATGATTCTGAAACTTTCGTACTTGTTGCACCAATACAATTTTGTTGCATAAAATTTGTTGCAAAGTACAAAATAGTTGCTCAAATTAACGAAAAGATTGCAGAAAATACGCACAGTTCTATAAATTAGAAAAAATACACATTTTTTGTATTCGGAATCAATCGTACTTTAATAAATGTGCCCCTAAATGTTGGTAACCCTACTGCAGGCACCTGAACAGCTTTGGATATATTGTACCCTCATCGTACTAGAAAAAATATGTAAATGCCAGTGAGCAGTAATATAAAAAGACTCAGCAGCTTTGACCATACCGCTGCTTTAAATAAGATTTACCCAGAATTTTACTTGTATGAGCCAGCTGTTCAACATCTGTAGGCAGTTTTCCTAGGCTGTTCAGTTGTGGCACTCAGCATTACACTATATGTATATATATATATATGGATATTATGGTGATTATGGGTATTTCATGTGATGTTTTAATGTGGCCATTTGTATCTTGAGAAAGGTTCTAGGCCAGAGCCGAAACGTTGATCGAATGGCAATGTTATAATAAAGACTGAATTTTTAATCAAAAGCCCTTGGAGTGTGCTTATGACAGTTGTTGGAAGTTGTACATATTCCCTTAGCTGCACCCAGGCAATAATAAACAGTGGCTAAAGAGGAGTTCGGATCGTGATGCAGTTGTATATATACAGGGCTGCTGGCCAAATGGGTGCCCTAAGCAGAAATTTACTTTTGTGCCCCTCCCCCAAATTTTACGGAAGTAAAAATAAAATAATAAAAAAACACCTACTATAGGGGCCCCACACACAGAGCCCCCAATATCCCCCATAGACAATGCCCCCATAGTAAGTGCCCCCAATTGCCCCCATAGATTGATTGAACTATCTGGGACAGTGGGATGCGGTATAAAAACCGGCGGGACAGTGTTGGGGGGTATGTTATAATATCTAAAAATGATTTTTTGGAGCAGCTGGGATGGTACCCCCCTGGGAGTTGGTGCCCTATGCAGACTGAATACTCTGCTTATAGGGAGCAGCGGCCCTGTATATATATCCCTGAGGAAGAGCACAGTTGGTGCTCGAAATGTTGGATCTTTTTCATTAAATATTTTTTTGTTTTCTAACAAAGTCCCTGTGTGTGCGGCTCATTGTCTTGCTATACACATGGTTCTTGCAAGCACCCGGGGCATTTGATTATTATCAGGGTGTGCTCTGTTCTTTTCTGTATATATATATATATATATATATAGGTCTAACATGATTAAAATTCAGGTAGTCTGGCAGAGCTTAGTTATGATGTGGTATGTAATAATGTAAGCATATGTGGGAAATAATTTTTCTGTGGACTCATCATTTCCTGTTTTGGAGAAGCCCCAGGCTATGTTTATGTATGGGAATGCCAATGATGTTTGAGGCTGGGATGCATGTTAGGGAAGTAGGCTAGTTCTCCTAGAACATGGGGCGCATATAAACACTGCACAACCCATAGCACTGAAGGAAGGATATGAATGTGGCGCTGCCTGTGGCTGAAACATCCTAAGCAGCCGTAAATCCTGGGTCCCCCTGCAGATTTTCCTACAGGAGATGCTGCATTTCTGAGGGATTACGAAAGCACGGACTGAGTGCTTGTCTGCACGCCATGTGACAAGCTGCCCATAAATAGCCCAGACTGGTTTCCGTTTGTTTTGGAGGAATTAAATCCTCCTCTTCCCCCCCCCCCAACTTTTGGTCAGGAAATGATTGCATGCGATCCGCGGCAGAGGAGCGGAGCCTGAGCTGTGTTTTGTGGAATCCTATTGTGCTGCTGAGGATGGAATGCTAAAGACAGAAACAGTAAAGAATGGCTATCCGAGAACTGAAAGTTTGCCTTCTGGGGGTGAGTGCGCTTTGCTTTCTTTATGAGGGAGGGAGCGAATACAATAGGACAATAAAAGGATTCGGATAGAGAACTGTTGCCCTATTGCCCTATAGAAGTGTATGCTGCAGCTGAGTAATTAGCTTCTAACACCTTCTCCTGCTGTGTGTGACAGACAAAGAAGCGTTACAATACCCAGAGTTCTAATGGGCTTGGTAGTACCGAGGAGCCAACTGGAACTGACCACAACAAATACTTTCCAACTTAGCTATTTTGTTAATTGTTTACAATAGTTGTACTGAACAAACAAAAAATACCTTTTCATGTATCCATAGCTCAATAATTAAATTGAGCTCTAAAAGAGTTTCCTCCCTCACACTCAAAAAGCTCACTTTGCATTTTTTTTTATTGTGACAGAGTTGCAAGAACGTATTCCTTTGTCAGAGAGTAAAGGGGAACTCCACCCAAAACAGTTTTATGTACAGAAAACAAAATGTAATTACAAGCAACTTATTGATATACAGTAAAGAAATATTTTTTAAAAAGTTATTTGCAAATGTCATTGCCATGGATATCAGTTTTCATCTGGCTGTTTATCTCTTTATCTTATCTGCACTTATGGAGTTAACTTGAAATAATGTAGCAGAAGCCATGTAATGGAGAACAGAATATGACAAAAAAAACTGCTGTCAACTGCAATTACGCTTACAAACTTTATAAAACAAATTTGATAAAACCATTGAAAATATTTTATAAATGTGCATTGGGAAATTGCTTAGAATGATATTTTCTTTCATTTTGGGAGGACCACTTTAACACTAGTGAAGTTGTTTATATTTTGTTTGGCCTTCCTTGTTTAGCTTTTATGAGGGTGAATGCCCCCTCCATGACCCAGTGCACCTAAAAGAGAACCTTGTCCTAGACAGATTTGTGCAGAACTTTACTAGCTGTAGCATAAAGTTGACCCCAGAAACCTTAATAGGCATTTTTTTAAATTAACAATTAAATAGCTCTCTTAGCACAAGCTATGTGGGTCCCCTCACCCCAGTCTGAGCTCAGAGGAGGTAGACAGGGAGGGGAAAGGGGGCAGAAATGGGTTGGCTGCCCCATGTGTTAAGGGGCAGAAACTCCTCTCTTCTCCTGGGAAAATTTAACATAGTAAGTTTTGTGAATGCATACTTATGAAATGAGGGGCAAATTATACTATGCCCTGTTCCTACCCTGCCTTGCCCAGGGCACATCCTCATCTGCCAAAATTCCACCTACTTTTCCCATCCTTCTTCATGTCTTTGATGTGGGACTGTTCCTAAAAAAATGGACCATTGGGAAGTATGTGAATGTGATAGGGACCTTAGATTGTAAACCACCATGACCCTTTGTCTGTAGTCTACTAGGTCTCAAGGAGGTTTGGAAAAGAGATCTTGAAATTTCTGTTCCATCCGCTCTCTCTGCTTTTCAACCTTTGTCCTCAGCTTCCTTGTTTCAGTTAGAGAGTGGCGTGCCAAATGCCTGATAATGTTTCCAGCTGTATCATTTCTCTTTTCTTTCCACATAATTGTGTGTATATTTATACAAAAAAAAATATATATATAAATATATATTTTTTTTAATCACACAATATACCCCAGCCACAAGTAAAGGAGCAATAAGGGAAACAAAATCTCACTCCTTGGTGCTGGGTTCTACACCTTGTGACAGGGGTGTGTGAGGCCCAACATGGCTGCCCCCCTGGCGACCAACTGCCTCACCCCCCCCCCCCCCGAATGCGTGTACCTTATGTTTAAGTTTGAAGTGATCAGGGAGGGAGGTCAGCTGGGAAGCACCAATGTTCCGGATAGGGTCTGGGTCAGTGGGGCCCAGCGGGTTTTTTCCCACTGTCTAGCTGGCCCAGTCAGACCTTGTTCGTGACAGATTTGTAAGGTGTATAGTATATTACTTTTGGGCAAAAAGCAGGTTTAAAGTACAGTGTTTTGCTGAAGGATATATGTTTATATTCCAGATTTGCTGCTTTTTTCATTTTTTTAATGACTGAAATTACACTCACATTGTAGTGAATGTATGAGAATCTGTCTTCCAGATTACAGGTGGTTCTTATCATTGTTCAGCTATAAAAGGGGCAGTATAAGCTAAAACATGTCTTGGCTAAAAATTGGTGCAGTAAATAATAATAAAGAATCTGCCTATTCTTTTTCTTAAATCCATATTTATATTTTTTGCCATTATAAATCATGAATTAAAAATTGGATTGGTTTTGACTAAACTCACTCCAGCACTTCCAACAGGATAATTTATTGTAAACTAGATAAGTAACTCTGAATAAACAAACCCTAAACTAAAGTCTTGGTTAGCCTTTGCCTTGTGGAACATCTCATTATACAAATGCCTATGGACTGGTAAATAAGGTTTGTGTCAGACTGGGCACTTGTCGCTCCCCAAAATACCCTTTCCTCTGGATGAATGAAATTTACCACAAGTAAAACATACCATTATGCCTGTGCTTTGCATGTGAATTCTGTGCTGCTGTTCATATAATTTGTTCTGGCGTCTTACCAACAGTTTCAACATAAGTCCTGAAAAATTAAGGCCTCTACTCAGGACATGTTTTATCCATACAATGTTTTCCTATGGTCTGTGGTTTTGTTTAAGCTGTAAACAGAGCCAGAGAAGGTTCCTGTTGCCTTGTAAAATATGCTCATGCATGTATGGACAACCTAACAGACTGGCACTATTTTTTATATTCAGTCAAAGTAATGGAGGTTCCCACTATGTAAATGCTTTGATTCATTATTTCAGGGAAAACTAGGGTAAAAACACTTAAAGGGTTACTGTACCCTTTAACAGTTATTTCTTTTCTGCTTTCCCCTAATAAAATGAGTAGCTTGCAAAGGCCTGAATTGTGAAGCCACATAACTTTTGCTGTTATGTTTTTTCTCTGCACTGTTTTAGTCCAAGTATTATATTTGACTGCATGTGAACCAGGACACTAAGGGATGTATTCATTATGCTGTGTAAAAAGCATAAAGCAAAAAAAGTGAAGTATTACCAGTGATGTTGCCCTGGGCAACCAATCAGCAACTAGATTTCAAAAGTTAGAAAACCAAAACAAAAACAAAGCTTCTCATTGGCTGCTTATGAGCAACATCACCAGTAATGTTTCACTCCACTTTTTACACAGCATGATAAATATACCCGTAATTCTACTTACTGCAGAAATTAGGCATGAAACAGGATTGGCATAAATGCAAAAATGTATTTTCTTGTCAGTGTTTCTTCAGCAAAACATTCTAGTTCCTATGTCTTAGCAGTGATACTCCTTCATGGATACAGCAAGGATTTGAATTACTGTTAGCATTTATTTAAAGGAAATATATAGGATAAACAAAACAACCTCTAATCTTGTAGGCAATAGTGAATAATATATGGCCCCTTTATTGGAGCTCCTTATAGAACCCCTTAGGTCCCTGTCCGTGTTTTAAATGATGGGTGGGTGTGTCCTAACGGTTCCTGCCAAAAGCACGATAGAAGGGGGATAGCCAATCACAGCCCTGCAGTCACACAAGCAAAGACAGGCTTCTGTTTCCTTTTTAAATTTTGACTTGCATCCTTCTTTAAATAAAGAGAACTTATGTTTAGTACAGGGCAATACATATACTGTTACAGACTTGCTATCCCCCTATATAAAGGGTACTTCAAAACCCATTAAGTAGTAATGTATGTCCTTAAAGGAAAACTATACCCCCAGAATACAGTAAATACTTAACCAACAGATATCATATATTATATTAAGAGTCTTGCCAAACTGAAATACATATATCAGTAAATATTTCCCTTTACATCTTTTACCTTAAGCTGTCATTTTGTGATGGTCTGTGTGCTCCCTCAGAGATCACCTGCCAGGAAATACTGCAGCTAACTGTAAGGCTGATGGCCCATGGAGAGAGTTAGTTGCCCGCAATAGATCTCTGCTACCGCGGGCGACTAACAAATTTGAACTGCCAATCTTTGCGCCACTTTGGAAAGCCAAAGTGATGCATAGGCCTTTCTACTGGCAACTCCTATTGTTGCTGGTGGAAAGGCATTTCTGAGCGGTTAGTTGCTCACGGTAGCAGAGATCTATTGACTCGCTCTGTGGGCCATCAGCTTGACAAGAAGGGTTGGAGTAAAAGACAGAACTCTGTCCATTAATTGGTTTGTTTGTGTGCACTGTGAATCCTATGATCCCAGGGGCAGCCATTAGTACTTAAAACTGCCATTTTTCAGTTTAAGATTATCCATTGGCACTTTTAAGCAGTATATTTTTATAGAGACCTACATTGTTCAGGAGTATAGTTTTCCTTTAATGAGGTGGGCAGTGCAACAGAAATGGAGGGATCTTGCACTCATGCAATTATAAGCAACACTAAAAAACTGCTTATAAAATTTCTTTGTGTCATTGCAATGTACAGAGATCGGTTTGGATAAGGTTTAGAAGCAGTTCTTACCGTTACATTACACTGGCTGCCTTCTCAATTGCAAATTTGCACACATCTGCAAGTCTTTTTTCACAGAAGGAAACTGGAAAATTTGCTGTAACTTTATCCTTACGGTCAAAGTTGGATCACCTGCTACAAATTCAAAACCAACTTCAAAAGAACTTCATTTGAAGCGAGTGTTACTGTACTGAGCCAAGCAAATAGATCTGACTGAGTGCTCAAAGCCATTCTGGCAGCACCTTAAGGGATTACTTAGCAAGACCCAGGGCAGAAGTTAAAGAGCCTTGCACTGTAGCAGAGAGACCTGCTGCAAGTATGCTGTGCCTATTGACACTGGGAGTCTGGGAACCTTGGAGATACCTCCTGGTCAGAAATTGCTGGTAATTCCAGGGTTCCTCTGTGTCAATAGGTGTAGCAGTGCTTGATGGAAGGCAGGAAGGTCTGAGCAACGCCAAATCCAACCATACAGATGTGCAAAGAGAACATATAGATGCAGTACCTTTAATGAATGGGGTTTAACACTCAACTTACTGTGGGGAAGAGTGTGGGAGCACAACTGTGCCTGTGGCTGTAAATGACCCCTATTAATACTACCAGGTGAACCACCCCTTGGAAACTTTGTACTGAAACTTACCTTACTTTAAACTACGTTAAGTTGGCAGGAAATGTATTAAATGTCGCACAGCACTGATATAATTAAGTGGGTCAAATACCCATTATACCAAATATTTGGAGGCCAAATTATAAGTAAATTAAAGTAAAAGTTAATGTGAAGGGAGGTCTGTGCAGCCCATAAACATTCCTTTAAAGGAGAAGGAAAGGTACAATCACTAATTGCTTACCTTATACCCTGGACTGGGGGCACCCCAAACTCAAAACCGGTGCTGAAGACAGCATTGCATCTTATAAACAGGACAATGCATTGTTGCACACATGAAAAAAATGTAAAAAATGGCCTTTATTTCTACTAGTGCGCTGTATTTCATACAACATTCTTCTTTGGAAGAGATAAACTTCAAATGAAAATGGTTTCTTGCAGCTGCTGGGCTAAGTGGATGAATGCCTGTGTTTATGAGGCTGTGAGTTGGTGAACACGTAATAGGAGCAAACAACTCAGCTGGCTTATTGAAAGCAGATCATGGAAAGAGAAGCTTCTTGGGCATTTTGCCCTATTCTCGGTGTTTATAGGCAGCAGTGTTAATCCTATTCCCATGTCCCAGGGTGCACCACTCTGAAAGCATTTTGCAATAATACACAGTGCAAACATTGATGCTACTGAAACAAACCTTGAGGCCGCCAAATACTCATATAATGCAAATAACATGTTTGCCTTCAAGGCAGAAACAAATGTGTGTGTGTGTGTATATAATACACCGAGTCGTGAATATCCTTATAAACAGTGCTAAGTGATGTCATTTGTGTCACATGACTCATTGAGTCGCGAGTCTTTTTTGGCGATTTGCGCGAAATCGCGCTGCCGCGTGTGCCATCCCGCCGGCGACTTACATGTTCGCCGGTGGGATGGCAGGGGAAGGCAACTCGGGGAGATTAGTCGCCCGCGAACAGGGAGTTTTGTCGCGGGCGACTAATCTCCCCATGTGCCAGAGCCCTTAGTATGAACATATTATATCCCTTGCAACCTTGTGCTTCTAATATCTTTATATTTTACAGAAGCAGTTGCAGGTGGGTGTCAGGCCTGAATCGGATTTGATTCTAATGATCATGCTGCTGTACCTAATTTTTTGCTCTTTTTATTTAATCAACAGATGCTGTGAGTTATAAGTGCATAGAAAGCTTTACAAATGTTTAAGTAATGGAAAGCATGGCTTGTGGTTATGTCAATATAGCAAGAAATTTTAGGAGCACCTCTTAGGTAACTCCATGGTTCCCTCAGTGGCCTGCGTCAATCACTACAGTTCACTTGTGCTGAAGGAATAGGACGCATGCACTCCAAGCCCCGGAAATGACTCCAGGCATTGCGCAATACTGAACTTTGCTCACTACACTTGTGGATGTACATGTGTCATATTGTCATGACACCAAATGGAATTGGAATTAAGGGGAATCAGCACAGACTAGAGAAGAGTAATGCTACCTGCAGGATTTGTGGGTTCACCCTTAGGTCAAGCAGGTTAGGGTTGAAATTTGGGTCAGACTGGGGAAGTACACTCTTCCTCTGCTTCCTAAGTTTCTTCTTGGAGCCTAAGGTGCACCCAGAAGTAGTGTGCAGGGCAGAAAGTTGTGGGTGTGGAGAGAATTTTGGCTAGAACATCCAAATGGATATAAACTCTGGCCACTCTGTTTCATATTTTGTTAGTAACTATAAGACCTTGTATTAGCTTAGTACAGTGCCTGGCTGGAACTCTAGGCAACCCCCCCCCCCCTTGTGCGTGTGCGCAATCGAGCGAACAGATGCACGCATGTAGGGAAGGGGTGCCAAGGCCGCTACGGGGGGGGGGGGGGGGTGATGTGGTGGAGGGGAAGGGCCCAGAACTAGGGGTAGGTGAAAGAAGAGGTACCTCCCTGCCCCCCCACTGTTGCTCCCTGGGCAGGTGCCTCTTCTGCCTACCCCTAGTTCCGGCCTTGGCATAGTATAAATACCTATCAGGGGGGAATTTACTAACTTGATTTTTTTGGTTTTGGTTTTGTGGCACCAAAATACAATTTTTTCGTGATTTATTATGCAACAAAACATTGATAAATACAAAACAAAATATGCCATCTAAAACCTGTTGATATCATGTAGAAGTCAGTGGCAATGCCACTTTTACATCTGGAAAATTTTTGTTTGCTTTGCGGTTTCAGAGGTTTTGGGGGTTTCCTTGACACCAAGTTTGTATGGCAGTTTGAAAAAGTTGTGCTTTTTGTAATATTTCATTTGTGCTTTTTTAGTTTTGATCTTTTGATAAATGCCATTTATGGAAATTAGTTTATTTTTTGTTTCAAAAAAATGATCAAACCACAAAAATCTGAATGTTAGTAAATTCCCCCCATAGTGTGGCTGTTTAAAAGTGTTCAGCGTATAATACTCTAATTCTGGCACAAAAAATGTTAACAGCTAGTTCTGCATATTGCTTTTTCAGCTCTGGGCTTTTTTTGCTTTCAGCAAGGGCTGTTTAATAGCAAATGCAGGATTCTATGCTCTCAGCAATATTAAGATAAATGTGGTCATTAGTTCTGCTTTGTATACTATATGTATATTATATATTAAAGATAGCATTCACTTTTATACCTTTTAAAAGATCTGTTCTGCCAGCTTGGGACTTGCCTATTGTGCTGAATAGTGTACTGGAATCTGAATGCATGTAAGGGCTTTTACACGCTGGCAGGTCTGGACTGGGATACAGAATAGGACCTGGCATTTTAAGTGCACAGAAGCCCAAACAGCCCCCCGCCAGCCCAATAAATAGTGACTGTCTATGGCATTTTACAGCAGCCACTCTGGCATTTGCCAAAATACACAGATTGTCAGTCTGGGCCTGGACATTGGCATTTTTTATTGTGTTTTACGCAGTTAAGTGCATCTATAGGCATCAAGTAGCTGAATCCACTATATAGAGTTGTGCTTCATTTATGCTGCATTTTCTTGTGCTTGATGTGCTTTCAGAATAGCAGTAGAATAGAGAGTAGTGTTTTGAACTATTAAAAACACACTTAGGTGTGTTTGAAAAACACATGAATGCAATATATGTAGTTTTACTTTGAAATTTTCTTCAAATTTGTAAACGCATAAAAAAACACCTGTGTAAGAGCCTTATACGGTACAAACAATAAGGGATCTTCACTTAAACAGGTTAAATCAATATGTTTACTGCATTTCATAACAGACATTTTCCTGTTTTTCATAGCCATCAGTGTATGCCTCCATTAGACAAGTTTGCAGTGTATCTGTTATCAAGATAGGCAAATAAAATATTAAAACGTTCTAGTTTTAGCTATTATATAGCAAATGTGACTTAAGGCATACAGTTCAGAAATCCAGGATGCTTGGGATCTGGGGTTTTCCATATAAGGTATATTTTCATAATTTGGATCACCATACCTTAAGTCTGCTAAAAATTAAATAAACCTTTTAAATGCAATGATCTAAAACTAACCTTCAGACTGAAATTGTAGGATAAAGCCCAAAAACAAATTGGAGGATGTTCTGAACATGAAATAGTTGGCAGACACCAAACATACAAAAGTGACTTCCATTGTAGGTCCCCCAAGGTTTGATACACAATATATGCGCAGATTTTATCGTTATGCAACCGAAATTTTCTAACCTGGCCGATCGATTAAAGGACTAAATGGCATGGTAAGACAATTATCGGGGCGATAATTTGGAGCCCACAAACAGTTCAAAAATCGTATGAAACTAGGTTTCATATGATTTTATTGGTACGTGTATGGCCAGCTTAAGTTAGCATCAAGTGCAAGATACGTTTTGTTACATTTGTACAAAGGATAAAAAACTATTTGCTCAAAAAGGACTATGGGAGATGCCTTCCTGCAATTTGAAACATTCTGAATATCAGGTTTCCAGAACAGAGAAACCTATGTGTCTATGTCTGTCCCCTAGCAGGTTGTTTTTTTTTTGCCACCCTGTTACCAAACTGTCCCTTTTGTACAAAGCCTTTTTGGCCATTATGAATGATGTCTGTCTAGAGATCTATTATTTTCATTTTACATAAAACATGACTAATGTCACAAGGGCTTCTACTGTCACGGCTTTTACTATTAATCAGCGCAGAGCACCCTGTGAACATGGACTGGGGACAGGTGGACCTCTACATTGTTTTGTCTGTTACTATTCTGTATGCATTAGCCAATCTGCTTTACATTAAACAGAATTTTGTTAAATACTAAAGGCCTTTTGTGTGCATGAGTGTATAATGGCTTGCCCTAATTATATTTTTCACAGGATACAGGCGTTGGAAAGTCAAGTATAGTTAGCAGATTTGTCCAAGATCATTTTGACCACAATATCAGTCCAACCATTGGGTAAGTCAGCTGCAAAGCCTTGTGATTAAATGTGTACTTTTCTTGTGCAAAAGTATGTACATTCATCTCAAACTAAATCTGGATCCATGTTTGCAGACTAACCATACAATATTAAAACAGATCATTCTGAGCCCAATATGTCGAATAGACTGTTGTACAGTAACAGGGCAGGCAAAGAAGTTACAAAGCTGACTATATTTTTGGCAAAATCTGGGATACTGCCACATATAGATCTCCGTCTACTCAGGAAGTAATGACTTGTGCTGGATTTGCCACCCAGCATATACATTTCTGCAGTTAATCTTCAAAACAATCTCTACAAAGGGGTGCACAGGAGCCATGTGTAGCTGTTACTGCATAAGCAAAGTATTCCCTTATGAAATGTAGCTTTAAATTACTGCACTGTATATACTACCAGGAAATAATAATATGAGAAAATCATTTATACCATACATGCTGTGAATGTCTTTATTAGGAGTGGTAAATAGCAAACATCCACAGTTGCTTGCATTTGTTTTCCTGTTTGCCACTTCCAACTAAAATGCCCCAAGAGATACATAGAATTATTTAAGTTTACTCACAATTATTTACCAGTTGTACAAAGTGCTGGGTTAGGCATAGTCCATATAGAAATACCAAATGCAGGCTGCGCTGTATTCATGGAAAGGTCTTTGCATCTGGAGTACAAAGACCTTTCCATGAATACAGCGCAGCCTGCATTTGGTATTTCTATATTGACGATAACAATGTTGGCTCTTTAAGTTTTCCAGGAGCAGCTTTTTGTCACCCCAGGTAACTTCAGGGGTGCTGCTGCCATGAAGTGAGTTGAAAAACTCACCTCAGACAAGTTATAAGAAACTGCACCAGCCTATGAAAACGCTACCTAAGCACTGTGCTGGCATCTCAATACCTTTGATCATTTGCCACTTGGTGTTCTGTGCATTCGCAGTAGATTAGACCTGCGTGCACAAACACAGATTTTCCCAAGTAACTCTTGGGATGCCAGTAGAAAGGTAAGTAAAATGCTGGTGCAGCATTTAGGGAGGTTTTTCCACAGCAATCTATTTCACCCCCCAGTGAAATACACTTTACATGTCCCATAAGTACAGATCCACCAGTGGGATTAGTAAATGAGGCCTACAGCTTTTAATGTCTGTGATATGGTCCAGGGGTTTTTATTCCATAATATTTACAACTGGGGTAGTAGCAATGTGGAAAAGTTACATTGATCAGAAGATTAATGTGTCGTCCACCGGCTCTCTAATGTGCCTAGTTATTTATAAAGCTAATTGGTTGCTATGAGTTACCCTACGTACAAATTTGCTCATAGAAAAAAAATACTATTATACTGATATTTGCCCCCTTTTTTGATTACAACCTAAAACAATTTTCTGTTTTCTCCACCATAAAAAAACGATCCTTTTTCTCTCACACAGGGCTTCATTTATGACGAAGACTGTTCCTTCTGGAAATGAGCTGCATAAATTTTTGATTTGGGATACTGCTGGTCAAGAGCGTGTAAGTATGTAAACGTTTGTATGGGAAAGTTATTTGACTTTGTTTATTAGTGTAATAGCATATAAAGCTATCTATTGATAGCATTATAGCAAAAAGAAATAAAAATTGTTGAAAAATATATTCTGCATATTCATATAGATATAGATGGATATAGAAATCCACATATTCTGCCATTACAGCACTTCTGTAATTTGGAGCACTGTGCCAAACGTCTATTAAAAAATGGTGAAATTAAAAAAAACCTGATAGATTGTATTCTGACCAATACAGACATAGAAGATCTGGAAAAGAAGCAGCAATAAGAATTTTGAGCTTAAAATGTACTGTTAAATAGTTTCTTCCCATGTTTCTGCGCTTTATGCATAATGGGTTTCTAGATAACAGATCCAATCTTTGCTTCTTGACAGATGTTGGGGATAGACATAACATTGTACCACTGGGTAGAGGGATACTGGAGGAATGATCTTTATTTAGGTTAGGGTGCTGGAAGATTAGGATAGATTTCAAAGTGTCCAAAGTGTGGGGAACTCAAAGGTAGACTTCAAACAACAAATGGCTGGGGCCCAGAGAGGCTGATCTTAAAAGGGCTATAGAGAGAATACATGTGAAATATAAAGGGTATATTATATCACCTACTGCAATTTTTATTAGGGCATAGTGTGTCATCCTGATGTATATCGCAAGAATATTAAAAAGTAATTAAAGATTGTTTTAAATTGTTTAATTTTACTGTGATCCTTATTTTTTTATATGTTTTAACGCAAACAGTAATATGTAATTCTAGTTTCATTCCCTGGCACCAATGTACTACAGAGGCTCTGCTGCTGCAGTTATCGTATATGACATCACAAAGCAGGTTGGTTAATGAATATAATAGTGTATACAGTAATGGCGTTAAATACCCCAATACCCAGCTGCCCGTACACCCCTAGCATCATAGTTGATTTTGAAGTCGATGGCTACCCCTGCATGTGCCACTTGCCACCTTACTCTATGACGGAAACATTCCTGCACCCTGAAGCCTGTAGCTAAGGGTTTAGAGATGGAGGAACCTTCATATGTAAAAATCCAGGCTGGAAAACTCTTGTGAAGAGCTTGTGAATATCAAGGTGTGGCCTGACAGGGTTTAGGCTAATTGCACATTTGTCACTATTTTATACACCAGTGAAAAACTTGATCGACTTCCTTAACCTTGTACGTGTGTGTGATGTTGATAGGCATAGATCTGCACACACACAGCAGATTTTAGAAAGTCCAAGATCAGTTCTGGCTGATCCTATGCTTGTCAATACACGGATACGAGAGACAGAAAGCAGCTGATTGGATTTTAGTAGTGCCAATGCTGAGTTTTAAAGTAAAGGAGCCACAGCAGGGCAGAAAATTAATGAAACTAAACAACAGAAGGTCAAATACGGGCCTACAAGAAAGCAATGCACGTGGGAGGACAGGGCAGAACATTAAGGTAACAAGGCAATAGGATACCAGAACGCAGAACCATAGGAAGGACTGGGTAAGGCTGAAAGGCAAGACACTGCAGGGCATTATTGACCCACTATACATTACAGTTTTCCTGCTGAATTGGTCTTAGCCTTAGGGAAACACCAGAGGTGATGTAGTTTAATGGTATCAATCTTTATAGCTATAAAGAAACCTTGAGAGTTATCTCTGCAATGGAGAGATCAATTTAGAGTCCAGTTTGCCCCGCCCAGTAATGCTTCCTCTGGTTTATTTTTAGGGGGTTATAACATAGTGGGCTATAGGAGATAATAAGAAAAGTTATGGCAAAGAAAATCCAAAAGACCATGGCTGATAAAGTAGGGAGAAGGTGTCAGCTGAAACAGCACCTTTATAGAATCTAAGGGAATAAAGCAAAAAGAAAATGATTATACATTTACAGAATAATTTCCATTTACATATTAAATTACAACCCCCCACATCCTCACTACAGCTTTTGGCTTTGATTTCCTTCATTGACAGGGTCCCACTATTAGTAAATATAAAAAGGAATGTTGAAAATTCTATGTGGTGGAAACACTTTTATCTTCTTTATTATGTTGGTAAACAGGATACCTTTCATACACTAAAGAAATGGGTAAAAGAATTAAAAGAACATGGACCAGAGAACATTGTTATGGCCATTGCTGGAAACAAATGTGACCTGTCTGACACTAGGTAATTAAATCAATATAACTTTGTTTTTTCAGTTACATTGTACATTATATACATAATATATAAAAATGTCAGTGTATTAATGTAACATTCCCATGTGAAAAACAAACTATGGCTGTATTTATTTTTTTGCAGAGACTTCTCTTTGCTTTATTTGAAATGTATGGAGAACTTATGTTTTTTAATTGCAGTGGGCTGTTGTGCATCTACCACAGAATTTATTAACAATTTAATGTCCGTTGGGTCAACGTAAAAATTAAAATTAAAAATTGTGAATCCATTTAATGAGAAGTGGACAAATCTGGGTCTGTCATTTCATGGCAATACTTTTAAAAACATTAAGGTGGGCCCTCCTGTATTAAAGAGCGCCGGACAAATTTATGTTTTCCCATTTATTAAAAAGGCCCTGCCATGGGTGCTAGTCACCAACACCACAAATTGGGTAAGGAAATTATATAACTTGTTAATGTGCAGTTTTATAAGTAGATGGTTGCTGCCATCTACTGGGCATCCCCTGAGAAATTTCTAGAATTGGGGAAGTCCCAAGCCTTTTACCATCTGTAAAGAGGTAAGGAAAGAAGAAGAGCCTCTTTTGGCCTAAGTAGCATATGGTGACAGAGCAGGTGTTACAGGCAATTTCTCAGTCTTGGTTAGGCTAGCTGATTATTATTCTTATAGTTTGCCTCAGAGCTGAGAGGCACATAGCCACATATAAATATAAAAAGTGTTGGAAGGGGGCAACACAGACATGATGATTAGAGCTTTGATTGGCTATTGGGTTAACCCTATGTGGACTGGCAGCCTACAAGAGATTTTTTTGGCAGTACACTTGTTTTTTATGCCTCCAAGCCAGGAATTCAAAAATAAGCACCTGCTTTTAGACCCCTGGGAGCAACATCTGAGGGGTTGGTGAGAAACATGCTGCTCCTGTGCCACTGGTTGGGTATCACTATGCTAGACAAAACAGAGGCTGCAAGGGAAAGAAGCAGCTCTAATGAGTGGTACCACATCAACATTAGGCTGTGGTAGTCAACAGTAAGAGTCTGTCAGACTTTCTCCCAATCTCTGTCAGACTTTCTCCCAATCTCTCTGCCTTCAAGAGATCTCTAAAAACACATTTATTTAGAGAAGCTTAAGCTGGCCATACACGCACCGATACTATCGTACGAAACCTCGTTTCGTACAATATTCGGTGCGTGTATGGCATGTTGGCGAGTCGACCGATATCGCAGGAGGCTGCTGATATCGGACGACTCGACGATCGGCCAGGTTAGAACATTTTGATCGGGCGCCATAGAAGGCGCCTGACCAAAATCTGCTGTCAGGGCTGAATCGGCAGAAGGAGGTAGAAATCCTATTGTTTCTACCTCCTTATCTGCTGTTTCAGCCCTGACTGTGTGTGGTGGATCTGACGATGTTTCGTGCGACCGATGGTTGCACGAAACATCGTCAGATCGCCACGTGTATGGCCAGCTTTACCCTAATCTAGTTTAGCAACACCCAGTGCCACACCTCTCACAACTTTGGTCATGCCCATTCCCACACCTTGTGTCTCAACCCTTTCTCCTTGTAGATTGTAAGCTCTTTTGGGCAGGGCCCTCTTCACCTCTTGTATCGGTTATTGATTGGTTTATATGTTACTCTGTTTGTCCAATGTATGAAACCCACTTATTGTACAGCGCTGCGGAATATGTTGGCGCTTTATAAATAAATGTTAATGTAATGTAAAATCATAAGTAATCTTATGCCCATGTAGGCATACTTAGTCAGCCTTTAAGTCACATAGACCACAAGGACTGGCACAGTAAGGCCTGTCCTGCCACAAAACTGTTTATTTTACACAGCAGCAGCTTGAGGGACTCTTTTAAAGGAAATGTGACCACTAAAAACACATTAGTGTACAAAGTGCTGTGAGTGCTCTTCTTAAGCACTTTTGCAATTTTAAGTTTATTTTATTTTATTTTTCAATGCACTGGCAGATTCCAAACTGCTAATATAGTGAATTTGAAACAAGAGCACCATCTGCTGATCCTTTCTGACAACTGGCTACAGTTGGCTGAAAATTAATTACCCGGGGGAAAAAAGTTACTGTGCTTAGAAGTGACCAGGGAAAAATTAGATTAATTTAATTTGTGTACTAACTTAATTTTATAAGCAACATCACAAGACATTTTGTTTCTCAGGAAATCATTTTTCGCCTACTATGACCAGTTAGCCAAACTGACCAGCAGGTGTTGTTGTTTCAAATTAATTATATCAGCAATTTAGAAACTGCCAATATATTGAAAACTAAAAGAAAATTACTGTAAATTGTGTACTCTAAACTCTAAGCATTTATACATTTATTTGCTTGGAGGGTTTACATTTCCTTAACCACAGCAAAAACAAAGAAGAGTAACTTAAGAAGATGGTTTTCATAGGCAAGTCTTCCTGTCCCTACATAGGAATCTTTGCAGATACTCCCTAAACTCAACAAACACTAAACACAAGAAATAAATGCTGATGTAGATTATTATGCTATGTTTTCATAATTGTGGAAAGATGTAATCCATTAAAATGTGCTAATACATAATTTTCTGTAATTTATTTACATATTTAATATATACACATACACAGAACTATTGATACACTCACATATATATAAATATATATACACATACCTATACTGTAGTCTCTGTAGTCTTTTATTCTTTTCTATGAAAAAAAAGATCCCAGCTATCTGTCTATAATGTTTTCTAGTTTATGACAGATTATGGCTGAAAATAAAATTGAGGCACTGAGGCAGCAAGCTTTCTACTGGTTTGGTGGGGAAATCTGTTGGAAAATGCAATTGAAACAACAAACACTAATGTTTAAGATCCTTATACACCAGACTATATACTCAGCTACACACTTACACTATATAATTACACAGATTTATAATTAACCAGGATATTTTATGGCATACTGTAGCATTAATGTGGTGATGTATGTAGTATTATAAAATAAACACTTTTTTTTTTACACAGATTTATTAATATGTTCTATGGAATAATGCAAGTCAGTGATTTATAAACTATATACTCTGGCATAACTAATGGGACTGGTATTAAGGCTAAGACTATATAAGGTGTAAACTTTTTGCTAAATTTTGTTAAAATTCTTACAGGGAGGTGACTATGAAAGATGCCAGAGAATATGCAGAATCTATTGGAGCAATAGTTGTTGAAACCAGTGCTAAGAATGCCATTAATGTGGAGGAACTCTTCCAAGGAATAAGTGAGTATTTTATATCTTAGTTGATGAAAATTTTATTCTAAATGTGTGTCGTCAGTTTTAGTTCAGCTTACAGCACCATTAGGCTTCTGGCTGACAGTAGTGATGAGCGAATCTGTCCCATTTTGCCAAAAAATTAGCAAAACTGCTGAAAAATTAGCAAAATGCGGCTATCGTGCAACTTTTTTTGACGATAAAATGTGGAATTTCACAGCGACTCCATGCCTGGTGAAAAATTTCACTGATCACTAGCTGACAGCGGTTGGTACAACTATCCTCATTCTCCAGTAGCTGGAATGCAGTTGGAGTTTATAGGTGTTTTTTTGTGGCAAAAGATTTCGCTCATCACTAGCCCTCGTCTATCAACCAGGTGAAACAGTTTTCTAACTATGAGTTAAAGATAAAGTTGAAAGATAAGAAGAGGTAGCACATAATAGCATAGCATTCTTGCCTAACAGCTGCTACTTTTAGAATTCCTGGTTAGACTGTTTAAGTGGCCCTAGTTCAACTCAGGTGGCCTGCATAAACCATGGAGCTTGCAGCTCAAGAACAGTGCCGGGCCAAGCCGGCTTGGCTTGGCAAATGCCCATCCCCGTGTGCACGCATGCATGTGCAAGCAAGGGCATGATGCGCATACACTGGGCGGCAGGCTTGCCGGGGCTGCTGGTGGGGGTACTGCAGAGGGGAGAATTGGCCCTGGAACTAGTGGTAGGTGAAAGAAGAGGTACCTCCCCACTGTTGCGCCCTAGGCAGGTGCCTCTTCTGCCTACCCCTAGTTCCTGCCCTGCCCAAGAAGAAATTGCTTCCATGATAACACAGACCAACTGTGCACACACCATCTAGCTGAAAGCAGGAATACCTTACCTTCATATATAATAGCCAAGAAGTTGATAATGACCTGGACAAAACTATAAGTTCCATTCAGAATGCTGCCACTTTGCACAGTGATTTAACAAAATTGGAAAACTGGGCAGAAAAATGGAAATGTTGAAAAGTGCAAAGTTATTCACTTTGGAAGAAATAATGTAAATGCAAGTTATACACTAAATGGCAGTGTGTTGGGGGTACCCTTAATTGAGAAGGATCTGGGTGTTTTTGTAGATAACAAGTTGTCTAATTCCAGGCAGTGTCATTCTGTGGCTACTAAAGCAAATAAAGTGCTGTCTTGCATAAAAAAGGGCATTGACTCAAGGCCTCACCTTGAGTATGCAGTGCAGTTTTGGGCTCCAGTCCTTTAGAAGCATATTAATGTGCTGGAGAAAGTGCAGTGACATGCAACTAAACTAGTAAAGGGGATGGAAGATTTAGACTATCAAGGTTGGGGTTGTCTTCTCTGAAAAAAAAGGTGCTTGCATGCGATTACTCTGTTCAAATACATTAGAGCAGTGCTGTCCAACTTCTGTGGTGCCAAGGGCCGGAATTTCTCTCGCATACATGGTGGAGGGCTGCTAATGGAAGCCAGTTTTGGCCACTCCCCCATTTGAAACCACACCCACTTCAAACCACACCCATTTTATCACAATGGTCGCTGCAGGGATATCAACCATCATTCATATGTTAAAGAATTATATTATATCATATTAAGACACACCCTTAAATCCATATGCCTCCTCCTCCCCTGTGGATAGCACAGCAACCCCCAGCATATAATTACACACCTTAGGGACCATTTAATGGCTATTTCCAACTGCTAACAAACTCCCAGAACAAACCCCTGCCAGGTTCACCTCCCACAGGCAGCATAGGGTAGGCAGAGTATGGCACACACAGGCAGCACTCTGCCTGTCCTATGCTGCCTGTGTGTGCCATACTCTGCCTGATTAGAGGGAATTATAGACAGATAGGGGGTGTTCTTTTTTCCTATAAAAAAGTTGTGATGGCAGATTCTGTTAATGCCTTTAAGAGGGGCTTGGATGAGTTCTTGAACAAGCATAGCATCCAAGGCTATTGTGATACTAATATGTTGGTATATATGATTTATGTATGTTAGTGTATAGATAGGTCAGTATAGGTTTGTGTGTGCTGGGTTCACTTGGAAGGGTTGAACTTGATGGAGTCTGGTCTTTTTTCAACCATATGTAACTATGAACAATTATAATATCTAGCCTTATTCTACAGGGTGAGAGAGATTTACCTGTTACTGGCTTTGGTTTGAAATATTATTTGATTTTACAGTGATTTCCAGTGAAATAGGCTTGTCAGCACTTGGGCTATTCCACGGCATGGATTGGCACTTCCGTGCTTTTTTTTCTTTTATTAGGCTAATGCCACACGAGGCATTGAGCTGAAATTTTCGGCAAGCGGATAAACGCTTGCCGAAAATTCAGCCCTACGCCTGCTACTTGTGCCTGCACCCGAATGAATGGTATACGCTCGGGTGCAGGCACATGTAGCCGATATACGCAAGAAAACGCGAGACTTTGCATTCTCACGCGTTTTTGTGCGTATATCGGCTACATGTTCCTGCACCCGAGCGTATTCCATTCATTCGGGTGCAGGCACAAGTAGCAGGCGTAGGGCTGATTTTTCGGCAAGCGTTTTTCCGCTTGCCGAAAAAATCAGCCCTACGCCGCGTGTGGCATCAGCCTTACAACTGAAATAAAGGAAATTAGGGAGCTCAATTAAGGAGTATTCAGGAAACAACAATGCCATGTTTTTAACCACTTATTTTGTATTTCAGGTAGGAGAATCCCACCACTGGATCCCCATGAGAATGGCTCCAATGGGGCAATGAAACTTGGAAGGCAATCTTTCCAGTCAACGACAAGATGCTGCTGATAAGGCCAATAAGACAAATAAAGAAAATGTCCTACGTAGTGAATAGGAAAGATCTTATCAGTGAGCTCTACACTGAAAATCCTGCCTCATATGACATAAATGCAAAAGGACGCAGTGAAAGGTTTTACTAAGACAAAACTGATCACCATACAATGAGATATGTGGTTGTTTACAGAAATGGTCATCATTACATTTCGTATTTCAAAAAATTGTGTTTAGAAGGCATGCAGTATTTCCATTGTAGATATGTGCCTATATGGCTGAATTGAAAGGGCTTTTAATATTCTATCAATTACGGGATGATTTATTGGATGTAGCATTTTTTTTTCTCACAAGTGGTACTGATAGGTTTTATAACATTTTGTTCCAATGCACAAAATAATTGGATGAATTGTTACACTCCACCCTTTCATCAAGGGTTAACCATTTGGATTGATATTAGTGCTCAGGGCTGCTGCTGAGTTTCAATAAGTACTAATAGCACATAAAAAAATGAATGTGTTTTACTTCTCAAAGTAGTCAAACACATTTATACAGCAGAATCCTATCAGTGTTGATAAGTGTCTATTTATTAAAAACTTTTTTAACTGTCTGGAAAGTTTTCTTGACATTCAGAAAGGTTTTGCTTAACAGGGAAAAAAGATCAAACAGTTGGGAATCCTGGATTGCCCTGCTGGATCTCTCAAACATCTGTCCCTTAGACTTTCTAAAGAGCACTTTTACATTTACTCACATTCCTGATTTTTTTTTACTTTGCTTCTCTTTAGACCATTTTAAAAGAAACTTCTGGCAAATTATGAAAACCAAACTTCAAAAATCGTAGATGTTAGGAGTGATTTTACCATATGATCTTTTGACCTTACTTTTTAAAGTGAAGAAGTACACAGGGAAATAAAGAAGCTTTCTGTGGTCAGATGAGGTTAGGAGGTTATTTTCATAGTCATGTAGAATACTGTTGTCAATAGCCTTTTCAAGAGAGAGACCATCTAAATTTTTTTAGGGTACCCAGAGACAGAAGGGCTTATTTTCAAACTAATAAGTTTCAATTGCCACTGGTGATTGAAGCTCAAGCAATATATAGTATACTAATAATAAGTTGTCTACATCAAGTTATAATTAAGCTGGCCATCCATTATAAGATCCGCTCATTTGGCATAGTCAGCCAGGTAAAGTGGGCGATATTGGGCTGATCCAATTTGTTTGGCCGCAGGGCCAAAGATTGGATCACAACGACGGGGATACAGGCCGTCGGGGTTGAGGACCGCATGAACGAGCCAATGTGGTCCATGATCTGATGAGAAAATGAATCCTGTCCAATTGAATCCATTGTGGAATTTGGAACTGATTTTTTATTGGTCACCTCCTTTTTTAACAAAACAATCCTATAAAACTTTAGGCTAATGACACACACAGAGTTTTGACTGCAGTGGTATTTGTAGGGAGAACTACAGCTGTCAAATCCCCTTATTGTCTGGCAGCTCCATAGAGCTGCATAGGAAATGCTCTGTCAAAGGTGGGGACAGGCTGGCACTGTTTAGAAATGCCAAAGTGTTAAATGGAATTTGCCTCTCCCTGCTAGTAAACATTACCCTTGCTTTTCTATATTAAAGGACATGTAAACCCCACACACAAAAATGTAATCAGTGAACAGCCTCTGTGAAATATTTCATTACCTGCCACACTGGTTGTCCAGAGGTTAATAGTAAGGCTGCAGTTTCCCCTTAATCAGATTTCCTTCTCCTTCTGTAACCCACTCGGCCCTTCCCTCAGGAATTTGCTTTGGCTGTTGGCTTGTGGGCATGCTCAGTTGTTCTTAGCTCAGATTACTTAACACGCCCCCCAGTCTAGCAGCCAGTAAAGAGATGGCATTGCTGGTTCCCATAGAAACTCTGCTCTAGTTTGTCTGCTTCAATTTTTTTCTCCTGAGCTCAGCTTTACCATTACACTGCTCAAACAAAGCAGAACTTTTATTAAAGACAGTCCTGCCTCTGTGAGGTCTTTGTGTGTGTATGCTGCTTGCAGATTTAAATGTAACTGATTATGTATCAGAGGAAAAATGGCCACCAGGTGAAAGTGATTGGGGGTTTTTAGACCACCCCAAAATCTCATAATCTGGTGGTCATTACAACAGAGTTTGTCATGAGTCTTGCCAAGATTGTTAATTCTCTATTAATTTAGGTTTTTAGTTATAGCATGAAGAATGCTTTATAAGATAAACTGAAAGGAAGATAAGAAAGGTAAATTAAAATAGGGCTACAGTACTCCTAATCCTATAAAATTACAAATGTGGATGAATGGATTTCCCACATTTACCCACTTGCACCGCACTCTGTCAGATGCAAACATTTCTGCATACAGAAAGAGAAACACAAAGAGCTGCATTACAGAGTGCTTGGAACAATTTCTGGGGGATGAGGTACAGCTTTTTGCACTTGCCCCAACATTTTCTCTATCAATCTACTTTCTGCTCTTTCTGAGAGGACTGCATCAACTGGCCAACAGGGGAATTTTAAAATTTTTGTAGTATTACCTGATCTTCTGCAAGATATCAGACAGCCAGTCCATCGGTTGGACCCCACACCTGGTTCAGTAGTCAGAAGGGACCAAGTTAGACCCTTTAGGTGGCCATACATGATAAGATCCGCTCACTTGGCAATGACGCTGAATTATAAACAATGGGTATTGGTGCCGTCGGTTGGGGGACCACATCAATGAGCTGATCTGGTCCCCGATCTGATGGAAAAACCAAACTTGCCCAGTCGAGATCTGGCTGATTTACCGTTGTTCGTGCCCAGACATGGGCAGGTAAGCTGCCGAAAATCTAAAAGACTGATATCGGCAGCTAGAATCGGACTGTGTATGGCCACTTTAAAATTGGCCTGTGTGTGGCTAGTATTACTGTACATTATTCCAGTGTACTAATAAGTGATCAAAGAGTAAACCTAACATTAGACTGAAAAAAACAATTCCGAGACAAAGTGATGGCAGTGTTCTTTAAACAGAAGTTGCAAATAAGTGAAATATATCCCAATATAACAACCAGAATTACTATGGTGCTTGATCATTTGGATTTGTAGAATTACCATGTAATAAAGTAGTTTTACAATTAAAATCAATAAAAGGTGGCAGGGTCTTACCTTACATTTCACACTAAAAATGAGGTTTCGCATTACACCACAGTGCTAAGGTTAGTATGAGTGGAAATGGAGATAACATGCTATTTATATAAGTGAAAGAGCAGCACTATAAAATGTAAAGTTTTCCATGTCTTTATTGCTACTAATCAGCACTGTGAGATGTTTTAGATGATAAAAATGTATTTTAACTTACCCACATCTTCCTTCTCCATTCTACTTAAGGAGAATAAATATTGCTGGAAAAAACACACTTTTTAATCATATAATGACATTATGCATTGGTCTGTTTTTCAGTAGACTAAGCCACCCTACCAAATTCTTAATTCTCCTGTACTGCTGTCACTTTCACTTTAAATATACAGTTTATGAAGTAAAAAGATTTTAGCATTCAATACAGTGCTTTTGTATTTACCCTAACTTTGTTTTAGCTGGTTTTAGCCATGAATTTTTAGTGAACATATATACATACCTTGCCATTGTTTTTTATGTAACTGGGCTGGTCCCAAGTTTTGTAATTGTAAATGTGTAATACCCAGAACATATGCTCATTATCTTTTGTATTCTATTTGCATATGAGTCTATTAAACATTTATATAAATAAATGAAGATGATGTATTATGATGTATTGTTTTATTTGTAAATGCTCTGAAATGTGCACCAATTCTTTAATAACTCATAATATTAAGATAAATCAGAATAATCTGATAAAATCAAAATCAGATAGCAGTAGCTATCTGCATCCTGTCAGTTGTGTCTGCTTTGTAGCCACTTGGCCCTGCTTGTTAGCCATCTGGGCTGCTCACTCCAGCTCAACTTTCTTCTCTTCTTAAAAAACAGACTGGCACGGGATAAAAATGTATCCTAATACCCATTTTTGTTATACTTATCACAACGAACCCAATTGTACATTGTAGGGTGTCTGCACGTACATGGGAATTCACATTTACTTTGGTAGTGACCTATTATATAAGGCAGCTGGTAATTAAAGGCTGAGTTTGTAGGAGGCCATTGAGTATTTCCCTTACATGTTACTAGCCTTGTCAGCATGCTCTGGGCCTATAACTGCCTTTAGGAACATTGCTTCATAAAATATGTTTGTAAATATATGGTGTGGGGCAATCAACACTGCTTTTCATGAGGTCTTGGTAAGGTTCATCCTTCTGCCATTCCACTTCATTATTATTATCAAAGTATTGTTATATACAGTGTTTCTTAAATCAATTTAATATATCCTGTAGTGAATGGCTAATCGTATTAAGGTATTGTAAGATATTCAGTTAAAAACTACAACATTATGTATGCTCACGTTTCTACTGTATACAAAAGTCTTCTTGGAAGCAATGGCATTCTGAACACACACTAACACTTCTTTTAAAACCTTTTACATTGTGCATCTTTCTGTAAAGGGCATCTTATAAAAAAGGCAAAATTAATTAGTAAGCAACTAAAACACATTACATTTACGGTATTTACTTACATAACTACAGAAAGAGAATGGCACAGGGTAGCTAAGACTTGTACACTGTGAGGTGTGTGCATGTCACAATCTACTGGTCTCTCCTTACATTAGTATCACTTACACATATATTATTCATTGCAGTTTGTCAGTTGCTGGGCTGAGTAACTTTTTGTTCATTTCCAGCCTCTATATGCACTATTTAATAAAGAGAGGGGAGATATGGGAAAGATTTGCGAACGAAAACCCCACATTATACAGAATACAAAACAAAGAAAAAAGGAGGGTAACGGTTTAACAACAATCTGATTCAGATTAAGAAATAAGTAGAAAGAATATTAATACTGATGTGCTGATTTAAAAAGTGATAGTGTTGAATGCATAATTACAATATGTATATCTTTATTTATAAAGCGCTACATATGTATGCAGCACTGTACAGTAGAACAATAAATGAATACAACAGGAAGTTATTAAAATAAGATAAATTAAAAGTTTGATAATAAATACAAGGTACAGTTGCAATAAATTAAGAGTCAAAGAGACAAGAGGATGGAGGTCCCTGCCCTGTAGAGCTTACACTCTAATTCAGTGATCCCCAACCAGTGTCTCGTGAGCAACATGTTGCTCCCCAACCCCTTGGATGTTTCTCCTTGTGGCCTCAAAGAAGGCTCTTATTTTTGAATTCCTGGCTTGGAGGCAAGTTTTGGTTGCAAAAAAACCCAGAATAATGTCAAACAGAACCTTCTGTAGGCTGCCAGTCTTCATGGGGGCTATTAAATAGCCAATTATAGCTCTTATTGGCACCACCAGGAACCTTTTACATGGTTGTGTTGCTCCCCGACACTTATTCCATTTGAATGTGGCTCACTGGTCTAAAAGGTTGGGGATCTCTGCTCTAATTGTAATAGACAAATAAAACTTGAAGGTTCCAGTGTTTCTTTGGTAAAATTATGTGATAAATATATGTTAGTGAAGGTAACACTTTACAGTAATAGAATAGAAATGTGTAATGAAAATTGAGTTGATATAAAACACATTAAGTAAATGAAGTAAAATTGTTTAATAAAAGTTTTAACTGAATTAAACAAACTTCAACAATCATTTAGGGACGTAACACATGCAGTGATCTCTTGTGGCAGTGGTCAAAATGCAATTAATTATTCTAGACTGCCCCTATTTTAGGAATAATAAAAATTAATTATATAAGTACCAGAACTCATTTCTTTGAATCTTTTGTAGGGGGAAGACAGTGCTACTTAATGACATCCTGCTAACTTTCTAAAAAATGCCAAAATTCCTTTGTTAACTGGAAATTCAACATTTCTAGTGCAGAGAATGCCATTGCGCACTTTGCCATAACAATGTGGCCTAGCCCCATTGCTCTGGTCATAGCAAAGAAAGGAGGGAAGTGGGGGAAGCATCAAGTCGGCTTCCTTGAGTTGTGTGGGGAGCAAAAACGCCCCTAAAGGCAGAGAGACCTTATACCCTGAAGGCTGTGGTCAAGACAGGCAACAATTATTGTACTCAGAAACCGGCAGGAAGGTCAGAAACCAGTAAATCAGGAAAAATAAGAAATTTACAGCACACCTAGGAATTTAGAAACTAAGACCTTAAATTTGCATTAAACCCAGGTCGTTGGCATCTTTTTACTTGGGAAAATACAGGCAAGATATTGATAGCAAAGAAAAATCTAGCAAAGCTATAACCTATTTCCCATTCAAGCACCCCTGCCTTCCTCTTTTAGCTCCATATTTCTTCTACACGTACTCCTCTTTTCCACTTGTACCTAGCTATTCCTGCTGCTGCATCCCACCTTGCCATCACAGATTCAAAAAGTCACACGATATCACCAAGCAACAGCAACAGCACCAATGACATCAGTAAATACAAATTGTGAATATATATATATCTCACAGGTGATTTATGGCTATTTTTATTATATTTGTACATGCACTCACTCTCTCATATTAGAGACTATATATATATATATATATATATATATATACATCTTAATGGACATTACAATGACTTTGGAGTCTTGTGAGCTACATACATAGACTTAGCCAGGGACCTCAGAACTTTGGATACATTATTCCTTACAGAATGACCTGTTGACTGACACACTCATATTAGGGGAGTTTGTGCTTGTCCCCAGTCTAGCTAGGAGACAGTCTAGGGTGACAGTTCATTGGAACCAACTAAAATATTCAGCTCTACAACTACAAAGAAATATGATGCTTCAATTGAAAACCCTTTTACCATCTGCTCATATTATACTATATATATCCACATACTATAATAGCTTGTTGCATGCTATCATCTTCTATTCACTGAAGGTAGGGTAAGGACGAATCTGTTTAAAAAGGATGGATAATTTGTTGAATGCTGCCAATTAGTACAATCAGTGCCATCACTAAGGGACAATTTTGCAATCAAAAACAGCTTTAGATGATGGAAAGTGTTTGGATGCAGCCACAGTAGAATGTATTGTGGGGCCACTATTCTCTTTTAATCCTGCTTGACCTTTCTGCAGCTTTTGACACTGTCCATTCTCTCTTGCTTCTTATTCTATCCTCACTAGGGATTTAAGAAAGGGCTCTATCTTGGCTCTCCTTCCAACCGATCCTTCAGTGTCTCCCATTCGGCCTCCACCTCCTCTCCTCAGCCTCTCTTAGTTGGGAGTACCTCAAGGCTCTGTTCTTGGACCCCTTCTATTTTCAATCTACACCACTGGTCTGGGTTAACTAACTTTCATTTATATGCAGACGATACCCAAATCTACCTCTCCTCACCAGACCTGCCCTCACTCCTAGCTTTATATGAGTTAGGCATTTATATGCAGACGATACCCAAATCTACCTCTCCTCACCAGACCTGCCCTCACTCCTAGCTTTATATGAGTTAGGCATTTATATGCAGACAATACCCAAATCTACCTCTCCTCACCAGACCTGCCCTCACTCCTAGCTTGTGTCTCTGACTGTCTAACTGCAATTTCAGCATTCATGTCCTCTCGTTACCTAAAAATCAACATGGACAAAACTGAGCTTGTCATCTTCCCACCTTCCAACTCTGTTTCCTGGCCTGAAATCAGTCAGCATGGAAAATATTAATATAACCTCAATTCCAAAAGATTGCTGTGTAGGAGTCACATTTTACTCTGCTCTCTCTTTTACTCAAACACTCTCTAAATCTTGTTGGTTTCACCTCAAAAACATTGCTCGCATTTGACCTTTCCTCACTCATGAGACTGTCAAAATTCTCATCCACGACCTTGTCATATCTTGTTTAGACTACTGTAACTCACTGCTCTGTGGGCTTCCCCTGTCTAAACTTACCCCACTCCAATCCATCATGAACAGTGCCGCCAGATTCATACATGCTCCACAAGTGCCGCCCCTCTCTGCCAATCCCTGCACTGGCTACCTGTTCAGTTTAAGATTCTTGTACTTACCTTTAAAGCACTCACTCTTTATAACCACTGTAATCCCCAAGTACACCCCCAGACGTAACCTTAGCTCTGCACACAACCTACTTCTCTCCTCCTCAGTCATCTCCTCCTCTCACTCTCGCATCCAGGACTTCTGACGTGCTGTACCCATCCTCTGGAACGCTCTCCAGGATTTTGAAACTAACCTTTTCATTCAAGCCTGTAACCTAAATCCTCAGTGATTACCCACTGAACACCCCTAATCTTTTCTCATACACTCACTAACTACTGGTTTTCACTTACTATCACTTTGCACACCAACATGAACTCTACCACCATGCTAGTTACCCTGATCTTATGTCTCAACCACCCTCCCTTTTAGAATGTAAGCTCTTGCGAGCAGGACTGTCCACCTATTGTCTCCAATCCTTATCCAAATGTAACTATGTGTCTATATGTACATGTTAACTGTTTTGTTTTTTGTACCCCTTTACTCTGTAAAGCGCTGTGTGAATTGTTGGCGCTATATAAATAATAATGTTTGCAGAAAAATACTACAAGGATCATTTTTAAATAGTATCTAACAAAGCTGGTGAAAATAAATTGGGAAGTATTATTGGCACAAACTAAGACAGACAGTGAAAGGACAAAAGAGAAAAAAACATGGCAACTACAGTAGCAGTGCAGATTGTGAACATTTTTCGCATGCCATATAGGGAGGTAAAGAAATGAAAAGAGTTTGTAAAGATACTCTGCTCTTTTACTATAAGACAAGGGGGCTGATTTACTAATCCACGAATCTGAATCCCGAATGGGAAAAAATCGGATTGGAAACGAACATTTTGCGATTTTTCGTAAATTGTTGCGACTTTTTCGTAGCCATTACGACTTGCTCGTAAATTGTCGCAACTTTTTCGTAGCCATTACGACTTGCTCGTAAATTGTCGCGACTTTTTCATAGCCATTACGACTTGCTCGTATATTGTCACAATGCGCTCGTAAACGGCGGGCAAACCTTTGCGACTTTGCATGATTTTGGAAGCCTCCCATAGAACTCAATGGCACTCTGCAGCTCCAACCTGGCCCAAGGAAAGTCACGATACTGAAGCTTGAATGAATCCGAAACTTTCGTACTCGGAACGACAGCTACGAAAAAGTCGCTACAATTTACGAGCAAGTAGTAATGGCTACGAAAAAGTTGCGACAATTAAGAGCAAGTCGTAATGGCTATGAAAAAGTCGCAACAATTTACGGAAAAAATGCAAAATACCGATCATTACGAAAAAAACGCATTCGGACGTTCGTGGATTAGTAAATGTGCCCCAAGGTGTATGTTGAAGTTTTTTAAGCTTTGCAAAGCAGAACAATATAATAAAACCAGAGTACATCATATTTTTCATGGAGGACCAGAATGAGATACTTTCCTTTGCCTCAAATGCATATGCTCCTCAATTATTAAAGAAGAGTGTGTACTCCACCAGAGTAAATGCATAAGTATAGCGTTACAACATCATGTGACATGATACAGCTTAGGTTGTATATGTGTTGAAGTGCCCCTGTGACATGATCCACTTAGGAAAAACTACTAGGCAAGTGAAGGTGAGGACAATGGAATACAGAAATAACTTAAGAAATTTAAAAGTAACCCCCCCATCTGAGACACCTGTATCTCACCACTTGAGTATGAGCAAACATAGTATAGTTCAGCTGAGATACCCACTGCTGGATATAGTTGTTATAGAGTAAGACAAGTTTATTTTGTTCAACTAACATGATAGGAAAGGATTTAACAAGCAGATTTGGTTCGAATGAAAACTAATGATCTGGCTTAATTTGGATCCTGCAGAAATCTTGAACCATATCCTGGATTCGGTGATTCCTTTAAAATAATACAGTGAAAGCAATGAGAAATGGAATAGCATCACTAGCAAATAATAAAGTGAGAGGATTAGAAATTGCAGTTCAGCACAATATATTGTAAACAAAATGGGTAATGGCATCACTATAATTTATGACAGTGGCAGTGGTTCCTGTAAAAGCAATATATAGGCTGATTTGTTTCTCACCCTAAAGGTGGCCATACACGTTCTACCCCTATCTGACGATTCAGCCCCAAACTCTTGCCTTTGCTTGGGTGCCTTCAATGGTGCCTGATCAAAATTTTCTGTCCTGCCTGATCGACAAGACCAATATACAAGGCTTTTGCGATATTGGTTAACTCATCAATCCACTATACACGCAGCAAATATTGTACAAAACCTTGTTTTGCATGATAATGTTGGTGCTTGTATGGTAACCTTTAATCTTCTTCAGTTAGAGCAACAAAACCTCCAAAAATACCATATTTTGAAGTCTATCCAAATCTCTGCCAGTAATACATATCAGTCTTGTAAATGCATGCAATTGCCTTCTGCATTCTCACATGATTATGTGATGTAAATGTTTTTCCAGCAAAGATTCAGACTAACTTTAATACAAAGGCATTTTCAGATACTGATTATTCTTTAGTGCTGGACATAAAATGTCATGCATGCTATCAGTGTGCAAGAAGAACACTGAACCACTGTCAAACCACTTATATTGTAAGTTCTGTAGGGCAGGGATCTCCTTCCTCTTGTCTCTGACAATATTTAATGTAACTGTACTTTGTATCTATGTGTATTTATTATTGCAATGACCCCTTCTTAATTAATTTATTCATTTATTATTCTACTGTACTGTTTTACACTGGAGCTGTCCTTTGCTCTTCCGCTTATGCATGCTTTAAAATACAAAACCTGCAGCTTTGGCATTTTCTAACTTCCTGCAACTTAATGGTTCATCTTTTATTATCAAAGTGTAAATCCCTGTGCAGCCACATAGGTATTGGATAGGCTTTATACCTCCCTTCAGCCTGTCCAATCCCCAAGTGGCTGTACTGAAACTTACACTGTGACCTAATGAGCTGTTAAAAATGAGAAGTTAATAAAATCATGTCTTCCCCAAATGCCACCTGTCACTCCATAATCATCCATTGTTATATATAAACCCTTTACTCTTAGCTGTTAGTAGCTAGTGTGTTATATTATTAATCATAGTGAATTGTTATAAAAAGTTAAATAGAACTCTATGATTTCTATTAGGTTGTACCCCCTGCCTAATGCAGGCTGGGTGCATTAGGGTCACAACATGCCACATACTTTGGTAAATGTAAGAATACTGGGCATCAAGCTGTTCCAAAGATGAAAATAGTAAAATGGAAATAGCAACATGGTTTTACTCTAAAGTGGACAAAACCATAACATGTTGACGGGCGATGTAAAAGTTGTAGGGATGTACCAAATCCAGTATTTTGCCAAGATTTGGCCTTTTTCAGCAGGATTTGGATTTGGGCAGATTTATGCCTCTGACCGAAGCGAATCCGATTCCTTAAAATCACGTGACATTTTGTCACATAAACATGGAAGTTGAAGTTTTTTTTACTCTGCACTTTATCCCCTCCTCGTCCTAAAATTAGGATTCAGATTCAGTTCGGTACTTGGACGAATCTTTCACAAAATTGTTCAGGGTTTGGACGGATCCTAAAATAGTGGATTTGGGCGATCCCTTAAAAAGTGCTTGCGGCTTGTAATTGTGGGCAGGGCCTATTTTTGCCACAACAAATCAAAAGCATTTTTTACCAGAATTTATGCACATAATATGAATACATACATCTTTTTTTTCTATATTTTTACTGGAACTTTAACAATTTTTCCCAAACTGAAAAATTCAGTCTATTGCCATATGCAATATAATGGAACCTATGCAGTGGAATAGTTCAATAAACATGCAAGAGCAAGTTGCTTTACAGAGTGGTCTCACGTCGTTCCTGTGGGAATACTACAGCGCGACGCCTATAGGCTGCGTTTATAAAACTGGCATAAAGGGAAGCAATTGACAAACACCTCGTTCATTCTAAATAAGCATTAACTTGTATTGGTTTCAAATTCCCTAACATTTCCTTCACATTTGTTGCAGCATAACCGCTATCCCTTCCGCGGTGCTCAGCTGTAAAACGCCGTACTGTTTTTGAAGCACTAATGTGGAAGTGTGTGACGGGACGAATCCCGAGTGGGCGTTACCCAGGACACACGCTTGTTACGCGCATGTGCGTGCTGACGTCACCCAGTCCGTGTTCCTCCCGGCCGTGACGCGCTTGGGGCATTACGCGGTTGCCGCACTGTACTGTGTGTTGAGTCAGCGGTGACAAGGAGCGCAAGGGGGGAGGCGGAGGAGGAAAGAGCCGATACTGAACTGACCATAGTAACCCGAGCCTCGGAGCCCACACCGCTAGGCTGTGCCAGCTTTGGCCCGTTCTCCCCGCTCCAGCCTTGTCTTCCAGCGCTCGCTGCCTCTTTAAGTCACCCAGCTGCCTACCTGCTGGGCCTTCATTTGACATCTCATATTCGGCCACGTAACACAAGCGGCCTCCTCTTATTTTGCGTGTTGTGGGCCAGCCGAGCGGTGAATGGCGGTAGTTACACCCGGGGTCACCATGTCCAAACACGAACAAATCCTTATTCTTGACCCGCCCAACGAGCTGAAATTCAAAGGTAACGGGACGTATCTGGTTATGTGGTTCCGGGATGTGAGGCCACAATGCCCCGCTTTCCAGTTGTGTCTTGCGGGGAAAAGGCCTCTGATGGATGGAGAGAGTGTGGAGATTGCTGTTGCCTCTGTTGTGGTGAATCGGGGTGGCTAATCTCTGTCACATTGGTACTGGCAGCTGCACTCCTATCCACCACTGGAGGGCTGCAGCTTGGCCCTTTAGTCTATGGCACTGAGACAGCCAGTGCTAGCTGCTTACAGTGTGCTTTGTTTTACTTCTAATACTAACAGTGACAGCCTGAATAACACGTGATTGTACAATACCAGCAGATTTCACAATGCTGTACAGTAGAAGGGTGTATACATCAAACATACATTACATGAAATGTTTTAGTAAGTGTTAATTGGCCCATGATTCCCACTCTTGCAGCTCTAAAGCAATAAGTAAATATTATTTGACTTGTGGTGTTCAGGTGTGATTGGGCATTACATTGTAAAATACACTGGGGCAGGGATTTATGTGAATCATATATAATCAATGTAAAATGATGTGGTGTTCGTTGTTGCTATATAAATACAGGGTTGTGTGTGTGCTCAGAGCAGTCATGTCAGTAGCCATAGATTGCTTGGGCAGCTGTACAGAAAACTTGTTTAATGTTCAGGATTTAATTTAAGTATTGTTAGATTCACATAAGATGAAAGTGTGCACAGGCAGACTGTTGTTCCTGACAAGGCAATTAGTATAGTTGGCCATACATGGGCAGGTTTAAACTGCTGATTTGGTCCCTTCAGAACATTTTATCTGCCCATGTATGGGTCCTCCTGTCAGATTGCCCAGGTATCTATCAGGCAGGAGTAAATGCCTATTGGGGCATGGGTTACATTGCCTCATTTATGCAGTCCTCTCCTGGCCGCCTGTATCATTAGCCCGAAGATCAGTCCAGTATGGCCCAGCATATAATTGGCTTGTAAAGCGAAGTACCACACCAGCGCCTGCACATATTGGTAGCCTTCTTGGGAACTAAATGAACTCTCTGAAAACTGGCATTAAACAAGCACATAGGTGCCCATATTGGGCACAGAGCTGCTCATTTGGCAACCTGGACAAATGAGTGAATCTTCTTGTGTATAGCCACCTGAATACTGTGATAGGAAATATAAGGTGGGTGAGATCTTACAATTTCAGATCAATAATACAAGTGAAAGGATGAACTCTAAGCAGGTTTCAAGGACAACATTTATTTTTGGCCACCAGGTCTCTCTGTTTTAGCCTTAGGTATCCAGGTGTTGTGGGGTGTCAACTCCTTTAATTTCTTAACATATAATCCAAAATCCAATTAAAAGCATACTGAGAAAATAGGTTTCAGGCCACAAAACTGTTTTTAAACTGACTCAAACCACACAGATTTGCTGTCCCTATAGTGTGTTTGTGTGGTGGTGTTTTTTTTTTTTTTTTTTTTTTGGTAATCCTGAGGGAACTTTGGACTCTTACCAGTACAGTATTTCTCTGTTGCAGGAATGTCCCAGAATCCATTGGTTCTTTTTTTTATTTCTCCTACGCCTCACCTGCTTTTTATAAGCAATTTCACAATTTCTCTGCCCATTTGAAACATAATTGCCTACATTAAAGTTAAGATTACAGAAGGTTACAGGTGTTTTAAACATTACTGTTATTGCCATTTTTAAATCTCCTTTACAAACATTGTAATGTAAAATTCTGTCACTACAGGATCTGCTCCTACGAATGGGGAGCAAGGAGTTGAGGTATGTCAGGTTTACAGGTTTTAAGTAAAGATATGCTTTGGATCAAATTTTTAGTTTGGTCAGACCATCAGTGATCCAAAGGATTGCAGAAACATCCTAGGTGACATTTAGGTGCAGGCAGAAAAAAAAACACCCAATCTGGTCATAAATGTCCAATTTAATTCTATAAACTAAGCCAAAAACCTGTGCTTCTCTATTTTCTTTGTTTTCTTATTTTGCACTTCACAAACATGTACCAAGGAAGTAGCAGTCCTTATTGTCATAAAAAAAAAAAAAATCTAAACAATTTATTTTTTAATTTTTATTATTCACCTTTCATGAGAAACTCCACTACAGAGCTATACTAATGGCATCATGTGGGAGCACAAAATTGCACTGCAAGGCTCAGAAGGTTTGTCTGAGACTTGCAGGGATCTGGGCAAATCCTGAATGGACTACTGAGTTTAATGTATTCTTAATCTAATGGAGCAGGTATTCATCTGACAGACACTGGGGAAACAACTTTTGTCTGTGGTCACCCAGTAACACAATAAGAAATGTAGTAGTAAGGCATTTGTCATAAGCCCAGTTATGAGTTTAGTTTTCAGGTATTACTGGATTTTGTTTCAGCATGGGGATGTCAAAGCTTTATATGCAGGTATTTGCGCTTTTATTCCAATACCTGTTATCCAGAAAGCTCTAAGTTAGGGAAGACCATCTCCCATAAAGTCTATTTTAATCAAATATTTTTTAAACGAATTTCCTTATTCTCTGTAGTAATAGGACAATGCTGTGTTCTTGATATCTTAGAAATAAAAAGATATTTTTTTTTTATTGCAAGGTCATTGTGACTTAAAAAAATGGAATTCCCCGCCGCAGCTGTGGTTTGCAAAAGCAGTACTGCCGAGTACTGTTGGGGACTACACCATGTGCCTATTCCTCATGCAGGCAGCCATGTTGGGGCACATGTATGTACAGACTGTCCTAGGTCTGGGACACTTGTTTTCTAAGGGTATGTTCACCATCCCAATTCAGGTTTAGACATATGCACATGCACATATTGAATATATTTACTCTTGTAAATATCCTAATTTGCTCCCTGGTGGGTGCCTAACATATAGGCTACCTCAGTGTTAGTAGCTTTCCTTGTGCTTTTTTTTTTTTTTTTTCTTTTTATGGTTTTTTGGTGTAACATTTTTCTCTGTTGCACACAACCCAAGCATGTTAACAGTTTGGAGTCTCATCCAACTAGGTTTCCATCTTGAGTGAGCAACTGTGGCGTGACTATACAGTGGCCCCAGACAATGTTGGTTATCCTAAGTGGATGCATTAACTGGGTGATTGGTTATAAGTGTCTTCATTTCCATGACTAATATAGGGTATCATTGGTTTCAGCAGATTGGTAAAAGGAATAACTCCATAAAGTTCAACCTTTATTCTGGAAATGGTAACCATTGGACTCGTACATTCTTTTGTAAGGATGATTTTGACTGCAGGGTCAAAGTTAACTTGACCCCCTAGTATTTTGTGTAGCTGAGGGTTTGGATATATTGGTGGTTTTTATGATTTTGTCAACTTATTACGTTGTTGATGGACCTGCTGTGTCTAATGTGTTGATTTTTTTTTTAACAAAACGTTTATATAGAAGGTATGTTTGCACAGATCACTACTTGGATCCAATGTGCAGGGGCAGGCAGAAATCCATGTGTATTTCCTCTCGCGAATATTTTAGTCACGAGGCAGCTCTGCTTGCATGTGATCATGAAATACTACATTGTTGTTGAGCTATTTGGTGCTCTTTTTATTTAAAGGCTTGTATAATTTGTTTATGTAAAACAAAAGAGCTCTTCCAGTTGATTCATAGATTAGACCTGTTCAGGTCCAAACTTATACAAATGTAAAAGTTGTCTGCATCATGAACCTGCACAAGTCTAAAGCCTATGGTGCACCTGTGTTAAGGTGTCATTCAGCAATAAAATCTGTGAGTTGGTGTGAGTGCCAGACATTTTTTCATTGAACGATTGTTCTCTGTGCACCTTTACAGTTATTAATAAAGACTTTCCTCATTTCGCTAAAGGATAGCTAATTGAATTCCAATATTGTCTTATGTCAATGTCTTTTGAAGCAGTTTGCAGACCCAGTATATGAATAACTTTTTCACCATGCTATATCGCGAGAGGGATACCTCACTGTATTATTTTGCTTTGCCAGCTGCTTTGTTCTTTTCCGGGTGACCTGAAGAGTATTGGTACTAGGGATGCACTGAATCCTGGATTCGGGCCGAATCTAGCCTTTTTTTGAGGGATTCGGTTTCGGGTGAATCCACGGTCCACGGTTAGATTTTTCCAAGAACAGGATTTTTAAAAACATTTGTGTTATTATTTTAATTCCAGGAAGGTTTTTACATTAATGCTGACACATGTCCTTGAATTACAGCAGTGTCAGTATCGCTTTAATGCAAAGAGGTCCAAATCTACCCAACTTCTATTTTGAAGTTTGAGCAGTATATGGTGCCCTATCTGTCTGTATTACTTTATGTTGCATATTTTTCACAGCTCTTGTTGGCAGGTCTTAAACCAAAACTAAACATTTTGTTTTGCTTGAACAATAAACCAAAAGCTGTGTAGTACCCAGTGCACTTTTCAAAAAAAGTAACCTCCCTGGTGCTCTATAACTGGTTTTGTCACCTTTAATAACAGTAAGTACATAGCGAGTTTTCCCGTAGTTAAAGCAGTCTCTTGAAGAATTCAGAACCCATCCTTGCTTTAGCTCAGTGACATTTGTGGACTTCTCATCACAAATAGCTGCATTTGTGGGACCAATGTTTTCTTATATTTGTAAGCTAGGGGGACCCTTAGCAAATAAATGGTGGACATCCAAGGGGGTCTTGAAATGGCCACCATTTACAACCACTTCCAAAGATGTTTTCTGTTCCTTATGTCACTTAAATGAGTTGTGGGTGTGACCTGTTCTACAAAAGCACAGTAGGAAGTAGTATATCCACTCATATCCAGGTAAAGATATTAAAGTTTCCTGTTGGGTTGCCAAGGTCCTTACTGTCTACCTGCAACATAAGAATTAACTAGCACCCTCTAATGCCAAATTAGTGTCGCTGTCTCTCTTAAACAGGCTAGGAAAACAGCAGAAGTGGAAGCTGGTACTTGTAATGTTTTCAAAGAATTGTATTTAAAGGGCCAGTATACATTTATATACACCATAAATGTGACTGTTTAGATTGCTTTCAGCCTATTATTTAGTGAGAAAAACAATCTATATATCTTTGTTATTATTAAGCACATTTTTGTCATTCCCTAAACTCCCCCCCCCTCATTTTTTCAAATTTTAATAATGAACAAACAGATTATTATTATAATATATATTTATAAATCATCAACGTCATCTGTAGTTGGGGGAGGGACTGCCTTTGCCGGAAAAAGTAGTTTGTTCTCTATTCGTGTTAAGGAGCAACTACTTTATACAGAGGGTTTATCTGTGGACTGCAGTATGTTGTGCTTATTCCTGCTCAGACCAGAACCAGAAAATTAGTAAGTGATAATTCCTTAATTCAATTCCTTGGTCAATGCATGAAAAACTAAAAAGATAGATATTTCTCAATTGACACAGTGCCCAAGAATATGTTCAGCACAAGCTCTAGGCATTGAGCTAATGTGGATTACCAAGGAGCTGTGTACCCCACATTTTTCAACATTAGTTGAAATGATTAAGGCTTGTGCTGGACATACTTTTTACTGTTATTTCTGAAATTGTAGTGAGGTTTTATTTCTTGCACTAAACAGGACAAAAAATGACATTACATGCATTATTTATATTTTACTTTTGTCCGACCGCAGTTAAAGCAAATCTGCAGTCCTTTTTATTAGCAAACCCCCTGATTTCCCCCAACTGAAATCTTTATTAGATTGTGAGATACAGAAGAGTAGTGTATTATACAGACGCTTCTTGGTAGATGTAGCATTTGTTTTGACTGTGCTCATGTGAACCAGGAAGTAGAATGTGACTTTTCTTTCAATTTCATCATTCTCCCTCTTATCCCTTGTTTCATTAATGTAAAAAAATGCTTACTGCTGCTTTGAGTTTAGTAAAAATATATAAATAGGTAGGTTTGTTTTGCAATTACCGTGAGTTTGTTTGACATTATTTGCTAGGTTCTGGCTTACTATTATAGAGATAAAGACTGTCAAAAATAAAAAACTAATATTTTAGAGAGGTCTCTGCAGAATGGTATTGACATTTATTTTGAAGCTTTAAAAAAGTAGGTTTCTAGATAATGGATCCCATGGCTGTCCCTTAAAATAGATTGAGTACAGACACCCATGTGGGCATGACCATAACTGGGTATGTAGGGGTTATGTGATATTGTTTCCGCTGTGTTACTTATAGCAAGACTTGTTTCAGACTTGGCTCATGGTATCTTTAGAAATCCAATCTTAAAGGAGCAGTTCAGTGTAAAAATTAAACTGGGTAAAACAGACTGCGCAGAATAAAAAATGCTTACAATATAGTTAGGTAAAAATGTAATCTATAAAGGCTGTATTGAGCAGATGGCTAACATAACAGCCAAAACACCACTATCTCTTTTACAGCTCTCTAATCTGTTAGCAGTTAGTAGCCCATCAGTGACTTTGGGGGGCCATATGGGACATAACTGTTCAGTTAGTTTGCATTTAATTCTGACCTGCGTGCTCACAAACTGAATAGTTATATCCCATGTGCCCCTCCCCCTAAAGTCTCTGACTAACTAAGAGGTTAGAGAGCTGAAAGCAGGAAGTAGTGTTCTGGCTGTTCAGCCCTTAAATTTTTTCCTAACTAACTATTAGAAATGTTTTTGATTTTGTGCAGTCTATCCACGTTACCCAGTTTCATTTTTACACTGAACTGTTCCTTTTCTGCATATTTATATGGCAGTTACTTACAGCTAATGAGAGGTAACATACACTCTTACAGGGTAATGTAATATAAAGTGTGCCAGCAACCAACCAATCAGATGTTTGTTTTCTAAACATTGACCAGAAAAGAATTTTTAAATAGCAGGCCTGCTTCTAAGGGCTTGCTTCTAAGGGCTCTCCTTCCCCCCCATTATACACAGACAACGGAGCTGAGCTTGTCACACACCGGCAGAAAGCAGAAGGGGCGTTGCAGGTTTGTGATTGGGCATATTTAATTACGTGGGAGGCATTTAAATTAAAACCCGGAAGAGGGGAACAAACATGGCTGCTCCGTGGATCTGTAATTTGTGCTACCATAATTATGAAGCGAAAAAACTTTACAGATTTAGTTTATAAGGAATTTAAAGCTGATACAAATTAAAACACAACAGCAGGTGTAAAAAAAATGGTTTAATTGGCTGTCAGTATCACTTTAATGACCAGTGTACACATTCATGTGATTTTTGCAGCTAATCTGGATGGATGGATTTGCTAAATGTCTGATTAAAAGTGTTTGTTAGGTTTGCAGTATAATGGAATGCTTTATTACTTTTAAAGGGCCGCTAAAATCTGCTAAATACTCTAAGGATTTAAAGATTGCACGGTTTAAGATTCTTTAATAGATGTAAAGTGACTCATTCCCACAAGTTTTTCTGCAGGTTTATGCTTAATGCACAGATTTATGGTATTTCTTTGTACAGACTATGAACATATCTAGAGACATGTTTATAGATATTAGCAAATGAGGACTGCTAAGCCATGATTCCCTTTGGGTAATGATGTACCTGGCATTTTCATGGCAGTTGTTCTTCAGAGAGGCTCTGTGACAAATGCTGGCTGGATAGCTCAGCAATGCTGCTTTGACAGATGCTGACAAGGACCACAAGCGGATGCCAGAGTGAGCTTTCTGAAGAGGTACTTGCCTATCCCTGGTAACATCTGGTCAGAGTGTTCAGTTACAGAAAGGGAATAGTGTTATGGATACTGTGGCTCGCCCTGCATGTGCCACTGGAGTAGACAACATCTCATAGTCCTTAGTGGGATTATAAAACGTTAGGAGTTATATGGGAGGTAATGCTTATTTCCAATATACTTGTTAAGCAATGGGTACAGCAAAACCAAAACGCCCTTCCCTTTAAGCAAAACAGGGATTGTTTGTCCATATATTGCAATATACTTCAAGCTGGCCAACTGCGTCAAAGTCATCCCTTCTGACCAGTTCCTACACTGACTTATGCGATTCATTAAGAATTTTACTGCTTCAATATACATTTAGCCAAGGGACTAAGTTTTACCTGCAACTTTCTTGCTTTCAAGGTTAAAACCCACATATGGTTGCCCTTTTATTGGCTCCACTGGGATCACCTGACTGAAGCTGGGCATTTCTTAGTAGCTTAATGCACCGAATGTCTTAATGTCCTATATATATTGATAATGGGTGAGTGCAGAGGATCTCTTGTTGTTGTTTCTATGTATTTTGTGGTCACAACCTCATTTCACCCCCGCCTAATGGTTTAAAATTTAGTGGTTGAGCACAACTTTCCCTATATATATATATATATATATATATATATATATATATATATATATATATATATATATATATATATATATATATATATATATATATATATATATATATATATATATATATATATATATATATATATATATATATAGCACTCACGTTTAAAAGAATCACTGGATGCCTGGGTGCAGTATCAAAATATCAAGAAGCATATCAAAGGAAAGATATCGCACTCACAGGTCTTAGTTGAAAAAAAACGATGATTTATTGACACAGCATACAACTGACGTTTCGGCTGCTTCCGCAGCCTTTCTCAAAGTGCACTTTGAGAAAGGCTGCGGAAGCAGCCGAAATGTCAGAATGGGGTACATTACATTGCAGGGGTTTTGCAGTCAAATGCAGCCGGAACCCTTAGGGACTTATTTATCAATGAGTGGAAGCAGGACTTACCTCAAGGGTAATTTTACAGCTCTGTTCATTTGGCTAGGATTTTTAGGGGCATATTTATCATGGAATGAAAGCGAGAGTGCTAAATCCTTAGATAATTATGCTCCTAAAAATTCTATGCAAGTGAAAGAATGGTGTAAAATTTACTTCAGGATAAGCTCTGCATTACCCTTTTGATATATATGCCCCTTAATATCAATTGACATTATATTTAAGATTGTTGTCAAAAAAAGATCTTTTGTGTGTGTGGTGGGGGGTGGCCATGTTAATTAAAGCAAGGTATGGATTTGGTGTATGTATTTTATTTTCTCTTCTCTAGTTACCAGGGTTTAACTGATGCTGGTGACTTTGTATTTTGTCATTATTGTCATCACACTGTCAGTCATTAAATGGTTAACCATTTCGGTGCCTGTTGATTTTGCCTTCATTCATCAGTGCAACAGTCATGATACATGCACAGTAGGAATCAGCAGTGTTAAATTATAATAACCTAAAACCATTTTTCCCTGACACTGGAATTATTCTAGAGTCATGTCACTCCTTTTGTTTAGAATCTATAAATGCACCATGCACTTCTGTTTGGGAGATTTTGCCAGATAACAAGCCTAAGCTCTTTCCAGTGCGCTTGAGACCTTTGTTTCTTATAGAGAAGCTATCATCTTTGTGTGTGTGTGTGTGTTTCCTTCCCATTTGGCTGGAATAAACCTTGTTGATTAGCTTTTTTATTATGAACTTTTGTTAAGATTTTGGAATCATATTCTTGGTTGGTTTGCTTGATGTCCAGATGAAGGGCAAAAAACACACAATTATAAAATGTATTTAAATGGATAAGTCCAGTAATTTGGTTCATCTTTTGCAATAAATTGACATTCGGATATAGTTTACTGATGTCCAAGTTTGTTGTCACAAGATCTCCAGAGTGATAACTGTTTGTGACTTATACAGTATTATTTGTATGTTTTTGGGTAATATAAATAAGTGCATGGCTTATAAAGCAATACATTGATAGCACAATTGCTAATTTTGTTGCACTTTTTTTTTTTTTTTTTTTTTGCAGGTCCATTTACAGATGTGGTAACAACAAACCTAAAACTACGGAACCCATCAGATAAAAAAGTATGTTTTAAAGTCAAAACTACAGCACCTCGGCGTTATTGTGTGCGACCAAACAGTGGCACCATAGACCCTGGATCCACAGTCACAGTTTCAGGTTGGTGTACTTGACAATTAAAAATTGACATCTTTGCTTATTCGTATTCCTATATAGGACCCGTTATCCAGAATGTTCGGGACCAGGGGTATTCCAGATTTAGGGGTCTTTCCATAATTTAGATCTCCATACCTTGTCAACTAAGAAACCAATAAAACATTAATTAAACCCAATAGGATTGTTTTGCATCCAATAAGGATTATTTATATCTTAGTTGGGATCAATTACAAGGTACTGTTTTATTTCTACAGAGAAAAAGGAAATCGGTTTTAGAATTCTGAATTATTTTATTAAAATAGAGTCAATGGGAGATGGGCTTTCCGTAATTCTGAGCTTTCTGGATAATGGGTTTCCGGATAAGGGATCCCATACCTGTACTAACAACAAATGATGCAGAGACCACTTTTACGTGTATACAGTGGTGTGAAAAACTATTTGCCCCCTTTCTGATTTCTTATTCTTTTGCATGTTTGTCACACTTAAATGTTTCTGCTCATCAAAAACCGTTAACTATTAGTCAAAGATAACATAATTGAACACAAAATGCAGTTTTTAAATGAAGGTTCACGTTATTAAGGGAGAAAAAAAACTCCAAATCTACATGGCCCTATGTGAAAAAGTAATTGCCCCCTTGTTAAAAAATAACTTAACTGTGGTTTATCAATTTCAATTTTCAATTTCAATATCAATTTCTGTAGTCACCCCCAGGCCTGATTACTGCCACACCTGTTTCAATCAAGAAATCACTTAAATAGGAGCTACCTGACACAGAGAAGTAGCCCAAAAGCACCTCAAAAGCTAGACATCATGCCAAGATCCAAAGAAATTCAGGAACAAATGAGAACAAAAGTAATTGAGATCTATCAGTCTGGTAAAGGTTATAAAGCCATTTCTAAAGCTTTGGGACTCCAGCGAACCACAGTGAGAGCCATTATCCACAAATGGCAAAAACATGGAACAGTGGTAAACCTTCCCAGGAGTGGCCGGCCGACCAAAATTACCCCAAGAGCGCAGAGACAACTCATCCGAGAGGCCACAAAAGACCCCAGGACAACATCTAAAGAACTGCAGGCCTCTCTTGCCTCAATTAAGGTCAGTGTTCACGACTCCACCATAAGAAAGAGACTGGGCAAAAACGGCCTGCATGGCAGATTTCCAAGGCGCAAACCACTTTTAAGCAAAAAGAACATTATGGCTCGTCTCAATTTTGCTAAAAAACATCTCAATGATTGCCAAGACTTTTGGGAAAATACCTTGTGGACCGACGAGACAAAAGTTGAACTTTTTGGAAGGTGCGTGTCCTGTTACATCTGGCGTAAAAGTAACACAGCATTTCAGAAAAAGAACATCATACCAACAGTAAAATATGGTGGTGGTAGTGTGATGGTCTGGGGTTGTTTTGCTGCTTCAGGACCTGGAAGGCTTGCTGTGATAGATGGAACCATGAATTCTACTGTCTACCAAAAAATCCTGAAGGAGAATGTCCGGCCATCTGTTCGTCAACTCAAGCTGAAGCGATCTTGGGTGCTGCAGCAGGACAATGACCCAAAACACACCAGCAAATCCACCTCTGAATGGCTGAAGAAAAACAAAATGAAGACTTTGGAGTGGCCTAGTCAAAGTCCTGACCTGAATCCTATTGAGATGTTGTGGCATGACCTTAAAAAGGCGGTTCATGCTAGAAAACCCTCGAATAAAGCTGACTTACAACAATTCTGCAAAGATGAGTGGGCCAAAATTCCTCCAGAGCGCTGTAAAGGACTCGTTGCAAGTTATCGCAAATGCTTGATTGCAGTTATTGCTGCTAAGGGTGGCCCAACCAGTTATTAGGTTCAGGGGGCAATTACTTTTTCACACAGGGCCATGTAGGTTTGGATTATTTTTCTCCCTAAATAATAAAAACCCTCATTTAAAAACTGCATTTTGTGTTTACTTGTGTTATCTTTGACTAATAGTTAAATGTGTTTGATGATCAGAAACATTTTGTGTGACAAACATGCAAAAGAATAAGAAATCAGGAAGGGGGCAAATAGTTTTTCACACCACTGTATATCATTTTGCACATTTCCATTTTAAGATAGCTTCACCATAATATTAATGCGATGTGGATCGTTATTTTTTTTCTTTGTTTTTGGATTGTTTAGCTTTTTAGTTTACTTTCCTGTTAATGATAATGATGGCCCTATTTAATCCCTAGGAAGAAATGGTCATCAAGCTGGTTTAGGAATTTTGCCACATTGAAAATATTATTCAAACTTGAGAAATTAATTATGCTGTACAATTGTTGGTAGGCAGGTGGATGACCAACAAACAAATCCTGAGACCGCACAAATTAGAAAAAAAACTTAGGCAAAGATGGAGTTTTTTGGCTGCATTTTTAGTATTAAGATTTTGAATTTAGGGGCCAGACGATTGAATTAGAACGGTGGGTATAGGAGCAGTAGGTTTGGTGAATCAACAAGCCAATGCGGTCCCCAATTCGACTGAAAAATCAAACCTGTCCGGTTGAGATCTGGCTGATTTCAAGCTATATGTTGGTCTAGCGAGCCCATCTGTTCCCATACACGGGCGCAAAAGCTGCCATGTCGGTTTAAAGGACCGCTAGAATTGGCCAGTGTATGGCCACCTTAACTTGCAGCGCAGCAGTGACTGAAGTTAGAGCACAGGTCACATGGCTGTAGCACCCTGGGAAATGAAGAATTTGGCTATACCCATGTGAATTTTTCAAAATAAAATTTTAAAAAACCTGTTTGCATTTTTGAAAAATGAATTTCAATGCATGGTTCTGCTGGAGAAGCTCTATTAACTGATGCGTTTTGAAGTAAAACATGTTTTTCCATGACAGTATTGCTTTAAGGGTTCTTTAGACCCACTTGCGTACCAGAATGCAGAAGTTGACAGTCTAACATCCCATCACACCCAGATCACATTTACAAAGATGTGTGTTGATTTATCATTCTTAAAGGAAAAGTAACACTAAAAAAGCTATTCTACCCTGCACCAATAACTGTCCTATCCTGCAAACCACTTAGTATTTTAAATGCTTTAATAGAAAATACCTGGTAAAACTTGGCTTCCTGTCAATTGAAGTACGGCGAAGGAAGGAGCTGCATCCACTATGTGACGATCGATTGATCAAGCCTAGCCTGACTCCTTCCTATACAGAAAGAAGGCTAGGCTCGATCAATCGATCGTCACATAGTTGATTCAGCTGCTTCCTTCGCCGTATCGCCGTACTTCAATTGACAGGAAGCCAAGTTTTACCAGGTATTTTCTATTAAAGCATTTAAAATACTAAGTGGTTTGCAGGGTAGAATAGCTTTTTTACTTAAAAAAATTTAGTGTTACATTTCATCTGTGGATAATTTGAATGGCCCCTACAGAGTTATCTGCCAGATATCTCATGCACAGCTTAGTATGTGCCTCCACTAATCTTATCAGTATAAGCCCTGATAATTTTTTGTTGCCAGTGAATACACATGGCCAAAAAACAAAAAAAAAAGTGATATACCCAAAAACCGTTTACATATAATGTTCACTTTTTTGAAAACTGTGTTATGTATTGGAAAGTGTTTTTTTAACATTTTAAGATTGCATGCAGTTTTTTGGTAGGGTTGAAATAAAATAGTTTTGTATGTACAGGTATGGGACCCGTTATCCAGAATGCTCGGGATCTGGGGTTTTCCGGATAAGGGGTCTTTCCGTAATTCGGATCTCCTACCTTAAGTTTACTAAGAAAATTATTTAAACTCAATAGGATTGTTTTGGCTCTATATAAGGATTAATTATAACTTAGTTGGGATCATGTACAAGGTTCTGTTTTATTACAGAGAAAAGGGAAATCCTTTTTAAAAATCTGAATTATTTGATTAAAATGGAGTCTATGGGAGATGGCCTTTCCTTAATTCAGAACTTTCTGGATAAGGGGTCCGATAACCTGTACAGAGATAAAATATGGCTGAGCATAATAGAGCTGATAACAGATACCACAATAAAACAGGAGTTCCATTACATAGTAAACATTTTTATATGTACAAGATAGAAATCAATAGTATGAATGGTCATATCATTTTCACTTTTGTTACTGGCACTATATAAAAGTACAAGCACAACCAACAAATCATTTGATGCCATTTATCTCTACTCTAATTAGGGTTAGATAATTAATAAATGTTTTCCATATTACTTATCAAAACTGCCTCTGAAATGTTTGTATTTTGTTTTTATACAGTAATGCTACAACCTTTTGATTATGACCCAAATGAAAAGAGTAAGCATAAGTTTATGGTGCAAACCATTTTTGCTCCACCAACAATATCAGACATGGAAGCTGTGGTAAGTAAGACATTGAGGCGAATAACATTTGCTGAATTTATTTAAGAATTCTAAGTTAAACTTTCACAAAGTGTCATTGGCATCCCAAAACATCCCAAAACATATTAAGAGAATGAACAACAGCAAAAAAATGTAATGGAATTTTCGTGTGGAAATCATTCTCTTGCTTCCCTCTCCGGATATGTGGGCTAAAAGCATGTAAAATAGTTGTATAACTTGGCATTTCTTATATAGATGCAGCATATCTCATTAAGATTCAAGTTACATATTTTAATCTTTGACATTGCACCCTCTTTAGTTCTAAATGCCAAGGTATTATTTTAATACATCAAGGAGGGCAATTTAAAAACATGTTACACTAAAGCAACATATAAGTGCAACCAGTAATACACCTGTCACCGATCAACATCAGCTTTAATCCGCAAAGGGCTACTACTGTGAAGTATACGTTCTACATGTATTATATGTCTGTCACTGTGCATGTACAGGTTAGGAACCCGTCATCCAGAATGCTCGGGACCTGGGGTTTTCTGGATAAGGGGTCTTTCTGTAATTTGGAACTCATACCTTAAGTCTGCTATTAAGATTATTTAAACAGTAATTAAACCCAACAGGATTGTTTAGGCTCCAGTAAGGATTAATTATATCTTAGTTGGCATCAAGTACCAGCTACTTTTTTATTAGAGAGAAAAATTAAATAATTTTTAGAAATGTTAATTATTTGATTACAGTGTAGTCTATGGGAGATGACCTTTCTGTAATTTGGAACTTTCTGGATAATGGGTTTCCAGATAAGGGGTCTGATACCTGAACTGCCTTTTTTAAAATCATTCATGTAATAAAACATAATGAATCTTGTCCTTCCAGTGGAAAGAGGCAAAACCCGATGACCTTATGGACTCAAAGCTGAGATGTGTATTTGATATGCCTCATGAACAAGAAAAGCCAGTAAGTTGGACCACGTATTTGTGCAGTGTGTGTTTGTGTGTGCTTTAATTTAGAATGGTGCAAGATATTGGAGAAGCATAATTTCAGTGTACTGAAAATGGCATTACTTATGGTTGGGGATGGGAATACATTACAGATTACATTATGCAGCACATATTTTCATATATTTTTTTTAAATCATTTGGTTTACTCATAGCAACTCCCTTTTCAGTTGCAGTTTTTGCTTTCCTGATTTTTTTTTTTTTTTTTGCATGCTCAGTCGGCTACTTTGTACCTGCTGTAACAAAGAGGTGATCTATTTGTATGTGAAAAATGCAGGATCAGTTATTAAAATTTATTTCTAGTGAGTAATAAGGGATACACACACAGTGGTATGTACCCAGCTTTTGTGTGACTGTGAATGCCAGTTCAGTATACATTCAGTGTAATGGGGGACCTCTCAACCTTTAATGTGTGACCTTTAGTCAGAAAATTCTGCCACCCATTCAAGGGTCTAAGGTGAAAAATCAGGTGTAAGGTTTTTTTATACTAAGAATGTCACACACACACAGAGCCTATCTTGTGTCAGCAAAAATCTGATATTGTGGAGCGTCAGCATGAGCTTTGTACCTATTTTACCACTGAACAGTATAGTTAAATCTAGGGATGTATTTACTATTGATCATAGGCCATTGGATTCCTTGAATTTACAATCTGCAGAAATGTGGGGATCTTGTTAAAACTTAAATATTTGATTTACAAAATGAATAGATTTAAAAAATCTATTCTGAAATCACCCCTTTACTATGAAAGACTGGAATATCCAGAGCAAATTCTCTAGTAGTTTACTGAACTACCTAAAAGATTAAGTTGTCATTTATCATATTTGCAAACCTCCCTCCTTTCTCTGATTTGACTACCCTTTTACTCTAGTCAGTGGGGGTCATTTATAAACACAGGGAACATTTGTACATGGGCAGTAACTCATGGCATCAACCTGCTGCTGTCTGGAAAAATCTAACCACTGATTGGTTGCAATGGGTTAGTGCCCAGGTGTAAATTTGCCTGATGTTTATAAATGAGCCCGTATGTCTTAATAATTGTAATCAACTATAATTATAACATGAGCTAGTTGTGAATCTTTTTCTATTTAAAACAGTACCTGGATTTCATTCTCTGCACTTATAATCCAAGATTTATTGCGTACACCAATGGTAATTATATTTGGGATCCCAAATCCACTTGAACACCTCTATGTAGTCCTCATTGTTATCCTTCACAAGTTTTTGTGAAGGATAGCACTTCACATTGCTGGCAACATTCATTATATTTACATTTTTTCTTAGGAGACACTGAATGGTTATTTAAATTACCACAAAACCCCAAATACCAAGATGTCCTGCTTGGGATATCTGTATATAAAATTAGATTGCCTTTGCCTGTGCAGATCACACAGCTTCTGTACAGCAGTCCCAGTGTGGCGAAATATATAGACCTCTGTATAGGTCTTCTACACATAGACACACATAGCATGTGTAGCTTAGAGTACATATATCTATTTTCCAAAGCTGAAGAGATTTAATAAGCACATGTAGAAACCATTCTAAAATGCAGTAACTGACTATTGTAATTATTTGTTTTCAGACACATGAGTCAACCAAATTGTATTCATGTCTTCCTGGAACAAAAGGCAGTTCTTCCATGGATGACACTGAAACACGGAAGTTAATGGAGGAATGTAAGCGACTGCAATCTGAAATGATCAAACTATCAGATGAAAACCAAGTTCTAAAAGTAAGATCTCTTTGTGTTGGTTATACAAGTGTTTAAAGTGATACTGACACCAAAAATGTTGTTGTCTTTTAAACCTTTCATTGCATTATTGTTGTATTATCTCTTTAATTTCAACCTAGAACCACGTAACTATCACTTTTACATTGCCATTCTGATCTCATGTGTTTCTCTCTGAGGGGGCTGCCATGTTTGGGCAGCAGCTGTTTGTTGTTGTTTGAAAACACTGCCCTTGATTTTAGTTTGAAAATCCTAGCCAATTCGAAATCAGTGCTGCACATAAAAACTATTTCTAATTAAATATTTGAATGCTGAAGTACAACTGTGGACAGTGAAGTGTTCAGGCATTCCCTTCTAAGCATATTTGTTCTGATACCCTTTGAACATGCAGGTGGTATCTTAAGTTAGGTGATTATAAACTGGCCTGTCTCCGTCATGTATGGACAACAGAGCTCTATAGCAGGCATGCGCAGCAATGATTTTGATCTGTACCGGAGTGCGTTCCTTCATAATAATCACAGCAGTAGTAAGTATAGTTCTGGCCGCGAAGATTTATTGAGAAGACACTTAAGCTGGCCATACACGTGGCGATCTGACGATCGCACGAAACATCGTCAGATCCGCCACACACCATTCAGGGCTGAAACAATAGGATTTCTACCTCCTTCTGCCGATTCAGCGCTGAAGGGAGATTTTGGTCAGGCGCCCGATCAAAATTTTCAAACTGGTCCTTTCGGCGAGTCGGCAGATATCAGCAGCTTCCCGACGACTCGCCGGCATACCATACACGCACCGAATATCGTACGAAACGAGGTTTTGTACGATATTATCGGTGAGTGTATGGCCACCTTTACATGCAGTGCTCAGTGAAAGTTATTTGATGTCTGTGGTGTGGGGGACACACAGACTGCAAGGAATTAATTAATTAAGGGGAGGAAAAAAATAGATCCGCCCAGCTTCAGCTGACGTCAGTGAAGTGAAACACTAATTGACAGGTTGAGAAGTGCCAGTCGGGTTTCAGACATTCAGGTAACTATATTAAATAAAGCAGACATCTGGGCAAAAAAAAACCTAATCAATATAATTCATAGCTAACTTTTGATGTACATTATTTTGAGGACTACATTTTTTATGTCAGAATCCCTTTAATACATGTGCATTTACATGGGATTATTACCTTCTAAATTGTATGCATTCATAGCTCTTTAAGGCCAATTTTCAGAACTTTCAGCAGTTAGGAGGAATAGAACAAATCCTCAAGATTTGCTATTAACTTGCCACTGCAGTGCATTAATGTCCTTGACCCCAAAAACAATTTCAGCCCAGTCTTCTCTGTTTGTCCTGGTTTTCTATATTGCAACCTCTCCTATGTAATGTATCCATTTTATCCTGGATCTTCCCCTTTGTCATGATTCTCTATTAGTTTCTCACTATATATGACTATACATACAAGTCAAAATTTTGGCATCAATCTCATTGGCCTATCCACTTGCCTACTGCTTTTTAATTTTAAAGGCTATGTCAGGCATATTATCTGAATCTTCAGTTCCCCATTCTCCAACACTTATACAGGACCAAGAATTATGATTATCTTTTTCTCTTTATGAATATTCATAGGAGTTTTATTCCTTTGTGCTATAAGGGTTTACATTTAAACTTGCATCTTTTATAGTTTCTTAATTGATCTCATTTTTTAATTTTTTTTTCTAGGAGGAAACTTTACGAATGAGGAAGGCATCAGATAAATCAGGCAAAATGTTACGAGATCAAGGCATCCCTATTCCATCTCTTGTTGTTGTCATTGCAGCAATTTTCATAGGATTCTTTCTAGGAAAGTTCATCTTGTAAAGCATGTGATGCGCAATTTTTTCCCTCCTGGCCAGAAAGGCTATCTACCAGTACTTTCGGTAGAATTGTTCTACAGGCTGTTTTGTGTACAGAATCACATAGGCACCACCTTAACAATCTCACAGTTGGGGAAGCAGAATTAAAAAAAAAAAAACAAAACAAAAAAAAAACCTGTGGTTATGGGACTATTGTTCGTTCATCAGCAGCAAGTGTCTGTCATATGTTCAATTCTTTATGGTGGGGAGGTGGAAGTAATCTAAAAAAAAAAAAATAATTTTTCTGTGGTTTTAATATGTTCAAACAAAGTTTAAATTGTCTTGTAAATTGTTATTTTAATCCTTTTAAATTTATCTGTTATCTTTTGCAATATGATTTCTGTAGATTGCTAATCTCATTCAGGTAAATGCCGGAGATATCTTGGGATGCTGTCTCTTCAGTGTAAATTCTGTCCTTTAATTTCAATATATTGCGGTTCATATTCTTCTTGTGAAGCAACTGTGTGGTTTTTTTTTTTTTTTTTTGGTTTTTTTTTTTTTTAATTTCTTTGGCATATCCCATTATATTTAACATTAAAAAATAAAATCTGTATATACTATATCATTATGAAGGATAACCTTTTTCTATCTGTCATAGTTGGGTTCTCATGAAGTTTGGTGTTTGTGCTGACTTTGATAATTGTACAGTCTGATTTTCTGTGTATTTATGAATGGCTCTGCCTTCAGTGCAATGAAAGCTTGTAAAGATCCTATTGGTATTAAAGGGTCAGTATACACCCTTGTTCTACAAGTAGGGCTGGGGCTGTACATACTTTTGCCTGTTTTAATTGTACAATTTTTATTTTCTTTTTAATTTCTTGAGCTAAATAAGTAAAATAAACCTACTCCGTGTTTGTCCCTGCTTGGTAGATAATTAGATTACCATTATAAAACCCCTACCTTTCCCCTTTGTTATGACCGTTTTGTCCATTATCTGTACACTAGTATACTAATAATCTACTGTGCATGGACCAATCATGGAGTGATTAAAACAATAGGCAAAAAGTATGTTCAGCTCAAGACCTATTTATACTCATGTTGAACAAGGTTTACTTCTCGTATAACTTAGACAACCACTTTGATGGCTAAAGGTATTGGATAACTTTGAGCATGTATATTTTGTCAACAATTCCTGGACTCATGACTTTGTGTCTTTACCAGAAATCAAGTTAGTACTTCTCGTTACCTTATGTTTGCATTTATGGCTACAAGAATAACCAGAAATAAAAATACCAGCCTATACAAATTACATGTTTCTGTAAAAAATAACTTAAATTTTAAAAAATTTAAAAAGCATACTGCCCAATAGTCCTCATATTGTTTAGTAAAAATGCCACACTTTTGACTCACCTAATCAAATATTTACTCAGTCACACTTACTTCACATTTTCTAGAACAGGCAGCCATCTCTAAAAAGGTATTCTCCCTTCCTTTCCCTCCTTGCTTCATACTGCACATGTGTTTCATTCCCTCCCCCCCTCCCCTCTGCCAGATCTGCTTCTGATTGGCTGGTGGGCATGTGTAGCTCAGAACAGGAGACAGGATCAAGTTACACACATGCTCAGAGAATAGGAAGGGTGCTGCTGGCACCTACAGGAAGGGGAGAGAGATTTCAGTGATGTCACTGTAGCCTTCACACTGCTGTAGGCTGCCAGCACCATATCTCAGAGAAGCAAGCAGGGATCTGGGAATTTAGATATGCAGTAAGTACTTAAAACGAATGCCTTTAGACTTACTTTTAATTTATATTAACCTTTCATTGTCCTTTAATGCAGCATATAGGATTTGTGGTCCCAACTGACGTCTACTTATCTAGGATTTAGAGCTGTAAAGGGAAGCTAAAAACCAACAAAATACTGAATTTTGCTATTCTTTAAAGCTATCCTGAAACCATTGTAAATGACTTATGTATTTGTTTACAGGAAAAATTACAGCAAAACATTTTTGACATCAAGTTTAAATAAAAAAGGAAAAAATACTCACCTTAGGCAGTTGCATCAAGGTTAGAGGTGTATTGTTTTATAGGCCTGCACTGGGAAAATTGTACCAGTGTTGTGCATTAAAAATGTCCTTGATGGCCGTACACAAACTATTTTAGGGATTACTTACTTTTTTTTTTTACTGACCCTTGAAAATACACTTTTACTGAAGTAGAGATTTTGGAATATGTCCCATTTACAAAGGCATCTGAGGACTACAACTATACACTGCAAATCCTCTAGCCAATTAGTGTTTTTTGTTTAATTTTTACTTTCAAGTGGCCTTATTTCATACATTGATGTAGTTTTCCTCTTTTCCCTTCTCTTTCTCGCTTACCCAGTTATCAGACAATTATATTGGTCATATATAAATTTTAGACCCACACGATATAATAAACAACTATAGACATAGAAGGCAATTGCTAATTGGAGCATGTATGCAGCAACTGGCCAGTTAGACTTGCTTATAAAGTATATCAGGAAGAATCTGTGTAGGCAAATCAAACTTTCAGTGAAAAGAAACATTTTTTTTTTTTTGGAGTATAGTGTATTATTAGATCATTTTTTTAACAACCAAATTGATGGCCCCTTTTTATTTATTTTCCATTTATTGTAAAGTAACATAAATAAGAATTAAATCCTAATTATGGCAAATTAAATTGAAACATGTACCATTCTGGCAGGACAGAAGCTCAGGTGGATCTCTCAGGATTATCAAATGACTTGTTTAACCTACATAACTCTCTCTGGGTGCTCTGTTGGTCCTTGGGCAGGTGGAAAATCTGCTCTCATAATTAGTCAAGATTGTCTGTTTTTAGTGGCAGAATATTCTATGTTAATTTTGACATACTGGAGATAAAGTCCAGTGTTTGAAGTGAAAATATTTTTGTAAGCGTGATGCCTGTTTTTTTAAGTTTTTTTTTTTTTTTTTTTTTTTTAACTTTGATTTTTCTAGATAAAGATAAGTGAACTGGCCAGTTATGCTTGACATGGCTTATCTATGAGCACATATCCACGCTGGGACTTTGTGATGTGTTTTGTATTGTTCTTGTGCACTGCCTAAAGTATTTTGCTAATATATGCTGCTAAAATTAGCTGTTTCTGTAGTTATAAAATAAAATCATTTCCAGTTTAGCACCTACATTTTTAAATAACCTGATAGACCGCTACATTTATGTACCATAATCCTAGTCTTCACAGCAGCAGCCTGCACTTGCTATGAAGGGGGGAGGTGATCGTTTTTATTTTGCTACATTGGCTTAGTATTTCCCAAGCCATGGAGCTGACCCTCAGGCCCAGAGCAGTGCTTCTAAGCCACAAAGCCATTGGTGGGATAAGTTACTCTTTGTTCCACATACTCCTGGAATTTCAACCTGAGGGCCAGTTTGGGTGAAATTTGTTCTAAACTCTTATGTCCCAGATATTCACGTACTATTTCTTAGTAACTGATTATCATTGTTTATTTTAAAAATGGCAAGATTATAACACTTTACAATCATAATATCATAAACAGGGGTTTTATTGTAATTATCAAACAAATGCTACATATTCATACATCTGTAAACTTGCTATAAATTAAGTGGGGCTCCCATCAAATATCTTGAATTCAACCAGTCTGAAAATATCTGTTTTAAAGGGAATTTTACACTTCCTGTATTATTATTATTATTATTATTATTATTATACAAGGGTGGTTACCCATAGCAACTAATCAGTGTTACTGTAATATGATGGACGAATGCCATTAGTTACGATTACAAATTGTATACATTAATTAAGCCTGGTCTTACTTTATAACACATGCATAGTTATTCTTCTTTCTTTCGATATATATCATATCACACTCTTGGTGTTTTTTGGCCAGCAGAATGCAAAGATACTGCTACATTGCTTTTTGTTCATGGAAAGGAAATAACTTGACCTAACTCATATCGTAGATTGTACCTCCCATCATACTCTGTAGGTAGCACAATTTGATAGCAACAAAAAGTGTGAATGCTATGAAAATTGGGCTTTAAATATCTAGTGAAAGAGGCTTTGTTTTATGCACATTTAAGGCTTGTACTCACGAGTGTTTGTACCTGCCCTCCCCTGCAGTTTCATTCTCCTGCGTTCCACCTACGTTTGGCTCTTGCATACCCCGGTGTTAGTACAGCCCTATTTGGAAGAATGGTTTCTTCCTGCTTTCGTCTGCGGTGAAACCCAGTACACAACTGCAGGATAGTAAACTGCAGCGTAACCTACATATGGGGCTACACGTATAGTATCCCAAAGTGTTGTAACTAAGGGGTGCAGGATGCAATTGCACCCAGGCCTGCAGAGTACAAGATGGCTTGTTGTGGGGGTTCCTTGCAGCTTGGCAAATCATGCACCTGGGCCAGGGCAAGCCTAGTTTTGCTGCTGGTAATCCACATAGCCCTGATCCTATATTGAAATAGGTCAACTGTGTTATTATATTTATATACTCATTCATGGTCCTAATACAAAGCTTAACTGTGCCTATATTTTAAAGGGTTTGAAATTTGATTGGTGTTCCAGCTTAATAAAGTGACCACTTTTGGAAGGCACTTTGCGCAAAGCTATTTCATTTAAACATTCGGATGAGTTTGTCACTGTTTATAATAGAGCTCTGTAGAAATAATGGGTCAATCATTTGATTGTTAGAAAGTGAAACTGCAGTTATAACTCATTTTGCTTTTGTTATTAACTGTAATCCTGTAAATAATCCTGTCTGATAAGAGGATAAATGTGCAGCCCTATCATTTTGCAAAGCAGTCATGAAGCCTAAATTTGGCCTACCTCCTTTTGGAAGTTATAACCAAGCCATATAGTATACTGGGCTGTCTTAATAATTTAGTGTATACTGTATATCAGGGGTCTCAAACTCGCGGCCCGCGGGCCATTTGTGGCCCTCGGTACAATATTTTGTGGCCCGCACCAACGCCTTCTCAAAAGCAATGAATGGATCGCGATTTTTATTGCGATTCAAGGGGTAATGCAAGGCACGGCGGGCGGGAGCTGCTGATTGCGGAAATGACGTTATGCCATCATAACAGTTATTATGGAAAGACGTTCTGTGTGCACAATTAGCTGCTAAGGAGCTAATTGTGCACACAGAACGACTTCCCATAATAACTGTTATGATGGCATAACGTCATTTCTGCAATCAGCATCTCCCGCCCGCCGTGCCTTGCATTATCCCTTGAAAGCCAATTTTTTGTGAAATCCCTTATGCGGCCCAGCCTCATCCTGACATTGCCTCCTGCGGCCCCCAGGTAAATTGAGTTTGAGCCCCCTGCTGTATATCATTGTGGCCTGCAGATTCTTCATTAGCATGAATTAAAATCTATTTTCCTTGCTGTTACGCTAACCCCACACTTTCTAATTCCACTTGACTAGTGTTGCAGAGTGACCTTCAAAAGATATGAGCTGTTTTGTGACTGCTATTAAATGTACATATTCCCCCTGGGTTTGCCATTCACTCTGTCCTTTAGAACAGTAATAATTTCCACAATCTGGGGCACAGGAAGGTATTTCCATTAACCCACCTCATTGTAGGGGTCTTTACTGAAGCTAAGTGCTGAATTGTGGCACGTGTCATAAACCAGTGTCTTTGAGGTTCTGTAATAGTTGGACTGTCCCTTCATTCTCAGTGACTCACTTTTAATGTTGTATATAAAATGTAATGCTAAAAATATTTTGCTATTAGCAGTTTCTTTGAAGAAATCAAGTTATAAAAGTGAATTAAACAATGTCTATTCCTTCATTTACTAGATGGTGTGTTTATCTGCCTCTATATCACATCACAACGTTGGTGCATTCCTTATACACACAAAGGGGCTTTTTACAGAAAGTCATAGTGGAACCCTTCGTAACATGGTTGATACAGCCAACATTTTGTGCTGTTTCCTGTGCTTGCTTTATGGACTTAAAGCCTTATCATGTTCATTAAAATTTACTCTTAAGTGGCTCAGCTTCTACCATAAATTGGTAGTTTTGTTAAGAACGGTGTCCTTAACAACACAAAGAAGAGGAATGGTATCTAAGCATAGGTGTTATCAAACAAACACTAGATTAATACATTAACTATATTATAGCTGCACATCTTCCACCTAAAAACATCTGTGCTAAAAATGAAACAATAAAAAGGACTTTTGTTGAAATTATATTCTGCCTATTGTTTTAATTTTAAAAAAAAAATCCATATTTTCCTGTTTTTATTGTAAAGCACTAATTTGAAAATTGGGCAATCCTTTATAATCAGTGCAGTTTGTTTAGAGCTCCTATTTCGTGCCCAAAATAACAGACCCCATCGAAATTTCGTAAAACAGGCAAAAAGTATGTCCTTTGCATCTCTTATACGAATATATGTTGAATTTTAGTAGCATTTAAAGGGCTGGTTCACCTTCAGGTTAACATTTAGTAAGGTATATTCTTAGCAACTTTTCAATTGGCTTTCATTTTTTATTTTTGAATTATTTTCCTTGCTCTTTCGAGCTTTCAAATGAGGGTTGCTGACCCCAACTCCGAAAGTTATTGCTCTGTGAAGCTACAATTTTATTGTCATTGTTACCTCTTATTACTTCTCTTTCTATTTAGTCCCTTCTGTATTCATATACCTGTTTCTCTTTCAGACCACTGCCTGGTTGCTAGGTTAAATTATACCCTGGCAAACAGCTGCTGAAATGCCAAACTGGAGAGCTGCTGAAGAAAAAGGGAAATAATTAAAAAAACAAAAAAATAAGACTAATTGCAGATTAACTAAAAATAGTATTCCCTCCATTATACAAAAAAATTAGTTGACCCCTTTAAGTGCACCATTTAATGTCTTTGTTTATATAGTGAATAATGTACCCCCCTGGATGAGGTGTTTTGCTTTTTGCCTGCCAACCATGGTTGTTATGAATTGGGGCACCATATGTGTTTTTCCAGTCTATAGAAGACACAGAATCTATGGCACTGGCATATTGATACTTTTTTTATTTTTTGTCAATGCCAGAGATATTACAAGCTACGGCACTTAAGGGGGTAAGGAACCTATGTTCGTGTTTCATTCCTGTACTAAGCAAAGGCAACATTTTCCAGCTTCGGCTAAATAAAATAGAAAAAAAAATTTTCTCAACGGACATGGGATACGTTTTCGTTTTATGGGTTTTTTTGCTTCTTTGGGGCAACAAGTTCAGTTATGCAAAAATGGTTGCTGAGGCTCTGGCCTCTGCATGGTAAAATGTATAAATATCTGTATAGAGCAGGCAGTTAGTAATACCGTTCATTCTGATCTCATAATCTTTATTTAAGCTGAACTGGTGCAAAAGAAGAATTTTGTTAAGACCTGCACCCCCTCTCACCCACCTGCTGCTCACAACTTCCCCCTACCAAGGGGACAAGACAGAAAAGGGAGAATTGTTTTCATCCTTACTGTAATTCTCTTTTCCTGGCCACTCTCCATATCTGCATTACACCCGGTCCCCCCGCCCTGCCCCTAGATCAGATAGTCCCTCCCCCAAAGGTTTGAAGTGAAGGTATCCCAAAAGGCTGCCTGCCTGCCCCGTCTTATACCAAGTTCCATGAAACAGGGAGGGGCCATGCTGATATGGAGCGTGGCCAAGAAAAGAGAATTACGGTAAGTATGAAAACAATTCTCCCTTTTCCTGGCCACTCCATATCAGCATTACACCTAGAATACCAAGCGATACCAAGAAAATACGGGCGGGAAAAGAAACCCAGTCACTGCTACAGAAGATAATTTATTGAGAAGAAAAGGCAAGGTGGGTTCCTGCTGAAAAAGCATAACTGCTGGAAGAGGACAGGTCCAGACAGTAATTCTTGATGAAGGTCTGTGCTGATGACCAGAAAGCTACTTCACAAATCTCTGATACTGGGACTTCTGCCATTGCAGCCCATGAGGACAAGACAGCCCTAGTAGAGTGTGCCTTCAAGCCTTCTGGAGCTTGCTTGCCCTGAGCTTGATAAGCTCTAGCGATGCCCAGGATGATCCAACGACTGATAGTAGAAGTACATGCTGGAAGACCCTTCCTTTTTCCCCCCGGAATCACAAATAGGTTGCTTATCTTTCTGAAAGAGCTGGAGACCTCCAAATAACGCTTTAGAGAGTTCACTGGGTCTTTGAGATGTACATCTTTTGCCTTCTGATCCTCCACTGAGAATATGGGCAAAACTATCTCTCGTTTGAGGTGAAAGGGAGACGTCACCTTAGGTCTGAAGGATTGTACTGGCCTGATGGCCACTCTGTCGTGGAAGAAAGAAATCTTGTCCAGACCACATGACAGGGCTTGGAGTTCACAGGCTCTGGCTGCTGATGCTATGGCCAAAAGGAAAAGAGTCTTTATAGTGAGGAGCCAGAGAGAAATTTCTTCCAAAGGTTCAAACGGGGCCATGGAAAGGGAAAGCAAAACCAAAGGAAGACTCCAGGCTGGAGCAAGCTTTTGGACTGGAAGTATAATTCTCCCTGATAAGGCTGAGAGAGCCGAGACATGGACCTTTAAGGTTCTGTATTGAAGGCCTTTGTCCAAGCCATCCTGGAGGAAACCCAGCACCCAAGGAAATCACCTCTGACGTGTGCTTCTCAGACTTCCACAATTTAAACTTTTTCCATATTCTATAGTAGGCAGAAGAAGTGGAAGCTTTCCTGGCTTTGAGAAGAGTAGACACAACTCTCTCTGGCAGATCGAGATCTGACAATAACTCCTGCTCAGTCTCCATGCCTGAAGAGGCTGAGCCCCTGGGTCTGGGTTCCACAGTGGGCCTTGAATTAGAAGGTCTGTTCTCCTGGGAAGAGGCTAAGAAGGATCCCTCGCCAGTCTGAGTAATATGGGGTACCATGTCCTGCATGGCCATTTGGGAGCAATGAGAATTAACTCTGTCTTCTCCATCCTCAACTTCCGGAGGACTTGGGGGATCAGGGGAAAAGGAGGAAAGGCATACGCTAACTTCACCCCCCAAGTCTGAATCAGGGCGTCCAAAGCTTTGGCTGACAGGCAGAATCTTCTTGAGAAGAACACCGGAAGTTGGGTGTTGAGGGGGGTTGCCATTAGATCTATTTCTGGCATACCCCACTTCTCCACTATCATCTGAAACACCTCCGAGTTGAGGGACCACTCGTGTATCAACAGGACATGTCTGTTTAGGAAGTCTGCCTTCTGGTTTTCCACTCCTGAAAGGTATGCTGCCGAGAGGAGGGAAAGATTCTCTTCGGGCCAAGACAGAATGGGTTGAACCTCCTGCAAGAGAGTTCTGCTCCTGGTTCCTCCCTGTCTCATGACATAAGATACTGTTGACGTGTTGTCTGTGAGGACCTTCACAGAGGAGCCCTGAAGGGAATCCACAAAAGCCCACAGGGCCTGCTTGACTGCTCTTTGCTCCAATACATTGGATGGCACCCGCTTTTGGGGAGTTGACCACTTCCCTTGAACCCATAGAAAATCTAGATGGGCTCCCCAGCCTGTAGAGCAGGCATCTGTCACAACCACTTTCCATTCTTGTTGAGCCAGTGGGAAACCTTTCTTCAAGTTGGTTGTGGAGAGCCACCACTGAAGAGAATCCTTGAAAGGAATGGACCGCTGAATGGGCTGCTCCCAATTCTTCTTCCACCGAACCCACTGATCTAGAAGGACACACTGGGCAGGTCTCATGTGCCATCTTGCCCATCTGGTGCCCGGCATGGTTGAGGCCATAGAGCCTGAGGGACATTGTTAGGTTCCTGACCACCGACTGTAAATTTAGAAATCCAAAGGGAGACCTCCTGGAAGGACCAAGACGTATACGGGGACAAGAACGACACAACTCCAATGGAAGTTCAAACTTCAAAAACAGTTTATTCTTACGTGCTCATAGTTCTTATACCCCTTGTGTACGTGCAGACAAAGAAATCATTGTAACATTAGCTTTAGAACAAAGGTGGCCTATTTCATTATCTTCAGAGATGGCCTTCAAGGATGGCTAGTACAGGCCAAGAATTTTAGGGAGGACACAAGGAGTAGAAAAGGTGTCCGTGCATAGATAAGATTAAGTTAGTTTTCAAGGCTTATATTTCGTAAGGTGCAAGCTGTGCAAGTGTACTATTTGGGAAAAACAACTATTATGGGATGTTTAAGCCTTGCTGGTTGCTGTTACAAAATGGAGATACATTTCTAAAATGGAGTATGATATGCTAAGCATCATAGTGTATCAAAATACATGCATATATGATTATATGAATATGAGAATATATGATATTATATCAAACCTTACAGACATTAACTCCTGTGCTGGCACCCATTGCCTTGACAGGAAGCTGGCCCCCAGACTTCTCAATGCCTGGGCTTTGTGAGGAGAAAGCGAGACTGTGCCTAGAGCTGTGTTGAACCAAGCTCCTAAATAGACTAGGGACTGTGATGGCTCCAGTTGGCTCTTCGCTTGATTTATGAGCCATCCATGTGCCTGCAGGAACTTGAGGGCTCTGTCCCGATGACAAATCAAGGAGTTTTTGTGTCTTGCTGATAGAATGATGTCGTCTGATAATGCCAAATGGCAATGCCCTCCAGTCTGAGGGCTGCCGCTAGGGCAATCAGAATCTTGGAGAACACCCTTGGGGCGGTAGCCAGACCAAAAGGCAGTCACCGATACTGGAAATGTTTGCTATGCTATGGCGAACCGGAAAAAGCGTTGATGGGCTTGGTGAATGAATGGGGACACGCAGGTATACTTCTCTGAGATCTACCAAAAGAAGCCAATCTCCCGGAAGAATGACTGAAATAATGGAAAAAATGGACTCTATTTTGAACTTTTGAGGCTTCAGGCTTTTTTTTCACTTCTTTCAGATCTAAGACTGGCCTCCATCCCCCTGAAGCTTTTTTTTTTTTACAAGAAAAAGCTAATAGATCCCCTTTCCCTCTTTGCTTTTCGGAACTGATACCACCACTGCTTCTTCCAGAAGCCATTGGACGTATTGAGCTAAAATGCCCCTCTTTACTCCTGAGCTGGGATAGGAGGAAGCAATGAAAAAGTCCTTTTCTGGAAGAGATGTGAACTCTAGGGGATATCCTCTTCTTAAAACATCTCTTACCCACAGGTCGGACACGGTGGACTCCCAGGAAGACTTCTTGGAGGCTTGAGCCACCTTGGATTTATCTCCCTTAGAAAAGAAGGACTGGCCTCTCTTCCAAGCAAAGGGTCTTCTGAAACTGACTAAAGTTTCTCGCTTTGTCTGAGCCTCGAACAATAGTGGACTTGAAAGGGGTGAATCTCTGTTTTTACTTATCCTGTGGCAGGAACTGACTTTTGCCTCCCAAGCATTGGAGATAACTTCATCCAGCTTAGCCCCAAACAGACGCTGTCCCTCGAAAGGAAGAGTGCAGAGGCCAATCTTAGAGGAGACGTCCGCAGCCAGGGATCTGAGCCACAAGGCATGGCGGGCAGCCACAGAAAGTGCCATAGAGCGAGCAGCCAGTCTAGTGCAATCCACAGCCTCCTCAGATATGAAACCTGCAGCAAGCTTAAGTTCCCCAAGGCTGGCTGAATTATACTTAACATCAGCTCCTTCTGACAATGCCCTGTCAATGCCATCAATCCACATGGACATGGCCTTAACTACATAGACTAGAGCCAATGCTGGCTTACAGATAGCTCCGGAGACTAGGAAGGCTTTCCTCAAATCCGTCTCAACCCGTCTATTCATGGCATCCTTGAGGACTGAACAGTCATCATTGGGAAGAGTGGTTTTCTTGGCCAAATGGATTACAGTGGATCCACTGCTGGTGGAGAGCTCCAATCTTTAACCTCTGAGTCCTTGAAAGGATATAGTTTTGTGAATCTAGTGCCAGGAGAAAAGAACGAGACCTTTCTAGCTGCCTTTTGCCACTCCGCCTTGATAAGGTCTGTGACCTCCTGAAACAGAGGGAACATCTGTCTATGCTTCGAGGGAGTAGAAAGAACCTTTAAGGCCTTTGTGCTCTCCAACTCCTGTTCTGCTCCAAGTGTAAGCTTAACTGCTTTGATAAGAGGAGCAACCAGAGACACATCAAAAGACTCGCAGGAGGTATCTGAATCCTCATCTGAATCCAAAGGCAGCTCTAATGAATCCTCTGGGATCAAGGATTCCTCCTCAGAAAAGTCTTCAAAAGCGCCCCAAGCTTTCTCACTAAATGATGGCTGAGCTTCTTCAGAATCAAATGCCATTCTATCTGAAGAACCTGAAGAGCTGCACAACAGCTCCCTCCAGCAATACCACAAAACTTCTTTCCTGGTAACGCAGCATTATAACAGCCGACACGCTCAGGAGCGACACATTGTTTCCTCTTGGCATTCTGTTTTGCTCCACGTTTTTCAGGCAAGCTGCCCAAAGAAAGAGAGAGAGACAAAACACAGAAGAAGAAGAAAGTTAAGAAGGGAGGAACAAGAAGAGAAAAAAAAAGAACCCCGGAGGGACTTACCAAGGTTGTAAGGTAGAAGAGTTTGAGGCTGAGGGATTCATGTCAAAAAAGGGAACAAAAACGACCTAAGCAGAAAAGTAAAGAGCCATCAAGAAGAACCCCTAACCAGTGAAAAACCACTCCAAGGGAAAAAACTTACCGGGCACGAACTCAACAAGCGCAAGGAGACGGGTACAGCCGAGAACGCTGACCTGCCCCCTCCTCACTTTTTTTTTTTTTTTGAAAGGTGTATTTTATTGCTTTTCATACAAACAAAAACATAAAATAACACATTTAACAGTACAATAAAGAAAATATGCTGGTCTTTCTTTTCAGGTCTATCATTAAGACTTGTTACAAACATCAAAGGGGAAGGTGTAACAGTACAAAGTTTATATAATATTGGGTTCATCAACCTACTGAGCTAAGTGCTCAGGATGTGATAGAGAGAAGTGGGAAGGTGAATGGGAGTGGAGTCCTTCAGTTTCCCTCCAGGTCACACCAAGGGCCCCAAACTTTTTCAAATTTATTGGGAGCGCCCCTATTCTCATATGTGAGTTTGTAGAGAGGGATAACGGCATTCACTAGATTCTTCCAGGCTGTGATGGTGGGGAGGGTAGCGCCCATCCAATGCATTGCAACTGTTTTTTTTTTGCATAGAACAGTAATATTCTGTAGCCGGGAGCTATTTTGAGCAATTATAGTGTCTAAGACTCCTAGCAAGCAGGTTTCAGGAGCAGTCACAGTGGGGAAGGCTAAGTTATTTGATAGATATTTGGTCACTGCTGACCAGAATTTGGCAATATGGGCGCATGACCAGATCATGTGAAAAAAGTTAGCTGAGCTTGCTGCACATTTCGGGCATTGATCTGTTGGGGCACGGCCCATCTGGTGCAACCTTAGTGGTGTGATATACAGGTGATGGAAGGTTTTGTACTGTATTAACCTGTCTCTGGTAGATATAAGACAGTTGTACATTGCATCTGTTGCCTCTTCCCAATCGTCTTGGGTGAGTGCTGGTATTTGGGAGGTACACCATATTTGTGCAGAATGGAAGGGTTTTGGGCCTATTGAGAGTAGATTTTGATACAGATTTGAGGTAAGCTTCACTGGGTTGCTAGATTGTAGAATAGCTTCCGTTGTTGGAGAAATGAGCTGAGGGGTGAGAGTGGCAAATTGGTCCCTGAACACTGATCGCAGCTGCAAATATTTATAAAAGGGGAGAGTAGGTTGTTGAGCTTTCTCTCGGATCTGCAGATATGTTGGGAAGGCCGAGTGTTCCATAAGATCTCCCAGGTATTTAATATTGTGGCGAGGCCAATATATAAAGTTGTCTAGTGTCTTAAATTGTGGTAGATATCGGTTGCCCCAGAGTGGAAGCCTAGATGTAAGTAAGGGTGGCGGGTGTTTGAGTAGTGTAAGTGCTGTGGTCCAGGCTTTATGCGGAATAGTTAGTGGTTGGCAGTGGGGCTGTATCTTTAAGATGCCCCCTCCTCACTTTAAAGAGTTGGGGAACGGAAAGCCCAGAAGGAACCGCATGCTCCCAAAGCCTTATCTTGACTCCAAGGCCAAGACACTGAATGAATGAACGAACAAGGCAGCGGAAGATTAATAGGAGAGATTCGTGACTCCATACCTGCAAAGGTGCACATCTATGGGAAGCAGCCGGCTTTCTTTATTTACCTACTTCCAACTGCTTTTGCAAGCAAATCTGCAATCCCCCTGTACATTATGTTTAATGTACACATACTCATTTTCTAATAACTTCCTGTTTCAAGAATCAACCACTAAGGGTCAGTTAGTCTTGAGAAATAAAAAAAAGTATGAGTTTAGTTGTCTTTGCCGTTTTCCTTTAAGACATTTTTGGGAGTCAAGGTAGCCTTACACAGGCAGATTCCAGCTGCCAATTCGTTTTGACAGCTTATCTGCTCGTGTATGGACCCTAGGTCCAAACAACAGAATTTACCCAATATTGCCCACCTTAGAGTTGCCACTGCTAAATGCAGGGGGTGCCACCACTCATTGCTCTTCTAGAATAAAAATAACAAAATGGAGTCTTATTTCCATGTGCCTATTCCCATTTTAGAACACAGCAAAATGCAAAAGTGGCAGGGATAACCAAAGTTAAGTAGGTGTGAGTGTATGTCAGGGAAGCAGGCCGTGTGACTGCTGCGGGGAAGGAGGTATACAGATAAGCAGATCAGCTCTAAAATGATTTTGCAGTGGGGCTCATAATCTTTTTGTTACATTTTCTGTACAATCTTTTAGGTCTTTTATATGTATAAAAGCTTGTTCATGCAGAAATAGTACAGCACCTGCACATTAAATGGTATGGTAAATGGTAAATATACTTTATGAAACATGTGCAGATAGGGTTGCCACCTGGCCAGTAAAAGTGATACTTGATGCCAGGCTGCTTTTTCCAGGAAAGGTAGCATCCTTATTAGTGGAAAAGTAACATAAAGTTTGGCATTATTTCTTCTGTGCCCTGCATTATACAAGTACACCACCAGATAGTGCTATATTTCAAGTTATTTCTGTTGAGGTCATTAGCACAAACACACACAAAAAGATTTTACTTCACCAGCTGTGCTGACCAAATGTGGATTGACATTCTGAAGACTATGGCAAATGCCAGAGGGTCTGCTGTAAGATGCCATACTATTGGGCCTGTGGGGGGGGGGGGCTCTTTGGGCTACTTTGTGAAATGCCAGGGCCTGTTTTTTATTCTCAGTCCAGACATCTTGCTGTTAGAATAATGAAAACAAATACTAATTGGCTGCTTTGGGTTAGTGGCCAAAAACAAGCCATATGTGGTATGGATGACTTGGCCCCTCGAGCCTCAGTTGGCAGTGTATCGGCCTGTGTAAATCAGACAAATATTGATTGGACAGGGTAAAAAATTCTGTTGGGCAAGGCTGACAATGGTGAGTTTATGTGGGCCTTTTCCGAAGGGTCTACATATGCTTTTATTCTACACAGGCTTCTATTGTGATGGTGATTGAATTGAAATGCTTTCGGCCACAAATTTAAATCTCGCTAAATCAAGTAAGATATGGTTATTTGACAATCGCACCCAATGAACGGATCTTACCATGCATGTCCATCTTACAGCAATCCTTATATCGAAAAAATGGCCTCAACTTAATTTTATAATATAAATTTTAATAACAGAGCGGCCACTGCCAGGCTGTGGAACCAAAAGATTGTACTTTGTGTGCACACTTAGCTAGCTGTGTGCCATGTCTTCCCCTCCCTTTCATGAAAAATCACCTACTTGACAGATCAAAGAGATGAAGCTGTGCAGCCAGGAATGGAGACAGATGCATCAAAGCCTGAACACTGATAAATCCTCTATACACCAAAACCTATGCTACAGGCAAGGAGGCTGATTAGATGATCATTTTGTTAGCAGATTATGGCGTCCATTTGGTGCAAGTGCAGCAATGCCAGTCTACTAAATTGTGTTCTGTCACTGCAAATGTTCTGCCCAATATACAGTATGTGCTATCATTTTTAATATAAATGTGAATATTTTCACATTTGATGGATTTATCATGAGAAACTGTAGTGAACAAGAGCTAACTGGTGCAGGCTCAAAGTGAGACGGCTAGTCATGCTTGCTAGCCGTGCTTGCATGCTTGGCAGCTCACTCACAGTAAGGTCTATAGCCCTGCTTGATTCTCTATGCAAGGTTATATGAATTAAAAACAAATTTGTGTTTAAAGCAGGCAGCTTACAACAGGCAGTAAAAATTCAGTCACTGGTAGGTGCCCGCCATGGGTAGTTCACCAGTTTTGCAGCTAATCTTACAGCAGAAAGCAAGTGAACCAGATGTTTTGTTCGTCTATGCCAGTTACAAACTGCAGGATATGTAAGGCTTGACCAATAATCTCCAGCTATTAACAGTAGTTGCTAGTATCATTTAGTAGGGTTCTGCTGAAAATGATAGCTGCTGTTTCCAAGCAAGCGCCCGCAGGCCAGGGATAGCGTTTCCCCTTAGATGTCTTTATCTCGGCCACATCTGGAGCAGCAATCTCTTAAATCTTAGTAGCTCCAGCACAGAAATTCTTCCAAGCTGTTTTATGTCGGTTCAAGAAAAGATCTCACAGGGAATGAAAAAAAAAATACTTTCTGGCACCAAAACATCTCCTGAATATACTGCACAGAGTTCTTACACAAAAGCACATCATTGGGACCTTAGCCTGCAATATAGTTTCTACTAGGAACCAAATCTGTAATAATAATCTTTTCTTTATTACTGTATACTGTTATCTGCAAATGTTTAGGCATTCCTGATCGAACCGTATGGGTCCATTACATGAAACCTATGTGGAATAAAGCTAAAAAGAATCCTCTTGCAAATGTGAATACAAAATATCCACTATTATATTTTTCTGAATATAATATGCTCTGACATTTCTGATGTTAACTGGGAAAAAACGACTTGGTAAACTTTGTGCCTTGTGGTCCTAATGTGTCTTGTGTCCAAATGCTCTTTGCTGCCTTCTTCTCTACTGTTTTTACTCTCACCTGCAATTTCAGTGTTGTACCTGTCCCTTTGCCCTTCTACTCTTGCCTTTCCTCTCTCCTTTTCAGTCCCTCGCCTCTTCTTGAATATCCTCTTCTGCCCTCCAACCCTTATTGCTTTTCAGAATTAAATAGCCTTTTTGGAACCTTGATCAGTCTGTATAGTTAACTGCTAGTTGACCTTATCCGCTACTCCTGTCCAGTTAAAGCTTAAACATAATAATGTAGGTGGAGAACTGTCACACTGCAGAGCTAACGCGTTTTAAGAAAAGCTATTTTTCAAGTTTCAAGTATTGTTTTTGCCCTTTCCATCTTGCCACTACGAGAAGCACTGCCTGCAAATTCAAGCTGTAGTTCACATTTAGTATGATGTAGACAGGGCTAATCTACCCCCCCCCCCCATTTGAAAACAGATAGAAGAAGACAAAATAACTCAAAACTATAAGGAATAAATAATGAAGACCAATTGCAAAGTTGCTAGGCATAGGATATTCTATAACATACTAAAAGATAACTTAGTAGTGAACCACCCGTTTAATATTCTTCATGCTCTGTTTGACTCAAATTGATTTTGATTATTATTTTGATTTAGTTTAATGTCGGCAGAAATGCAACATGATTTGGACCGTTTTTGATTATTTTACCCCACATGATGGAGGTTTATATTTTGTATTGTCCCTGTATTGGATCCTACCATTCTAAGCTAGCTTTTGGCTAAATGGCTAAAGGGCCAGAGGATATTCCTTGCAGAGCATTAAATGGTTAATACTATCATTACATTTGAATGGATGGATCGGCTCTACTGTTTTTTTTCTCTACAAATATGTTGAAGCACCGAGAGACTAACACCTGTTTTTCTCTCTTGGATTTCAGTGCAGGTGTGGTATAAAGTACTTCTTACATGGAATGTACCAAACCCTCAGGCCAGTTATCCAGTCATCTCATCATTACTTGGTGTGAAAGCATTCAACCTTGAAATGCATCAGGGCTGGCAATATGAGAAGTCGTGGCGAATGACATGAATAATCAGATCCCTGAAACAAAGCATTAGTCTATCTAGGCTGCTATTTTGTACCTCTTGGGGGTTTTGTGTTAATATAGAAGTGAAATATAAGGATGTATCATGCAATATTCTAAACAAATATGTTTCTAATGAAGGATTTTAAAAAACAGTTTACTACTGTGATGTTGCAAACCTGGCAAAAAAACAAATGATATAAAAAATGACAGAAAAATACAGGATACACATTTTTGTGGAGTCCAGTGTAGTTTCTCCAAATTAAAAATAATACTGCATAGTAACAGTAGCAAATATGTCAGGCCAATGATTACAGGCCCAGCCGGTAAATCAACAGCCGGGGCCGGTAAATTTATAATACCCTATGACGGCCCTTCCATGACCCTTTCTGCAGATGGATTACCCCTTATAAGGCCAGACCCACCTGTACTCTGGCCATTTCCCATCCCATTTCCCCCCAACACCCCCCATTTCCCCGCCCTGTGTGACACTACCACCTGCTCCCCAACCCAAAAGCCAGTATAATAATGAAAAAAAATGGCAACCATAGTGGGGTTTCTTCTAGTTCTGCAACACCCTGCACAGGCTCATCACACAGGCCATACTTCTAAGAAAATCCCCCACTTAAGGGGCCAGTCTTATGGGACTGCAGAAGAGAAAATATCCCTCTTTGCAGATGGTTTACCAGCTTACCTAGCAGACCCCTGGGGCTTCTTAACTCTTCTTCCACTTGTAACTGTTTTGGTCAGTTTTCAAGGAGAACACTGAGAGAACCCTGAATAATAGGTTCCCATATAAGCAATCCCATATCTGTATAACATTATCAGTCTTCTATGCCAAATGAAGTAAATGCACACCATTTATGTGGATCTCCAGAGAGGGGACTTGCTATCTTATAGCAAATCACCTATTATTTCTATATTTAAAATTCAAAGAACACCTGAAAATGACTAGGAACAGTGTAAATTGTGACATATATTTTAGCCATTGTTTGCACTATTTTCCATGTCTCTTTATTTAATTTCTATAGGATTACAGATATTGCTATAAAATGACATGAATATACATGGACCTTTATATGGGACAATAGCTGTAAGGAGTGCCATGCCCTTCAGTTTGCAGTATCAATCCGAGATAGTTGATCACATGGATCAGATATATGAAAAATGTAACGTTCCATTTAATGAGTGTTAAACAGGGAGAAGTGAATGCAAGGCTAGGCACGCATATTCACCATGGTATTATTTTTAGCATTTTGCTTGGGGCCTTTGTGTTTATAAATAGAGGGCTGTGTGCCCTTATACAGACACTTGTGGTTCCATGTCTTGCCTATTAAGCAGAATAAGGGTGTGAATACAGGGAAATATATAAACAGATAGTAATTAAACAGGACCTCAGACTATACAGTTTCAGTTCTTAGCAGTTAACCTCTAGGAATACAAAATCTTGCTTCATCCTGCTTTTGGGTGTGTGGAGTAAAACTTAATTTGTTTTGCATCCGACAGTGATCTCAGTTCTCCTCAGGACAGACACACTGGACACTGGAAAATACTGCTTTTTGAGTTGCCTAGTATTACATTATGCAACAATTCTTGGGTAGACATTATCTTTAACATAGAAATTTGTACAGAATGACAGTACTCCAGTTACACTTAGAGTTATACAGCTTGAAGCACTTGTTACACCATTTTACTAACTTCTCTGGTTTCTACTCAAACTTTGACACACTTTTTGTTCCAATTGACTTCAATGGACATAACTGTGACATAAGTTCCTGCACAAAAATCTTATTAATGTACTTTTAGAAACAGGGGCACCAAATCTTTTATTTATGCACAAAGGGGAAATTAGCAGTAAATATGTAACTTAATGTATGCATAATGTAATGTATGAGTTTTTCATATAAAAAGTGCAAATTTTTCACCATTTATGTCAAAACCACAAAAAACACAACTGTAAAAATACACTAAAAAGTTGTCGATGTCACGTAGAAGTCAGTGGGAGCTGCCCTAGACAATTTGTAACCATTTTATTTGAGGTTTAGATGTTTTCAGAGATTTTTTCTTTGTAAGCTCGCGAAACTCTTACAAAATTAAAAATTCAAGGTTCGTTCAACTTACATGCGCTCAGGGGTGGACGTCAGGTGGGTGGCAAGGGCCCCTGCCGTGGGGTTAGGGGGAAGCAGGGGGGCCCCTGCGGGGGGTGCCGGGGACGTGGCCGGCGAGGGCGCCTTGGGAGTGCAGGGCTCCTGCACCCCTCGGTCCAACCCTGAATGGAACGAGGTGGTTAAGAAAACTATAAAACCACAAAAATCTGAATGTTGATAAATGGGCCTCCTAGAGGCTTGTTTATAAAAATTCGCATTTGTAAAGTTTAGATTTTTTTTCAATTCGAATAAACTCAATTGTATGCTTGTTTATTAAAAATCTGAATGTAAAAAAAAAATTGCTAAAATTTTGCCTAGGACAACTTCCCTTCATATTGATAAATCAGCCCCAGAGGATTTGGCTGAATCAGAATCATACAAAAAACCTCCCTAAAATTAGGTTTCAATCCAATTCAAATCCTATATCAGCTACATCCCTAACTGGAATTGAGCCAATAAATCTGAGCAAACATAACATAACATAACATAACATTTGGTACCCCCATTGATATGCCATTTCAGTCGGGTAGCCTATATAAAATGGTAGGACACATGCATCTCTTTAATATCTTGTTTTTATTTTGTTTAGAACTTTCCTTTTGAATTAAACCACTAAAGATTCCATAAAGATCAGAAAAATAACAGCAGGCCCCTTTTTTATTTTTATATAAACATGTTAGACTGTTTCACTTTTGTTACTGAATGATATAACCAATGAGTTGTATAGAATTCAGTCATTTATTTTTGGTCCAAACAACCAGTTTTGAACCTCTGGACTAAAACAACATTTCCAATGCACTTAAAGTTTTTATATCCAATATTTAAAATCTCTTTGGCCTAAATTGATAAGGTAATCATAAATCAATGCATCTGACACAATATTTCTGTATATATATATTACAAAGATTATTTACAGCTTTTACACAAACTTATTTACTTTTTGAAAAGTATACCCTGGCCCCCTCAGGCAACATTTTAAAAATCAAATACAGAGCAACAATATTGTACAAAATATATCCTAGCATTTTCAGCAACACTGTTTGGGAAACAACATTTTAGAACATAATCCACAACAGCAACGTGGCACAGACAATAAACAGGCTTCATTGGTGTGTAAACGACTCTTCACTCCAGCAATATATTACAAGGAAGTTGTCTGTCCTAAAGTGCAATTACTGTTGTGCAGTCTCATATGGCCGGGTCAGCCTGGGTGAAGTTCAAAGACCAAACTTCAAAAGAAATTGGCCGAGGCTTTAAAAGACGACCAGGGGAAGAGGTGGAGGAGGAAACAAGGGAATGGAATGACAATGAGGGTAATAGTTCTCAGGCATCCAAGTGCATCAAGTAAACAAATGTCCCTTCTTCAAAGAAGAAAATAATCCTTGGTCCAACGGTATCCATATTTAACAGTTGAAAGTCTCTTTATATTTTTAGCTGAGAATTTCCAAATGTAGCAAAGTACAAATAAACAAGAGAAAGATATTGGAAAACAAATAAAGGAAAATGTGTCCAGCTGCAGAATTTCTACTTTGGGACTTCTGCTGTCCGTCGTGGGCTCCCTCAGGATTTAGAGAAGAGGAAGTACATTGAACTAGAGGCACTTGGTAAGAGGTTGCTCTCTTCTCAGGTCTATCTGGGCTGGAGCCATCACTTGGTCTTTGGCCATTATAAAGTAAATACCTTCCTCGATTATCTTGTTCCATCCTGAAAAGTTCATACTCTGTGTGAGGGAGTTTGATCCCCAGCGCCACACAACCGTTGGTGTGAGTGACATCTTGCTCCACGCCAACTTTCCAGGAACCTTCGGCCCCGCATTCATCTCCATTAAAGACATTCAATAATGAAGCTGTGGCAAAATCCATAGGGGTCACTTTCATATGACTGACTGTAAAGAAAGATGGAGGCAACATTAATAATACATGTACTTAATATGTACTTATTATTTATTGTCTGGCAAAGACAAAGACATGCGTTTTACAAAAGTGTCTTTTTAACCCATTCCATACTGTTGGTTCACAGGTTGACAAGCAACTACTGATCCCATGCTTAGTAAACAGTAAATCTTGGGTACAATTTATGCTCTTAGTTTGAGCTGCAGCACATAATGGGTTAAATACTTACATAAGTATTATTAAATATTATAATTTTAATATTGAATATTCCTCAATAATGGTATGGAATAATGGTAAATATTGCTTGATAAACAGAAGGCATCTTGGCAGAACTAAGTAAGTTGGGGTTTCATTGATAAAATAGTCACAACTTTTTATTTCCATTGGTTTTTGCAAATCACATTAAAAACTTGAACTCAAATAATAATAGAAGTGACTCCACTTATTTTACCAGTGACCTAAAGCAAAGCTAAACCAAACTGTACCAAATAGCTTTAGCACTAATAACTGTCTTGCATTCACAATAGAGGGTCTTGCACCTCAATAAGATCTAACAGTATCTAACAAAAAAAAATTGTAATAATAGAGAATCCTTCCTACGTTCTCATGTAGCAGCTGTTGGGCAGCAATGATATACATTACAGTGGCAAATAAATAAATAGCTACAAATCTTGCAAACAATGTTATTGTTGAATATCAAACTATGTCATGAAGCCAAATGCTCATCTTACCTTTGAACACAAATTCTGTCCCTCCCATGACTTTAGAAGAGTACACTCCTCTGCTGTACCGGCCTTTAGCATAAATGGTGAAGGAAGGGTGCTTGCAGATTGGATCTGAGTAGTGATAGTAGAAACCTTCCCAAGTATGGTTGCTATCGTTGAAGATGAAATGCCGGGTGAGGAACAGAACTTCTGGCCGGACTTCACACCTCTGGCTCACCCATTCCCCATGCAGTCCAACAGGGAGATCTGCTTTAGCAGGTAATATTGGTGGGTGGTACTCGTCGGAATGTAAGATAGTTCTGCAGGCAACGCAGTTTTGATTGAGGTTCTGAAATAATGTGTTTGTAAATTAGTCTCTTAAAGATATACATCTCAAAATGACAACTCAACTTCCTACTGATCATATCAATCCAGTTATGCACAAAGAGACATGGACAATGCCGAACATAATAAAGAAGAATTCAACTCACAGCATTTGGCAATATTTATTTGATTCTTCATAATTATAGTTAGATTTCAACTCTGCCTGATGAGCAGATAAACTGCAAAAGTGGGGGTACATATAATACAATAAAAAATGGAAAGTGTAATAGTTATTGTTTATATATTGGAAATTGTTTATTTTAAATGATTTATATTATTATTTATTTAATATTTCTTTTTATTATTTTTATTTTAAAGATGATTTATTTTATATTACTGGACCCTTTATCCAGAATGCTGGGGACCAAGGGTATACCGGATAAGGGGTCTTTTTGTAATTTGGATCTCCATACCTTAAGTCTACTAAAAAATAAACAAAACATTAATTAAACCCAATAGGATTGTTTTGCATCCAATGAGGATTATTTTTTATTGTTTTTTGTTTTATTACTACAGAGAAAAAGGAAATTAGTTTTAAAATTCTGAATTATTTGATTAAAATGGAGTCTATGGGAGACAGGCTTTCTGTAATTTGTTGCTTTCTGGATAATGGGTTTCCGGATAAGGGATGCCATACTTGTATTATGCTTTTTAGGCGAATGCCTCACGGGCATTTCTGGAATCAGCTTTCTTCTTTGCCTGCATCCGGAGCTACTGTGTTGACCCGAGTGTAAGAACATGCTGCGGATATCGGCTCTGCAACGCAAACTCTCTTGTTTCTTTGCCCATATCTGCCATGTGTGCCTGCATCCGGACCGACACAATAGTTCTGGGTGCAAGTATAGAAGAAAGCTGATTGTCAGCCTGCATTTTTCTGCAGGCAGAGTGTGGCATCAGTCTTATAATGTGGAGATTACTCTTGTGAATACCTAGATAACCAGTCTAAACGTATGGCTTTGGTGGGCATACGGGGAATAAAAAGAATGATCAGATTAAATGGTTTAGGATCTTATCTGTTGTTAAAATGCATGGCACCTTGCACTTCTAGTTCAGCTGATGATCCCAGACATACACTTATTATTCTGCAGTTTATACTTCCAAACAGTCATATCAGGCCCCACTTATACAGAGATGGTTTACCATTTGGTTATAATACTGTTACTTATGTTAAGCATGACCAGTTTAACATGTACAAAGACTTTCATAAGCTCTACTGCATGTGCCTACCTTGGCATTTTGCAGAGGTGGTTGGTAACTGGATGGTCGGTAGTACATCCTCTGGGTGGGATCGGTGTGGATGTCTCCAAGAAAGAGTTCCTCTACTAAATGGTCTAAATTGTGATGCATATATTGCTTTTCTACGCGGATCAGCTGTAGTTCATGCATGGCAAAGTTTAGTGCCTTTGTACATTTAAAGCCACTTTCTTCTCTCCATAAATCATAACTGATGCCAGGTTCCCAAGGCATATCTCCAGGAACAAAACCAGGACATGTGTGGTTTACCAGCCAGGTAAGTTTTTCAGCCACGGATTCACTATGAGGAATGACCTGCACATTATGTAATTGGTAGTCGGCCTCTGTGCCACCTCGGATGATCCAAGAAGCTTGCCTGAGGCGGATCTTGCCACGGGTAACCAAAGTGTAAGTGGGGTTTGTACAGTGATTATTTCCATAATAATACTGATAGGCTTTGAATGTATTATTGTTGTAAAACCTGTAGGATCTTGTGATGAATTCTGGGCCAGATCGAACTTCACACCTGTAAAAGGGACATAAAATGTAACAATTGAAAAAAAAGTAATTACACAATGTGATGTTTTAGTCTTAAATTAAATTATATATAAAGCTGAGAATAATGTAGTCAACTTAATACTATTTTAAAATAAAAGGCTTGCTTATCCCTTTAGGCTAAGGACCCACAGAGCGGGATCGATCTCTGCTATCGTGGGCAACTAACTGCTCCGAAATGGCTTTGAACCAGCAAAACCATGTCAAATACCGTGTAAAACCCCAATGTAAAAATAAGCCACCTAGAAGCTTTTGACATTCATGCTTTTTAAAAATGTGAGTTTAGTCAAGGTTAAAAAACCTGACACACACATCCATAATGTTTGCAAATGCCAGAATACAATATCCTCTATACTGTTTGTATAAAGTGTGCACAATGTTAATGAAATGCATGGGCTAGTGTTTAACACACACTTGGTTTTCTTTAAATGACATTCAGAGAAGAACTGCTAAATGCATTTGTGTAATATATCATGGTATTTATATAGTAAGTGTTGGGTCACTTGTGGGTAGTGTGGTTTGTAATGAAAACTCATATATACAAATGACCACAAAGCATAGCTGTGTGGTTCGACATTCTCAAGCTCTCAAATAGCCCACTTGCAAAACAAATTATAATATGAATTACAGCCTTGCCAGACCTTAATGTTCCTTATTCTAAACATCAAAGCAAATTGAACAGCAAAAGGTTGCTAAGCATTTTTAAAGGCAGGCAAGCAAGGAAACTCCATAGACATGTCCCTGACATGCCAGACCACAAGGGTGCAGGAAAGTGGCTGATGTGGCCCACCAGTTGAAAGTTGGGCACAAAGATCTATAAATCGATATAAGAACATAGACAGTATCATGTTTATTTGTTGGGTGAGTGCAGACATCACAGGGCTACATTTAAACTGATATACCTTTATGCCAATAATGTCACTAGTTCATGTACTCATTGAAACTGAGGAAATTCCACATAAGGAGAAGCAAACTTATGGCCATATTTTCACATTTTCTGGAAATTAGTCAATGAATTCTGGTGTTTATAGCTTTGCCAATACTATCAATGAGGCTCAAATACACAAATCCTGATGGACAATACAACAGGAGACCTGTCTAAAAATGATTATTATAATCAGAAAGTATAGTTAGAAATACATTGTAAGATGTGCTTTGTTTTAGATTTTATACTCGATGTTGCAAAGTCATAGATTATAGTACTGACTCCATTATCAGCAAGAAACACCACCCTGCCAATGCTACAGACATTTTGAAGTTTTATTGTTACCTAAGGCACAAAAACTTGTTGCCAGGCAATAAACAGTGCTCACTGTGGCCGGTAGTTAAAGGGTTAATAAAATTATTTAGTCCCCCACTACAGGGTACCTACCAAGGCTTTAGTCCCTTTCAAGCTGGCACATGGCTGTGTTTTTATAATAAAGTTTTTCATAGTATTGTTGCTGAGGACATAGTGCTACCTTTCACTAGAAATAATGGAATAATGCTACTTTATATATGCAGACAATATCTGTCTGTCCTTTAATATTCTCTGCACTGCTAGTCTGGCCGGCAGTAGCCAGTACCCCTACTAACAAAACACAAATTCCCAAAATGGCAATAACTGTAAATAATAAACCACTTTTACCCCATAGAGACCCAGTGACCCTCGATGTTTGGAGGCATCTGTACTGTGACCCGTGCACCATTGTGCAGATGTTTGAGCATGTGCTGACACTGGAATTCTCTCCATGGACTCTTCTCCAGGGACTGCGGGTGTAGTCTGTTGTCCGGCAGCGTCAGAGCAGAGCTTTGTCCTACACCTATAGGGTGAGAGAAGAGGGAAAAGTCAAAACCATCACTGATTGCATGATTTTTCAAGGTGAATATATTCCGGAGTCTGTGAAGTCACAGATATTTTTCACATCAATAGCATACTAAAAGGGAAAGTCAAGATTATTTCAGTTTATTTATTTTTCCAAAGATAAACCAGAAATTGATATTTTGATGATAGGGCAGCTGATGGTAGGGTAGCCTTTCTGTGAGTGACTTAAAGCACAGGACCCCTGCAGTCTGTGTCTTACCCAAATAGCCAGTATAGAAAGGATGAGGTATATAAGGATATAGAGCTTTCTGACACTAGGGGGCTGATTTACTAATGCACGAATCCGAATCCGAAAAATTCAGATTGGAAAACGAACATTTTGCGACTTTTTCGTATTTTTTGCGATTTTTTCGTAACCTTTTTCATAACCGTTACGACTTGCGCGAATTGTCGCGACTTTTTCATAGCCATTACAAATTTCGTGAATTGTCGCAACTTTTTCATAGCCATTATGATTTTCGTGAATTGTCGCGACTTTTTCCATAGCTATTATGACTTTCATGAATTGTCGCGACTTTTTCATAGCCATTATGACTTTCGAGAATTGTCGAGACTTTTGCATAGCCATTACGACTTTCGCGAATTGGCGCGACTTTTTCATATTGTGCTCGAAAAATTCGCGACAATTCACGAAAAAGTCGCAAAATACCGATCATTATGAAAAACACGCATTCGGACGCTTTTCAGACGTTCGTGGATTAGTAAATGTGCCCCTAGGTATGCAGAAGTGCTGGGAGGGGGCAAGCGCTCTGCATAAAATACAAAAAGCAATGTAGTGTTTTTGGAAATGCTTACATACATGTTTCTTGATTTCATTATAGTTTTCTCAAATGACTTCTTTGTTGCAAGCAAAACACCAGCTTCCCATATAAACTGGAATGGGAAGAAAAATAATGCTGCTGTGACCTCATATTTGTTCATTTGTGGGAAAATGAATCCTATTTTTAAACTGTCCACATCTTTCCCATAAACAGTTGGAAAAGTTGGATGGTATCTGATTGGTCTCCATTCTAAAATCTCATCAGCAACTCTCAGAGTTAATTTATTAACACAGAAAGTGGAAATGAGAGAAGAAGCACCCAGCTTTAAGTTATTCCCCCCCCCAATAATTTATAGTGGAAACGAAAGTGGAAATTAAGGATTAAGAGGTCAAATATACACCTTACTGTAATAAAAATATGCATTATATATTATGTATATGTCATATAATTTTACAGAATATATACACAGTATATACAGTATAGGCAAGGAAGTACCTGTTGCTACAACAAAGCATGCTGGGAAAAAACTGCATTGCTTCAGGAGTACACAGTGTTTGCACCCAACGCAGGTAGGATCAGTTCAGTATATAAATTAAAACAATCAGGAATATAAGGTGTTGTTCTGTACAATTCTCACATTCTCACATTACATGAATGGATTTATGTAACAGAATTTTAATTTCATTGCATTTTTTAGATGCTATGTGGCTGAATCCTGTATTATTGACCAACATATAACACAATTAGTATTCATGCTGACCTGCATCACGGCAATGTACTGAAATCTAAAAAAATAATGATTATAAAGTGACTTTTTCATTATACTTTCTTGTACAAGTCCAGTTCTTAACCCTCTGAAATAGACGTGCAATAAAATGGGCTAATTTTCAATCAAAAGCTTCTTCCTGGTTTACAAATGTGAAGTCAGAGTATGTGAGTATGACACGAGCTGAAAGATGAAAGGCACACACATTCTTCCTCTCAAGTTCCCCTTAGAGCAGATCTGACTGATACTGAAAACAAAGCAATGTTTTGTCTGGGAGAAACCCACATGCAATGCAGCAGTCCCAATGGGGGTAGGTAACTCATCCTTTTATGAGTCTCTTCTAAATAAGGTTACACGGGGAGGAACATGCAGTTAGGTCAGTAGGCGACTGAAGCATGTGGGTCCCTTCCTGCAACATCACACAGAAGTAACATCTGCTTCATAATCTATACGGGCACTTATGGGAGGTCAGTGGCCAACCCACAACTGGAATTAGCTCCCCTGCCCCACAGAATTGCTTTGTCATGGCCTCTATTTTAGGCACAAATGCTTGCAGAATAAGGTACCAGGGACGAGCCCCTCACATTTAAAGTCAATGCAAAATCAAACAACATTTCAGGGCATGCCCCTTCCTGATGAATTCCTGTGGAATTGCCATGTAGTGCCAGAACCATACTTTGCAAGCTTACTGAGCAAAGCATTAAAGCTGCCTGCTTAAAGTGGACCTGTCACCCAGACATAAAAAGCTGTGTAATAAAAGCCCTTTTCAAATTAAACATGAAACCCAAAATCATTTTTTATTACCACATCCATACCCATTATAAAAGCATTTGAAAATCCCAGCTGTCAGTCATATATTGCCTGCCCCGCCTCTATGCCTTAGGAATAGAGGTGGGGCAGACAGTTACTTTCACTTTCAATTCAGAACTTTTTAGATGTTGCTGCACTGCTCACATTCCCCCTCCCTCCTCACCATGCAATTTTGTAACCAGTGAATGGACATGGGTATCAGGTTCCCCCATACTGGCACAGAAACAAGATATTAGCAGGATGCAATGCCTGCTTTGATAACAGTGTCCACAAAATGGCCCCTGCCTGCTTGCTGCAATTGTGAATTCCAAGGCTGAAGAAACTAAGATTAAAATAATTTATATGGTGTAAGTAAAGTTTATTTTGCTTGACAACCACAATAGAAAACAATTTGGAATTATTTCTTAAGGTGACAGGTCCGCTTTAATATGCACATGAAAACATATAATTCAACAGGCTGTTTAGAACATTTAGCTATTTTCAGTAGGGATATATGCCAATGCAAAACCAAAACTACTTGTTTAGCAACATGGCAGATCCCACCAGACCTTTTTTTTTAGAACGGAAGTCCAAATTAAGGAAAGACCCCATTCCCTAGGTTTGAAGTGTTCCAAATATCAGGCTGGAGGGTCCCTGCCTAAATAGTGTTGAGTGATGAATATATCAACCCACCCAGCATGCCCACCCAGATTTTTTTTTTTTTTTTTTAAATTAAAACAATAGACGGATTGTAATTTCAACATAGAGCAAAATGGGCTTTAGAATTGTATAGACACGCCTATGTCCTACTATTCACCATTACAGGAGATTGAGTTGATTAGGGAGACATACACTGTAGCTTTTCTCCTTCTCTATATATACGAAGGAATTCTAAGAGTGTAAAACAGTGAAAGGGTTAAATCATGTATTTTTTCATTATTTTAATCAATGCCACACAAAGTTTACAGGCACATTTGTTTCCCATTAAGTGTCCCTTTAAAATTGACATCATTGTAATAGTTCTGGCTACGCTGAGAATAATTATGCAGTATAACTTTAATTTACAGATGGAAACTGACTCTTGAAAAAATGTGGTTGAAAACGATGCAGTTGCTTGGTGAATACCATATGGTGGGAGGCATGGCGCAGCAGAAAGGGCCATTTTTCAACTCCAACCCAGCGGAAAATTTGGAAACATACATTGCATATTGACATAACAAACAAAAGCATGGCTCAAAACATGCCTTTCTGCTCTGGAAAACGTACCCATTAACCCAGACTGATCCTGAGGGGATAAACTGACGTACTTCAACTTCATAAATATGCACCTTAAAGACTTAAGTGCATGGCAAGTAGAATGGCTTATATACAGTAGCACCAAGATTATCGCAATGATATTTTAATGTCATTCAATTATCTCAAAAAATGCTGCATGTTTATGATTTGTTATTTAAAAAAAAGATATAAGGGCTCATTTACAAAGGCCCTGGTGCAAAATCACGCCCCTTAGTGCTCATTTACTAAGAACTTGCCTTTATGCATTGAGGTGGATTGTGCAGCCCTGGGGGCCATAGGGCTATTCCTCATAATAACAGTGCTCCATTCTAGTAGGAATAAGACCTGCCCACATGGTGGGTTCCTTTTCAAATCAATGGGAGACATCAAGCAAGGTCTGTTGGACATTCCTTGATACTCTTGACCAAATCAGCAGACTACTGGTTTGTGTAAGGGGCCAAAGTGATGACCTTCCAAATCAATCTCTGTTGAAGGTTAGACAGATGTCAGTAGGAAATGCTAGAACACCCTGTCCATCTAAAACCTAATCATGTGGTTATGAAACCTACTGATGTGGTTGTGAAACTGCACAGGTTCCGTTTTGATCTGTTTGTTGGTCATGGGGGGGGGGGGGGGGGTCGTTCTGACGATCAGATCAGGCCAATTTGGCTCAATGTAAGGCTGGGATTTGTAGCTCAACAACCTCTGGAGGGTAGTAGGTTGAATATACCTGATGCAGAGTGACAGAGATGTTTATATAAAGTGGACAAAAAAATCCAACCTTTCTACTTAGCATATTCCACTGAGGCATCTCTATTTGACTAAGAGATTCAATATATAAATAAAAAATCAAATGAAAACACTCGGTGCTGATCAATGGAACTTCCTTTTATGAAAACCAAGGCCAGAGACTTGTGGAACAATATCTCCTTTTATGAAATTATGCAAATAAAAATGTGCAGCCAAAACAGAACCTGCAGCATGTCAGGCTTTTTTAGCTGGGACGTGTCCATTATCACCTGTTTTACATTGCTTAGATGAAATCTTTTCCAAAGAGTCAGGGGGGAACAGTATTTACATTAAGGGTGCAGGATCACAAAATGGCCTTTTATGTTAGATACAGTCTATACTATATATTCATTCAGGCATCTGTTAGCAGGATTCACATGAATGTGCAGTGCGAACCACTGTTGGCAGTCACTATCAGTGTGCCCTACTGTACAACCTCCATCAGTATGCTTCAATTAACATGCCAGAACTGCATGCAGCATAGAGCGAAGAGCTAGTCACTGAGATACATACACCAGAAGGCTCAGTTATGAGTGCAGCACATGGTGCTAAGTGCACTTTATGGGCACAAATTGGATTGTTTTTTCCAAAAATCCACAGAAATTTTGCATCACTGCAGCCTCGTGCCAAGTTGCAGTCTACACTGGGAATGAGTGGGAATGGCCTCATTTTTGCTGGTGGTGTTAATAATAACACATGTGAGATTTGCTTGCTGCTAGTCGCTATTGCTGCAAGTGCCACAATCAGGGTGAAAGTAATGTAGTTGCTTTAGTGAAATTCATAAGAGCAGACTGGGCTGGTGCATTGATGTTCCCAAGTATACAGAAGTGCAAGGAGCTTGCTTGGGTATATGTTTCTGAATGGTGTCAATACATGGACAACTTGGCATTCATTGTACTGAGCCACAATTGCACTTGTAAATAAGCCTTATTACCTTATTACTGGCTAGGTGGGTTAGAAGGACCAGTATGTGTTAGAAGGGTAGAATAGACATTATGCTACCTCTTGACTTTGTCCAAGAGTATACACCAAAGTGAATAAATAGACTAATATATATATATATATATATATTATATTTTTGTAAGAATCAATATGTATTTAAATACAAGATACATCTACCCTAAGACCATACAGCAAGAAAATAAAGAATGGATAGCTGTAGGGGGAGGTAGGCCATCATAGATCTAAGGAGTAAGGGCTGGATATTGTAATTGGGTTTTATCCCCTGCAGGGGAGGGTAGGGGTTACTTCTGGAGACTATAATGACTCCAAATCACTAGACTTTGACTTTCCAGTTCTACAATAAACTAATATAAGCCAGATGCTCATGCTTATGGCTCTCACTGTGATTTGCTCCTGGGGGATATATTTCACTCTTTAGGGGCCTATATAATAATGGCTATGGAAAGTAAGAGCTTTGTGGAAGCAAACTCTTTGTAGATCACTGTATTAAAATCAAGTGTTTTATTTTGTTTTTGAATTTTTTTTGGTGGCTGTCACTGGTTGGTAAGAGAAATAATTCCTATTTTTGCCATTATAAAGCTATGCTCACTGAACTCACCTCCCCCTTCTTTTATAAAGAGGGAAATTTGTTGAGAGCTCCCTATCTACCTTTAAACATACAAACTTCTTTTTCTCCCTTCTCTAAGGGCTCTGGCACATGGGGAGATTAGTCGCCCGCGACAAGAGAGATTTGAAATGACATCCCACCGGTGAGAATGTAAATCGCCAGTGGGATGGTATACGCGGTGCCACAATTTCCCCGAAATCGCAGAAGTTTCCTCTCAAGGCAGAGGTGGAAATGGGTGGGATGGTATTTCAGGGAGACTAGTCTCCCCATGTGCCAGAGCCCTAAGGAGCAGCCTTTGAGCAGCTCACTATCAGGGGATTCTCAGTGGACTGTTTTTTTTACAGCTGCTTTTAAGTTCTTTAAGATCAAGAAGTGACAGCGAGTACTAAAGTGAAACTGACTTCATATTCTTGTTTAGTGCCAGAAATAACAGAAACCATTGATATTTATTAATAGCCACAAAGTATGTGTAACACTTGTTTGGCTAGGATATGGCAAACCCAGGCTAGTATGTGGTATAGAGCATGTGTTACATGCGACCTTAATACACAGGAGTGGGCCTCCGCTATATGGGAGGTATTGATGGAGCTGAGGGTGTAGTTGAACTACAACTAGGTAGAGCTTGTGTGGTGCAGATGGAATAATGGACGCCAGAAAGGTTCTTGCTCATGAACTATAGTACAATTTATTGGACAAAGGCACAACTTGATAGTGCAGCAGGGTTATACTCACAGACACAGCAGTATAGAACATGTGATCACCATGGAAGATACAAAGGTGACACTGAGGCACAGAATAACCCACTTGGAGGATGCACAGAGGATTAGTTGACACCTGAGATATAGACCTTTCAGAAGGGAGTGTTCCGGCCGACTGTGGTCCAGGGGAGAGCTCCTAACACTGGTACCTGGCGTCTAATAAAACCGGTCCCTAAAGAACGACTACAGAGCCGGGGTGGACTAAACCCTTTGTTACAACTCCTGGTTGGGGCTATAGACTGCCCTTGCTAAATAATCTGACTACTCTCACCACTCCTAGAGGGTGCTATAAGTAAAACTGTCTGTGCTGGCTAGTTCTCATTCACGGGGCCCTGTCCCCGACTTACAAACTGGCAGTTCTCTTTACTGAGACCGTGTGTCTCAGGCCCGATGACATGCAGCCTGAGAGAACAGCAGCCAAAGAGGAAGACACTTCCTTGTGCAAGACACTATATAGTCTGCACAAGGGGAGTGGTCAACCTGGGCTAAACCTATAGGGGGTAGCCTAATACTGTAATCTGAGTGTAGAGGGCTCTGCCCTATTACAACACAGATAGCATTAAGGTAGGGGATAACACCATAGGGAACTTAACCCTATGGGTCCCTACATATGTTTAGCACAAGCCCAATTAATTCAGCTAATTTTGAAAAGGTGTGTTTACTGTCCCTGTAACTGCTTTGCAGATGGGACCAGGAACACTGCTTCGAGCATCAAGGCAGTTTGGTAATCCCTGTTTTATTTGAGGGTGTTGTTGGCAGTGGCCCTAAATTCACCATAATGACTATGAATCCTCCAATAAAAATGACAAGAAGCTGGAATATTACTATCCCTAATATGACACATTTAGACAGCTTTCTTTAGAACAAATCATGCACGAATCATGAACAGTATCTTCTGAACCTAAAGGAACTAAAAAAAAAAGATAACAGAAAAGGGATTGTAGAAAAGAGTCAAAGGACAGTTCATGGCTAAAGTTCCAGTACAGTAAATGGCTTTATTATATTCCGTGTTTGTTGGGGTTTGGATGCTGAACTAAATTTCAGATCTGAACAACAGCTAAGCCAAAAGTCATCCTTTGTTTCAAGATGATTTTTACATGATTATTTATAGGGCTTCTGCTGTTCCGGACAGTTTGTTCAAGTCTTCTGAAAGGTCCATTCTTGTTGGATACCATTTATAACAAAGCTGCTTGAGTTAACTCTTTATGAAGAGCAAGGAATCGGTACAGATGACTAAATCAGTTCAACTGTTATTTTGTTATTTTTGGCAATCCATTTGTATATCAAAGCTATTAAAATGATTGCAAGGCAGTTTGATTGCTTCATATCATTGTGTTACCTAGACTGACAGGAATATGAACACACACAATACTGTGTGACAAGGTCCTAAACCAGGGTCCCCCAACCTTTCTAACTCTTGAGCCACATTTAAATGTAGAAAGGTTTGGGAAGCCATTAAAAAGGAAAACAGCTCCTGGGTATTACCAAATAAGGAATATTATTGGCTTTATGGTAGCTCCACATTGACTACCAGCTGGCAAAAGGCTCTGTTTTTATCCCTCCTAAACTTGCCCTCAAGCCACAAAATCAAATATAAGTACCTGTTTTAGATCCAATCAATTTGACCCACCACTGTTTGTTTGGTGATCTCTGGTAATAGCTTGACCTCTCGTCTTTGACACATGGAGCTAGATTTAAGATGTATTAACAATTTCTTAGATTTCCCTGTAGACTACAAAATAATTTTCATGGATTATACATGGAATATATTTTTCTCAGGCAATAAAATCTAGCCTATGTCAGGGCAAAACACTTAGATCCATTACCCAGCATAGTTAGTGGGCCAACTTACTTAAGGTGTTTAATAACATTTTATTGACTTCAAGGTGCTAAATTCTGGGACAAAAAATTGACCATGTAAAAATCTCTGTAATCTTCAATGCTGATGGACTTTTCTGGACAATGTGTCCAGCTTTCTAACAATTCAACATGTCTTGGGAAAAATGCAAGGACATCTTTCTACGTGTCAGACATTCTGGTGCTTTTATCATTGTACAAAATGTAGACAGTAAGCGAGAGAGACAAGCGTACAGCAATGAAAGCAAAAACTGGAACACAAAAGGGCAAATCATTACTAAGTACAAGTACTAATGGTCTTGTTATACAGAAATCCATGTGTCGCTTTATTAAGACTGGTATAAAAGGCTAACAGGCACTGGAAGCAAAATAAAAGTTAGTTCACTCAACTTCTGTCGGCGCAGCTAAATATTGCTTATTAGTATTTATTGTGTTATTTAGTAACGTTCCTTTCTATTATAGATCACATAACGTCTCTCAGTATTGAATTGTTTCCTTATTTCATCTTTTTGGCAGCTGTTGTTTTGATCTTTCTGCGGTCTTTGAATTGTCTCAAGGTTATGCAGAGGATTAAAACTGCTCTGTAATTCTAAGCAGATGGATCTGGAAAGCAGCCCTATAATTATTCTGTACCCTCCAACCACAGACTTTTCATTCTGATTCCTGAGCTCATGAATTGCAGGATTTATAGAACACCTCCACTTTCTGGCAGGTCTTAAGCATTTTGGACCAACATGAACTGCAAATGTTATTAGAATAGAACTGACGACACATAGGGAACAGTCTCCTACAGCTCTCCATGTTTTTTATTATGACTCCCAGCCTGTCCAAAGGTCACCACAGAATGGCTATCATTTTAAATGAGCATTAAAATGGCAAATAAAACCCTAATTTATACTGCCCAATGGTAATTGTACTTGTACTATAGGGCTGATGTATGAACCCACAGGTACAGCAGCCTAATGGCATAGACATTAATGTAATTTGAACCAGCCTCTGAACCATAAAGAACCTCCACTGCTTCTTGTGAATCTGTGTCCCAGCACTTGCTCTGTCCTCTGGTGTAACTAACTGCCGCTGCTCCCCCAGAAAAACAAATCTTTGGGGGGGGCAGGTGCATGCAGCAACCCCCCTAGAATTTCTGTGTAGCAGACCTTGCACTCTGGGAACCCCCCCCCCACTCCCCACAACCTTGGGGTTTGCTTCCTCTATAGTCTGAGTTTGTCCCTTCAGGCTCTCCATTGCTTTTCACAGCAGAAGTGCAAATTGGCTCAATCAAACCACAAATCTCCAACTGATGTCAAAAGCATAAGAGCTAACACTTTCTCAGGGTATCCAGCTTAAGTGTCACAGAAATGTTGTATTATTGTATTAAAGGAGATCATAGAGATCCACCCTAAACCCTAAACCTTGTTTCCTTGAATAAAATGCCAAATGAGGAGTTTTATCCCCTTTAACCTAAGAGTTGCTGATAGTATTCACAAGCACATATGCAGATATTTCAGACACTTGACTAAAGGAAAACTCCACCCAAACACAATTTAAGCTTTTTGAAAAATAACATAATTTCAAGCAACTTTGCAATATACAACAATTAAAAAATATGTAGCCTTTTCATCATTATTTTTAATGTTTTCCTGCTGATCTGGCTGATTACTTTAAAATTAAAATAAAATGTAACAGTATTTGACTTTCCTCCTCCAAATCCCACAATTCCCTGCACACGTGATGCAAATAAGGAAAGGAACATCACAGTGCAATGCATTGTGGGTTATGTAGTTCCTGCTGTCTATAAACTGTGGAGAATTTGTTACAATATGCAACATCAATGTTTTCCCCTGCCTGGATTTCAAATGATGCAGAAAGAGAAGAACTGTTTTGCAGCTGGATTTTAGCATGTACAATTGGCATTTATGCATACTTTTTGAAGGAACATATTACAGTGATAGGTATATTAGGGGTTTCTGCATTGTGTGGGGCTTTTTAACAGATTTTGGTTTGGCCGGAATTCCCCTTTAAATGTTTTTCTTTTAATGCACAATTGACTTCCCAGGAGAGAGGAAGGCTGAAACGTTTCTTCAGATTTGGTCATTGCAACAAAAAACAACTGAAAATACTTTCCAGGGCCCTCTATGACTGCAGACACACATGCAAGGTCACTTAATTCACAGAAGGTGAAGAATGGGGAAAAAAGTCTGTATTCTCTTCCTCTTATTACCAAACATCCCAACAGGCCCCATATAAAAAAAGAAATAACTCATAAATCTATACTGATTAATGCCAAAAAGTAAGCTGGGAAAAGGCAGACTATTTACAAACACAGGGCTGAGCAGATTAGTGGGGAATCAGTGAGCAGGCAGGCACAGTGTATTCTGAAAAACCGTATTAATAAAAAAACAGCAGAAATTAGTTTTTCCATTCACTGGCAGGAAAAGAATTTTGTCTGCCCATCCTGTGGGGCCTGATAACTGTATCATGGACAAAAGGATTTCTCAGGCTCTGCCGCTGCCTGTACTGTCAGACAGAGCCTACACTGACAGCTTAAAGTCACTCTCATGGGGCTGTGGAAGGCTTTGCCGGACAGACCTTCATTTTACTTATACTCTACCAGTCCAGCTTGCTTTAATGTGTTTCTTCTTTCCTTTTTTCCTTACATTTGAAAGACATTTTGAAATGAAGTAAAGAAGAAACAAAAGATAATTGTACCCTGTTAAACTATAATTACAGAGAAAAATACTGTCAGATCTGCTGGATTACAGTTTAAGCCCTCTATCCCTATGACGGGGACATAAAGTTTGTAGCACTCATTGGCACTGAAGCTAAACAACATTCACTGAAGGACAATCCCACACATTCAGTGGTAATTGTGAAAAGGTTCCCTCCCATACTTGGTTGTTTTTCAAGGTTAGGCCATATTTCATAATATTTTTCACTTTGTTTTAACGTGGCTAGGTAAGAAATAGCAGCAAGTAAAGAGCTGTAAATGGACTTTTTATTTATTACATTTGGTACCGCTGATATATTCCTCAGAGCTTTACAAATGCCAAAATATTATTGGGAATGAATGCATGCCCTTCAAATTCAGAGTCTCTTACAGCTAACGCCTATGGCAGTAACTTCACCTGACGTGATCTGCAAGTTTAGTTTACAAAAGAAATGCATTCAGCACCTGCCCATTTATATAAATAAATGAGCAACAGGAATTTAACTGAAAATCAACTTATTGACTGGTATTTTTTATTTCATTACAGATATGGGATCTATTAACTGGAAACCTGTTACTCCGAAAGCTTTGCTAGTTCCACATCCTATATCCTATTGAATTGAGTAATCCTTAACTTTCTATAAATTTGTATCTTCTCTGTAATACTTAGACAGTACAGCTGTACTTTGCTCCTCATGATATTTAAGATCATATGCCCATATATACATATGTCCATATTAATGGCCAGATAATTACAATATTTGTTATATTTAAATGGTTTTAGCAGCATTAAGGCACAGAAGTCTAAATTACAGAAAGATCCCTGATTGCCTTTTGAGTGATAGATCCCATTGACTGCTGTGTTCTGCCTGTCTATACCATACTGAACTATATTTACACTTGATTACTGAGTTATTGCAGAATATGGTATCCCTTGTCCATAAGCACATTATCCAGAAAGTTCTGAATTACAGAAGTCCATGTTAATCAAATAATTCTAATTTTTAAAAATTAAAAAATGTTAAAATTAAAAATCCTTTTTCTTTGTAATAGTAAAATAGTTCCTTGTACTTTATCCCAACTTAGATATAATTAATCCCTATTGGGGGTAAAACAATCCTATTCAATTTATTTAATGTTTAAATGATTTTCAACAGGCTTAGGGCTCTGGTACATGGGGAGAATAGTCGCCCGCAACGATTCAGCCCTGAACGCCAGTGGAGGGTGGGAAAGATTGAAATTGCTACGTGTATGGCCACCTTAAAGGAGAAGGAAAGGCTAAGTCACTTGGGGGTGCCAAAATGTTAGGCACCCCCAAGTGACTTAGAACGCCTACCTTGTACCCCGGGCTGGTGCCCCCGTACGGAGAGAACAGCACCAGCCCGGGGCAGCTGCCGGCGCTTCCTGCTTCCTCCTCGCTTGCGCGCGCAGTAGGGTGAAAAGCCGAACTTAAACATTAAAGTCGGCTTCTCACTCTACTGCGCATGCGCCGGCCCACGGATTTCGCCAGCAGCGCGCAAAGGAAGGAGGAAGCGGTGTCTACAGGTGCCCCGGGCACCAGCCCGGGGTACAAGGTAGGTCATGTAATTCACTTGGGGGTGCCTAACATTTTGGCACCCCCAAGTGACTTAGCCCTAAACGTAGATTTTGCTTGGGCGCCGATCAAAATCTTTTAACCTGGCTGATCGATGAGATGACCAGTATCCCCAGCCTTTGCAATATCGGTTGCCTTTTCGAGCCGCCATACACACACACCGAATATCGTACGAAACAAGGTTTTGTATGATAATATCTGTGCGTGTGTATGGCGAGCTTTAAACTATGGTAATCCAAATTACAGAAAGAGCCATTATCCAGAAAACCCCAGTTCCTAAAATATTCTGGATAACTGTACAGGATCCCATACCTGTACTTATTTTTCTGTGGAGACCTTATCCATAGAATGCTGTTTAGACATATAATATATACATTGTAATTTGTGACTGATAAACTGTTTCTCTGTTACAAGAAAGTACCAAGTACTGTTAAGCATGCTCTTCATAACAGAATGTGCAAGAGGGTAGATCTCATAGAATGTTTGCCTTTATGCCACTGCCTTGTTGCTAGTGCCAGTGGGAAGTTCAATCAGAGTACAGTTTATAAACCTAACTGAAAAAGAAAAAAGTAATTCAACCCCCTGTAAAAAACAAATTTAGTCATCAAAAAATAAATGTAATGAGCTTGTGCAATGCTACCAGTGACAAGATTTAGCTATGGTAGAAACTGGCTTATCACAGATAAGTTCTGCCCTCCCTGCCAAATCTGTCATATTGTTATTAAATATTTATATATCACCTATTTCTCCTTGTCCTCCACAACACTTTACAGAGAGATATAAACTTATTAACACAGGCTGGGGCTTTTGTTATTATCACTGCATTACATTAGTATTATAAATGAGTATTTTGAGTATAATGATCCCTGTAAAATTCTACAGGAAACTATTAATTAAAGTAGGAAATAGATCATAAAATAATATTAATGTCTTCCTCCTAAAGAGCTAACAATAGTACAATATCATACACCAGAAATGAAGGCACTGTAGGCTTCTATTGGGGAGGAAAATACTGTGTGATGAAATTATTTTTCTCATCCCGCTAAACTAAATGTAGCTTTACATTAGCCCCTGAAGCCACACTATACTATATATAACATATATAATATATATGAAAAGCTACTCATTACAGTAGGCCTGGGAAGGGTGTGTGGGGTCAAAAGCTTATGCTCTATTCTGCAACTGATCACACGAAATCCTTCCAGACCATAAGTGACATCTACCAACATTTTGCCTTATAAGAGTAAATATAATTGTAAGTAACTTCATTTATTCATTCATTAAAATATCTTCAGTAGTTTTAGGGCAATGATACATGTGGCTTTTTGTCGCCCACATTTTTCCACAGTGATAAAAACGCCAGACAAATTCCTTACAATAATGGGTGCTGAGTAATGGGTAAAAACTTAAATCACGTGAAAATGCCATGGAGCATATTTATTGCACAATGACAGGAGTTGAGTGTTCTCCACGCACAAACTGCCAAGTGTATCACTGCCCAGTTACAGGTATGGGACCTGTTATCCAGAATGCTTGGGACCTGGGAATTTCCGGGTTATGGGTCTTTGCGTAATTTGGAATGCCATACCTTTATTCTACTAAAAATTAATTTAAACAGGGATTAAACCCTTTTAATCACCTAATAAGGATTACTTATATCTTAGTTAGGCTCAAGTAAGAGGTATTGTTTTATTACATAGAAAAAGGAAATCATTTTGAAAAGTTGCAATCATTTCATTAAAACTGAGTCTATGGGATATGGTCTTCCCATAACTAGAATCTTTCTGAATAACAAGTTTCAGAATAATCCATTTTATTATCTTATTTTATTTTTAAATTCAATTGGAAAAGAAAGCAGGATTTTCCTGTCCTTTTCTGCCCAGCTGAAGCAATGTAGCAGAAGTCAGCCTTGCATATCACTGGTCTGCTAATCAGCTGGATTTTGCTACATTATGTAAGGAACCATAAACACCAGAAATGGACAACCAGATACAGCTTTCAATGGAAGTTACATTTATAATAAACTGCTAAATATATGTAAATAATTTATACTGGAAAATTTCTTAGATATACTATTTCTTTAATTAAACAACATTTTATTTTTGCGTTTACATCCCCTTTTAGTGGATTTAGTTCCTCTCCAATCCAACATCAATGCGTCAGAACCAGAAGCTTGAAAAAGAAAACTCTGTATCAATTATTTCTGGCTTTAGTGATGCAAAGGAAGCCAACAGCATTTTCCCTCCCCTAAAGGGCAGATTTCACAAACTTCGTGCATCCACACCTCACTTCCCTGCCAAAATTCTGGACACGTTCTCAAAATAACTCTTCCAATACGGCCGAGTGTGAGAATAAAATAAGGCGCATTTACAGGCAAAAAGCTTCAGAAACGGCTGCAAATGGTTTGGGGGATGAAAAAAAAAACGTCTGGCAAACAGGTTACGGCAACTCAAGACTGATTGGATATCAAAAGAGAGAGAACAAACAGATGGGATTAATATGGGACCAAAGTCAAACGGCATACTCTTGGCAAAAACTATGCTCGGCTCACATAAAATCACTTTTTTGCCATAAAACTCTGCTACACAGTCTTGTTGACAGAACAGAAAGTTTGCAAACAAACTGATATGGGAACTGAAGGAAATGCAGGCTGACTGCTTTAAGTCATTATTGCTTTATACATAATAAAACCCAATGCCTGAATAGAAATGAATAATTTGGCACTCTAAATAAATTCTTGCAATGCACTCAATAATAATACTGTAGTAACAAGCTTCCTAATAGGAAGCACATCTAGACCTTTCTTGCTTCAAATCAGACAAGAAGATAACCTGTGCATCATCACGCAGAAATAAGCATTTCCTAAACCCCTGCAAATGTCACCAACGTTTACAATCATAGAATTATAAGTGCATCTGTGTAAGTCATTCATTGTAATGTCATTATTTAGTGCAGTGGAAACCTAAAAAGGCACGGATTTCAGAGCTCTTTCGCTTAAGAACACCTAATTTAATAAACAGATTTTGAATGAATGTGGTTATTTTGGACAGGGGATCCAAACAGGGCAGTAAATATGCTGATAAAAGTAATGTCAAGAGATTTATTAAGAGTGTTCTCTACCCAGAGCAGGAGCCGGAGAAAATACAGAAAAAACATTTGCCGCCATAACCTCCAGCTGGAAAAATTCCATGCTTTTCTGCAGGCAGCTCTAGAAACCCTTACTTTAGCTTAAGGGCATGAAAAGAACTTCCTAGGCTTGTACTTCCAGTGGGTATAACCACCTAAGTCTGATCCCACACAAGGGATTTCTGAGCTTTTGCTGTTAAATGCTTGCAGCTCCTCTGTGGGCTGAAGCCCCTCCAATTTAACCACAAGCCTGTTCTCAGCTAAAGTCCTTCATATCACTAATAATTATAGTCAAAATTAAAGCCAAGCAACAGTGTGCCAAACATTGAACATGTGTTTTATACCTTTGTTCTCTAGATTTACACAAGTTTTTGACAGATACCAAATTCCTCTGCCTTTGTGTCACTTTGTAGTTAGCACCCTACATATCAGCTCATAAAGGCAAAGGTATGATTTACCTATAAGTGACTGTGTGAATCTGCAGAAAAACAGCCCAGGAGAACTACTGTTGATAAATATGCCCCTTGGGAGAAACTGGTTATTTGGAATATGCTGAAAACATTCCAAATTCACTTTACTGGGCAAGATAAAGAACCAAGAGATAATCATTGCAGTTGTCTTCCCCCACTGGGCCCTCTATATTCTATTGGGTTATTATCCCACTACTACTACAGGCACCATCTCATCCAACTATACCTGCTGTCCCACAGCCACACACCCCACTGTTTCTGGACCTATCCCATGACACTCTACCTGCATTCCCACAGTCATAGTCCCTTCCCAAAAGCCAGCAAACCCACTGCTCCAGACAGCATCTGATCCTATTATACCTGCTATTCCAAAGCTTCCCAGTTGCGCCAAAGCCACTTCTACAATCAACAAGTGAATTGTGAATGTACAGTGAGTAAGCTTTGCACACTCTTTCTTCCAAAAACAACAATGCAGACCCTATGACAGGACCCATGTCATCCTTACTTCGACCCCCCATCGATACAGCTTTGTATACAGCGTCAAAATTGTTCCAGAACAGAGCTATATAAAAGTCTTTATTAACAAATGAAGTCTAAAAAAAGTATAGTGCTTATAACACATTGGGCCAGAATCAATTTAATCAGAAATGCTTATCATAGTGTTACACAGGGTTTAAAAAAGACAAGAGTCCATCAAGTTCAACCCTTCCAAGTAAACCCAGCATACACGCATACCTATACTGACCTATCTATATGCTTACATACATAAACTATATATACTAACATCAATACTAGATATTAATATCAATGTAGATGTTAGTATCACAATAACCTTGTATACTATGCTTGTTCAAGAACACATCCAATCCCCTCTTAAAGGCATTAACAGAATCTGCCATTACAACATCACTGGGAAGGGCATTCCACAACCTCACTGCCCTCACCGTGAAAAACCAATTACGCTGCTTCAAATGGAAGCTCCGTTCCTCTAATCTAAAGGGGGGCCTCTGGTGCGCTGATCGTTTTTATGGTTTATCACCTCAAAACCTCATTGAAGTCTATGGGGAATTTTAATTGTAATAAAGTTAGGAGATATGTTTTTCCCATTAAATTAAATCTGGCCCATTATTCTATACATTATTGAAAAGGATGTGCTATAAAAATGCACCATAATTTAGCAGAAAATAAGTTTACTAGTCACAGTCAGATTTCTACCTAATGTTCCAGCTATTCTGCACTCTACAGCAGTTTGCAAATCTTTATGGCAGCTTTACTTTCTTTCTGCCCTGATGGTCAGTAGCACTGACAAGAACAGTGCACAAATGGGTGCGAATTTAGGCTGGATTGCCCAGCAAAGAAAATGCCATGTGTGCCATTAGCCCAAGGGTAGGGTATGGTGCACACTGGGTATAAATCTTTAACAAACTGCTGACATTACATTTTGCTGGAGTTACTCAGATTTGTCTGGCTGTGCATAATAAAACATATGTCATCACAGTGGTCAAGCATAAACAGTTACAGTGTAAATAGATGCACCTGCCCCATTACTGCAGCCAGGATTTTGTTCTTATAAACCCTAAAATTACTATGCCCCTTATGTATACAGGTACCATGGTCTAATGCCACCCATGTTGCAGCTGCATGGTAACGGCTACTACAAGACAGGAGGGCCTGTTTTACTATACAAGTGCATTTCGCTCATATATTGACTAAGCCAATCTTGCACTGCAGTTTGTGAGTGACTTACCAATGGGGATATTAATATGTGATGAAAATATGGCGATCTGCAAATATATTGTGCACTCTGCACTTACATATTAAATGAGTCCTAAGTATAGTAACATGGGTGGCATCAGACCATGGTACCTGGTCATTTTAGGGTTTATAAGAACAAAATCCTGGCTGCAGTAATGTATAGTGATTTATCAGCACTAATGCAAAGATCCTTATTTAATGGTTGGCATTTCATATAATGTTCGTAAAACAATGATTTGGTCTTAAAAATTATATGCACTTGAAATTCTTGCAGGGTATCACTTAAACCCACGAGATTGAAATTTTGGGGGGAAAGGGTGCCAAACGTTGCAGTTGCGATAATGCATTTGCTTTGTTGTACATTTAGTGCAGCATTCTATTCACATCATTTATTATATCATATTTTTGCCTTACTAGATCAAATCTGCATCTCAGTCAAGTTATTCCTACATGGGAGACAAGGGTGGCAGAAACAACCTATAATACAAAGGAAGCCAGTCTACTGTTATATAATACAGATCTCTTAAAGAAATGCTGCCTTTGTAGTCAAGGGGCAATGAGTTATTATAGAGGAAACACTGACTTCAAAGACTGCAATTCCCACCCTTGGGCTGAATGTGCGGCAATAAAGCCAATTATTGCACCTACCTGGGAGCTTTCTGTTGGACCTGATCCTGACATGCAGCACCCAGGAGTCACATAAATGATCCCTAATTCATTCCCTACAGAACCTGGAACCACCTACCATGAAACAGAAACTTATTGCATATTATAGCAGCTACAAAGCCCGGCAATTGTGTAGGCACCTCCAGTACAGTTCCCCGGCTCAGGTTTCTGAGTGGCTAAACTGGGTTGGTACCAGATGGGCTGGGTTGGTACCAGATGAGCAGGGTTGGTACCAGATGGGCTGGGTTGGTACTAGATGGGCTGGGTTTGTACCATATGAGCTGGGTTGTTACCAGATGGGCTGGGTTGGTACCAGATAGGCTGGGTTGGTACCAGATGAGCAGGGTTGGTACCAGATGGGCTGGGTTGGTACCAGATGGGCTGGGTTGGTACCAGATGAGCAGGGTTGGTACCAAATGGGCTGGGTTGGTACCAGATGGGCTGGGTTGGTACCAGATGAGCAGGGTTGGTACCAGATGGGCTGGGTTGGTACCAGATGGGCTGGGTTGGTACCAGATGAGCAGGGTTGGTACCAGATGGGCTGGGTTGGTACCAGATGGGCTGGGTTGGTACCAGATGAGCTGGGTTAATAATGAAAGAGCTTTATTAGAAGGAACCAGCCTCACATCCCCTGACTTGTCCCTCTCTGTAGCTGAAGCTACAGTACAACTCCCACTACCTGCCTTCAGCACTGCTACAATGTCGCACGATATACTTGGCCAACATTTACGGGCCCAAAGACTGTGACACTCAGTGTGGTTCAATTTTGCATATAGGCTGTATAACAGAATGGGGATATGATAGGACTTTACACTGGGGCTGGCCACACACACACACACACACCTTTGGGGCCAGTGTGGCCCCAGCAGTCCGCTAGGCACTTACCGAGGAAGGTGATGAGAGGGAGGAAGCAAGAGATGAGTCTCGGCTCCATAGCTACTCGGCTCCAAAAAGTCCCCAGAGACGCACAATCCAAAACAGGTCCCTGCTTATTTAGCGCTACATCCAATAAGCACCGCTCGTTCGTTTTGCCCGGGTTCAATAAAGCTGGGTAACAGCACCAATGAGCACGGCCATGCCGTTCCTCACTGCAGGGCACCTCTCACCATCAGTACGAGGAGAGTTTAGAATCAGAACCCCGTGTCCCGGGCAACAATGCAAGAAGCGCTGTCCGCTCCCTCAGTCCCTGTCCGTCAGCCCCTGCCCCAACACATGCCCACTGCGCGCCCCGCCCACTCCCCCACCCACTGCCGCCTTATAAGGAGAGGGGCGGGGCAAGGGAGGGGAGACTCTGCCTGGGCATGGAGCTGCAGCGTTACCCTTCTCCTCCTCACATCTGCCTGCTTGTGAGCTTAGGGGCAGCGGGTTTGTGGCACTGGGATGGTAGGGTGCGCGCCCGGAGCTCCTGTTACTATCCGAACATCTCATGTGCTTAATGCATGGGCTACCGGAGAGCTAGGGGGGTGCGCACTATCCCACAGCCCTACCAGCAGGCTTATATGTACCACATACAGGGGTACAGGTGCGGCATGTAGCACTATGGTACTACTCGTTACTTCTGGAGTACCAGGGATGTAAGTGCAATTAGAGGCCAGGGAAGGGATCGAGTACCGGTAGAGTTGCACATAATGGGTGCACATTACCCTCTCCCAGGGCCGCGGCTCCCTGTAAGCAGAGTACTCAGTCTGCATAGGGCACCAACTCCCAGGGGGGTACCATCCCAGCTACTCCAAAAAAAACCATTTTTATATATTATAACATACCCCCCAACACTTACTATGGGGACATTGTCTTTGGGGGCACTGTGTGTGGGGCCCCTATAGTAGGTGTTTTTTTTATTATTTTATTTTTACTTCCGTAATATTTGGGGGAGGGGGCACAAAAGTAAATTTCTGCTTAGGGCACCCATTTGGCCAGCAGCGGCCCTGCCCTCACCCACAGGTGTACCAATGCTGCATGTATCAATATAGCATTAAAATAGACATACCCGTTAGCCTGCACCCTAGGAAAGCAGTTTACATGTAGCAGCAGCTCAGACTGGGACCCCAGGGGCCCACCAGAAAACCTTAGCACCACTTTATTCTCCTAGTCTCTTTTGTCTCTTACATGCTAGCACCTATTCTTCCATCTATTTCTTCCCTTTGTTCCCATTCAGAAATAGGGAATGACCATGAAACAGGCCAAATGATCAGGAGCAGGAGCGCCCACTGACCCCTGGGCCCACCGGGAGTTTTCCTGGTATCCTGGTGGGCCAGTCCGACACTGAGTAGCAGTATGTGACTGACATAAGGTCTGACGCTTAACCCCTTGCTCTACACCTGGCCACATTCAGTATTCAGTACAGTAATGAGATAGAGATGCCCTGTGCCACCCATACCCTGTAGAGGGTTAGAATAAAGGTGGGTTAGAGTAAAGCAACTGACCAGGGTTGATAAGTCACCATAATGTGGAGTGGTGAAATCACTGAGAAACCGGCCAATATACTCAAAATTCTGTATTTTTGTTTTTGCTGTAAATTGTTTACATCAGTTACTCATGGCAAACATAGTGAAGGAACAGTGCCTAATGTTAGGCACTCCCAGTGAATATAATCACTGACCATAGACCCTGCTTCTGTTCGCTGGAAAGTGCACCGGCTAAGGGTACCATCCCTTGAACATAGTGCTGCCATTTCCTGATACACCATCTGCATGTTTCCATTTAATGCCCATGCGCAGTGGTGGACTAATAAGATGTGAGGCCCCTTGGCTACACTTTCCACACACCCCCTTCTAGGCTACTCCCACCTGGAGAAAACCGGCACAGTCAACAGGTAAGTGAAGATAGCAGGAAAGGCATATGTCACTTGTGTGCCTAAGGGTCCAGTATGTTCAGGGGCCCATCTAGCATTTTTTCAATTATTATATATAATATCTGAATTTTGCCTGGATCTGCACTCACCACACACCTTGCCTGCCTTCTCCCAGGAGCACCTAACCAGGCCCAGTGCAAATAAAAATAAATATTAAGCTTTAAAAAACCTAAATGGGCCCCTGATTACACTGGACCCTTAGGCTATAGCTTAGGGTAAGCCTATGCATTAATCCGACCCATGCGGAAAAAAATCATAACTTTATGGTTAAAGTTCCTCTACACTGGAGAGGTTCCCCATGGCATTGTCATAGATGGCAGCAGGGTGGTATTTTTTATTTAAGCATCCAGGGGACTGTGCCTAGGCAGCTTTGGGGGGGGCATTAGGTACCTATATAATCAATAAAATTTGAAAAATTGAAAAAATAAAAACCCTTTCTGGCCGCCACCAGACCTAGCAGTGGAAATCTGGTGGTGGAGTTTAGGGGATGAGGGGTCCGGTGCTTTTTACTCTCATGACATTACCAGAAGTGATGTCACTCACATGTAAGTGGTGTCACATGCACTTGTGTGGTCTGGGGGTTTACTTCTGTCCAGTGCCAAGGGTGACACCAGGCCTAAATACTTCCTTGGTGGCAGCGCTCAAAGAATAGTAGTCTTGGGTAGTACAATTTTCAGTGGATAGGAGCACCAGAGCAATTATATTCACTGGGGAGGCTAACAAATTGGCACCCTACAGTTAATTTTACTTGCATTATCATATAATTCAAAGGTGCTGAACACATTAAGAACTTACATACTTGTCTATAAATTAAAAAAGGTTCTTGTTAAGCAAATCAATAGATTATTGTAGAAACGGAAACAAATAAGGAAAAGAAACACATAGTAGTTCTGGCTCCCATTATTACATTAGGTCTGCATGTTGCACAGCAGAATAGGATTTTTGGTGGCAAAGGTTTATGAACAGAACAATGGCACCTTCTTGGAACTAACTGAGACTGGGAAAATGAGAGTAATGAAAAATACACAGGGAATCAAGAATTAGAAATACATGACCACTAGCTTGGACCTAGTATCCAAAGTGAACTGATTTTAGCTAATATGATAAAACTATAATTAGCAAAGTAAATAGGCCGTTATACTTGATTGTACGCTTAAGCGTAATTGTCCCTAGTTCTGCATCATATTGATATGAGAACTGGCAAAACCAAAGTTAATGAGAACCTTTGTGAATTTATTGCAGTTAAAGATCGAAGTGAGCTATGGCTGCCCAACCAAACCACTTAATGAAACTAGTTAGGAATGTTGCATGTAGCAACACACAGAATGCACAGAATGTCTTAATGTCCTATATATATTGATAATGGGGGAGTGCAGATGACCTCTTGCTTATGTCTATATGAATTTTATGGTCACAGCCTCATTGCTTTAAAATTTAATGGTGAGAACAATTTTCTCTTTCTTTTCTCTTTTTTGTTATAGTACAGGAGCAGTGGCTATCTGCATGTTGTACCTTTCATCCTTCTCAGCTACAGTCAGGAGATCCCTATGGGCCAATAAAAGTGCAACTATTTGGGGGTTTTAACCTTGAAAGCAAGCAAGTTGCAGGTAAAACTCAGTCCCTTTGCCTTTTCCAGTGAGCCATGTGACTACAATAGTGGGTCTGCCTAATGCAAATTAGAGGCATAGCCTTTAAAAACAGGAATGGTCTATGTAAATATTTGGCCATAAGATATGCCAAAAAATATACTTTTGTGGGCCCCACAATTCAAAGCTTACCACTGGTCACACCACAGCTAAGGGCTGCACTGTATGGTAATATATCTCTGCCATTCGAAACCACAAAGAACCTTTATTGTGTGGCTAGAAGTCGTTTATTGTCAATATTTTAAAGGCCAGACTGAGATTTATGGAACAAAAAGGTAATCTAAATACTAAAAATCAAACACCAAACAATATTATTACAATCAAAATGCTAAAATGGGATGTCCAAAAAATCAGCCTTACTATATTGTACTGTACATGAAATATTTTTTTCCTTAGCACCCCTATAAAAACCTGTTTTGGTAAAGTTATTGTTTAGTTTGCCATTGCTAACAGAAACATTACATTTTGTAAAATAATCATATTTTTTGTTTCCTGTTTCTTGATGGAAGACACATGCAAGCCAGATGTTATGGTTTAATAACAAAACTGTTGGAGTATGTTAGATCCAGAGAATTGACATATACTGTATAAGGGATAATCAGACCTGGATTTGTGGAAATGCCACCTAGCCTCGGGCCTAGGACAAAACAGTTTGGGGTGGGGCATTAGTCACCCTAGTATTAAAAGAATTCATAAACTTACAGTTTGCTTTAACAATTGTTTTATTCTTTGAAAACTATTATTGGAAGCTTACAACTGTGTCAGGGGTTAATCTCTATCTTATTTCTGTAACAATTAGGGGTTTGGGCCACGGATCAACACACTGGCAACGTAAAGAGGGCAGCACAACAGACAGTGCCTACAGTGACAAAAATGTTCAATCCAGTCAAGAAGATAATAAAGTAGAAATGTCAGAAACATGTTAGTTAAATTAAAAAAAAGGGACAATTTAGACTACTCCTTTTCTACCCAATTATTCCCAGACATACGCAAAAACCAAATCTTATCTACTTTCCATCAAGCCCCTCCCCAACAGCGTCCTGGTTTTCAAATTGGACCGTTAAGAGGTATCTCTTAGGTTTATTGTGTACAATTATCACTGAGAAGCCAGTGATAGTAGAACAGATAATATTTCCCAGTTATTTTGATTTACTTGCATCAAATAAAATTATCGCTTATCTTCTATGAACTTCAGATCTGTTTACTATAAATGAATACTTCTGTTTTGCACATTTATTTATTTTCAGTTTCCAATGCTTAGTACTGCATTGATTTTTTTTATTTTTTAATTCAACACATTTCTAATCAATGTAAAATTAACCAAAATAAGGCCTTATATTTTATACTTGGTATTTTATCTACTACATCCAGATTCAAGTACATTTCCAATAACCAGACCACTGAGTGCTAGTAAGCATGGTACCTGTGGTACTACTGTAGATGGCCCAGCCATTCCTCGGGGCCCAGTAAACTATTATTTAGCATTGTTCCATGTGACACAGGAGCACTAAAAAGGGAGCACTGAAAAATTGCCAACCCTGTATACTAGTAGGACTTGGTCTACTTCATGTTTTATATTATATATAGCTGTTTGATGTTTTCCTATAGCTGCAAGTTATCCATAAAAGAAAACATATATAAGCTCCTGCAGCAGAAATTAAGCACATATTTTTGAAAGGAGCAATAGGGGCAATCTGTGGCACTCTTACTTTTAAAAAAAATGCTGGACGTCCCCATCACGCCTGTAAGCACCTTCATATTCACACTTGATGGAAGGGAAACGGTGCCCCTGCACCTCTATACTGTTACACTTCCTTTTAATGTCTTACCTTGACATGTGATAATATTCATTGCATGATAACGAATGGAAATAAGACACAAGAATGTATGACATATGCTTCTTGGGTGGGGTAAGGGAATATCTCATGGATATGAATTAAGTTTAGAAATCTGAACCAGGTGTAGGCCTCTCACATCTGGCCTTAGCACTTTAACACTTTGCACAGTTTGGCTGTTCTCACTTGCTTACACTGAGCTGTTCTGGGGTCCCTCTAGTGAGCAATTTGTCTTTAGCTGCTGAACTACAACTGACTGTTGAACTACTCATATTGACAAGCAATATCATCCTGGAGTTAAGACGCTTGCTACATACAGTGCACAATATATCGTTATTAACTATTAATGAGCCATGAAGTAAACAGGTATGAGATCCGTTATCCAGAAAGCTCTGAATTATGGAAAGGCCATCTCCCATTAACTCCATTTTAATCAAATAAAAAAATGTATGATTTTCTTTTTTTCTGTAATTATAATGCAGTACCTTGTACTCAGTGTCGGACTGGCCCACCAGGATACCAGGAAAACTCCCGGTGGGCCCAGGTGTCAGTGGGCCCTCCTGCTCCTGAGCATTTGGCCTGTTTCATGGTCATTCCCTATTTCTAAATAGGAACAAAGAGGAGAAATGGATGGAAGCATAGATGCTAGCATGTAAATAAAAGAGACTAGGAGAATAATGAGGTTGGGCAAGGAAAGGAGGAAAAATAGTTTGGAGAGTGGGCCTATAGTCTAAGGTTTTCTGGTGGGTCCCTAAGGTCCCCGTCCGACACTGCTTGTACTTGATCCCAACCATGATATAATTAATTATTGAAGGCAAAACAATCCTATGGGGTTTATTTCATTTTTAAATTATTTTTAGTATGCTTAAAGTAAGGTGATTCAAATGATGGAATACACCAGATCTCCAGCATTCTGCATAACAGGTCCCATACCTGTAATATGTCTGGTTTTAATGGGGGAAAATCACATCCCTGCATCAGTATCCTACTAGCATGCAAGGCATATTAGGGCCTTACTTTTGTATAGACAAGGTTTTATATATATATATATATATATATATCAGAGGTAAGGTTTAGGCCAAACATATTTTAATCTATGCATTATCAAGAGTTTGCAGTCACAATAAGAAAATGGATGATCTAGCTAAATAGGCCTGCTTTCACCTAGGCTGTGTGCGTGTGAGCTCAGGCATCCCATGTGCAGACCTCATGCAGTCAGTATTGTGGAGTGGGGGTCTCCAATCACAAAATCTGTTCAGCATTAATCCTACCCACTGACCTTCGGGACCACCCTTGTTTTCTTGTGCATACGCTTTATTCTGATGTCTGTAGGGAGCTCAGTGCTACCCTCCCAGTTAATAGTTACCAGTTTCTTTTGTGCAGTGCAGTCTTAGAGAAAGGTGTGGATATAATGAGCTGCATCTTTCTTTCTTCTCTACAGCGGGATGAAAAATATTTGGCCTCACCCTGCAAGCAGCAGGCATGAGAAATTCCTGTAATGTATAGGGATGGACTGGTAGTTATTTGCCTTTATTAGCACACTGAAACAGAGAATGTTTTAAGGTGAAATTTGCAATTTTTTTAATCAGAGGATAGGGAGTTTGTTGCAAATAGGCGAGTTTTAATTCTGAGAGCATTTTACATTTTTATGTTGCATTTGTTAACTTAGAGAATGGATGTTTTAACAGCTATTTATATATTTATTTCTGTATTCAATTAAATCTATAAATTTAAAACTGGCATTTGGTACTTTTTTGGAGTGAATACTATTAAGTTGGAAAGGGTGGAGGGGGGAAATATGTCTTCTCTAATATCTTGTAGCAGGGCACGCTCAAATGTTCTATTGGCAACAGTTTTAAAACCCGTGTAAGCAGAGGGGTGGGTGCAGGGCCGGATTTCTAAACCGGCCGTCCCTAGGCCGCCCCCAGTGCGCATGCGCAATGTGCGATGAGCGCGGGGGGTAGGGTTGCGCGCACGCATGCGCGGTCGGCCAAAGTTGCATACGGAGCAGTGGGGAGAAGTCCCCATTGCTCCGTATGTGAACAAAAATTTTAAAAGATTTTAGTGCGGCGGGGCGGCATGCCACCCCCAGGTTTCTGCCGCCCTAGGCCCGGGCCTTTGTGGCCTCTCCACAAATCCGGGCCTGGGTGGGTGGCTCGTAACATGTACTAATTATAATACTAAATCAGTATATTTATTACCTTTATTAGTACCTTTTGCTGTGCAATGCGCACCGATTTTTGTGCTTACATACAGTAGGTGTCCTATAGTCATGAACAAGTTTTACAACATTTAAAAAAGTTTGTGAAACCATAAAATGTCTACAAATAGCATTGGTGTCAATAAGAAGATGCAGTTAAGGCCAATTAAGGCTCTGCAATAGCATATACACTGCCTTACCTTGTTAGAGTAGTTCCTTTCCACTATGTTACAACTGTTCTTTATAGAAAGAAAAAGATTCCATGTTGCCAGTTTCTTACAAACATGGTGCCCAGACAGCAACTTAGATAATCAAGGTGAGGCTAGGGAGTCTCATCCCATTGGTTAACGTGGAAGACAAGGACAGTTAGACAGGGGAAGCCTGGGGAGTCCCATCTCATTGTTTAATGTGGAAGACAAGTGGCAGATAGACAGGGGGTGGCTGAGGAGTCCTATTCCATTGGTTGATGTGGAAGGGAAGGGGCAGATAAAGTGACATCTATGTTATTACTGCTTGTGCAACAGACCATATTTTTTTTTCCAGAGAAACAGACCACCTAACACAGATTTGTGAAAACTTCTGCTACTGGCAAACCTTTTTTTGTACCAGGCTAAAAATTTTTGCACCAATATACATTCTTTGTAGCTTCACACAGGCCAACACAGGGCCTGTCAATAGAGCTACATGGATGTGTGCATAAGAGTGGATCTGCTTTCCTCCGTGTCTAAAAAAAAAACGCATGTGGAGGAAGGCAGTCAATTCGCTGTGTGCCCTTGCCCTTGACAAACTTGTGCCTATGCTGCAATGGGACATGACAAAGGAGTAAACACAGTTCTACAAATGACAAATCATTTTAATGTACACATTGGTCTACAGTAGTGTTTCATACAACCAATGAAGTTGATTAGGTATATAAATAACACTAGTTTTCATTTACTGAAATGTCTCTGTTTTCATTTATTTCTGCAATATTTAGTAGACAGTACTTTTATACTTCAGATACCAAGTTCTTTCAAGCAATGCTCCCTCAAGTTCTTTCAAGCAATGCTCCCTCTTCTCTGGACCAGTTTGTATCCGGATATAGTTGTCTGCACATTCCCCTTACTGGCCAGGGCTATGGATAAATCTGGTGACTTTATAAACAGTACAGCAAAGAAACACTGAACAAATACCACCAGGTGTTAAGTAAATAATAATCTAAATGTGTATATTTGTCTCTCAGCATATTGCCATCCCCAGTGCTTTGCCTCCCTGCTTCTGTATAGCTTATGTACCTTTCATGGACTCACACAGGCAGGAAGCCGGGATGTGCTGTAGTGAGACAGAGCCAGCCCAGTGTCCCCAAACACAGCTCCTTCTTCCCATACACACATTCCATGTTTTTCCAGCTGGTTTACTGAACTGCAGAAACAGTTCTTAAATTGGACAGTTTTTTCCCTGTTGAGTCCCAAAGGTATATTATAAAAATACAAAAATCCACTTCAAACATCATATTTGTTAACAGCAAATGGCTTGGAATAAGCACCTCATTTAGAGAAGACCTCTGAAAAAATGTCACTTTGGGTTGCACTGAGAGTCTGACTGCGGCATTGAATTGAGGCAATTAAATGCAGTCCAAGTGTATGTTTCTGAAGTGGGATGGTACATATTTGTGCTTGGACGTGAGGAACTCTCAAAATGGAACCTTCAGGATTATAGTTGTCTCATCCTGATGGCCCAGTAAATGTGTAATTCTTGTGTTGTTATGTCTTTAAAATTGTTTATCATTTGTCCATGTGCAGGGCCACCACCTAATGGGAACCAGGGGATAGACCTTTGGGAGTCCTACTAGGATTGAAATACACTAGTATATAGTATAGTATAGATATAATAAAAAAAGAGAGTAAACAATCATATCATACAAAAATTCAAAGTAGGCAAATGAGGTAAAAAAAAAGGTTAGTCAGACCACATTTACTGTATAGCACAAGTTATGCCTTTCTTGATCTGCCAATCCCCTTAGAAAACAACTCCAGATAGGCAAAGTAAAAGGCAATGTTGTTTCACAAGTTCATTCCCAAGAGCTCTTAATAACTAAGAACATTCATTTTAGGCAAAGTAGTTACTCTCATGTGGCAAGTCCTCTTTAAACACTGGTAGTTTAGACATACCAATATCCTCCAAATGACCAACACCCTCAACTGTTGTGTCAGTCATATCCTGGGTGTCCTGCTGGTTGGTGGATTCTATGCCCCTTCAGCCAAGGTTGGAACTCTAGGCCTCTTGGCCAAAGTGGTTCCTTCTCCACACTTGCCAGACTTGTCCCTCTCCATCTTTCTGTCACAATTGTGGTTCCAAACTTCCTCTGTTGTCCTGCTACCTGACCAGTCATATTCTGCCCCCACAGATGACACTTTCTGGTGATGCAATTGACCAAAAGGAAACTGGGCTACCCATAGAATCAGAGAGGGATTTGCAGTATGGTTGTGTGGACTTATTACATCTTCCTACATTTCCATGGGTGGTTATTTTAAATCCTAATCTTATTAGTAAACGCTCTTGATTGGTTGCTTTGGGTTACAATGTTTTATTCGGCATTTCTGTATTCGTGAGGGGCAGGCTAGGGGTGGCATGTAGCTGTCCCCTTGGATGCCCCCTAATTTGCTGTATGAATATGCACAGAGTACATTACCAATGAAGCATTGTGCCAGTACTAGGCATTGGCCAATCTCTAATTAATTTGGCCAGATAATTCCTTCTTCCATTTGTATTTTACTTTTCCTTTACTTGGCCTTGTAGTGCATTCACAACCCCCTTTGAATTTTTTTACAGCTTGTAAAGGCTAGTGTCACAGGAGGCCATTGCCTTGCATTCTGTAACTACTTTCCCCTGAAAAATAGTTTCAGCAAAAGTAAGGAATTTTTATGAATTGTTTTTCCACTGTGGATAATGAAGTTCACTGAGAATATGGTAAACCTGCTTGTTGTCTGAAAGGCATCTGTTTTGCAGGTGTCCTCTGCACACCCTGTAGTTTATGTTGTCCACAGTGGGAAACAATTCCCAGCATTTCTTTTTCTTGTCACCACTATAATAGAAGAAAGATCCAGAAATGCAAGGGAATGCTGGGTGTGATAACTAGGGCCATGGTAACTGCAATTACTAGCCCCTACTGTAAAATCTTATTAAAGAATCCTTCACCCTTCCCAGCACCTGGGAAAAACTGAAAAATCTGAAAATCTGTTTCACAAGCAAAATGTGTTTATTAGGAGGAACCAAGGCATGGCAGGATGGGGGGGGGGGGGGGGTTAATGAACCTGATGAGCCTCTAGGACCAAAGCAATACAACAAACAAATTACAAACTGGTTTAAAAGAAAGGGATTACATGTTGTTGTAGGGCACAGCTTGTGTGTATGGCACAGTTGAGTCTACATCTTGATGGTAACTAAGATGAATAAATCCATATTGATGGCAAAACAATCCTGTTGGGTTTATTTAAGACCTCTCGTCTGGAAAACACAAGTTCCCAAGCATTTCCAAATAAGAATAATAAAAATAAAGAAGTTAATAGGGAGAAAAAGGAAAGCTTTTAAGAAATATAAGTCAGAGGGGACAGTAGCTGCGTTTAATGATTATAAACACTATAACAAGTGTTGTAAAACAGCAATCCGGAAGGCAAAGATAGAAAATGAGGAGCGCATCGCGGCCGAGGCCAAGACTAACCCCAAAAAGTTTTTTAAGTATATTAATAGTAAAAAGATGCAGGTTGAGGGTGTGGCCCCATTGAGTTATAATAACAATATGGTTACAGCGGATACAGAAAAGGCAGATGTGCTTAACCAGTTCTTTTCTTCTGTGTATACAGTAGAGGAGCCAGTGGGACAAGTCCCACCCAATAGCTGCACTGTTGCCTCAGCTCCAACTACACAGTGGTTGGCACAGGATATGGTGCTTAAAGGGTTACACACGATAAATGTAAACAAGGCACCTGGGCCAGATGGAATACACCCTCGGGTACTGAGAGAGCTAGGGGCAGAATTGCAGTGGCCCTTGTTTCTGATATTCTCAGACTCTCTTTCATCAGGTATGGTACCTAGGGATTGGAAGAAGGCGAATGTCATTCCCATATTTAAAAAGGGAGTAAGATCTCAGCCTGGCAATTATAGGCCTGTAAGTTTGACATCCGTGGTGGGCAAGTTATTTGAAGGCTTGTTAAGGGATCACATTCAAAATTATGTAGTGGAGAATGGCATTATGAGCAGTAATCAGCATGGCTTTATGAAGGACAGGTCATGTCAGACCAATTTAATTGCTTTTTATGATGAGGTAAGTAAGAAGCTGGACAGTGGGGATGCAGTAGATATCATCTATTTGGATTTTGCGAAAGCATTTGATACCGTTCCCCACAAACGACTGCTTTCTAAGCTAAGGTCTATTGGTCTTAGTGAAGTCGTTTGCACATGGATAGAAAACTGGCTACAGGATCGGGTACAGAGGGTGGTTGTTAATGGTACATTCTCTACTTGGAATAAGGTCCTCAGTGGGGTCCCTCTGGGTTCTGTACTGGGTCCACTTTTGTTTAATTTGTTCATAAATGACTTAGGGGAGGGTATTATGAGTAATGTATCAGTGTTTGCAGATGACACAAAACTCTGCAGACCAGTCAATTCTATTCAGGATGTGACATCCCTGCAGCAGGATCTTGACCAACTGGCAATCTGGGCAGCTAAGTGGCAGATGAGATTTAATGTGGATAAATGTAAGGTCATGCACCTGGGATGTAAAAATTTGCAAGCCCCGTATACCCTTAATGGGACTGCAATAGGCAAATCCATAATGGAGAAGGACCTTGGAGTCCTTGTAGATAATAAACTTGGCTGTAGCAAGCAATGCCAGGCAGCAGCTGCAAGGGCAAACAAGGTTTTGAGCTGTATTAAAAGGGGTATAGATTCACGGGAGGAGGGGGTTATTCTTCCCCTTTACAGAGCGCTGGTAAGGCCCCATCTAGAATATGCTGTTCAGTTTTGGTCTCCAGTGCTCAAACGGGACATTACTGAGTTAGAGAGGGTCCAGAGAAGGGCAACTAAGCTGGTAAAGGGTATGGAAAGTTTCGGTTATGAAGAAAGACCAAGTTGGGTCTGTTTACACTGGAGAAGAGGCGCTTAAGAGGTGACATGATAACTATGTATAAATATATAAAGGGATCATATAATAACCTTTCTAATGTTTTATTTACCAGTAGGTCCTTCCAACGGACACGAGGGCACCCACTCCGTTTAGAAGAAGGGAGGTTCCATTTAAACATTCGGAAAGGATTTTTTACAGTGAGAGCTGTGAGGTTCTGGAATTCCCTCCCCGAATCAGTCGTGCTGGCTGATACATTATATAACTTTAAGAAGGGGCTGGATGGATTCTTCGCAAGTGAGGGAATACAGGGTTATGGGAGATAGCTCTTAGTACTAGTTGATCCAGGGACTGGTCCGATTGCCATCTTGGAGTCAGGAAGGAATTTTTTCCCCTCTGTGGCAAATTAGAGAGGCTTCAGATGGGGTTTTTTGCCTTCCTCTGGATCAACTAGTAGTTAGGCAGGTTATATATAGGCATTATGGTTGAACTTGATGGACGTATGTCTTTTTTCAACCCAACTTACTATGTTACTATGTTACTATGTAAGAGATCCCATACCTATACTATATTACCGTGAATTGATGCATTTTATTTAATTGGTTGTATAACATTTATATGAATCTGTAAAGCCTTTTGTTATAAAGGAAAACTATATTTTCAGAATTAATACTTAAGCAACAGTGTATATTATATGAAGTTGACTATAAGAAAATCTTACTAAACTAGAATATATATAGATATATATATATATATATAACAAATCAAAATACAATACTGGCACTCACGTATGACTCGCAAATCCGCCTGGGTGCAGTCTTCAAAGTGTAGACAAGAAAAAGAGAAAAAGAAGCCGCTCTCTCAGGACTTAGGTGCAAAAATTTAAAAGTATTTAGACGAAGTTCGTCTGCTCAATAAATACTTTTTAATTTTTGCACCTAAAGGTGGCCATACACGGGCCGACTATAGCTGCCGATATCGGTCCCTTGGACCGATTCGGCAGCTAATCGGCCCGTGTATGGGGAGAGCAGATCGGCCTGGCCGACCGATATCTGGCCTGAAATTGGCCAGATCTCGATCGGCCAGGTTAGAAAATCTGGTCGGATCGGGGACCGCATCGGCTCGTTGATGCGGTCCCCGATCCGACTGCCCCATTGCCGCCCACATAATCCGATCGTCTGGCCCCAGGGCCAAACGATCGGATTATTATTTTTTTTACCTAAATGGTCCCCGATATCGCCCACCCGTAGGTGGGGATATCGGGGGAAGATCCGCTCGCTTGGCGACATCGCCAAGCGAGCGGATCTACTCGTGGATGGCCAGCTTAAGTCCTGAGAGAGCGGCTTCTTTTTCTCTTTTTCTTATAGTGTATATATATATATTTATATATCAGTAGATATTGCCCATTGGTATCTTTTACGTTGGGCCACCATTTTGTGATGCTCCCTCAGAGATCACCAGACAGCAAATAATGCAGCTCTAACTGTAACAGGAAGAAGTGTGAGGGTAAAAGACAGAACTTTGTCCATTAATTGAATGATGCGACCTAACATGTATGTGTGCCCTTGGTTGCCTCAGAACACTGGGGCTTTGGTAGGCAAAGCAGATGGGAAGGGGGGTGGAGAGAGACTGAAAATCTCAGAACACGGAAGTGGTGAGGGTAAGTAAGTGAAGTCTTTGAAGGGTCTGTATTTACAATGCATACATCTGATGAATGATTGGAACCATACACCAGTTCTAAGCACAGTGCAGGCTTTAATCTGGGAGTTAGATGGTGATAGCATTATTTCTTGTTTCGGCTTGTTAGCATTAGTGCCTTTAGGTCAATGACAGTCAGACAGATGACAGTCAACTAGATCGGACTGCAGCTGTCCATCCCTGGCTGTCAGATGTGTGATTCACCTTGGGATATGGGGCCAAATTTGCAGCACGCTACAATACATGGCAGGAACTACAAATCTGCACAGCGGGATCCACTGCACCAAAAATTTTAAGTAGGAAATCTATAATTTCCTGATATATTTGTATTTCAAAGAGAGACAGGTTGTTTTATTTTCCCTAGAGTTCTGCGTTCAGTTTTTAATTTTGGTGTCCGGTTCTGTTTTTTGCAGTGTGAGAGTGACATGTGTGGCAGATTTTTTAGATGCAAGGGTGCTGCATTTATTGACACAGGGAGCTGAGGAAACCCTCTCTGTGTCAATAGATGCAACTGGGCTTGATTCACAGCCGGAGGCTGGAAGGATTGAGCGGCGCAGAGAGCAACTATACAAAAGTATGCTTGTGAGGACATTTGTGCATGAGCACAATTGCTCATGTGGGGGCATGGAGAACTCCTATAATGTTTCAGGGTAACTTTTAGGGTTTTGAAGTGAAAACATTTTCCTTGGACTCCAGCATTAGAGGGGCTCCTTTGGGTGAAAAGTAGTAGATAAAGTGCAAAGTACATATAGTTTTGTGTAACAGTTGTTAGATATTCAGTATATACATAAAGAATATCAAACCTGCTCCCCTCAGGCTGTCATAATTCTGCAGCTCCCAGCATAAAATTAAAAATTGAAGAATTTATAGAGACCTCAGCTTTGACAGGGTCCTTCTTTACTTTAAAGGTGGCCGTACACCTCCAAATAAAATTGTTTTACAAAAGAAGCTTTAGGTCAGTAGATCTGTACTGGCAAGTATTACGAGGTTTGCTCTGCGTCCTTTCAGCACCATCTGAATTGCGTTTCACTCCCTCTGTTGTAGTTATTTCCTCTTAAAGCCTCACTTTAGTAACATTTTGGGGTTAAAGTAATCAGTTTTAGCCTTTTAAGATACTGAAAATAAATAGTGAAGAAATTTCATTCTGATTAAGCTGCATTATTGTTTATTTGTGGCAAATCTGGCACTTCAAACATGGCTGCCACTTCAACAGATGGGGTTTGTTGTCTTGAATGTGACAGCAAAGGGAAACACTACCTCAGTGATTAATGAAGTAGACCTTAAAACTCACTAGATGCTTTGATTCTAGGTACGGAGCGTTTACTATGTGCTGAGTAAAAATGATGGTATATTTGCTTCTTAGCTTTACATTTATGCTACACTTCGAGTGGTGCTGGCTTCTGCTAATCTATCAGAAAGGCATACAATGATTAGGGGGAGGAAATGCATACTTACACTGGCATAGCACTTAATCATCATTTCAAGATGTACAGAGAACAAATCACTTCTTACTGCAGTGTCGGACTAGGGTAGGTGAGCCCATTGAAACATCCGCCCAAAGGGCCAACTGTGTCTGCTATAGCAAAAATGGAAAGTTGTGCTCACCACTAAATCTTAAACATTAGGTGGGGGTGCAATGAGCCTGTGAACACAAAATTAATATAGACAGAAACAAGAAATCCTATACACTCACCCATTATCAGTATATAGAGGACATTAAGAAATGTTGTTCACCAAGCTACTAAGAAATGCCCTCTCCTTTAAAACAAAACAGGGATTGTTTGTCCATATGTTGCAATAAATTAAATCTGGCCAACTATGTCAAAGTCATCCCTGGTCTGGCCAGTCCTACACTCACTTTCATCTGATTCATTAAGAATTCTACTGGTTCATTATACATTTTACACAGGGACTGAGTTTTACCTGCAACTTGCTTGCTTTCAAGGTTAAAATGGTTGCCTTTTTATTGGCCACCACTGAGATTACCTGACTGTAGCTGGGAAAGGTGGGAGCTACAATGTGGAGCTGGCCCCTGCTCCTGTATATACTATAGCAAAAAAGGGAAACTGATGTGGCTGGACTGGTGTGGCTCACTAGTACTGGGGTTCACTGTTTTTTTTCCTGGCGAGCCAATCCAACATATTCCTAAGACCACCCTACTCTAAAGAAGAGAATTAGAATAGAGACAGACCAGAGTGCAGAGTTTCAGTTATTCCCAAAGATATGGGCAGGGTTTATACATAGGCACCCAAAGGCCTGTGCCTAGGATGGCAGCTTTTGGGGGGCAGCCCTTGGGTGCCTATATATAAGATTGTTCATAAAAAAATAAATCTCCACAGCCTCTGCCACAGAGTTCCTAAGAAAATCCGGCAATTCAGGTGTGGGGGGTGTGGGGGTTCACACTGCAGCATATGATGTCAATCCTACAGAAATGACATCACACACTACCGGAAGTGACATCAAACCAGTATATCTCTCTTTTTAGTGCAACGGCACTCTTATCACTAGTGATTTTCCTACCCTTGTTTGTTCTGGAGAGGTAATCCATACTGTTACATAGGTGTTTACAAGAATCTTTATAAGATATATCTAATGGAATGTTCCTTCCATACTGTATATATGTTTTGGGGTGATTATAAATGTTTACACAAAGCAAGTAATAATGGCAGATCCCTAGTCCTGTAATTCAAGTTTCTTTAAGTTGATTTTAAAGCACACGATTTGAGCTGCAGTTCCTCCTTGTCATCTTGAAACCTGATACATCAAACAATTTCCTAGATCAAACACAATTTGCTACAGATGTTATTGTGTTTCTGGACAGGACAAGGAATGACACAGAGTCTGAGAATGAACCTCTCTGCTAATGGGTTCTGTGTAGATCAGGGCACCCTGTCTCCCTTTTATTTAGCATGTCTTCTCAGGTTTGTACAGTTTAATTAGTGCTTACAACCCAACAGCCCTATGCTCAGAGAGAGGGGGCCATTTGGAATCATTGTGTTTATAGCAGTTTTATAGCAATGGCACACCATGCATTATTCAAAACAGCCTTGTTTGTGCTGTAAGATGAATGGCATTGTCAAACACATGGTGATTTTGGATAGAAAATGCTAAAGTGTGCATTTTCTGGTGGTTTTAGCCAGTTTCTATGTTTCTCAATTAATGGGGAAAATACATGGTGGGTCATTTCGCTGAAGACTGTCAGTTGTTACTAAAATTAGTATCCATCCATTCAAGGTAGAGACTGAGCTTCTCTTGATGTGTTAGGGGCTCATTGTCTGTGCTGTTTGTTCATTTCTGCAAATAAATGATTTAAAGGCATTGCCGACACACTGGTATGCTTCTTCCCCCTTGCAAAGATTTAGGGGCTCATTGTACCATGGATCAAGTACAACTGCTTGTTTAACAAATGATTATATACAGCATGTGCACAGGGGGCACTTGAATGATTGCAAATATGCCTCTAAGTGCTTCAGAGTGGAGAAAGGTTGAACCAATAGGTTTTTGGACTTTTAGAATACACTGATATATTAAACAGGAACCTCAACTGTAAAGAAAAAAAAACACAATTTAATTAAACTCAAGCAATTTTAAATAGAGAAGCACAAAACCCACTTTTTGGGTTTGGCCGAACCTCCAAACCCACTCTGCCGAATCCCAAACCGAATCCTAATTAGCATATTTATCTGTCTTTTAATTTTACATTAATTATGCACTGTGAATGCAACTGTCTCTCTACTGGGGATGTTTTTTCTTCATTGAAACTGACTGGAAGGAGATACTGTTGCAAAGATTTGTGAAAATGTTTGCTTGTTCCTATAAATGAGGTTTAATAAGTACCGTATGTACTCGAGTATAAGCCGATCCGAATATAAGCCGAGGTACCTAATTTTACCTAAGAAAACTGTAAAAACTTATTGACTCGAGTAGAAGCCTAGGAAACAATCACAGAAACATAAATCAAAGTGCTATCCCAATGCAGTGCTAGGGCCATAAGCCAAACTGATGTACTGACTTCCAGACAGAGTCACCATCAGGGGAGATTCCAATTATGGGCTTCATGGCTAAAGGTGCCCCAAGAAACACAACTATACATTTTGAAGGTGACAAAAAGAGACAGGGCTTGTGAAGGAGTGGGCAAGGTTTGGGTGGATCTCCCCCCCCCCTCGCTGGCATTCGGTGCCCCCCCACCCGCGCGTGTACTCGGGCGGTCGCATGGGCAGGGTGGCAGCGATTGGGTGCCATTTAATCTCAGTCTCATGGCAGCGTCAAGCAACCAATGTGGTCTAATGGCAATTTGCTTCCCATGTTTGGATTTTGTTAGCAGCGTCTCTTGGTGTTTGCTGAAGGGGCTGCTGGGCAAAGATCACTGTAGGTCACCCCTGCAGAGCCAAACATGTTCCCGGCCCACCCAAACGTATACACATAGAATAACAGCGTGTATTAGTCATCTATTTGATTGTTTTACTTTGCTGATTAGGGAACACGTCTGTCCATTGGGAAAGAGGAATGTTAGGATGTTGGAATTCATTCGGGGCGCACAGCGCAACCACACCCCCCGCCCCACACGTACACTCGGGCGGTCGCATATGCGCGCGCGTGTGAATGGGCAAGTACATGCGGGGGGGAGAGCGCGCTGCTGAATGCCAGCACAACTGAGCCCCCTGTTGTGGCACTGCTGGATAAAGGCCCCCATACACGGGCCGATAATAGCTGCCGATATCGGTCCCTTTGACCGACTCGGCAGCTTATCTGCCCGTGTAGGGGCAGAAACGAGCGGACTGGCCGACCGATATCTGGCCTGAAATTGGCCAGATATCGATCGGGCAGGTTAAAAGATTCAGTCGGTTCGGGGACCGCATCAACGAGCCGATGCGGTCCCCGAACCGACTGATACATTGCCGCCTACATGCCAAACGATCGGATTATTTTTTTTTTTAACTTCACATTTTGAGTGCTGGAAAACTCGGCTTATACTCGAGTATATACGGTAATAGTTAAAGATCAAAAGATTATAAACTCTAGGTGTATAAATAGCAGAGTTAGTTACCAAGTGGTTACCTAACCAGGACCAAGGGACCATAATGATTATTAGAGGTACAGGCAGGAGTCAAACAAGCAGGCCCAGTTCATCAAAAAGGGCGGGGCTTTCCATGAAGCGGATGGGGTTTTGACAGGGAGGAGGCTGTGTATGGGTAATCTAATGATCTACCTCTCAAGGACCAAACATGGAGTAACTTTAGTATTTGCCCCGTTTAGCTCAAAAAATAAAAAAAAAACATAGATTTTTCACAATTTAAACATAAGGCAAGCCCTACTCATTGTACTCATTTTGAAGGAGAATACTGCCCCTTTAAATTATTTGGCACTTATTGCAAAAAAATGTTCAGGAAGTAGAAAGTTAAATGATACAGTAAAACAATTGTTTTGTTTTGCTGCTTTGTGGTAAAAAGTAATCTTTAGAACATGTTGCTAAAGTAACCTCTGTGCTCAGCAGAACTCCAGCAAAAGTAAAGGCAGGAAGCAAAATGCCCTCAACAAACATGGGGCTTATATAAGAAAACATTGTTAGTATCTCTGTATAACAAGAATCCAACATGTGGCTATCCAGATGCTGCTGAACAATTCCCAGCAAGGGGGCTGAGTACAAAACATGGCAGTTATCACAGCATGTAGACAGGATGAGCAAAATAGTACAATGTTTGCAGGGTTGGGTGAAAACAACCCCAGCTTCATGTGTGTTACACTGCCCATACCAAAATCCTGTTATAAATAGTGTCAGGTTCACTTTACAGTCAGATTCCATTACATAGCCCAAACAACTTCTTTATTTCATTTTTTTTTTTTTAAAGAATTTCAATTTGTTCTTCCGCACCTTGAAAAAGCCCTACTGCCATTATGCATTTTTCTTTTGCTCCTGTCTTTATCTTGGCACAGAATATGATGATGTTTCAGACATTTCTTTTGTTTTCTAAACGAAACTGGAAGGAGTTTCAAAATAATAATAATAAAACAAAAAAAAACAACAAAATAATAATAATAATATTGCACTGAGATGGGGCCAAAAGAAAACCTGTTTATTGTAAGCAGGAATTTAATCGTTAATGCAACATTTTTTTACAATGTTAACTTGCCTTTCTGATGAATAAATTACTCTTTATATTAAAGGATAAGTAACACAAATAAAATTGTATACTTACTGTAGAAACATATTTGTACATGCACAGGTTAGGAATACACAGGGTCAGATCTGAATGTATGTATTATAGTCACAGAAAGTAATAATAACATGGTTTTACTAAGTGACGATAGATGTATTGTTGCATTATTCCTTAATTTCGGTTTTGGCAGTGATTAGCAACACAAATGAGAAAACATCTTCAGTATCGTGACTTTCTTTTGGCCAGGTTGGAGCTGCAGAGTGCCATTGAGCCCTATGGGAGACTTTCCTGGGGCCAGGTTGGAGCTGCAGAGTGCCATTGAGCCCTATGGGAGACTTTCCTTGGGCCAGGTTGGAGCTGCAGAGTGCCATTGAGCCCTATGGGAGACTTCTGGCCAGGTGGAGCTGCAGGCCATTGAGCCCTATGGGAGACTTTCCTTGGGCCAGGTTGGAGCTGCAGTGTGCCATTGAGCCCTATGGGAGACTTTCCTTGGGCCAGGTTGGAGGTGCAGAGTGCCATTGAGCCCTATGGGAGACTTTCCTTGGGCCAGGTTGGAGCTGCAGAGTGCCATTGAGCCCTATGGGAGACTTTCCTTGGGCCAGGTTGGAGCTGCAGAGTGCCATTGAGCCCTATGAGAGACTTTCCTTGGGCCAGGTTGGAGCTGCAGAGTGCCATTGAGTCCTATGGGAGGCTTCCAAAATCATGTACTGAAGGTTCAAAGCCAGAAAGGTTTTTGCGCAGTTTACGATCATACGGATATGGAAATTTTGGGAAATCAAAAATTACCGTGGTTACTCCAAATTTTTTCCAATCGTGCTTTTAATTGGCGAAAATATGTACTTTAATGAATGGGCCCCTATGTGCTATTTCCATTTTTATAGTCAGCATGTGATTTCTGCCTACAACATACAGGCAGGTTACCTGGCTCCTGATGGAATTGATAGTGTGTGTGTGTGAGAGACCTTGTATTTTAAGCTCCATCGGGGCAGGGACTGATGTAAATGTGTATACTCAGTAAAGAGCTATAGCACTATACAAATAAAGCACAATAATAATAATATGTACTAAGTTATAACTGCCACCAGTTAGCAGTCTGCTACATTAGCAAAGGAAATAAAATAACTGAAAAGATATTTTATATTTTAATCAGGATTACTTTGGATATATGGTATAGCAATCCACATAAAGAATGAACTCCAGCCAAGCTTTCCACCATTGGTCTCAGTGACGCATACAACAGGGCTCATTTGCTACAGCCCCAGATGCACATGCAAGCTCGCAAAGGGAACCCAGTTGCCACACCTTAGTGCTCATTTACAACGCATTTGTGTTGGCATTGATATGATCTGGCTCTCTGCACCTGGCACTGGGTGTTTTCTCTAGTGAGTAGTGTCAAGAACATTGCTGTCAGGCTGTCTGAATGACGTGCAAGTTAGGGAGTTGGACAGACCACTCTGCTTGCTGCCTCCAGAGCTAAAAACAATGTTAAATGCTGTGCAAAGTATAATAGCCCCATACAATTAACTTTTGTTCACTTTTTTCCCTGTAGCTGCCAACATTCAGCCACACCAGCATGAGCTTGCCACTGGGCAAATACTAAGCCCATGTGTGCATTGTGGGCTTATGGTCAGTGCACACCTGATGAAGGTATCATGATACTCAAGGAGATGCAAACTGTTACATTAAATAAAGTTGCTGGCAACATTTTCCCTCTCCTGCCACTACAGTTGAACTTGCAGTGCAGCTTTACTCCCAACTGGAGAAAGTTATATCAGAGGGCAGTTATCCTACTGCTTGCAAGGAGAAGTATATATATTTTAGTAATCATATGTCACAGTCTGTTGTCTTCTTGTCAAGTATAGTCTCCCTACCATGTCTGGGCGCATAGCTCCCTAAATAACACAGAAACAGTTTTCTAAATCCTGTGTTTATAAAATGCTGAGAATTTTCCTGTTTGATCTGACATTTAATCTAAATTAACGATGTTGAACATAATTGAACACAATTGTATTTTGTAGCTCTGTACATAAGGATGCTTAACAATTATTATACAGACAGACATAGGTAATGAGGGGCCTCCCACATGGGCACACTATTGGATGCTATGATATAATGCCATAGCAATTGGGAGCACACCCACTGAGGGCTTGTTGGGGGGCATACAACATTTTAGAGGGAGGATTGAAAAATATTTTTCTATAACGGTTGATGTGCCAGCCAGGGGTTGAAAATCTTTACCATAAGTGTAAGTAAAAGATACAATAAAAGATAATAAAGATTTGAATCAACTATTGAGTCACCTTGTTAGTTGTTAGTTAATCCAGATGAATTGCTCTTATAATGCAAAGTTAACTTCTATTCACGTCTGTATTTGATTCTATGACCCTTTTGGTTGACCTGGATATTCCATGCTGACCATTCCAGTTAGTTCCCATAGATGATCCTTTCTGAATGCTGTATAAGGATAGTGCAGGCAGAGGTGCACGTACTGGGTGAGGGCCTTCTATCTATCATTCTGTGCTGACATTGTACTTCTCTTACAAAGGGTCATTCATTGTTTAGGAACTCTACATTCTTTTCATAACAAACTGCCGTGGTGCTCACAGTTGAATTTAGTTGGTAAAATCAATCACTGCCTTTTTATGCATAGTAAGTCTTTTATGACTATTTATATAGTGCAAGTGCTGTTGTCTAAACTGATTAGCAATTTAAGTAGCAGGCGTTCCTTTGCACATTATTAGTAAGTTAATGCAAACACTGCATACCATCTAGACCATTAATCATGCTCTTAGGTTAACAAGAGACTCGTATATAATATATCAATAGATATGAGATTTTCTGGGCAAATTTATTTAACACATTTCAATGGGCTTCAGATTCAGTGTTTGCAGACATTTTAAACAGTTGAGTAATGTTATGTAAATAGATACTAAGACTCTTTGCAGGAACATCCTGTTTTGTTTCCTCTAAAATATAGCAGATGAATGACATTATAATGGCACTGGTAGAATAAAATGGCATGATCTGTTCTTGATCTCAACAACCTGATTTGCACAGTAAAGTGCTGCTAAATTATATTTCAGATCACAAGGATGTAATTTCCCTTGTCAGCTTTGACATACCAATTTATGGTACAGTAAAATGTTGCGCTACATAAAGTACAACATTATATGTGGGAAGTGCTGTGTCTGTCTATCTATCTATCTATCTATCTATTGATCCCCTTTACCAGTTTAGTTGCACATTTCTGTACTCTCTCCAGCTCATTAATATCATTACATAAGGACTGGAGCCCAAAACTGCACTGCATACTCAAGGTGAGGCCTTACCAGGGACCTATAAAGAGGCAAAATTATGTTTTAATCCCTTGAGTCAATGCCCTTTTTTATACAAGACAGCACTTTATTTGCTTTAGTAGCCACTGAATGACACTGCCTGGAATTAGCAAAAACTAGACCAGCACAACAGGCGTAAAGTAAGCGAGGCTGAGCCCCTGTGTGTTTATTCAAGCAAAAGCAGCAATGTTTCGGGGGTGTATCCCTTCATCAGGCATACCTGGAATTAGACAACTTGTTATCTACAAAAGTCCCCAGATCCTTCTCAATTAAGGATCCCCCAACACACTACCATTTAGTATATAACTCACATTTATATTATATATTTATTGTCCAGTCGCTCTTCAAAGCGACAGCATCCTGCACAGAACTTATAGTTTTGCACAATTTAGTATCATCAGCAAATATAGAAACAGTACTTTCAATTCCCACCTCCAGGTCATTAATAAACAATGTAAAAAGCAAAGGATCAAGGACAGACCACTGCGGTTCTCCATTAAAAACACTGGTCCAATTAGAAAATGTTTAATTTACCACCACTCTTTGTAATCTATCTTTCAGCCAGTTCTCTATCCAAGTACAAACATTATGTTCTAGGCCAATATTCCTCAATTTTGTCATTAACTTTCTGTGAGGTACTGTATCAAATGCTTTAGCAAAATCTTAGTAGATGACATCCACTGCCATCCCAGCATCGAGGTTCCTACTCACCTTCTCATAAAATGCAATTAAATTAGTCTTGCAAGATATCTTTGGATGAATACCATCTGGTCCTGGACCTTTGTTTACCTTTACTTTGTTCAAGTCTCTTGAATTTCCTCCTGAGTGACCCATGCGTCAGTAGTTATATTACTAGAATTGGTCTTTTAAAAGGGAAGCCTTGGTTAGCCTTAATCACTCTCTCTCTCTTTATCTCTCTCGGTCTTTAGCTATATAAAATTAAAAAGCATTACCAAGGAGAGAACCCTTGCCTTAGATGGCAACTGACAGCAGGTTATCACAGGCGATTGCAGCATGGCATTTAGGTGGGAAAATACCTGGTCTAATGCATTTTTTGGGGAGATGGGGAGAAAGAGAAAAGGAATTCCAGAGAAAGGGTGCAGCATGTATATGAAGAGGAAATAAGTGAGGAGTAGATCATCAGAAAAGCATAACATACAGCTTGGTGAGTACTTAGATGTAGTTCAGAACTGACTGGCATTGATTGCATATGAGTAGGGAAGGATATGATATATTTGATAAATGCCTGAGACACAACCAAGCTGATTGCATAGTCAGGCTTAGAGCTGCCATGGCTTATGCACATCACTTCCCCAGCACCTCCACTATCAACCACATGTCACATGTCGCTGCCTTGCCTCATAAATATCTGTAAGCAGCCCTTTTGGTAACCTGTGACTGTACTCTAGCTTTTAAATGCAAGATACTCAGCTTCACTATAAACAATACATTTAAATAAAACCAAATCAATACAGCCCTTTGAGCTGAATTGCTTTAGATGTATCCCCAACTTTTCATACATTTCTATGTTCTGGTAACCTTAATTTACAGATAATGACTGTTAAGAAATTTATCATATGCCAGAAAGGTATGCCTGAGATTGATTACAATCATTAACCCACTTACATATAATAACCCTCTAGTATGGTTCAGGGAAAATGTAAATATGACTTGTATTCTTCAATCCTCCAGGCCTGGCTTTGTATAAAGCACTCACTCAACGTATTTCTCTCTGCCTTATATAAATGGCTTCAAAGGCTCATGCTGAGCTCTATGTATGGGATCCAGTCAAGTGCATCATCCTAGTGCTGTATAACAGATATCTCCATGCCATTTGTCATCTACACTAGCAAGTGGCAACTTAAACCTTCTCTTGTCACTTGTCTGTGATCAAACACTACACCGAAGTCTTGGCAAAAGAGGATTTCATCTGACACACAGGGAAATATATGTAAAAGTGCTAAGTTTGCCCATATCTAGTAACCCATAGCTACCAGATGTTTGTTTTCAAAACGCTGACCAGCAAATGCTTCCTATTTATTGGTTACTATAAGTTCCAACTGGATAAGTAGCAAACTTACAACCATTTATTACATTACCCCCTCAATATGTAGTATTGGGTGCAACATTTGCTACAGGTCTAATCGCCAATAGCAACTAATTTGCAGGTAGCATTTACTGATCACCTGTTTAAAATCAAACACCTTATTAGTTGCTGTAAATTACAGGGGATGATTTGACAATGCCATGGACACAAGTGTTAGAGCAGTAAGTGTGGCAAAAATATCCCTTTTAGTGCTCACTCTATGGAGAGGGCTCCTTTGCACCCTGCCTTCCCTCATGAATGCAGAGCTGCTACTCTCCAGGGGGAGCAGAGGTCTTTGTTCTGCATTAAGGAATGCAAATAAAACTGGTCTTCACTTTTTATTTTCTGTGGTAATTGAATTATAAAGTTTATCGTTCAGCAGCTCACCAGTTTGGAATTTCAGCAGGTACCTGGTTGCTAGGGTTCAAATTACCCTAGCAGCAAAGCAGTGGTTTGAATGAGTAACTGGAATATGAATAGGAGAGGGTCTGAATAGAAAGATAAGTAATAAAAACTAGCAGTAAAAATAAAATTCTAACTTTACAGAGCAATAGATTTTTGGCTTCTATAGACAATTGTAAAGAGCCAGAAGGTAAAGGTAAATAATTCTAAAACCATAAGAAATAAAAATTAAAAACATTAAGGCCAACTTAAAAGTTGCTATGAGTTGGCCACTCTGTAACATTCTAAAAGTTAACTTAATGGTAAACTGCCTTGCTAATTTTTGCTGAGCGAAAGTGTCCTTGCTCCATGCACAAGTACAGGGTAACAACCTTGAACTGCTGAAAGCTGAACGGGTGCAGATCTGGGTCATGCGAATGAGTAAGCACTAGGGGTAAGATTCCTGACGTCAATATCATCATAAATAAAGGTGAACTCAAGAACATATACCATACAAATAATCTATCATGCTTCCACGACTTTAGTGCATAGTTCTCCCCATCTGGCTCTTAAGAAAAATTAACAAATCCCATTAAGTAAATAGCTAATGAGCTAGTTAAAAATGTTCTTAAGTTAAAAGTATTAATTTTCCTTACACATTGAAATTCTTTAAAAAAAACAAAAAAACTATTCTAAACATATCATTTTCCCACTGGATTTGTTTTGTCCAATATTTAAGCAGTTTATAGCAGTTTGTTTTTCTCCATGATGTTCATTACAAATGTGAGTTAAAGCATTGCGGGCGAATTTAATTATAAAAGCATGGTCTGCATTAAAGATAATAAGGTGATTTCTAACACACCATTTAACGAGAGGCATCAGCTCAGTAATTGGATTAACAATGCCAAAATATTTGCTCATCAAAATAACTACAAGAGGTCGGAACGTGGCAGATGTTTTATGCTCCTTTGATGTTTTGCGGGAATATGGAAGAAAAGGGAAAAAAATAAATGACTGCAAAGAGATTTTCTCTTATACAATAAGAAAGCTGATCCATGACATGTCTGCTGCCAGGTTTGGTGGTAACAGTTTCTGAAGCTCCTTGACAAATGTTACACAAAGGCAAGTTTATATTAAACAAAGTGAGTGTGTCTTAAATGCAAACATCTCCTTCTGCCAAACTTATTTTTTAAGCAATTGCCCAGGACATTTGTACAGACACCTATTGATGTAACCATTGTGGAAGTCTTTCTTTGGACTGTTTGAAGGTGCAATGAGGCATAAAATTAATTTATTCTTCTGCCTTTAGAAGTGTAATATTTGTATTGTAACCTTTGTGATCACTGCAAAAAGCAATTTTCAATTGGTTCAAATTCTATCTTTCAAAACAATTCCTAAGGGGCAAGTATATTAAAGATCAAACTGCTCAATCTCACAGTTCTTGCCAGATCAAGTTTTTGGCATTTATCTGTTTTTTGAGTATTTTTGCAGTGTGTCTACTACCATAAACTGTTTCCTGTATATTTAACTACTGTCTATTTCTCAAAAATAAAAAACCAAAACAAAAGTGCACCTACAACAAGATTAGTCGAAGCTTGTCCAATTTTCTTTCTACCTTTAATAATAAATAATAAATAAATTAATACCATGAAAGGGGTTTCTCACCTTTATATTAACTTTTAGTACTAAAGAAAATAAATAGATGCCGCACTCACAGGTCTTAATGAAAATTAAAGAAAAATTTATTATGTCAAACTAACGTTTCGGCTGACTACTTTTAGTACTATGTAGAGTAGGGGTCCCCAACCTTGCTTACTCGTGAGCCACATTTAAATGTAAAAACACATGGAGAGCAACACAAGCATCATAAAAATCAATGGAGGTGACAAATAAGGGCTGAGATTGGCTATTAGGCAGCCTCTATGCACACTATCAGCTTACAGGGGGCTTTATTTGGTAGGAAATCTTGTAGTTGAAAGTGAATTTTCAAATTTTGGTAACACTGTCCTTAAAAGTAATGCATATTCCATGTTTTATATAGTGTGACTTACATGATATATATATATAAATAACATTCTGCAGCACTGAATCAAAAAAACTTTTTTATTAGTGCAAAATTAGTATTTGAATGTTCCTCAGGGACAGCAAACCAAACTGTAAATTACATAACCCCCTAAATACCCACCCCCAGTGATATAAATATATATGTTTAATATGCAACATTTATTGAGTTGGGACCTGAACAAATGTGAAGGGTCCGCCAATGACCATTACTGTACAGTGCTAATGTTTAAAAAAAATATTTATTTTTTTCCTCTGTAATAAGAAAACAGTACTGTGGTATCCAAAACAATCCTATTGGGCTACTGTGTCATCTGTTCACAAAAATTCAGTTCATTTGTCTAGAGCTTTAAAATCACACAACATTCATGGTTTTGAATTTGGTACAGCTATGTATTGTATGGTTGCAAAAGGAACCTTAATCAATATTTCCTGCAACATAAGTTTCAGCCCATGAACTTGTTACACTGAAAGACAGTGCAGATGCACCTTGGTAAATGAGAAGGGAATTCCTTTGTTTCTACCAATTCTAAGAGAACTGGGTAGAACAAAATAGAAAAATCGTATGGTAGCTTAAAGGGAGTGGGTTTATAGCAGTTAATTATGTATATAGCAATCTAATTTCTGTAGCTCAGAAACTCTAGCCACATAGATTGTGTCATTTGCAGATTAGCCCATTAAATATGGTTAAACTCTCCAACATTCTGCATAATATTGGAAAGGGTACAATGTCAGCTAGAGTGCCGTTTGCATTCATCTCCGAAGCTAAAAACTGGAACTGGCAACTCTGAATGTAATTATTCCACTGTTGCTTGCCTATTTCCTGGCAGTTAGTTATATCAAAGCATTATCAACACACTGGAACAATCGGAGGAAGAAATAAAGGCAAGGAAGGAAAACTTGACTTGGAGGGATTTTGAGTGTTAGGTAGCTTGGAGATGCCAAGGCAGACAGACACAAAGGGATTGTTTTTTTCCAAATCTTTGTGCTGAAACGGCTGTTTCTATATATAGTGCTGGTTAAAGCTGCCGCAGATGTAGGACTTCATACAGTACTAGTTGCTGCTATTGCACTTATTCTCTTTGAGGCATATAGCATTTAGTTGTACAGTGTAAAAAAAACCATTACACTTATGGAATGTGACATCTTTTTACCTTTTTTTAGTGAATCCTCTTTTGTGTGCTGTTATAACATGCCATTCATTAATATGAAACTTGCTATTAACACTCACATCATAAACTTGGTACTTTAAATGTAAATGACACACACATATTTTCTAAACTTTAGGGCTCTGGCACACAGGGAGATTAGTTGCCCGCGACAAATCTCCATGTTTGCGGGCGACTAATCTCCCCGAAAAGCCATCCCACCGGTGAAAATGTAAATCGCCGGTGGGATGGCATACGCGGCAGCGCAATTTCAGTGAAATCGCGGAAGTTTCCTCTCAAGGCCCTTAAAAGTATTTATTTCACCTTTTCAAAAGAACTGTAAAGGTTTGCATTTAACCAAATGCAAGTTGTGTTTGATTGTGATGGTCCATGTTTAAGTCCACAACTTCATAGGGGTGGCTGCCCAGGTCTGTCTTGCACAGCAATACAGAATAACGGTTGTAGTTATGAAAAGTGGAAGGGTAGAAGCCATAGCAGAAGGAGGTCGCCAATGTAGAGCACAATGATGATGATAACTCTATTTATTTTCTTTGCCCAACCTGTTACCCCTTAGTAGTTGTTAACAGTTGACAAGGAATTGGCTTCTTCATACAAACTATGGGACAGCATAAAGCCTATGTTGCCTGGTACCCCACACAAGGAATGATGAGCCTGGGGAAAAGCAAGTTAAACGCAAAGATTTGGTCACATGTATTGATTTTGTCACTTCACAAATTTGATTATTATATTAGTCAAGGATGACATATCTACTAAACACTACTCAAAGTATCAGATTTTGTAGAGAGAGATACAGTTGTATTTTATTCTATCGTTTTATTATATTAGCACCACAAGTGCTACCACCATAGTGCTTTGCAGGGCAACACAAACAATTAATATAAATTAAACAATAAAAATAATTAAATAGTAGGAATACAAATAAATGCTAGGAGTTTCAATACCAGTTGAAATGAGGTCCCTGTCCTGAAGAGCTTATTATCCATAAGGAAGAGAGACTGAAATAAATATGGGGGCAATAGCACAAGTCAGGGGTGTGTTTTAGCGGAGAAACCTATTGAAAATCTTCCTTTACAAAGGGATTTTTAAAGAGGCTTGAGATCAAGTTTAATGTGGGACATGTCTGGACAACAAAAGAAAATAGGTTTATGTGTAACAAAGCTCTTCTGATGTATGGACAATAAATTGTCATCGGCTCAGCAAAAAGACTGAGAGGGAGTATAAAGGAAGAGTAGATAGGTTGAGAGGAGCAGAAAAATGTAGAGCCTGGAAAGGCAGAATGAGACTATTATACTTTACAATGCTATGGCAGTTAGGTATTACATAACACACACCTTAATAGCAAGATTAAGATCAGGGCAGGAGAAGAGGATCTGTCGTCAGTGTAAAGGTGGTAAGAGGAAACCAAAAACTCTGATAAGATTGCCAAGAGATAGAATGCAGAGTGAGAAGAGGCCCTAAGACACAACGCATCAATAGAGAGTCCAACAGGCAAACTCTAGAAAAAGCTACATTTAATAACTTTGATAACTTTATCAAAGGCTGCAGAAAGACCATGCAGTATAAGAATGGTTTAGTCTCCCTGATAGTTATATGCAGGTTGTATCACATCCTTTCAGAGATGATCTTGTCATCTCTGGTTTTCAGCGCCATGCTCCCGGTCAGAAGTCATAGAAATGAAGGCTCAGATGGGACATGACCAGCCACTAACCTGCTGTACAACTCAACTCACACGTATGGGGAGCGAAGGGACATTCGTTTGGGGCTTTGGTAGAGTAGTTGGGGAAAGGTACTCTGTGTAAGGAACCTCTTGTTTCATAGTTAGTAACATAGGTTGGGTTGAAAAAAGACCAAAGTCCATGAATTCAACCTTCCAAGTTAACCCAGCACATACAACCTATACTGACATATCTATACACTCACATACATAAACCATATATACCAACATCAATACTAACTGTAGATTTAGATATTATGTTTGTTCAAGAACTCATCCAATCCCCACTTAAAGGCATTAACAGAATCTGCCATTATCACATCACTAGTAAGGGCATTCCCCAACCTCACTGCTCTTACCATAAAGAACCACCTACGCTGCTTCAAATAGAAGCTCTGTTCCTCTAATCTAAAGGGGGGGGGCCTCTGGTGCGCTGATTGTTTTTATGGGAAAAAAGAACACCCCATCTGCCTATAATCCCCTCTAATGTACTTGTACAGAGTAATCATGTCACCTGATTTATAGACTATTTATTCTACTTGTAAGACACGGTTACAAACATAGTTTGGCCAAAGAGTACAGTCTTTAAAACTGTGGGCGGATGTATTTAAGGTTGGGGGTGGGGAAAACTCCATCTTTACATTCTATTATCAGTGAAAAGTAATTGTATGGAACCATATTTATCTTTCCTACTATTTTCCCTAAATAAAAAGATGTCAAAACTTTTATTTGCAGAACTTTCCTAGTGGGGCAAATTTATCAAAGGGCGAACTGTTTTCCTGCTACAATTTTTTTCTTGCTTTTTGAAATGTTCGCTTTGCTAATGTTTTTCTCGAAAAATCAAAAGCATTTTGTGTTTATCAAAGCATTTACTTAGTTTTTACTGTAGAAAATATTCTCAAGCTTTGAGCAACTGAAAAGCATTTAATCCTATCCTAATCTGCTCCACATTTTTAAAAAGCAAGTTTATGGCAAAGTCTTGCATCTTAATAAAACATTTTTTGACATCTGACATCTTTTCACTCAGGAAAGGAAGATACGTAGTAGAAATTTTACTGATGATTAGAATGTATTCGCTGGTAATAAAATATGAAAAAAAATATATAAATTGATAACTAACACTTAGAACAAAATATAAGGGGACAATGATAAATATAGAGAAAAAACTTGCTCATTTGAATTTTTCACTGCTGATAGCATGAGAAAAGTTAGAATATTTTTTTTCCATTCTTTGATCAATCTGCCCTACCTGAGAATTTACACCTTCTATGGATACATAACAGTGTTGTGGGAAATATTCTCACAATGAAGGGTTTTAACAATGAATAATGTCTGGACTGAGAAAAAGGTCTGTGTGCAGTTTTGGAGGCAATGTGCCATGCTTTTTATTCAGAACGCAGCATTTTCCCACAATTCCCGTGTAACTCAACCACAAGAGGGCAATGTATCAAAAACAGTGGTCAACTGTGCGTAATGTGGGCAACTGGGGGCAATGTATCAAAATGTGCACAATTGGGTTTGTGTTATGATGTTTTCTATAGGAAAACAATATATTGTGCCCATGTGTAGTAAGGTACCAAGCACTTGGAGAGAATAAACTGCTATACCTATCTTATATTTATACAGCATGTTTATTCATTGCCCCTGCTTAGTATCCAGACAGAGCAATCATGTCATATTGAGCTGGTGCAATAAGAATTTACAAAATGAAAAAATTTGTTCAAACATTAAACTCCAGTTCAGTGTGCAAGACCTTCTTTGTTTAGCTGTTAAAGTAAACAGCTGTTATAAAGTCTAAAAAATGACTTTTCCAAAAGCTTGGTAGCAACAACCTGCCCTAGGTTATTTTTTTAGATACAATTAAGATATATGGAATTGCCTGTGTTGTTTAAGAGAAGGCTGGGAATGTGATTTTCTTATAAACACCTCCTCATATCCTGAGGTTTCCTGCCAATGCACATTTTTCTGACAAGCAAATAAAGTGTTGCAAAGGAGAACTGAAATCACAGCGCATTGCTGGGGAACTAAGTTTCACTAAAGTTTTACATCCTACAGAACTATAGTTACACAAGTACACAAACGTAGCCCATGTAATAAAGTTACACTACAGGAATGTACTAACAATGACCCACAACGGGGACCCATGTGGCGGTGTGGGGGCTGCAGTATGACCCTGTCTTCACTGACATCCTTTTGTAACCCCAGAATTTTCTGCAGCATGTCTGACTAGGAACCTGGACCAGCAGAGGGATGTCCGGAAACATGGAACAGACCATGGTAAAGGCAGGCAGCAAAGAGCAGAGTCAAGATCAAGCACAGAGTCAAAACCAGGACACAACAAGAAAGTGCAAGAGGGGGACATTTAAAGACAAAAAGGCACCAAAATGCATACCGACAATGTAAAACAACTTGTGTGCCAAAATGCATGCTGACTTCACAATACTGCATCATGCTCAAGATGCAACATCATAGTAGGCATGCCCAAAACAATATTTATTACATATGCTGTATTTATGGCATAGCATTATCCACTATTTTAGGATCTGGCAAAACCCTGAATACTTTGCGAAAGATTTGGCCAAATGGTGAACCGAATCTGAAGGGTTAAAGAGAACTGAGTGCTAAGCATGCAGTGAAGAAGTTTTAACCTCCATCTTTCTCTAAGCTAACTCATAAACTGTATCGATTGGTTTAGTTCCCTCAGGAGTGTAACACGGCATGTACTGGTTGTGTGTACAATATTCTCTTTATAACCTTTTTTATCTGATACTGAAGAGTTAAGGAGTAATGTAAACTGTGCAAAGTTAACAACAGTGACAATTAAATGCTGATTATTATGGAATATAAGACAGGCACAAACATTGTAAGGTTCATAAACTGACCCCTTTTGTTGCATATCTGTGCTTAGGATTTAGGCAGGGAATTGAAGTAAAATTATTATTATACAGTTAATAATAACAAATTACTTGTTACTTCTTCCTGTTACAGATTTATCCAAAGATCAAAATACTTTAACTATGCAAATATTAGCAGCAGCATGATGGACAGTAGCATTACACTGGTTAATGCCTTCTCTTTTCCTAGCTCAACTAAAAGCTGGTATAGACCATTTAGAATCTATGTCTTTTCTTTCTGCTCTATAAAATGGTAAAGTTGAGTCATATAAACAAATATGGGATCCTTGGGAGAATTTAAGTCACAGGCTATTTTCAGCCCAATATAAGGAAACTACATGGAACTGGCCATCCTTTAAGTAAAGCAAAGGTTGTATAGCGATAATGAAGCTTATTACCCATCATCTTGATGTATGTCCTCTTGTCACCTGTATTGTCCTAGAAATGAAAAATTTAACAGACAAAACTTAATACTGATCTTGTAAATATTTGACTCTTCTTCAAAGAGAACAAATAAAATGTCAAGCATTCCCCTGTAGCTTAAATCATCCACACCCATAATGAATGTGCTTGCCCTTTAGCTCAACCACTTTGTTAGTCCTTGCAGCAGCTGCCTGGTACTGAGCTGACCAATTGAAATAATGTCTCTGCTGAGGAGGCGCAGGATCCACGTTTTTGGGTTCAGCTGAATTGCATGTCTTTCCCGAAGGTTTCTCCCAAATCTCGAATTGAAGGGTAATTTACATATACTAATTAGTGTAAGGAAGGAGGTAAAATTCTGCATGCTTTTTGTAATTTCCTTAAGTTTTAGGTTTTTTTTAAGGTTTAGATTTGGTTGGGCCAGGCACTTGGATTTGACTGAATCCTGAACCAAATATGATATTTGGTGCATCCCTGATTTCTGCATGTATTTCTCTTATTGGCATTTGAACATTATATGCCATTTCACTAACCAGCATGCTATAGCAACGTATATGTAAATCCTGCTCCGTGCTGGCTCAGAGGTAGGAGAGCAGGTGGGGGGCAGGGCTTTATATGTGAGAGGGCGGGGGCACCTGGTAAATTTGTTACACTACTGAGTTCCCTACTCACCATCTTTTTTTTGTTTTTTATTAACCTGAGTGTCCTATTTATATTCTCTGTATGTAGTAATAGCAGTATCACAGCAGCTTCAGATACAAAGGCAGTGCAGGCTGGGTACAGAGAGTGTACAGGGAATAACTAAAATGATTTTCTGACTTAAAACGATACAAAAATAAATAAACACACTTTGCATATGTGTGACAGAAGAATACCGTTTAGTTTTGTTAACTTTGTTTAGTGGATGTAATAAAATGTAAATTATTTTCATGTTAAAATTTACGCCATCTTCAAGCAGGTCTTATACATTTGCAATGTAAGAAATGTTTAAAAGGCAAGGAAAGGCTAAGTCAATTGGGGGTGCCAAAATGTCAGGCACCCCCAAGTGACTTTAATCGCTTACCTTGTACCCCTGTTACCTTGTACCCCGGGCTGGTGCCCCTGTTAGGAGAGAACAGCACCAGCCCGGGGTACCTGGAGCAAGCGCTTCCTCCTTCCGGCTTCGTTTCGCTGCGACTAACACAATAGGCGCAGGCGCAGTAGAGTGAAAAGCCGACTTCTCTGTTAAAGTTCCGCTTTTCACTCTACTGCGCATGCGCACGCGAGCGATACAGGAAGTAGGAAGCGCTACAGGTACCCCGGGCTGTTGCTGTTCTCTCCTAACAGGGGCACCAGCCCGGGGTAAAAGGTAGGCGATTTAAGTCACTTGGGGGTGCCTAACATTTTGGCACCCCCAAGTGACTTTGCCTTTTCTTCTCCTTTAATGAACAGTATTAATGAACAGTATTATCGCTGCTTGCGATTTTTATTACAGGGGACATGATTACTCTGTACAAGTACATTAGAGGGGATTATAGGCAGATAAACAATCAACGCACCAGAGGCCCCCCCTTTAGATTAGAGGAACGGAGCTTCCATTTGAAGCAGCGTAGGTGGTTTTTCACAGTGAGGGCAGTGAGGTTGGGGAATGCCCTTCCTAGTGATGTGGTAATGGCAGATTCTGTTAATGCCTTTAAGAGGGCCTGGATGAGTTCTTGAACAAGCACAGTATCCAAGGCTATTGTGATACTAAATCTACAGTTAGTATTGATGTTAGTATATATGGTTTATGTATGTGAGTGTATAGATAGGTCAGTATAGGTTTGTGTGTTCTTGGTTTACTTGGAAGGGTTGAACTTAATGGACTTTGGTCTTTTTGCAACCCTGTGTAACTATGAAACTATTACAATCCTCCATTAGGGTTTAAAAATGTGCATTCTAGTTGCTGAAAATATGGTGCATAATAAGTACTTTGGAGTATGCAGACTTAGCTGAAGCCAACAATTCCTGGATGTGGAACTAAAGCCAGCATAATATTGTCCTGTAATAAAAGGGATCACTGGAGGAGTGTTTTCTGCCTCTTTATAAAGGCCTCACGTAGTGCAGATTAGGGCTTCAATCTCAAAAGAATGTAACATAACTAGAAAGAATCCAGAAAAGCAAAAAAAAAAAAAAAGAAAGAAGATTTTAGATACAAATTCCCTATTCTGTCTCATTCTGAAAGCTTTGAAGATTTTTTTTTAGAAATTTTCTTTGGACCTCTTTACTGATTTGTTTTCCCAGAGGACATAAAAGCATAATTTGCTAGTGGGAGAAAAAGAATTTGATTTGGAACTGCAGGAAGGTTTTTTTTTTAAATAAAGGAATAGTATTAAAGCTGTAGCAACATGGATGAAGTCACTGGGAAGGCTGAAGAATGGTCAGAATGCAGGGAGCTGGAGTCATATACGCTACGTCGTAGGCTGCATAGGTGGAGATGGAGAATAATGAAGGACCTAACTTCCCTAGAAAGTGATCAACTGCTATATATACATTTAATTATGTTACAATGCAAAGCTTTCTGACTGAGCAAGCAATGTGTCAGGGCTTTCAATGAGGTGGAGCAGCCACTCCAGATTTTTATGGCCTCTTGCCTGCAAAATGGATTTCTGTATGCCTACCCCATCCATGGAAAAGGTAGCAACCCTACCAGTGACTGCTGGGGCACAGGAGTGTAGGGCGCCAAGTAGATCCCTAAAATATATCCATATTTATTAGTGACACTGCTGGGTTAGGGGGAATTTTTGAAGTGTTTTTGTCACCTTAAAAATATGAGCAGGAATTGAATCTGTGCAAAATGTGCTTGAAAATAATGGTTGTAGCCAGCTGTGCCAAAGTGTAGGAGCTAAAGGCAACAAATTTTAGGGCAAGTTTCATAAAATTTGAACAATGAATAACGTTCATTCATAATTTCTTGCTTAAATTGGATATAGAATCTCACTCACTTGGCTCTTTTTATAACATGTTGTTATGGACTATAGTATTAATCTACATTTTACAAAAAGGATATTGTGGGACTGGAGATGGTGAATTAGAAATGAAGGAGTTCAATAATGAAAACAGACTGGTCAGTTTGGGTTTTCTCTTTACAATATAGAAGCAGAAGACAGGTTAACTTGGTATAAATTTATAAGTGTACATTTATTAAGATTAATATATTAAGTGGGGGATTAATGGGAGGGTGTTCTGGTTTCTAGGTACTGAGCATCTTAATTCTGCAATAAAAATTTGAGTTAAAAAGGGGTTACTAATGGTCTGAATTTTGAAAGCATAAAAAGTCTAGTTTTTATTAGAAGTATCCTAATGTCTCAGATATAAGATGGATCATTTACCTCTGCCCTAAATGCATGGGCACCAGAGCACTACAGGGTGCAAAATAACCATTGTAACCATTATGAGTGGTGTATTTATAGAGGATGCAGACCCCATGGTTTTGGGGGGAAGCCTAGGGGGATGGAGGGACCAAAGGTTTCTGCTTTTAGAAATCCCCCTCCTCCACCCTGAGCTGCTAGGGAGTGGGGGACGCAAGTGGACAGGCAGGTGGATGGTGGGACAGGTAGGGGCTGTTGTGCTTGTTGGCCCTTCTGAAATTTTTTTTCTGGGGGCCTGGCACACTATTGTTGCGCCATTGTCCCAAGTTCTCTGGGTAAAATGCCAGTATACAAACTAAAATTTGTGGGCGTTACTATATAAATTCAGTATTTTTACGTTTAATTATCATTACTCTTTGCCTGCTTCTGCAAAAAAGAAGCTAACATTTTGTAACATTGTCAAAACTGTATTTTAGCAAGTTAAAGAGTCACTGGCCGCAGAACATTGCTCTACAACATGGAGGGTATACATCTACTATACTTGTCACATAATAGCTGAATCTCTTTAATACAAAGCCTAAATCAGTGTGGTTCTTTTTGAAGAGACTATTTCTGTTCAAAAATGAAATAAATCTAAAATGCCAAAGCCTAAATGTCTCTACATCAAAGCTGGCATTTTTTTCTTGGTGACGTCCTTTCGCCCTTTGAACTTAAGCAGGCCTACAATGCTACAATTGTTCTGCTGTTTGTGTTATCTGTGATAGAAGAAAACTGCTCTGCTAAGGACGTAGCAGACAGAACGTGGCTATTTTGGTGAACCGTGAAAATGTGAGTTTAATGAGAAAACGTTTCTTGGACAAAGAGCTGTCTGTCCTGCTCTTGTCTTGTTCTGGAATAAGCATTTCCCATCAGGTACTTGCAGATATCAGGTGCAAAGGAATGCCCTCGCAGCATACCTGGTGAATTCAGTCATCTCTCCGCAGCAATTTATCTCCGCTGTTATCTGTAGATAAAGAAACGCTGCTTCCGTTCCACCGGCTAGGAGTTACAACAAATATCCTAGCAAATGCCTTTCTTATAAATTTCTAAAACATAAAAAAACTTGCTTTATAGGAGAGGGATTCACCATTACTCATAATATTCTATGTCTGAAAGACTTTAAAAAAGTTTTAAAAATCCTTTTTGTTTGCCTACTGGAAATATTAAGATGAAATCTATTTATTTCCAGTTGCAGGGGTTCTCTTGTACTTTAGAGTTGTTTCTAAATCTGTTTAAAGATGGGCTGGTTTCTTTGTGGTCCAGTCCTTGGCCAACAGAATTTGGATCAACTGAGATCAATGCAGAGCAATGCTAGGCCATAACTTTCCATAAAGCTCTATGTTCTTTGTTAAAGTCACCATCATCTCCTTGTGTCAGCCTCTTGTGATAATCAAATACAAAAGAATTGCTTAAGGAGAACCTAGTAGGAATGTTGGTGAAATGAGGGTGAGGTTGTGGCAAGAACTGAAGGAACTGGTAACAGCAGATACAAGTCATAGAAAAAGGCTCACAAACAAACTCCTAGTGAAAGTGAAGCTTGGCCAGTCGCATGTGCTAGGTCTTATGAAGCAAATACATTTTGAGGTTCCATTGCCTTTAACCCTTTCATTGACAGATGGCAACAAATCCTTTGGCATTCAGGTTTCCTAGCAACAGCTTTTTGTATACTCTACGTCACTGGTACAGTTTTTTTCCTAGCAATGTAGATTCTTTGTCATTGGCAATAAAAGGGTTACAGGTACAGAAAGAAAACAGTAGAAAACAGTGATTGCCTCTGCATCAGGGAGGAGACAGACAATGCAGATTATTTAATGATAATTGTCTCTACATGTGTTTTAGCAGAGGCAATTCTCAGTATTGTCTATGGCAGGGTATTTTCTGGCGTTAAGTAGCTGTGACAAGTAGCTGTTACTAGTAACTCTGTGTGTCTTTGCTCTAAAGAGCAGTGACAATCGTGAAGACTCCCATACTTAAAGGATTGGGCTACCTTTAAGTTATCTTATAGAATGTTATAGAATGGCCAATTTTAAGCAACTTTTCAATTGGTCTTCATTATTGATAGTTTTTTTAAATGTTTGCCTTTAAAATCTTTCTAACTTTCAAATGGGGGTCACTAACCTCAGCATTCAAGAAACTATTGCTCAGTGAGACTTAAATTGTATTGCTATTGTTACTTTTTATTACTTGTTTTTTTTATTTGGGTCCTATTCGTATACCAGTCTCCCTTTCAAACCACTCCTTGGTTGCTAAGGTCATTTTAACCTTAGCAACCAGATAACTGCTGTAATTCCAAACTGGAGAGCTGAACAAAAAGTGAGATCATTAAGAAAACACAAATAATAAAAAATGAATGGCCAACTGCAAATACAGTATTATTTACTACATTAGGAATCTTTTTTTTACTCCTTTCTACATTAGGAACTCTTTTTTTACTCCTGTGCCTCACTCAGATGTAAAAAAGTGTTGGTGAGCCACACAAGCATAGAAAAAGTTATTTGAGAATGCCAAATAAGGACTGTGATTGGCTATTTAGTAGCCCCATGTGGGCTGCTGGCCTGCAGGAGGCTCTGCTTGGAGTAAAACTGTGTCTCTGTTCTTGTATGTATGTATAACTTTATTTATAAAGCGCCAGGGTACGCAGCGCTGTACAATCTTACAGAATACAAAATAACACAGAGAGGACAAGTAATATAATAAATAAATACAATATATATATATATAAGTACCATGTGGTGTGAGACACAGTAGGAAGGAGGTCCCTGCCCCGTAGAGCTTACAATCTAAGTGGTTTTCCAAATATTGCCTCCAAGCCAGAATATGAACAAGAATTACTGAACATTGGTCATTAAGGATTGTAGGCATGTTATAGGTATATTTTATTTATATATGTCCATATTTTCTCAAATGAGCAACTGCTAAACAAAGTGGTCATTTAAAAAACACATTGAAATACATATTTACTTGACTTCTTTTCAAAGCACAGTACAATATACAGTCACACACAGTAGTTAAGGTTAAAAAAAAAAAAAGTACATTGCCTGCCTCCATGAGTTACTTATTCTGCTAATCACATGGGTGGTACACACTCTGATGTTTAATTGTATTTTAGTGTCTATAGATATATATATAGATATTCACTGCAATGTGATATTTAATCATTCCCAATTGTTCAGGCTGTTTGCAGGATGTCTGAAGATCTTCACCTCATAGAAAGCTGTGTTATTAGAAGCCTCCACACTGGCAGGATCATACAGAGAGATTTAGGAATGCTCAGTATAAGGAACAATAAATCTCCATTGCATATTTCAGATGCTCTTTTCTTTGCCTTGGAAGTAATCCCTACAAAAAAGAAAGAAGGTCCTTTGTGGGTCCTGCACATCGCAAATCCTTCCAAGTAAATGAAAAGCCATGTTGAAGTTGCTATGGAGTTTTATTCACACCCTGGGCAATCTTAGTTGTTCTTGAGAGAAGATTATTCCTTATTTGAAGTGAGTATAAATCTGACAATGAGCCTGTGTAGCAATGGATTAGTTGGCTATGGCTGACCTATTCATGCAAGGGTTGTGCTTCTTTAATCTTAGAGCTAGTATTGAACAGTCTCTGATCCTTGTGTTACATGCCACCATAAACCCAAGCATTTGCTATTTCCTATTCACATCCAGAAAGAGGGGTATTAAAGTATTGGTGGAATTTTCAGCCTAGGATGAGATCCCATTCACAGTTGTTGTGTGATCCTTCTATTGTTATCTCTCACTTTGCTAATATCACTGTATGACAAATAGGAGCAGTGCATAGAATTGCCAGTGCTTTCCAGAATAACATCTGCTTACACATTTGTAAATAAACTGCCTGTCCTGTGCTGAGAGAAATCTGAGCCCAAGTCAAATAGGGAGCTTCCCCATAAAGTCATACTTGCGGCTCAGCAGTTAAATGAGAGAACAATGCAGCCTAACATTCTAACAGTTTAAAACCAAATATGTTTTTGTTTAACTGATGAGCTGAAGCCAAAGTTGATAAAAATCCCTATAGCATGGCGGTTGGAATAACAGAACAGCATGTTAGTCGTTCTCTAACTGAACAGAATAGGTTTAGACAAGAAGACATCTATGTATAATCGTATACATTCTTCTTTGAAGTGCCTGTAAATCTGTGATCTTTTGGTCTCTTAATCCATAAAGCTTCTTGTTACTTTTTTATTTGAGGTATCTAGCGCACTGATACTTTCATACTTTAAGATGCCATCTGTCTAATAGTTTACTGGCCCAGCTGTACCTGACACATTTATAGGAACCAAAAAAGAGTAACCACTATAAATGGAGCAGGTAAACCCACACATGCTAGTAGGGTGAGAGGCTCAAGGAAGGACCCCTAAAAGGAGCTATCCAAGAATGGGTTTGGGTACCCCTAGATTTGTAACACTATTTAGATGATGGCCATGGCCTACTCTCTGGTACCTTGGACTTTTTTTTTTCTTACAGATCTTGGATTCAGTCAGTTGCAACTCCCTGCAACTACCAGCAGAGCATGTGTTATCTGGAACTCCTTCTCCCAGGTCAGCCTTTGCTGTACTGGTGGAGGAAGGGTTTACCACACTGATTTCACACACACAAAACTTCTCATACTCTTACAATAACTTGGATGCCAGTGGTTCTTGCAACAAAATGATATCTCTGCTGGATCACAAATACATCAGAAAATGTAATTTACTTAATGATGTTACACAGGCATAGGAGTTACAGACACCCAGGGGTAGTACTCATTTATTGGTGAACTAGTCCTCAGTGCAACTGAGTAATCACAGTGGTGCCTAAAGGTGGCCATACACGGGCCGACTATAGCTGCCGATATCGGTCCCTTGGACCGATTCGGCAGCTAATCGGCCCGTGTATGGGGAGAGCAGATCGGCCTGGCCGACCGATATCTGGCCTGAAATTGGCCAGATCTCGATCGGCCAGGTTAGAAAATCTGGTCGGATCGGGGACCACATCGGCTCGTTGATGCGGTCCCCCAGGGCCAAACGATCGGATTATTATTTTTTTTACCTAAATGGTCCCCGATATCGCCCACCCGTAGGTGGGGATATCGGGGGAAGATCCGTTCGCTTGGCGACATCGCCAAGCGAGCGGATCTGCTCGTGTATGGCCACCTTTACTCCAGGAATCTCCCGTTCGTAACCCAAAGTCCCTATACTGGCAGGTGACACTGAGGGATACTAACCCTTCTGGCCTGACACAGTGGTCCTTTTGATAACCCTCTTGGGGCTGGCACATAGCAGTCTGCATACTGAACTTCTTTGCCCTCAAACTTTAGTGGAAGCTCAAGACCAGAGAGGTATATAGTGTTTAACTGCTTTGAAACTGGAACCGGAGTACCATCCAACTAAACGCGAAGAACCTAGAGCAAATCTTCCTAGAAATGTAGGCTTTTTTTGTTTGTTACAGAAAGCATAACAACGTATTGTGTGAAATTTTCACATTAATTAGCACACAAATATACAGTATAATGCCTGGCTAAAAATCTATTTTTTTTTTTGTTTCAGCCCCGTTGTAGTCCAGGACTTGGCAAAGGACCCCCTTATTTCATAACAAGGTTACAGATATAGGAAAATATTGTTACAAGAATATCTAGTGCAGGAAATCATTTTCACCCCAGTTCTCACTCTAATTACCCTTCAGTCTGGGTGTTTAGCGTGCCCAAAGCTAAAGCGTATTTGTTTATATATATGAATACAATTTATATATGAATACAATCAGAAATGCTGTTGTTTTATACAGTACCCATTGCGGTTTGTTACATTTTATGTCAATATTTTTCAACCTTCTCATCCCACCTGCTTGACTTTTTCTTAAGTAACAGTTCTTGGTTTCAAGCCTCAAGCCCCTTCGCATGTACTCCTAAACAGTGTTTTGTTCTTCAGAATGAATTTATACATTTACAACTATGTATGTGGTTAATAATTCATCTGGGTCAGACTATTCTGCCCTCCAGTTCTGTGCCTCTTTACGCTGTCCCTTGCTTGCTTGTTTAATTAAAAATGTTAAATTAAGAATAAAATTTGGCAAGAGCTATCTAACAGACCTTTCTGTTGATTTGTGAATACTGCACTTACACAGGAAAATGTCCTATATACAGCTTTGTGCTTAGTATCTGCAAGCATATCTGCAAGTCTATGAATGGGGAAAGCAAAATAACAGTTACAAACTGCAGATGCCTAGTTAGAGCTTAGAACTTCATGCCAAGATGGTGTAGTAACAAATAGTGCTCCTTTAAACCCATACTCTTCTATCTTCCCATAATATCTCTAAGATAGTCCATAAATAGTTTATGGCATTTGTTATTACTTAGATAGTCTATGTTCAGAAAATCAGATGTATTAAAACTACCATTGTCTGGTTTTCCCTTGCTTTGCTTATCATAATCATCATTTATTCATATAGCGCCAACAAGCTTAGATCTTGTACCAACAATTAAAAGCCAGATAATTTACTTTCATGTGGCATTTAAACGCTGAGCTAAAATCCCACAACTATGCTGCAGTTCAGCATCTATGGAGTGACAATCTGGGTAATGCTGTAGGAAACATTTGCTCTTTGAAGCACTTGTTTCTGGTGACAAGGTTTCCCTTTGTGTTTTATAAGACTTTGGCACTTTATGGTGCAGTTATTCTCTGTGATTCGTTATGTTATATACAGAAAGGGCCACAGTGGATATCTGGAATAATAAATTAAATAAAATCTTCCACTGTGTTTACAAATAATGTATTTTCTTTTTTAAAATATAATTTGTGCTACTGCTTATTTTGTGGGGTATTTTTATGCAATGCAGTAATTGTTTGTTTCATAGTTATATGTGCTTGCAATAGTCTGTATGGTCAGCCAATGCTCTTTTCCTTTCTTTAGCCATTAGCTCCCAAGTCCTTAGAGGCAGAGAAAAGCCTACAAATTGGTACATTACTAAAAAGTGATAAAGACATATTCACAGTGTCTCTGAGTTTTCTGTAACATTTATGGCTCTGTTGCTAAAAACTTCTCCTTGTTTGCCAAAAATATAGTTTATTCTAACAATCATTTACTAGGGGATGCCTAACATTTTGGCACACCCTAGAGCAGTGCTGTCCAACTTCTGTAGTACCGAGGGCCGGAATTTTTCCGACCTACGTGGTGGAGGGCCGATAATGGAAGCCAGTTTTGACCACTCCCCTTTTTGAAACTGCACCCACTTGAAACCACACCCATGTTATCACATGACCATACCCATATTAATGGTTGTAGTACAGCAAAAACCTGCCATACTCTGCCTTCCCTACCCTGCCTGTGTGTGCCATACTCTGCCTTCCCTACCCTGCCTGTGTTTCATACTCTGCCTGCCCTACCCTGCCTGTGTGTGCCATACTCTGCCTTCTGTACCCTGCCTGTGTGTGCCATACTCTGCCTTCCCTACACTGCCTGTGTGTGCCATACTCTGCCTTCCCTACCCTGCCTGTATGTGCCATACTCTGCCTTCCCTACCCTGCCTGCGTTTGCCATACTCTGCCTTCCCTACCCTGCCTGCGTGTGCCAAACTCTGCCTTCCCTACCCTGCCTGTGTGTGCCATAGTTTGCTTTTTGTAGTGGGCAGGGATTATTTGTGGGTTTCTACTGCTCCTACAGTCTGTCTGAGGTGTGAACAGGGGAACAATGTGGGTGATTACAGCCTGAGCCTGAGGTGTGAACACTGCAGGGGGTGAACAATGAGAGATTAAAAGGTGTGAACAACACAGGGGGTTACATTTTTAAACAATATAGAGGGATTACAGCCTGAATCTAAGGTGTGAACCATGCAGGGGGGCAGTTAATCACAGTACTGATACCATTTAAAGCTTACACAAGAGTAATCCATCAAAGCAGCCAAACAGGTGGGGGGCCACACAGAGGGGGGTCGCGGTGTAATGTATTTTACTTGCAGAGATCTGAAGCTCAGGCATTTTCAGGATATTTGTTGTCCACTGTAGCACAGATTTACTGTTGGTGACTCTATCTCTATGTGGCCCAGTGGCCTAAAAGAGAACCAGGTGTTTAAGTCTCTCTTCTTGATTGGGGAACTCAGCAATTATCCTAAGTTCTCAGTCCCTATTACTCTTCATACAGTGGTAGATGATCCGCTTTTCTCAGTTTGCATTTTGTACACAGGCTGAGAAAGGCAGATTCATTTCCATTGGCATGTCTCTGTGATTCAAAGACCGGTCCTGGTCAGCCTGTCTGCAGCTACACTGAGTGGACTGAAAAAAAAGTAAGCATACATTTCCTGTTTTGAATTGTGCACAGTTGCACCTGTTAAAACAGGGGAACCCTGGAAGCACTTCCACCCTTAAATCAGGTGGTAGATCTAGGGTTCCACAGCAGCCTGTGCCAGTGCAGTTGTGGTAAAAGAATAGGGCCTACATATCACTCTCATGGTGAACACAACTTCCAGGTCGGTGCCTGAGGGAATGGAGTACATTCCATTCACAGGTATAGAATCAGTATATTTAAAGCCCTACACCCTGTAAAAGCCTTGTACCTTGCCTGTAAGAGTGGTAGTGGAAGTGGAAACCCAGACACATCACCAAGAAAGCTTTTGTGGATGTCCAAATGGGTTTGGCCTGCTGGCACTGGCAACAAAGAAAATGGCAGTGGCTTGAATTACTGCAGCTGAGCTATCAATTTACCGTTCTACACAAGTCTTTGAACTTGTGGTTCGTGATTTAGGCAGCTTTATTGATACAGAGCGCACTTAACATGACTGATCTTTACTGATAGGCCATTCTTCTTAAACACTCAGCTTTTACAATTCCGGCTGTGATAATATGGTTGGATAAATTGTGGACAGGATTTCATTTAAGCGCTGTTATCTATTTAATATCTTACTAGATTATACTGTATTTTACTACTATGGGACTGTGATACAAAAGCTGTTTGTTCTTGCTTTGTTGATATAGTTGAACTGCAGCCTCCTGCTAGGTTTTTTGCCTGACTTGAAACATTACAGTGTATATTACCCTGCAAACTGGATTCTAATACATAATCCATATTGGATTCTAATTCAATAAAAAAGGGGGAAGAAAAAGAGGAAAAAAAAATACAAAAAGGGTCAGATTTAATTGTCATTCTTTAAGCTGTTTTTTTATTTGAATGTTTCATGGGAACTTTTGCGATGTCTTCTAAAACAAACATTAAAATGTGAAAAAGCTTGCAAAAAGAATGGACAGCAACAAGAAACTGATGTTAACAGTGTTTCTTTATATCATAAAATGCTCCCTTTTAAAACTTCACTCAACTAGGAATATTCTCTTATAGCTGCTCAAGTAGCTCATTAATGCAGTCATTGAAGTAACTATAAAGGTGGCCACACACGTGGCGATTTGCGATCTTTTGTTCGACCATCGGTCGCACGAAAGATCGAACAATCAGCCACAAACCGTTCAGGGCTGAAACGGCAGATAAGGAGGTAGAAACAATAGGATTTCTACCTCCTTCTGCCGATTCAGCTCTGAAGGCAGATTTTGGTCAGGCACCTTCTATGACGCCCGATCAAAATCTTTTAACTGGCCCGATCGGCGAGTCGACCGATATCAGCAGCTTCCTACGATATCGGTCGACTTGCCATACACGCACCGAATATCGTACGAAACGAGGTTTCGTACGATATTATCGGTGCATGGATGGCCAGCTTAAGAAAACCACTGATTAACTACAGATTAAAGTTCTGAGCAGATCAGCTGCCATGATAATTGATTGGAGGAACTCGATACAAAAGTCTCTAAAATTCAAGCTATTGGCTCTCAAACCAAGATGAATCTCATGGAAAAACAGACACAAGAGTTAAAACTGAAATAAGATTATGTGAAAAACAGACCATCAAAAAACAATCTAAGATTTATTCGCATACTTCCATTTTACCAGAATGACTCTAAAAATAATTCCACAAAATTAGGATTGCCTCTAGAATGTGACAGTTTCAGGATTGCAAGGCTACACAGAATTAGCCCTTTCAAGGACACATTAAGCAATTTTCTTGTCTACTGGAGTAAGGATTTTTAATGACCCAAAAAAGGCATCATCCTTTGTTGATTTTTTGGAAACACCGGATGGCTTGTCTTCTTTTAATAGAGGCTCGGACAACGAAAATACAATCCAACTAAAGGACCAGAGAATCCGAAAATATGAAAAATCCCACCAGTCTAAAATGACCAAAGAATTAAACCATATGCTTCACAATTCCATATCAGCTCAAAATCTAGATCAAGATCACCTCATTCTCCAAGGGAGATCAACCATTCACAGTACAGTGAAGATGACATGATATTTGATATATGATTTATGAAATCCTTCTCATATGACCCAGGCCCAAAACAAGGTACTTGCTCTCTGTTAGGTCTTTTCATTGAGAGAATTCTAAGACCTTTATGAAAAAAGGAAGTGTTATATGATTAGTATATTTTGTTTACAAAGCTGTGATTTAACAATTTACTGTTTACTGTGGTAATTGTCACTTTGGTAATTGCAGTTGTATTTGCAATGTAGAATATAATATGGGAACATCTCTTTAATTGCTTAATAATGTTCAGTATAAATGGCCAATTCTACAACTACGTCTAGTACTTATATTTCAACCCCAAAACCCAAGTTATTTTAGGGGGGCTCAATCTTCACCATTTTCAAGGTCACAAGGCAAGGCTGTCCCTTATCGCCTTTATTTAATATAGCCCTAGAACCTTTGATTAGAGTATTCATCACAAAATGGAACTGAAGATTTCATAATTCGCTGATGATTTACAAATAATTCTCTTAGTGTTTTTGCCTTGTTTGAAGATTTTCAGTCTTTTGCAGGATACAAAGTCAGTGTAGATAACACTGAGATTATGGATGTCTATGGCTCTATAGCCAAGTCTCTATTTATTCTTTAATTCATTTACCCTTACTTATCAGACATTCTGATATAAAAAGTTTAGACTAGGCACTATTACACTTTATATGGAATGGCAAGAATGGCATGCTCTTTTCAAACTGACATCACCGGTGCGACTAGGAGGATTAAAAGTGCCTAATTTTAGAGCTTTCAACCTATCAGCAGTACCACCATACTTTATTGAGTACATTTCTTAAGGTAATAAGTATACCAATCTGGAATTTGAAATATTCCATGAACCTCAGATATTTTATCCATACTGCATAGAAAATGGAGCAATGTTCCAAGCAATTTTAAAAAGAATCCTCTATTTAGAGATACTATTTTTGTCTGGAAATATTTATGGTCATGGTTTTTCATTCTTTATTTTTATTCATTGATATAGATCAGGGGTGGGCAAACTTTTTAGCTCAGGGGCCACATTAACTAACATACGGGCCGGACCGGGCCGGGACAGCGTTACGCCCGGGGCTGCCATCAAAAATTATGGGGCCTCTCAGCTCCTCCCCAGCGACCCGCTGCTTCCTCCGTCCCGTCCTTCTGTTCCCCAGCTCCCCAGTGCATTCTTTTATATGGTTGCGCCCCGTGCGTGCTGACGCTGTGCGCACGCACGGGGCGCAACCAATCAGAGCCCGTCATTCTTTTAAGGGGCCAGAGACAGCGGGCCGGATTAAAAGGGCTGAAGGGCCGTAGTTTGCCCACCCCTGATATAGATTGTGATGAAGTGAGATTTACATCTTTGATCTTGCTACTTTCTAAACTGCCAATGTTGTAGTATGCTTGTTTGCTGCAAAACACTCGTAAAATGTTCAAACAGATACATCACACTGTTGCGTCAGGCACATATTCACCTGGCGACCACTGCAGCTGTAATCATGGGAAAAATTGCTGCAAGTGTGAATTTGCCCTTGGCTCACTGCATTGCAGTTGTCAATAATCCCTATGTTTTTTACAGAAATTCTATTGCAGTACATTGCTCTCAGTACATGTCATTAACAAATGAGGGAATGAAACAGACAGAGCTATAATTAGCCTGAGAATGTATTACCCTTTTTTCTTGTTAGTTACACAGAAAGCTGTGATCTCCATGGTCCTTTGAGGGAGATCCCAGGAAACAAAAATACCCTTCCTTACTAACAGGCTTTTTATTTTCGTGTGCATAGGAAATGTACTATTTCTGTTACACACTTGTGATCTCCACATTCATAAGCAATACCCACTTGCAGACTCATGGGTCAGCCACTGAATGTTCATTTGCTATTCAAGTGAATGAGTTTATTTAATTTTTAAATTATTTTCTAGTAGACTTAAGATATGGAGATCCAAATTACAGAAAGACCCCTTATCCAGAAAACCCCAAGTCCTGAGCATTCTGGATAATGGGTCCCATACCTGTACCCCGGAAATATTTTTATATATTAGGGATGCACCGACTCCAAGATTTGGTTTGGGATCAAAATGTTCAAATAATCCGAAAACTTTAATGTAAAACCCAAGCATGCAAAAGCTGGCGAGTTCATGTGAAGCCAATGGGAGTTGTTCTTGGCAAAAGTCATGTTTTCAATTCGAGATTTCTGAGATTTTCAAGTTTTTTTCAAGTTTGTAAACTCACAGATTTGAGGAATTTGAGTCTTTTTATTCAATCAAGTTTTTCATATTCAGATTTTTTAATACGTAAGCAAACATTTATTTTTTTTTAAATTGTGAGATTATTCGAAGTAAAAACAAACTCTAAAGTTCACAAACTCGAAAAATGATAAATAAGCCCATTAGAGAAATAATGTAGGTATGGGATCTTTTAGCCAGAAGCCCGTTATCCAGAAAGATGAATTTTATTATTATTTTTTAAAGATTTTTGTAATAATAAAAGGGCCTGGTAACTAAACTAGCAAAAATCTATTTTGGTATCAAATCAATCTTTTTTTATTGTAATGTTTCTTTTAGTAGAAATAAGGTATGGTGATCCAACTTAAAGGAGAAGGCATTTTACTTCCAATAGATTTGCCACATTAGTGCCACTTAGAATGCTATATTTATTCTGCAGAAAGCTTTACCATACCTGAGTAAAGAGCCCTAGAAGCTTTCTCTGTTTGTTTAAGGTTTCAACTGCCATTTTTAGTTGGTCTCAGTAACTTCTGTGCTGCAACTCTAGCTGCTGGTAGTTAAGATTACACAGCACAGTTGGGAGGGGGAGCAAATTTTTATGGGAGGGGGAGCAAATTCTGATGAGGGGGGGGCAGGACAAGGGAGGGGGAGAGGGAGAGAGGAGAAAACCAAGCAGACTTGTGTCAGTGCCCTGAAGGATTTTTCTGAGAGGAGGAAGTCTGATACTGAAGAACATGTTTACAAAAAAGGAGACAAGAAATCATGTGTTTCTTTTGATAGAGGACTCAGAGTGCAGATTTTCTGTAAGTGCTTATGGCTGTATTTACATAGACCTTTCTGATCAAGCTTACTTAGTTTTTACATTTCCTTCTCCTTGAAAGGAAGACTTCAGAATAATAGATCCTTGTATTTTCTACATAGTAAAAGTTATTGTGAGGAAGTTCCCCTTTAAATATTATCATGCTAGTGGGTACCTTTTATCCTCCTCCTTTATATTTTGCAACGATTGAAAATATATTTGTAATATCAATGCTGGAAAGAAGCACTGATCAAGTACAATATTCATTTTCAAAATGCAGTTAGTGAAATCCCTCCAAATTTTCAATTTATTCCAGAGGGCAGAAATCAAACAGTCTGGAGAAAATATCTGTAGTTGATAACTCATTGGCATGGAAACGTTGGGCTGGTAGGGCTTGTTTTCTATCAGAGTATGTTTCTTTTGGCAGACTCAAATCCATTTGATCCAAAGCTTTCTGCAAAAGCCAAGGACTTTTTCGTCAACATTTATGTGACCAAAACTGGATGCTTTCTGACAGCAAATTCTTTCTCAGGTAGATGTTTCAATATTAGCCTAGGACATTTGTCATTATTAAACATGTATATATATATATATATAAATATATATAAACACATTGAGCCTTCCTCAGCTTATTGGAAGCTCAGTAATAAATGGAAGCTGTAAAAACAATATAAATGCTATTTCTGAAACACTATTCTATAAGTCCTAATGCCCAATATCAATGCTCAATTGTCAGGTATTTCCTGTGGACCTCAGCAGGGCACAGGATGCAAGCACCACATACTCTTTCATTCATCTTCTTCTAGCCATTAGTTAAGGTTGGATCGTGACATATGAATAAGCCAGTATGAATCTCGCAGGGAGAGGAATGTAGATGCCATTACAGAACCCCATGAGTCTGTTGAATCACTGCATGTTCATCCTACTAACTGAGCTCTCTGTGGCAAAAGCTGGTTGCAGTTTTGCTTTATTCCTTTCAAAAGACATACCTCTCACAAATAAGCCCTCTTTAGTCTGTTATAATCCCTGCCACCTTTAACCCCCTCCCCCAATTATTCTGTCTGGTATAATTAATAAAATGCACAGCTAGGCTGTTGGACTTTTGGACTCATCCTGGTCAGCACAGCAGGATCATCTCTGATGTGTTCCATATGTGAAAAGGATAAAAATCCAGGAATTTAAGTGGGGAAAACCTAGGTTAGCAAAGGTAAATGTTATGGAAGTCATACACAAGCCCCGCTGTATTTGGGTTTTGATAACACAGTAAATACAGATGCCAAATTGTGGCGAAGGAAAACAGTTTTCCAAGTGGCCAGTTCTCAAAGAAGCAGCAAGAGCAAACCACATGAATGCTGCACTTTTGTTTGTACAAAACCACCATTCACTGACTAAAAACACAACCAGACTTACTTATAACTTTATTACCCACTCAAAAATTTTCCCTGTTGATAAAGTTTTATGCTCTCCATTTCAATTGAATTGCTTCCTATTTTGCTGAAATTAATGAAAGATTCTGAGAGTAATTTGTTGATGAGCTTTAAAGAATTTTTTAAAAGCACAACAGCTGCAACCCAAAGTCCCTTCTGTCTGTAGTTGCACAAATCCTAATAGTTCCAACAACATAATGGGAATTACATATTAGATGGCTACTGAAAATTTTGCGCATATTAGCAAACCCTACTCGGCCCTGTGATGACCTGCATGCACCTCTATTCCAGCTCACATATAGATTTCCTCTCCCTGGCCACTCTCCCTCCTGATAGCAAGGGGGAAGCAGGGATTTTATGCAACAAAGGAAGCAGACCCTGCAGTGCGGGCCCCACTATCCCCTGGGGTCTGCTTCCTTCCACTGTCTGTAACTATTGATAAGAGCAAAAACTTTAGGCACACTAATTACACTTAGGGGCACATTCATGAAAACATGAGTTTGAATCCCAAATGGGATAAATTCGGATTGGATACGAAAATTTCTGAAGATCTCAAATATCACAAATAAGCTTATGAAAAAATCGTATTAGTCACGATAATATTGTATTGGCGATCCGAAAGTCACGAAAATTTCCGTTCCGAATGATTGTAAACAGCGGGAAAATCTTTCCGTTTTTTTGTGTGCAAGCGTAATGTGCCAACATTTCATTACAACAAATGGCAACAAGTTACATATTTAAATTATTATTGTTATTTTTTGTTTATGTTCAAACACCAAGGCTTAATTAAATGAAGAATTAAGAGATGTAAATTCTTTACAATACTGACATATTATACAGGGCTTTACAGAGACTGTTATACCACAGTCAGATCTGTTCCTGCCACAGTGTTGGGCAATGACAAGGGAGTGAGACCTAGGGGTAGGCAGAAGAGGTACCAGCCTGGTGCCCACTCATCATTGGTGCCTCTTCTGCCTACCCCTAGTTCTGGCCCTGTTGCTTAGAGTTACTGTGCCATTGTGCAATTAGTGGTAAGGGTCACTGTGTCATATAATGTTGGGTAACTTTACTATTTACAACTAGGGGTCTTTTAATACTGTGGGTCACTGCACTATTCTTTACTGGTAGTCACTATTCTATGTGCTTAAAAGCACTGTGCTATTTAAAAATGGTGGTAATTGTCCAATTAACTCTGCTGTAGGTCACTATGCCATTTAAAGTTGGGGGTCACCATCCCATGTGGGTCACAATATAGTGGTCATGTTTCTTGTGGACAAAAGGTTTAACATGCTGGACATATGTGTTTTTCAACTTCATTTACTATGTTATTTTAAGTCACTATGCCATTTTGTGTTGAAGTTACTGTGCTATTTAATGGTTTGTAGTCACTGGAAACCACTTCCTTTATTTTTCTGGCACACCAGTATGGGCTCTGTATTTGCTCTGCTGGCACACTGATATGGTCTCTGTGTTTGTTCTGCTGGCACACCAATATGGCTCCTATTTTGTGTTTCTCGTGCACTTGTATTTCAGTCCACTTTTACTGCTGACACATGGGATAAAGATTGCCACAACTTCAACACTACTACTAACCTGTAAATATTGTGTTTGGTCTTTTTCTTTCAAAAATCTGCTGCCTATTATTTAATGTAGTTAGGTAAAACAGTTGTGGGATTAACAGATTAGAATATGGTCAGTGGACCTTTGGCTGGTGTTCCTCTGGTGGGCTCCGGCTGCCCCAGTCTGACACTGATAAACCACAATACAAAGCAAGTTGAAGGCACAGAAGAAAATACAGAAGACAACTTTGTGCCCTCAGATCTGCTACTTAGCTTTAACATTTCATTTTTTTTAAGTTCAAAATTCAGTTTCCACAAATTTACTAAAAAGTCTGAACTGAAAAAGTCAATGCGGGAAAGTTGCAGAAAATTCAGAATTTTTCAGCTAGTCAAAAGCCCCGAAACCTTCAACCAAAAACAGGATCCTCTGGGGAAAGGGAAGGGACAGCTGCCATTGACTTATATATTATCTCGGCAAGTTGAGCTGGCCAATTGTCAGATTCAGATTTTTAACTGTATTGATGCCGACTGAGTAAATCTCAGAAAAGTCACTTTTTTATAATCTGCGAATTTTAGCGCTTAAAATCTGAACTAGAAAAAAACAGTGGTTAGTAAATGGCCCCACAATGCCTTTTCTGTATATAAGCAACATGTATTCTAAAATGCCATCAGTGCGGTACCAGACTGTAAAGAAAGCAAAGGGAGAAAATCCTCATATGGGAGAGCCCGCCAAGTACATCTTTATGATGTTTTTCTAACGAATCTATGTCCTTTAAGGCAATTTGTATTTTCTGTTTTACAGCTTCACTGTAAAGTGAGTGACTCCCTGACAATGTAATTTAGAGTGTTTTGAATTTAGTAACACCCCACATGTTTGGCATACACATGAAAGATCTATTCACCCCACATTAAGGCAAGTGAAGGAGGCAGAATGAGTTAGAATAATTGTCCCAGATTTAAGCAAGCATGTAGTTACTTACAGGATTTAGGGAGACTCTGTTCATTGATTCCCATTACATCAGATTATAATCCTCTGACTTTTAATGCCTAAGGATTCATCTGATGGACAAGCAGTGCAGTGGAAGAGAACATGTTATAATTATATCTTGTCTGTGACATGAATGACCAGAATGGCTATAGAACATTTTAACTTTCTCATCTAGGATTCAGCAATGGAAAGCTAAAACAAATAGTGCTCTGATTTCAAACAGTATTAAACCGAAGGGAGGTTGAATGCCAAACTATGACATTTAAAAGTTATATGTAAAATACCTTACTTACTTACTTTGCCATTTTCACATAACAGCAACTTACTTTAAAAACCCTTATGTGTCCCTGCCTATTTGGCTTTGGCAAAAAAAATCCACAAATCTTTCAAAAGATTCGCGGAACAGTGAAAATGGTGCGTGCCAAAAAAATTGTTTTATATACTGCATATATATATGGTGCATTTTATATATATATATATATATATATATATATATATATATAAAATGCACCATTTCCTGGTGAATCTATGCCTAGCAAATTATTTTGCCCATCGCTAATCTCCTACTAGGCCATTTTGCGAAAAAATCCACCAAAGGAGGAACGCAGAAATTCGTCGTGAATCCATGCCTGGTAAATTATTTTGCCCATCACTAATCTACTCAAAGATTACTGAAAGGGTCATTTACCAAGTGGAAGGCAGTGTGTAAAGTGCAAAACAATGTTTGCTATCTGCTATTTTTTTAAAAACTTTGCACAGTGCTGTCAACTATCTTTAATTCTCACAGGTCTCTGTACTCAGTTTCTGAGCAAAGGGACCTGCACACCTCACATGAATACAGTGCTGCCTGTGTCAGGCAGGGTGAAGCTTGTTGGAATCCCCTCCCCTATCAGTCTCCTAACTTGTGTGTGTCATTCAGATTCTTTTATCTTGCACAAGGTGCCAAGCCTAGCCAGTCCCGGGGCAGAAGTGCTGTGTGCATGAGTACTAAGGAACAGGCTTCTGTACTTCCCAGGGGCAATGGCCTATAGTCTAGTTATTTCAGAGGAACATCGAATTATGGCAATGCTACAAGAAGCATTTGACACAAATATTTGATGTGGGTGACAAACTGCTTTGTATGCCATTGTCTGTAGGGAATGGAAATGTCTGCTTTCTGAACACTGTGTATTATACTAATAGATGTTGTTAATTCAATATGTTTGTCAGGGAAATGTAATCTGGTTATTCTGAATCAAGGCATGGTTTAACTTGAAAAATATACAGGACACTAATATTTTGTTTTCTTAAGACAGAACATATTTACTTTATAAAACATTTTTGGCAAGTAAGTTTTACCATTTTTTTCTTATAGTTTTTAAGATATAAATGGTTTATTTGTATGCTTCCTCAACCTAACATTTTCTTTATAGAAAACAACTCTGTATATCCTACTGTATTTACATGCCTTACATAGTACAACCTACAACACCAACAGCTCTCTGACAGCAACAACAAATAGCCCCGGCAGGGGGACATTTGTTAACTTAAACCCGTCAATTCTGCTTGTGGAGCAGCAACACTTGGCTACATCTGTGGTGTTTTAGAAATTATAGGTATAATTTTCACTTTGCACCTTACCCTGCATTCTAAATGAATTGCCACAGCTCTCTGTTCTCCAAAATGAAGCCCAGAGAATTGTAGCTGCGTCCCAGAATACATTGCTGCCTGCACTCAACAGCACTGTATTCGTAAAGAGGTGGTGGTATAAGTATGCAGGGTTCCCCCCTTCCACCCCCTAACCTATGCCTCATTTAGACACGCTAATTAGGAAATGACTGTAAATGCACTCAGCAACCCTGCCCTTTGTCCGCAGCCACTGCTCCATGCACTTCAGAACACTGCAGAACACAGGAATGCTGCCTCTGCAAGAGTGTTCTTTGGACGCAAGTGCACTGTATCTATTGGCACAGGCCACTTAGTACCATGGAGCTACTGCTAACGTCGAAGGTCCCCGTGTGTCAATAGGTGCACCACTTACTATTTACAAAAAAGGCCAGGATGGACTGAACTAAACTATGTAGATGTGCAAGGAACACCTTTTAACACTTTTAATCAGTGAACCAATGAGATTTTTTTCACGTTAATTGTGGCAAACTTGCGCACACCTCAGCACTTTTTTTTTGTTTGATTTGTGCACCCTGGATGGGCTTGACTCCAGGCTAAGACTTGGCCTGGGGGAAGCTTCGGCAGAACGGAAGGTAGACAAGAACTCCCCCTAACTGCAAGGCGAAGGGGAGTCCAACGACCTGGTGGGGCTTACCCTAGGTTCGGCAAAGGTGGATCCACCTGCCCATGCTGTTTGTTGGCTGATGCCTTGGACACATGAGCATCATGCCTTTGGGTAGGACTCACTGGTGATGATTCAATATCATTAGTAACTTAAGTTACTGGTGGGTGCTTCTGTTGCTAAACTGCTAATGTCACACAAATTAAAAAGAATAAAAAAGACATAAAATATGAATCAAAATTACAGAAATAATCAAAATAGTGAACATATAGGTTATTAATAGGGTTGAGTACAGTTCCTATGAATACTGAAAGATGCTTTCTGTTACACGCTAGCTTTGCTCGCTACATTGTTCTCATAGAACTCCAGATGTGAACTCTTCCTCTCTGTTTTCCTTTTTCTCATCCTCTTGTTCTCCTTTGTATTTGCAGCATGGCGATGACCCCTTGTCACTTGTATTCTGCTTCCTCTGCCTCTCAGTGAGGCAAAAACAGAACCCATTCTTGTTCTGCAATGCAATGATACTGTATATCCCCTCAGAGATATTTCTCCTCTGTGTATTTCCATTATATATTGTATGTATCATAATAAATAAGCTTCATTTTGTTATGTTTAAGCCCTTCCTTGTCATATGTTACACATTTTATTTTAGCTAGTTATACATAAAAGACAGTGCTAAAGTTATAGAAGAGGATTTCCAAGTTAATATGGGAAGAAAGAGGCCCAAAGCAATATGGAGAGGATGAGGGCCCCAAGGCAATATGGAAAGGGAATATGGGAAGAGAGAGGCCCAAAGCAATATGGGGAGGATGAAGGCCCCCAGGCAATATGGAAAGGGAGAGGCCCAAAGCAATATGGGAAGAGAGAGGCCCAAAGCAATATGGGGAGGATGAGGGCCCCCAGGCAATATGGAAAGGGAGAGGCCCAAAGCAATATGGGAAGAGAGAGGCCCAAAGCAATATGGGGAGGATGAGGGCCCCCAGGCAATATGGAAAGGGAGAGGCCCAAGGGAATATGGGAAGAGAGAGGCCCAAAGCAATATGGGGAGGATGAAGGCCCCCAGGCAATATGGAAAGGGAGAGGCCCAAAGCAATATGGGAAGAGAGAGGCCCAAAGCAATATGGGGAGGATGAGGGCCCCCAGGCAATATGGAAAGGGAGAGGCCCAAAGCAATATGGGAAGAGAGAGGCCCAAAGCAATATGGGGAGGATGAGGGCCCCCAGGCAATATGGAAAGGGAGAGGCCCAAGGGAATATGGGAAGAGAGAGGCCCAAAGCAATATGGGGAGGATGAGGGCCCCCAGGCAATATGGAAAGGGAGAGGCCCAAGGGAATATGGGAAGAGAGAGGCCCAAGGGAATATGGGAAGAGAGAGGCCCAAAGCAATATGGGGAGGATGAGGGCCCCCAGGCAATATGGAAAGGGAGAGGCCCAAGGGAATATGGGAAGAGAGAGGCCCAAAGCAATATGGGGAGGATGAAGGCCCCCAGGCAATATGGAAAGGGAGAGGCCCAAAGCAATATGGGAAGAGAGAGGCCCAAAGCAATATGGGGAGGATGAGGGCCCCCAGGCAATATGGAAAGGGAGAGGCCCAAAGCAATATGGGAAGAGAGAGGCCCAAAGCAATATGGGGAGGATGAGGGCCCCCAGGCAATATGGAAAGGGAGAGGCCCAAGGGAATATGGGAAGAGAGAGGCCCAAAGCAATATGGGGAGGATGAGGGCCCCCAGGCAATATGGAAAGGGAGAGGCCCAAGGGAATATGGGAAGAGAGAGGCCCAAGGGAATATGGGAAGAGAGAGGCCCAAAGCAATATGGGGAGGATGAAGGCCCCCAGGCAATATGGAAAGGGAGAGGCCCAAAGCAATATGGGAAGAGAGACACCCAAAGCAATATGGGGAGGATGAGGGCCCCCAGGCAATATGGAAAGGGAGAGGCCCAAAGCAATATGGGAAGAGAGAGGCCCAAAGCAATATGGGGAGGGTGAGGGCCCCCAGGCAATATGGAAAGGGAGAGGCCCAAAGCAATATGGGAAGAGAGAGGCCCAAAGCAATATGGGGAGGGTGAGGGCCCCCAGGCAATATGGAAAGGGAGAGGCCCAAAGCAATATGGGAAGAGAGAGGCCCAAAGCAATATGGGGAGGATGAGAGCCCCCAGGCAATATGGAAAGGGAGAGGCCCAAGGGAATATGGGAAGAGAGAGGCCCAAAGCAATATGGGCAGGATGAGGCCTATGGCAATATGGGAAGGAAGAGGCCTATGGCAATAAGGGAAGGCTGAAGTTCCCAGTAGAAAGAGGAAAAATGTAAGACAAGGATCCCTAATCTGTAAAACTTTATCTCTTGTTTAACTATAACTTCCACCACCCCCTGTTAGCTTTTCACATGTAGAATGCTGGGGATTACAGCACCCAAAGAACAACTAATAACAATATATAACATTATTGTGGTCCTTCAGTTGTTTAGGAACATGAACAGTTGAAAAATGTCTAAAAGGCAACAGGTTGAATATTCCTTCTTTACACAAATAAAGCACCCTGCATTCACTAGAGACTGCCCTGTTGTAATGAAACAGGTTTTCAGTAAAAATAAGGTCTTTGCTTGAAATCCTTATGAAGATGCTTTGTCTGCAGCCGCATAACACTGTTCCCTGTGAGTTCAATTTGAGTTGATTGAATATTATTGGATGTCTTCCTTGGAGAATCTTTAAGAGACCGGGCAGCTATCCCAGTTGTTGGCAAACAGATTTTATAGTAAATCCACACAGATGGTTTAAGTTGTTGATGTCATTCCTTTAATGCATGTGACAGAGTGTTAGACACCCAAATCCTTTTGTACTCTGTATGGAAGTGTTTGTAGTCTAACTTTTTAAATAAGACTCTCTCAAAGGATCGGACCAATTATTCTTTATGCAGAAACCTACTTGAAGCAACGCCTCAAGTAGGTTTCAAAATAAAGTGTCATTAAATAAAAATGTGATTTGCGTTCACAAAACAAGCAAAGCCATTGATTTGTGAGTCTAGAAAAAATGTGGCAGCCAATATTCACACAGACTTGGCATTTTTAGTATATGTTGTTGGCCTTAAATATTTACATACAGTTGTTATAAAAATAAAGAATGCTTAGGGGTTTGCAATAAATCATACGGCTGACACTAAGCAGAACTGATTATATTGTATACATGCAGCACAGGCTCTATTAAACTAAAATCTGCTCACTTTAAAAGCAAAATATACTCCATTGATAAGTAGGGTTTACATTCCATTTATTTTCCATAAACATACATTATGCTTTATGGGAATACACCTTCCGACGCCATAAGGAAACAAGTATTACAAAAGAATGTAGACATGAATGCAATCAGAAATGCCTTTAGAACCAAGGGGAAATGGCACCCAACATCTTTTTAGGGAATCATGTGACCTAAACATATGGTGGCCCCCTTCCATTATCCTGTATGGGGATGCCGTGGGCAATGCAGTGAGTATCATAAGCAGTTGAGGACAGCCACACAAGCTGTGGCTTAAATAAGATTAATGGCACCCGATTCATTTTAAATGGCACAGTTGTGCTATTAAAGAAGCACTTTGTGTGCCATTCCACTACATTGACTACCACAATACAATTTATTCAGTGCCAAAAGATTTCCCTATCTAGATGTTTGCATTGTGCCGGAGTTTCTATATTTGCTCACCTTTGCTGATATATTCTTCATAGGCGGCAATATATCATCATGTGTGTATATGCACAGTGGGTGCTGTTGTACTGAAATGTATGTAGAATGCTTCTGCAAAGTGAAATAATATGGCAGGATAAAAACAAATATGCAGAGGAGGAATGTTCAGCACACACACAAAGCTATGGGTCCTTGCTCATTGTGAGAAGATAAATATTATTAATAATTATTAGCATAACATACAGAGAAATATAGTTTGGGGGATGCTTAGTTCTCTGCGGACACATACACTCAGTTATTATACTGAAGAGTATTAGAAAGCAAATATCAGTTTTGTTTTGGTTAAGGGGTTTAGAAAACTGTCCACATGTGTTCTGCACAGCGTGATTCCAGAATCCTTTTCCTGTCACAATGCAGCGGGGCACACATGGTAATAAGTCTTCAAATTTGCCTTCAATGCTCTCTAATCAGCCTTAATTCCTTCCTAATTTACTAACATGCAAATCGCTATATGCCAATCACAGTTTAATGACTTTGCCACTTACTCCAACTGCAAACTGCTGACTTTTCATACCACAATATGCAACTATGGCTATAGCAAAATAATGACTCCCAATGTGAATTGATCACTATTATTATACCTTATTATTATCCAATATATTCAGTACTATACAAAAGTAATAGACAATCTTAAAATAAATAAATGTGCTGCATAAAAGGATAATTTTCCATGGGAAAAAAAAAAATGGAAATGGAAGTCAAGATTTAGGCAGGTGATTTTTAAATGGGTACATGGTTCATTCATTCATTCTTGCTATAGATGTTTAGGTATACTCTTTAAAAGACATACACTGATTCAATTACTGTAGAAAAGTATAGCATATTACATTTCACAAAGCAAATAATAAAAAGTGCCTTTATAATCTGAGATCTGAGGCAGCAGGAATCTAATAATGAAAGATCTTGTTTGATAAAAACGACTGACTGCTTAAGGGTGAAGACACACTGAGCTACTAGTAGCAGCTACTTCTTCACGGCTACTAAACACCAGAAAATCCCTTGCCATAGACAATACTGAGAATTGCCTCTGCTAAAACACACATAGAGAAATTATCAGTAAATGATCAGCATTGTCTAGTTTAGTAGCCACAACAAGTAGCTGCTACTAGTAGCTCAGTGTGTCTTCACCTAAAGGTGGTCATACACGCACCGATATTATCGTTTCGTACGATAATCGGTGCGTGTATGGTATGTCGGCGAGTCGACCGATATCGCAGGAACCTGCTGATATCGGACGACTCGCCGATCGGACCAGTTGGAAAATTTTGATCGGGCGCCATAGAAGGCGCCTGACCAAAATTCTCCCTTCAGATCTGAATCGGCAGAAGGAGGTAGAAATCCTATTGTTTCTACCTCCTTACCTGCCGATTCAGCCCTGAATGGTGTGTGGCGGATCTTACGATGTTTCGTGCGACCGATGGTCGGACGAAACATCGTCAGATCGCCATGTGTATGGCCACCTTAAGTCTTGCCTTTGCCATTGTTTCCCAAGCTAGCTCTCCACAACCTTCCTTATTATACCCCTAAGCTCTTCTATTGTGTTATTTTCCCCTACAAAAAGCAAGAAAGGTCTAGACTTTAAGTCTCCTTAGGGGTAATAACTCTTTCTTGCTCACACCCTATACACAAAGTTCCCATAAAGTTGTGAGCAAAGGTAATTCCCTCATTTGAGAGGAAAGTATGCAGGTATAGAGGCATTTAAGCGAGAGACAGTTCTGTCCACTTTTGTCTTCTAATCTTCTATTTCTGGGCAATAAAAGTATCACATAGAATACAGGTACAGGTTAGGCATTTTAGGCTCTTTGCTTCCTTATTCCTTCCTCTCACTCTTTCTCCCTAAATTTGCCTGGGTTTGTATCTCACCGTTGTATCACTGCCTTTAAGTGTTGAAGCAACTTTGTTTAAGTGTTGAAACAAAGCTATAAGTTATGCTATTTAACAGATAGCTAAACTGTATTTGATGTTTGTATTGCTTTTATTATTTATATTATTATATATTTTATGGTCACCTTATATCAATAAGCTATGGAATTAAGCCGTTGATTATGCACCCTGCTGATCTATGACTAGACCATGGTGATAATTTCTATTTCTTTAATGATTCTTACAACATGCAATTACATTAAGAGCTATAATTATAGAAGTTTTATGATTTAAAAATCCCTAATATAGAAAACCCCAGGTTAATAGATGCCATACCTTTACCATATTTAAAGCCAATGTCCCAAGGATTCTGGATAATAGAGACGTTGCCTGTATATGATAGCAACAGAAGATGGCAGTCACCTGCTCAAATCAGTTCCTGGTTGCATAGAAGTCAAACTTCTCTCATGGAGCTGTGCAAAAAAGTTTTATTGAAATCACTTATTCCCCTACATTAACGTGTTTCTGTATATATTTATACAACAATCACAAGTATAAAGGTATATGCAGTATATATATATACTGCTCAAAAAAATTAAGGGAACACTTAAACAACAGAATGTAACTCCAAGTCAATCACACTTCTGTGAAATCAAACTGTCCATTTAGGTAGCAACACTGATTGACAATCAATTTCACATGCTGTTGTGCAAATGGAATAGACAACAGGTAATTATGGGCAATTAGCAAGACATCCCCAATAAAGGAGTGATTGCGTGGGTGGTGACCACAGACCACTTCTCAGTTCTTATGCTTTCTGGTTTATGTTTTGGTCACTTTTGAATGCTGGTGGTGCTTTCTCTCTAGTCGTAACATGACACGGAGTCTGCAACCCACACAAATGACTCAGGTAGTGCAGCTCATCCAGGATTGCACATCAATGCGAGCTGTGGCAAGAAGGTTTGCTGTGTCTGTCAGTGTAGTGTCCAGAGCATGGAGGCGCTACCAGGAGACAGGCCAGTACATCAGGAGACATGGAGGAGGCCGTAGGAGGGCAACACTGCCAGAGCCCTGCAAAATGATCTCCAGCTGGCCACAAATCTGCATGTGTCTGCTCAAACGGTCAGAAACAGACTCCATGAGGGTGGTATGAGGGCCCAACGTCCACAGGTGGGGGTTGTGCTTACAGCCCAACACTGTGCAGGACGTTTGGCATTTGCCAGAGAACACCAAGATTGACAAATTCGCCACTGGTGCTCTGAGCTCTTCACAGATGAAAGTAGGTTCACACTGAGCACATGTGCCGTGGAGAATGTTCTGCTGCCTGCAACATCCTCCAGCATGACCGGTTTGGCAGTGGGTCAGTAATAGTGTGCCTGTTGTGTTTTTTTTCACTTTAATTTTGAGTGCGACTGTATATCCAGACCTCCATGGGTTGATAAATTTGATCTCCATTGATAATTTTTGTGGGATTTTGTTGTCAGCACATTCAACTATGTAAAGAACAAAGTATTTAATAAGAATATTTCATTCATTCAGATCTAGGATGTATTATTTTTGTGTTCCCTTTATTTTTTGAGCAGTGTATGTATATCATACCTATACTTAACTAACTGTAGATTTAGAGATCACAATAGCCCTGCCAGTTATGCTTGTACAAACATATAATTTGTGTAATCCATGTTATGGTGAAGAAGAACTGTATGGCATCACCTAAGGAAAGGCTGAGGATGATTCCATGCACACACAACTATAAGGTTCATTATCAACCTATGCGGTCAAGAAAAGCAGTTCACAAGGAATAGGTTTCTCACATGTGCATTAAAAATTCTGGTTCTCAACTCAGATCTATATTTTGGCAAGTTAAATGATTGGGTGCCCAAATGAAGCATGAATGGGGCTAGAGAAAATGCAGTACCTACAAAGTCTTTGGAATGCTCACATCAAGCCACTGTAACTGTGACTTTAACTATATATTATAACCTTTTCATTAATATATATGCATGCAAGTGTTTGTCAAGATCTAAAAAAGATATTCTGTTACCCTGGAGGCTTTGTGCATTTATGAAGACCTCAATTAGTTCATAAAATATAAAATGGTATATTATTGTAGCACATTGTTATTCATTTGTCTGAAGAAAGGGAATATTATGAAGACACAGCCTCTAGCCACATATCTTTGACAATGAGCTGACAAATGCACTGTCCTCACTTGGCCTGGCACAGCATCAAGTTGGCAGCACTAATATAATGCCATAAACAGGGTCATTTGTTGTCACATGTTAGCTTCCAGAACACAATTGAAGCCCCTGATCATATGATGAAATGATCTGCCCGGTGAAAGAAATTTCTCTTGTGCTGGGATCTCCTTTCATTTGGTAAAACCTATTCTAATTTTTGAGTTTCTTTTCCTACCTTTGTATGGTTTTTGCCTATAGTTTTCCCTGATTCTCCTTTTTTCACTGCTGCAAATTTTCCACCCAAATTCTTTTAATTGGAAAGGGCAGGCAGGTGTCCAATTTATTCATTAACTGCTCTTTCAGATGTTGCATCCAGATGTATCATAATACAGATCTAATCAAAGCAGACAGAGCGGCAGTTGAACCTCAGCTGCAAAACGGAAGGGCCCTTCAAGGAGAATTCTACAGATCTCTGTCATTATGCTCTGATGAGGCTAACTGAGGCCAGCTAAACTGTTTTCTAATACAGTCTTTGCCCAACAATTGTGTTTGTAGTCAAAAAAATCACTACTATAAAGCTGAGCAGTGTGAGAAATAAACTTGCAAGAGGCAAATGCTTTGGTCATGAGATAGCTGATAGCACATAAAATTAACAAAAGCATGAGTGCCAAGATTCCTGGAACAATCATTTTCTTTCATTTATAAAAAGGAGGAAAATGTATTTCTAGATTTAGCCAGAAGCACTCTGGAAGCAAGAGCGTAGCAATGTTATCTAGTTGAAGGATTATTAGGGGATTTATAATCCCACTGATGCCTCCAGACCAGTTTCCCGGCTCCATAATAATAATTGGATTAGTCATTTGATCAACAACATTCTACTGTGAGTATTTAGAGCACACAGAATTTTCTAACTGCTAAAAGACCCTGGAGCCCCTATTTGGTTGCCTAGATTGTGTTAGAAAGTAAAATATTTTGCATAAAAAGGTTTTTAGAAGAATAATGATTTCAGTGTAGCACCTTTTTATCATGATGTGTTGCACTCTATTTATACATGCTGCAGTGCTGATTAATTGAAATGTACAGTAAGCAAGAGGATGGTCGGCAAGTAATTGCTACTCTTCAGTATGCCTACCACACCCTGTGGTGTCAATATATATTGCAAGAAATAACAATAATGGTTGTTTATGACCATATGACATTATTACAGCTTCACACCAGAAGTGGCTATTCCAACACAAACCCTATAGAAACTGCATTCATCTCAAACTGCACCATCAACAGATGCCAAATTTGCATCCATATTGGTGCTTCGTACACAAGTTCCCATGGATCCAATTTAGTGTTTTAGGAAAAATACTGCATTGGAGGCAAAGAAAACTTTGCAAACTGCATCCAAAAAGTGCACTGTGTACTTTGCACTGTGTTCATTTATGATCCCTATGTTGTTTCTAACATTCTTTGGACAACAGTGTACTTTCAAGACCCCATTTGCATGAAGTCACTGTTTTTACATTTTCCTCTCGTGCCCTGTAGCCTTTCTAATATGATTAGCAGAGCGAGGAAATGCAAACCATGTGCAGGAAACGACAGTGATATGGGATTAAGCAGGTGTTACACAATTTAAGTTAAATAGAATTAAAATCAGACGAAACAGTGGTGGCCCACTCAAACCTTAGCAAGAATGAAAGGGACCTCATGGATAAAACAAGATTTAGAGAATAAAAGGATTATAGAAACACAAAAGGCACAGTCAGGGGGTTTATTCAGCCAGGGCAGTATGGCATCATGGGATGCTGAAAATCAGAAAAAGAGATGAAAGAGACATAAAAAGACAAACACGGATGGTATTAAGCCAGAGAATGAATCAGTAGACCTTTAAAATCTCACATTAATTGAAAAATATACACAAATAAAGAAAACAGAGAGCAAATAATAGTCATTCAATGTCTGAAATAAGCCAGAAAGAGTTCCAGGCTTTTCTGAAGTGAAACATTTACTTTGCCTCTGGCCCTGTGAATAGACTATAGGGCTGTAACTTGTCCTTCTGAAATCAGAATTTATGGAAATATTTGCTGTTTGCACTGTGTCACAGAAAAGATATAGTACAGATATGGGACCTGTTATCCAGAATACTTGGGACATGGGGTCTTCTGGATAAAGGATGCTTCCATAATTTAGATCTCCGTACCTTAAGGCTACTATAAAATCATTAAAATGTGTAATAAACCCAACAGGATTTTTTGGCTTTACCTTAGGATTTACCTTAGTTGGGATCAGGTATTACAGAGAAAACGGAAATTATTTTTTGAAATTTTAATTACTGGATTTGAATTGAGTCTATAAGGATGGCCTTTCTGTATAACAGGTTTCCTATATCTGCATATGTAAGGCTTCTACTACTGGGGCACTTTTCCTTTAGTTTATATGATAGTAGCAGCTTAACATAGCTAATGCCACGCATGTGTAAAAGGAATAACCCTTCTGTTCTGTCCTGGCTCTTACACACAGGTATTTTTTTATGAGTTTCTAAACTCATAAACGCATTCTGAGAACAAAATAAATTAATATTTTACCTTTATATGTGCCTTAGTGCATTTTTGCCTATTCCAAATGCAACCCTCTATTCTATTTTCTTCTGATGCAGCATGCAGAATCTGAAATAGCGTTTTATAGCACCGAAAATGCTATAAAATGCAACTCTGAATGCTCATGAGTACAGCCAAACAGAATATAATGGAATCAATAAGCTGATGTGTTTAGGTGTGCCCAAACCTGTGTCTCAAACATGTGTCAAACGCATAAAAAAACGCCCATGTTAGAAGCCTAAAGCAGAAAAAAATTGGTGTAATTATTTAGGAGTTGAATTAAAGCACTTTCAAATTCACTAGTCTGTACTTGTAGTCTCTTTTTAGAGTTTAGGCCAAAGTCACACCTGGCGTATGTTCCACTTCCTTCTGCCTGTGTTTTGTAGGCAGGTGGAGAAAACAGTATCCATTCTCATCCACCGCTCCGTATCCCTGCACTGAGGGCACAGCTTGGCCTGAGTGCAGCTACATTAAGTGGGGAGATTGGCTCAAAAATGAACCCTTTCACTCTTTCACAGGCAGAATTCACTCCAAGGCATTTGTTCTTATATAGCGTGAGTTGGTAAATCTTTAGTGTAACGTCACAATGAACTGGTCTTTCTCGAGTATTTTCTTTTTCTGTGCTTTTCATGGTGTAATATCACTTATAATGATTTGTTAATATTTCTAAAGTCCCAGACAATTCAGGTACAAGTGTTTCCTTTGCCCATTTAGAGTTTCAGGTCTTAAAACATATTTTTTGGACAAATTAACCAATTATTCTGGTGCGTTATACAGATAGATTAACTTCCCTGATACTATTGATTTTGGAAGAATATAAAGGAGAAGGAAAAGGCTAAATCACTAGGAGGAGCCAAATGTTAGTTACCCCCAAGTGGTTGTAATTGCTTACCTGAAATCCCTGGCCGGTGCTTATGTAAGGAGAAAACTGCACCGGCTTAAGGTAAACGCAGGAAGTGATCCTCTTCTTTCTCCTTTAGCAAAGATCCTGGGACCCGCGCAGAGTTGAGTGACAAAGCCGCTTTTTTGTCAAAGTTCAGCCGAAGGAGGAAGAAGAAGGCTTGCGTACACCCCGGGCCGGTGCAGTTTTCTGCTAACATGAACACCGGCTGGAGGTTTTAGGTAAGCGATTACAATCAGTGATTGTAACTTTCCTTCTCCTTTAAAAAGTCCAGTGCCACCCTAAGCGACTCAGATGATGGAAGTGCCGTGCAATTTTCTCTCCAGTGATATTGTCTCGAGCACCCATGAATGTGATGTCACTTCTGACAACGTCACAGAAAGAAATTGCGCCGGACCCCTCACCCTCCAGCTCTTCTGCTGGAAGATTACATATATTGATTATATAGGCATCCAAGGGCTGCCCCCCTAAGGCTGCCACTCTAGGCACAGGCCCTTGGTGCCCATATATAAATACGGCCCAGTCTTTAATGACATAGAAGCAAGCGGCTGACCACATTTATCAATATAATGAACTAAGCATTTTTGTCCTGGTCAGGTCATATTGGGTTGTCCTATACATATGATCAGGATTTTTCTAAAGAATAGTGAAATAGGCTCAAAAATAAAACTGTTCTGCCATTTTTAACTAATGTCTAACAAGAAGACACTATATTACAAGAAGTCTCCACCCAAAAACTGTGTTTTTGCATAATGAAAGAAAATATAATTTTAAGCAACATTTCAGTGTACATCAGTAAAAAATGATAAGCATTTATATGCATTGTATATGTAATTGTTAAATTAAAACAGTTCCTGTGTGCCTGTTTATAATCTCTGAATCTCCGATTCTCCGATTTTAACTCCTGAAACAATGTCCCAGAAGCCAGCTGATTAAAGGGGTCTTTGTGCATAATGTCTATTTGTCCAGCAACAGCAAAAAAATCAGCAGCAAACTGCACTATTTTACATGAAAAAGGTTTTCATGTGTGTAGAGAGCCACAGACAGCATTTGAACTCAGGGGAACTTAAAAATATGGGCAAAAGCTCACATACCCACAGCTGAGCAGGACAGGGGCCGAGGATTTTATGAATTATTTTTGACTGGAATATCTATGTAACATAATGTTCTTTTTCTATCATTTTAAATGCATATACAGTCTTTATATTTTTCATTGGAACAAATGTTCATAAAAACAAATATTCATAAATGATATTTTTTATAAAAAGCTCAGGTAGCAGACATATATAAAGAGTCCCATACAGAAATGGGTTGTAAACTTCTGCTTGTTTTCTAGCCCAGAACACATGGTTTAACTAATGCCTTCTTTCCTAGTGTGGGAGCAACAGAATTATGTGACAGTTTAAGTCTGTTGCATTATATTTTATTTATAAAGCAGGCTATACGGTTCATTTAATAGTGCTGCAGTGCAGTCCATCATTGCAGAGACACAGTGGCGTAACTAGCAGTGGCCAGACACGGGTGCAGCATGTGTACCGGGCCCCCCACCAGGCCATCCCTTCCTTCCTGCTCCCTTGGCCTTCATTCCCTTCATTCGCAGCTTCTGTGGGATCCAAGGGGGTGTGGGCCAGGGTCCGATCACACCCACTGCAATCCCAGTAATTACGCCACTGGAGACAAATAGATTCAAGATGCAGCTACATGATATCTATGTGCTTTTCCCCACCCTCCTCTGCTGGATTGATACAGGCAGTGCTCTGTCCAAGGGGCAAGTCACAGGTCTCTTGCTCTGCTGCGCCTTTTTTGCACTTTGTACACTGCGTCCTGCATTATAAATTATATTTAATGTATTACAACAAACTATACAGTAATTGCCTTAGGAAAATCCAGATGCAGCCAGAGTTCTGCTACAGATGTGTTATTGTACCACAGCCATTTGCCACATTTTTTCCATGTCTGACAGGTACTTGGCAGGTGATGGGCAAGGGGGTTATTCTGGCAATGTGTTCTAGACTCCATCTGCCAGGCACCTGCTGAGTGCGGAAAAAACAGAACATTACCTGGTATGGGCTATAGTGCTTGTGTAGAAGATTCCAAACTCTGCCTTTTATAGAAGCTAATTTGTTTGGACTGGCATCAATATAACCCTTATTTTTCCACCAAGGACTAGCTCCTACCCACCTGTGGTACAGCACTGGTTACATCAGACCTTCATTCTCAACTGGGCCTTCACAATACAGGGTGGAGGAAGGGAGAGGTGTTGCAATACTATACCTATCTGCTGCCAGAAACAGAATCTTAAACAAAATAACAATTTATTTACAGTCAATAGGGTACTCACAGTACAGGCTTCATTGAGGTCAAGGCCCATTCAATAACAAAGTGTATTACACATTGACACTCCCTGAGGACTTGACAGGACTCCCACTTTACACTGTGACACCCTGGATCACCTCCAGTGGAACCTCCAGGGAAATTCTGACTCCCTATCGACTGGGCCAGCAGGGCACAGGAAAAAAACCCGGTGGATGCCGGCCCTGTCCAGATCCCCGCTGGAGCTATTCAGACTGCAGATCTCCATCCCGCAACGTGTTGAAAGTATATTCAATTTATGTGCATTCGGATGAGATTTAATCCTATGGGTCCCTACATAATTTTTGTAAAACCAAGTATATGAAAAAGGCTATGTAGAGTTAGCTAGTAATTAATGGAGGCATAGGCCTGAAATTGCAATCTGAGCCAAATCTGAGCCAAATCAAAAACATCCAATCGTGATCCAAAGGTAGTGTCAGTGACATCATTTTAGTGTGCACATCTTTACTGTTAAACACAATGATGTGTAGATAATGTTTATGTTACATATTCAGCCCGCTGACAATGTCATTAAAAGAAAAATAGGGCATAGAACTGGCACGTGTCCGTCCAAAAATTGTCTCTAATAAGTTCACTTGTTTCTTTTTGTAGCTGTTAATATAGGAAGGCTTTGAGTATAACAGTCTCTTTGTTTCCTTGTCTCCAGTGAGGGAGAGGGTTCTGTGCTCCTCTGTGGTAAACAGGCAGAACACTGCCAAGTAAATCATTTACCTACAAAGCAGCAGAATTAGATTTCAAGTCATTTTATCCAAATGAGAAATCCAGAAATAATTATTTTGTAGAAACGTCAAAAACTCTTGTTTGCTTTTCAAAGTCTGTTTAAACTCAATTAAAAAATATATTTTTCACAAAATACATTTGAATAGCTTGCTTCCCTGCTTAGGGGCTTTAAGTGCAAACTTGGAGCACTGCATTGACCCATTTCAGACAGCAATTGCCTTTGACTGGTTTAGTTATGGTGGCCATACATGTAAGATCCGAGAAGTTACCGAACAAACAGATCTTTTACCCAAATGCCTACCTTGTGGTGAGCAGTATTGGGCTGATCCAATCATTTGATCTTTGGGAGAGAACAGCATTGACAAGCCAATGTCCCGACAGGATTTTGAAACCTGTCCAATAAATATCTAGCCAAGTATCTATCAGAGAGGCCATCTGGCATGGTCTATACACAGGCAGATAACCTTCCGACTCTAAATGGGCCATATAAGTAGCTGAAATCTGCCTGTGTATGGCCTGCTTTAGGCTAAGGAAAGCAAATATTTCTTATGTAAAACAGGGGGGATATCCCTTATTGCAAAGTCCACTATAAACCTGAGTTAATTAATGCATGGCTTATTACCAAAAACATTATTATTACACATTCAGTATCCTAAACGAGTCATAGTGAATCAAATTATAATTACACAGGATCAGATGGCTGACAATGGATCTTAATGTTCCTTAAATAAACCCTTTTAATTGCTAATAGTCTGATTCATTTTTATAGTACCATTTATATGTACTTTATGTACAGTAGGTATTTACTCTCATGTCAGCCTTCCTTTCTTTAACTGTGCTTTTTTTGTTTAAAAAATCAAAGTCCTTGCCCAAACCTCTTAAAATTATTGATGTTATTGCTGCATTCCATTACAGGCACACAGCCAGGTACTATGTGTCCATCCCAACTGTAATGAGTATCTGAGGTTCTGGCTGAAGGAACTGAAGGCCCTGTCATCTCCATCTTCTTGCAGAAATTAACAGAAAGTAGCTGGTAATAATTCATCAGTGGACCAAGAATCATTAAGAATAAAATAGTACTTGTGCCTACACACATAGTTATAGTTTTGGCAGAACAGAATCTTACAAGTCATTAGGAAAGATCTCATCTCTACAAATGAAAACCCTAACAAACAGTGGGTGATATGTGATATAAATCTCTCGACAGATGGAGCAGAAAGCATTGTAAATAATCCCATATAGAAAGTGCTGTGCCACAGATCATATCCCACCTCTGACTGCAATAAAGGTCAACCATTATTTTGGAAATCAAGTCACAATAACCAGATATAAATACTGAATGAGCAACTAGAATAGTTGTTTCATTCTTTTGGCAAAGGGTGAGAAAGGCAAAGGTTAATAAGTATTGTGTGCCCAAAAAGAGAAAAATTAATCTGCATGGGGAGTTTGCATTTCATTTGTTGAAATAAGGTCACAATTCCCCTCAATGTATATTTCACTGGATCTTTCTCTCTTCCCCTATAATCATGGTACAGTGCTCATATAAATGATTTTAGGATAATTCCGGAATAAGATTGAAGAAGACACCAAAAACCTTACTTTGATGTAGAAGCTATTAAGGAAGAACCATAGAGCCTGTCACTGTTTGAGAGACAAACACAAATAGTTTCAAAATGGAAGCAGCAAGTGAGTGGAAGTGGTGAATTATCTAGTGGAGATAAACCTGGGGTTAGGATTTAATGCAGGAGGCTCCAGATATTCATAAAAGATGCAATGATCAGAAAAGAAGAAGAAGGAACTAAGAAGAGCATTTGCTGAGACATTCATGTCATAGAGCAGTGTGCAAATACATTTATGTTCTGTTCATTTGTAGTTAATACTGTTTCCATTCTAAACTTGCACTGCAGAAGCCCATGCCTGACAGTAATAGACTATACATGGTTCTGACTTATTGCTATGTTTCTCCTATATCAAATAACGTCTTTCACTAAATGCAGCAGCAACATGCTGATAATTATGACCATCTTAAAATGTGCAGTAGCAAATGATCTATTGCCATATTGCCATATACTAAAATGGGGTCTCCGGGGGAAGAAACCCTGAAGGGAAAAAGTATCCCAAGTGCTAGGCTGACTGCATTCATGTTCTTACAAAAGACATATGCGCCAGTCATACATTCCATTATTGTAGACTTCCCTTCTGTGTACTGCTGTACTCTTAACATATAATCCTTGATCATGCAAGAAGAATGTTCTTCATAGATGACCCAGTTTATGGCTATAGTTTTGGTTTAAATTATTAATGACTTTTGATCAGGAGACATATATTACAATCCCTGTACCTCAATGGGCCATGAGTTCAGAAATGAAGAATCTCTGTAACACACAAAAAACTGCAATTGGCTGCATGCTGTGCACCATATTTTACTATTGAAAGAAATGCTTCTGCGCTGAAAGCTATTTTGGTTTGGAATAACTGGCCTGTGTATAATGACATCAAGGACTAATGTCCTTTTCCCGTAATCATGCCACTGGAATATTCACAGGAATCCAGGGAACTGACTTTATGTTGTACTAAAGATTTCACCTTGTAAATAAGCAGCACACTTGCCAACTCCAGCAGCATAATGAAAACCCAGGGCTTCGGAGTTAAAAGAATCCTTTTTTCATGATTTGGTTGAGCTAGCATCATGCAAAATAATGTCTGTTGTAAACAGTCTGTAAAAAAAATATAAAGCAACAAAGAATGCATTTAAACCACACTGAATATGATTTTATTTGTGAGTTTTGGAATATTAAAGGAAATCTCAAGACGACTGACAGTTCGTAAAAAAGAGAGAAATGATATATACTTAATAAATAAATAAACAGAAGAATTTTTTTTAAACAGTAACTCAATCTGGGATGGAACAAACAAATTATGGATCAACATTGCTTAAACAAGTAAAATGTATTTAGTAATAAAAGTTATGTCTGGGGAGGGGATAGATTATAGTATAACGCACAGACATGGTTCCCAGTTTATTCATATGGGAGCATTAATTCCAGGCAAATATATAATATTACTTACTGGGAAGTTCTGATGTGTTCTTCAAATGTTTAATGCTTTGTGTTGTGTTACTGATGTGTTATTCATATATGTCTCCCTGTTGTGTATTATCTTTCAGCTCCAGTCTTCTTTTCTATATATTAGAATAGCTACTGCATCTGTATGCCAAGGAATTATTGGCATACACAAATACACAGAACATGAGGGAAATTAATGTGATTAAATTAGGGCACTTTTGTACAATTCAGCAATTATACATTATTATTATTATTATTATTATTATGTCGGCAAGTTTTAGCCTCAAATTGTCTGGTTCTGATATTTAGCTGTTTGGATGTATAGTAAATATCAAAAAGTTGCAACTTTTAGTGCTAAAAATCTGATTTGAAAAAAAAATCTGAAGGTTAATAAATGGTCTTTTAAGTATGATGTAGATATTGATATTCTGAGACAATTGCAACTGGTCTACATTTTTTTATGGTTTCTCGATTATTATTGCAATTTTTGTTCAGTAGCTCTCTAGCTGATATATCACAGCTATCCGGTTGCTAGGGTCTTACCTACCAAGCAGTGGATAGAACGAGAGACAGAAATATAAATAGGAGAGGGACTGCATATAAAGAAAATAAAATTAAAACTGTAGCCTCACAGAACAATAGTTTTTAACTGCCAGGGTCAGTGACCCCAATTTGAAAGCTGGAAAGAGGCAGAAGAGGAAAAAAATAATGTTAAACCAGTTGCAAAGTTGCTAGAATTAGGGCATTCTATAACAGTCTAAAACATACCGTAACTTATAGGTGAACCACCCCTTTAAGCCCTTTACTAAAAACTTTAAACCACTTCTAATACTGGTGCTCATTGGTAGTTATTTTGTTATTGAAATATTGAAAAATCCTCTTTTTAGGACATGTGTCTTACTGTTTGCATTTGCACCATCTCTCTCTTTGTGAGACTGTATAGGTTCCCTTGTGCATTTGCAGAGACCAGCAGCAGAGCATAATATGAAGGTGTTGTAGACTTTAGGTAAGATAAGCCCAGAGTATAAGAAGATAAAGTATATAATGAATTAGCCTTCGTCTCTTTTTATTAAATATCGGAAGAGATAAATAACGATGTTTATATCACTAACTGTGTGGCCCAGCTCTAATTACACTTTCTGTTTGCAACATTCGCTTGTGCAACTCACCGCAGATCTAAAAGGAAAATTCAACCAGCATTTCCTAATAAAATAATGAACTGCTATGAACATAACTATTTGACCCCATACCGTCAAATATGTTATTTAAACCCTGCGAGTGTGGACGGTAACACAGATAATCTTGATATCACATCTGGAATGTTTCAGAGCATTTCATTTGCTTTTTAACTTTTTAGGTTTTTGGCAATATTTACTGGGGATATCCAAATGTTGGCTGTAATTGTAAGTAGATAAAAAGAGAAAGTTAAACTGTATTTTTTACAGGCACCCATAATGGATGCATTACAATTTATTTGCCAAGAGATTATGAATTTAAAATGCATAACACATTTTATACAACAAGATATAGAAATCTCTATTTGGCTTGCATTTCAAAGAAACGCTTTGGTGCAATAAGCCTTTACAACAAAAAAATAAAAATCAAGTACAATCAGCCTATGGAAGGTATATCATTTTATGGTCTCTTAGATAGCTGCTTGAAGACCACCTACAAGGAAGCACTATGGTTCATAATGCTAGAAATGAATGACGACCATTACTGCTTATTTACACTTCCTTGTTAGCTTTAGCCATTGGTGCATCCCTGGGCTGGCAATAAGTCCCATGTGATATAACATGAATATCCCACTTGCCCTCAGCCTTTTTGGCCAGGTATCAGTAACAATTCAAAGAGCAAATGTCGCAAACATCAGAAATTGTTTGTGACCTTAGTTGCAGCTTTTGGGGTGCAAGTTCAGTCTCGTGATTATTGTTTTTATATCTGATCATGCTGAAGGAGACAAGATACCAACTTTTTGCCACCACTCATGGCAGGATCTGCCCTGCATGTGGGGTCTGTGCAAATAAAACTGCCTAGTTTAAAAGTGTATTTGCTAAAATATTAGGAAAAAATTGTGGTAAACCTCTGAATGAAGCATATCTCGGACAACTGTTAACCCAGGGCCTTTGTTTAACTGTGGAAAAAACGCATACACACCTGTACTTTTTGACATGTCAATATAGCATCCCTTTTAAGGGGCCCTAGCTTTATATCACAGTATTACTGTGGAGCCAGAAATACTTCATTATCAGACTTATATCAGACTCATAAATTAAGGGGCACATTTATCAAAGTCCGAATTTCGGATGTCTAAAAGTACGATTGGCACAAATTCGGAGTAAATACAATAATTTCTGATGTGCATTAATTGCATCGTTGTCGTACGAAATTTGTGAATCGGAGCAATTGTAAACGGCGCAAAACCTTTCTGACTCTGCAACTTCAATGCATGATTTTGAAAGCCTTCCATAGGACTCAATATCACTCTGCAGCTCCAACCTGGCCAAAATAAAGTCACGATACCGAAGCTTGAATGAATTCCGAAACTTGCGACATATACGATTTTGTTGCACAAATTGACGCAAAGCACAAAAAAGTTGCGTAATTTAATGAAAATATCATAGAATTAACGCAAGGTTCTATAAATTAGAAAAAAATACAAAATTATCTCATTTGTACTCATTGGGACTTTGATAAATCTGCCCATATGTGTTATGTTTCCTTTCCAGTGTGTTACATGAACACCAGAGCATTAGACCTTATATGAAGAACAGGGCTTTTATTATCAAAACAATGAATCAAAAGAAAACACAGCAATATAGTGATTATCCATGCAGAAATTATGATGTTAGCAGTTCAAGAAAAATACCCCACAAAGAACTGCAGCATCAGCACCATCAGGGGTGGCTTCTTTAAGTACCGCATGGAATAACTTTACACCGTATGTGTGGTTAGAGAAAGACTGCAGATGTTCACAAGAATTTACAGTTAGATTTATATTAAAATACATCCTGCCAAGGAAATAGTTCAGCTCCATATTCATATGTCTGCATGAACCATATCTGTTCAAAGACAATGGCAAACATAACCATGACCCTCATTTTAACAAATGATATTGCAAATAATGCTACTTGCAAGGGATTGTTTGGGGACTGCCTAGCTGTGATCAAAACAACAAGATTTAGCGGCCCATTTACTAACGGTTGGATTTTTTTTCCGAATTCAGAGTTTTAGTGCTAAAATCATGGAAAAAAGTTGCCAAACAGCTAAAAATCCAAATCCAACAATTCAGCTAAAAGTTGCCGAGATCATGTAGAAGTCAAGGACAGATATCCCTGTCCTTTCCCTAAAAGGATCCTTTTTTTTAGAAAAAGTGGTTTTCATGCAACAAACTTTTACGGATTCATTGGATTTTCATGACTTTTCTGCAGCTTTTCCCATGCTGGCTTTTTTTTGTTCAGTGTTTTTTTGTTTAGTAAATGTAAGACGTTTGTGAAAATGAGTTTATTTGAATTGTAAAAGTTTTACAAAATTAGAAATGTTAGAGTTTTAGTAAATCTGCTCCTTACAGTTCGAAGATGTTTTTTAGTAGATGGTTATGGGCCGGTGATCACATGTTCAATGTAGTTGCTCAACTCCACCTTTTATCCCCTTATTCCTAAACAAAAAAATAGCATGTGTGCACACACATAGCTCCCAGGTCCTCTTGGATTGTCTGGTCATCTCTCAAATATATCAGAATATTTATTTGCGGAGATGAATGTCCCATTTTGAAAGATGCCTACCAGAAACAGACTTAATGCTTCATGCACACTATTGCATAATTTCCTAGTAGGATTTGTTGGACTTTCATGCAGCTCTACAGCCAATGAATTGAGACTTGCTACTGACTGTGTCTTTAAGCTACTTCTGTTCGCTGTCTATGCCCCTCACTTCATCTGATCGTATATAGACTTATACAGGTGGGATTAAAGTGCCTGTCTATGATTCGAGGTCACAGGGCAAAGCACATTGTAAGTGAAATAATTAAAGAGAGCTATGAGGTAACATTAGCAGTTAATTTAAGGGGAACACCACAAAAACAAAACCTAAGCTTTTTGTAAAGTGAACCTTATTTCAAATTAACAAATATGCAGGCTTTCCATGATTTATAATGTTATAATATGGTTTGGAAGAGTTACCTAAGCCTGGCCCCACTGTTCTCCTGCTGATCTAGCCGACTGCTTTGAGACTCAAATAAACAGTAGCCGACTGTCCTCAGCCTGTATCCTCCAAATCCCCCAATTCCCTGTATATGTGATATCACCAAGGACAGGAACATCACAGTGCTATGCATTGTGGGTTATGTAGTTTCTGCATGCTGTCTGTTAACTGGATAAATTGTGAGAATTTGTAACATTAATGTTTTAGTCCCTCCTCCCCTGCCAGGATTTCAAATGATGCAGAAAGAAAAGAACGATTTTGCAGCTGACTTTCTGCATATAGAAATGGTATTTATTAATACCTTTGAAGGAACAGATTACAGTGATGGGTATATTAGGGGTTTCTCTGTTGTGTAGGACTCTTAAACAAATATATTGCTGTATGTCAAATATATAACACAAAATTTAGGCCCAAAGCAATATTAACTAACCCATTCTAATTTATCAGGGATTGAGCTGAATCAAAGCAATTTGTGTGACAATACATTTTTGCCACATTTGTTCTGTAGTAACCAGAGAAGCTAGCATATTGATGATGCCATTGGCATGACTGACATGCACTGCGCATCATTGGGACTTGCTCCACCTCTTGGCAACCTACCACACCACCCCTCCTATCCCTCCTATTCCAGAAGAATTACACAGACACCAGATTTGGATGAAAAGGGGCCGCAGAACATTTATTAACAACTGAAGTTTAATTTAACACATACCATAAGCAAACAGCATATCACGAACATATGATAAACATATCAAACATAACATGAAAATAAGATAACATATCATGAACATATGATAACTTGAACGTTTGTATAACAAACAACCATAACAATCTAATAACTGCGCAACGCCACTAGTGCTGCCAGCTGCCATCCTAGCCCGGAACCACCTACTCCTCAACAAACTCACTTCCTGATACACCTCCTTACCCCTGAGGTGCCAGGCGTGCCAACCACCAATAACCATGCAACCATTTGTTCCCGGACTCAACCACTCCGCCAGCCAAACTATAATACCAACTCACCTGTTTGGGGAGTGAGGGTGGGCGTTTTCCTGTACTGTCTAAAATGGACTGGAAGTGGGAAAGCACTGAGCTACCTATTTATACCCCTGACTTGCAGCCATTTGAACCCACCAATCCCAAACTAGCTGGGAGTGGCTTACAACCCCTACGACGCTGTCATGCCCCTGCCTCCCTACGCCCTGCTACGGGTCACCGGTCACTGAAAACACAATACATGTATTGTGACAATATGTTACATTGCAAGTCAGAGATTAGGGGTATTTGTAAAGAATAATGAGCAAGGATAGATTTGTTATTAATACATTATTGTAAGTGCTATGTAGAACACAAATTCTGTTCTCTAAACAGCAGGCTTCGGAAAGATGCCGGCTGTGCAGCTTCATCGCTCATTTTAACATTATTTGTGCCATTTCACATCCTAGTATGCAAACGCAGTCCGCTAATCAGGCCTATTTGTTGTGATTCACAGCAGTTTATGGCAAAAAAAGTCCTTGGTTTTTCTGTAAATGAACCCCAAGATCTCCTACAGACCCATGTGCATTGCATTGCTCAGATCAGATGGGCACATTAAAAAATAGTGTTTTTTACACTACTTGAATGCCGGGAACAGTCTGATCCACTTACAAATAGGATTGTTTCCAGTAAAGCATTTCCCAGGACAATGTGAAGAGCTCCAGCATTACAAATTAGCCAAGCTAAATACTTCAAACAAAATCTTTAATGAGAGTTTTCCTGACATGCTAATTCTTCAATGCAAAACAGAATATTATAGTGCCAAGTTTGAAGCACTGTAGCCAGATTTCATCTTCTGTTCAGTCGAGGAGTGGCTAATATATGCAGACTCAATAATCAAGTGCTTGGCTTTGGTTTTATTTTTGCTGGTTGCATCAGATCACAAGTCAGATATGTCTTTTAGAGATAAAGGTAACCTCGATTGTTTAAAAGTAAAAAAACAAGACCATCATACTTTCTTCCTTTAATATGATTTAAGCAGAAACCATGTGTGTACCCAACAAAGAAAACAAAAATCCCAGCAAAAATAGTTTCATTGTTGCATGTTGTACTGTCTTGGAAGCAGAGTAGGTCATGGATACTTGCTCAAACAGAAATCCATTCACAGTGGAATAATTGAGAAAATATGTATGTTTAAACTTATTAGTTACTTCATATTTTCACATTGTTCCTTTCTGAATAAGCCCTTGTTTGTTGGTAATCAGGGCAAAAAAAGACTATTTAGCTTTTCAACCAGGTTTTGAATTGTAGTTCTGAACATAACACTTTGCAAATGTATATTTTTGGCCATGTCACCATAGATAACTGCTCTGCTGAAATGATCTCCAGGAAGTAAATGAGAGTGTTTTGTGTCCAAATTTGAGAAAAAAAATATGTCAAGCAAAATAGAGAAAAAAAGCAGACAAGAGTAAATATGGTGATGCTAAAATGAGCATAAATGTTTGCATATTGAAGCTATTTATAAAGGGGATTACACCCAAGCATGTTCCTTATACTTCCCCATTGTGGAAGAATGGTGTCTGCTGACACAAGGGAACCTTGAACCAACTGCCATTTAATGGGCAAATGGAGATGTTGACTATTTTAATGTAACTTGTAATAAAGATTGTTTTTATTCTTAACTTTCGTGGCCCTTTTTGAAATCCTTGATGTGCATATGCCCATTCTGTTGTTTCTTGTGATTTGATGCTCCCTATGATGTGGGTCTGGGGCTGGTGCACCCGGACCACTTGTCTACTTGGTGAGTAAGGGGCGTATTTATTATGCTGTGTAAAACGAATTCGCCAAAAAAACGGAGTAAAACGCTGTGGAAAATAAGTGGAAAAGATCGCCATCTGAACGCCGGATATTACGCAGTTATTTTCCATAAGTTCCGGTGGAAGAAAAAATGCGTAAAACAATTACGCCGTTTTTACGCCATTTTTACACGGCGAAGCCTGGCGATGTGTGGCGAATTTTCTCGCCGTTTTTTACACAGTATAATAAATATGCCCCTTAATGTACAAATTGGTTCCTACATGCTGCTGTTGGTAATTACAGGGTTCCCACAATGGGTTTTATCAATAGAAGTGACACAGATGTGACACAGGGTGCAGCTGCAATCATACAAAAAAATTTGGGGACAAATATGCATTGTGGGTAAAAAATATACTATCCAAAGTTGCACTTTTCACACTTGCAGTTGGAAACAGTCACCTTGGATTTCCATGGTTCATGTACAAGGGCTGGTTTGAATTAAAATGATGATGTCATACAATGAAGCCTTTAAGCGGCCTGGGGGCCACAGTCAGCCTGTGGGACATTCGGACAGCCCTGTAATCTGGAGAATGCTGTTATAAATAGTAATCAGCATGACTTTATAAAGGATAAATTATGTCAGACAAACTGAATAGCTTTTTTTAAAGAGGTAACTTACTGTAGCTGTAAAACAATTTTCAGTCGCTAGGGGTGACCACACTAAGGCCAAGTAAAGAGTTATTTAACTAATCTTTCCCTGAGATGATCGCTGAACATAAGTTGGCAATGAGCAGATAAGCAGCTTGTACTAATGTAAGTAATCTATGGACAGTACCACTGAACAAAGGAAAGGCCTGTAGGGCACATTTATGAACACCATTTATGAAAGCATAAAATGAACTAGCAATGCTGTCTAGCACTTATTGCTGCCTCTACACTTGCTATCTACTCTTACTCTAAATAATTTCCAGTCATTAATTTATTACTTTGAACTTATTGTTTTTTTTTAACTAATTTTTTTTAGATTTACTGTGCGTAAAAAAGCCAAAAATCTGAATCTGACAATTCGCCTAAAACATGCCGAGATCATATAGAAGTCAATGGCAGATGTCCCTTCCCTGGAGGATCCTCCTTTCGCTTTAGAGGTTTCGGATTTTTGCCTCTGGTTTTTCGTACAATTCAAAAAAGTTGTAGTTTTCACGTGACAAGTTGAAAAATTCAGAATTGTCTCCACTTTTCTGCAACCTTTCCTTCATGTGCTGTTTCATTTCAGATTTTTTTGTAAATGCCAGACATTTGTAGAAATGAGTTTTAGAATTTTAAAATAAAAAAAGAGAAATGTTTTAGTAAATCTGCGCCTAGGTAGTAAAGTAACAGCAAATGTGATCGTTATTGGCTCAACAGTATTTCATTTAATGCTTCACAGAGTGCTACTTTCCTAATTTTCTGTTTCTTTGAGTGGTTTCTTATTTCTCCAGTATCTTATTAATATAGATTGCCTGCCTCTTTATTCTATCTGTGCCAAATCAGCCATGCCTTTGCTGAGGGCTTGGATTGCCTTATTGCATGACATGCCAGTGTTTATTATTGCATGCAGACTTAAGAAAGAAAGATTCCTATAGGAGCTATGTAAGGCGGTAACGGCCCCTGTTTGGACAGGTGGATCAGAGGGTTCAGTAAGGTGTCCAATACAGTTAGATTTTAGTTAACTCCTTCATTTATTCATAGAACTTGTGAGGTCAGTTTTTACATTTTTCATCAGAACTCCACATAACAATACCTATAGTCCTTTTCCTTAAAAAAAGCACTAACGAGATTAGGGTGTTTGGAAATAATGAGTTCACTTGGTATCCAGAAAGTTAAGAATTACGGAAAGGCCATCTCCCATACACTCCTTTATAAGCAAATAGAATGATTTCCTTTTTCTCTGTAATAATAAAACAGTACCTTATACTTGATCCCAACTAAGATATAATTATTCCTTATTGGATGCAAAACATCCTATTGGGTTTATTCAATATTTAAATTATTTTTTAGCAGACTTAAGGTATGGAGATCCAAATTACAGAAAGATCCCTTATCCAGAAAACCCCAGGTCCCGAGCATTCTGGATAACAGGTCCCATACCTGTACAAAATTTTCATTACAATGTCATTTTAAGGGAAAAAAAAGAGGCAATTCAGCCCTAACATTGATCTGCTAAGATTAAAGCTAAAAGGTAAATTTATAAGAAAAAACTGTCATTATATAAATAGAAAAGGATGTATGGATTAGGGGTTTTCCATAAAATAATTTTTAAAAAATGGTTTACATTTGGTGAGTCTCCTTCAGAACAAAATGTGCTATCTTTCAACAGTACAAAAATAAAATGAAAAGACCACAATGGACGGCTGGACTGTTTCCATCACATCTCATGAAGTTTATAGAAAATGTCATGCACTGAGCAAACCTTTAAAATAAATATACAAAATAAACCTCAGGATTCCATGGATATGGAAATCTCTTTAACAGAACTACAATCTGCCTACAAATTCTCCAAATTAGGCTGAAAGCACAGTCAACACCATTGTAATCAGTGCATTCACTGGAAATACTATACATTAAATTGATAAATGTCCAAATATCATATCTAATTGGATCTTTAAACAAACTGCAGAATGATCAATTCAGTAAATAGATTTTTTTAGCAGCAGTCCTTTAGAGCATCTCTGCAATAACATATCTGGTAAGACAATAGGGGTTATTTACTAATGCCCCATATGCAAGTGCACTAAGGAATGTGAGATTGTGTCCTTTAGGGGTCATTTATCCAGCATTTATATCTGAAGCATTGCTGTGCTTTGCGCCTTGCTCTGGATGTAACATGTGCCCAGTGGCACTCCCTATATAAGCAAATTAGGGGGTTGGTAGAAAAATTAGTGGGTAGGTAGTTGTCTAGATTGGGGTAAACTTACATGGCTCCCACAGCACTCTTTTCATGAATAAAGCAATGCCAAACACAGGAAGCACTGTATTCATCTGAAAAGCACAGGTTGGAACATAAGGATCTGCGCTACAGGTTCTCACAGAAAGTGAGTTAGTATTTACGAGTATTTAATCTTAAATACATAAAAAAGGACAGTCTCTGTTTGGTCTTTACCAGGCTACTGTACACTAACATACATTTGTATGAGCAGTGCACTTGTTTATGGAGACTTTTTCATATTACAGGTATGGGATCCCTTATCCGGAAACCCATTATCCAGAAAGCTCCGAATTACGGATGCCCGTCTCCCATAGACTCCATTTTAATCAAATAATATAGAATTTTAAAACTGATTTACTTTTTCTCTGTAGAAATAAAACAGTACCTTGTAATTGATCCCAACTAAGAAATAAATAATCATTATTGGTGGCAAAACAATCCTATTGGGTTTAACCCTTTAAGTGCCATGGGACGTAGATTCTACGTCCAAGGCACTAAAGGACCAAAGTGCCATGGGACGTAGAATCTACGTCCAATGGCACTGTCGGGTTTACAAGCGCTGCGCTCGCTTTTAAAGCAGCGCAGCGCTTGTAAACCCCTCAGATCCCCCTAGGCAACGAGCAAACATAGACATACTCACCGATCCGGGTCCCCGAGCCGCACCGATCGCGTCGCCAGCCAATGACAGCAGTGGACACGCGTTGATGACGTGTCCACTGCTGTCCCTTTAAATAGCGCCGCCTACTGTCGGCTCCCTCACTCCTGCTGCGCACGTTGGACAAGATGGAGCTCCCCTGCTGCCTTCCTGCTGGATTGATCGCCCCTGATCGCCCCTGATCGTCTGCCTGCCTTGGGTAAGCTGAACTACAACTCTCTACCACTGTGTATTTTGCTTATTTCTATCTCAACTGTCTAAAAAAAATTTTTTTTTTTTTTTTTTGCATTTTTTCTTCTATCTTTGTCATTATTACACTTTTGTACACATACACACTTATTTACAACTTTCCCAAGCACACACAGACACTTACACACACACTTACACTTACACTTTTTTTTTTTTTTTTCTTTCTTTCTTTCCTTTTCTTTCTTTCTTTGCTTTCTTTGGCAGTCTTTTTTTTTTACTAAAACTTTATTTCTGATCTTGCTCTATAATTATCTGATTTATTTGGTTGCATTTTAGTGTTTTTTTTGGCATTTTCATAATTGATTTCTGTTTTTGAATTATTCTATTGCACTGTAACTTTTTTTATTGCTATTGGGTGCTGAATTTGCAGTGACGTTGGTGGATCCAGGGCTCTGACCACCGATTTCATTGCAATTATTGTTCTTCTGTTGGTTTAGGTGGTTTTATTGGATTTTACAGATTTTATGGTGTTTTATCTTTGCATTGTTCTTTATTGTGTGTTTAGTGCCCCCAAAAAGGTTGCTTTTGCAGTGACATTGGTGGATCCAGGGCTCTTACCGATTTCATTGCAACTATTGTTCTTTGATTGCTTTTAGTGGTTTTATTCCATTTGATTTCAGTTGTTCTAGAAAGGTCCAGAGGTGCTAAGATTGTTCTGGTAGTTTCTATTGCCAAGGGTTAGGCTGATGCCACACGAGGCGTAGGGCTGATTTTTTCAGCAAGTGGAAAAACGCTTGCCGAAAATTCAGCCCTACGCCTGCTACTTGTTCCTGCACCCGAATGAATGGGATACGCTCGGGTGCAGGCACGTGTAGCCGATATACACATGAAAACGCGAGACTTTGCATTCTCACGCGTTTTCATGCGTATATCGGCTACATGTGCCTGCACCCGAGCGTATCCCATTCATTCGGGTGCAGGCAAAAAAAAAGGGGTGCATAGAGTGCAGCCCCAATATTATGCATTTTCAGGTTTGGCGGCCATGTACTTATGTGCAACCAGACATAGGTATCGTTTTATTCAGGGGAACTTGCAGATTGATGGTTAGTAAGTTTTTGGTAGTTGCCATGGAGATTTTGGGGAGAAATCTAGGTTTTTTTATCTGGTTTTTTCCTTGATTTCTGACCAAAATCTAGGTTTGTATCTGGTTTTTCCTTGATTTCTGACCAAAGCGCTGACTTCTGCAAGGGACTACAGCCGCAATTTTCCATGTAGAAAGAGAAGAGTGGCGTCTCTGAATAGCTGAAGGTGTGCACTTTTCGTAAATATATAGATTGTGGGGGTTATCTCACAGGTAGGGGGGGTTAACACTGAAAAACTGCAGGTAGTGCACATAGAGCGCAGCCCCCAAAATTTCAACTGAAATTGCCCTTATGCATTGCCCCTGTTTTGGGGCATTTGGTGGCCACGTCTTTATGTGCACCCATACATATGGGGTATCGTTTTATTCAGGGGAACTTGCAAATTGAGGTTTAGTAAGCTTTTGGTAGTTGCCATGGAGATTTTGGGGAGAAATCTAGGTTTTATCTGGTTTTTCCTTGATTTCTGACCAAAGCGCTAACTTCTGCAAGGGACTGGGGCCACAATTTTTCATGTAGAAAGAGAAGAGTGGTGTCTCTGAATAGCTGAAGGTGTGCACTTTTTGGAAATATATAGTTTGCGGGGTTATTTCACAGGTATGGGGGTGTTTAGACTAAATAACTGCAGGTAGAGCACATAGAGCACAGCCCCCCCTTATGCATTGCCCCTGTTTGGGGCATTTGGTGGCCACGTCTTTATGTGCACCCATACATATGGGGTATCGTTTTATTCAGGGGAACTTGCAAATTGAGGTTTAGTAAGTTTTTGGTAGTTGCCATGGAGATTTTGGGGGAGAAATCTAGGTTTTTTATCTGGTTTTTCCTTGATTTCTGACCAAAATCTAGGGTTGTATCTGGTTTTTCCTTGATTTCTGACCAAAGCGCTGACTTCTGCAAGGGACTGCAGCCACAATTTCCATGTAGAAAGAGAAGAGTGGTGTCTCTGAATAGCTGAAGGTGTGCACTTTTCGTAAATATATAGATTGTGGGGGTTATTCCACAGGTAGGGGGGGTTAACACTGAAAAACTGCAGGTAGTGCACAAAATTTCAACTGAAATTGCCCTTATGCATTGCCCCTGTTTTGGGGCATTTGGTGGCCACGTCTTTATGTGCACCCATACATATGGGGTATCGTTTTATTCAGGGGAACTTGCAGATTGATGGTTAGTAAGTTTTTGGTAGTTGCCATGGAGATTTTGGGGAGAAATCTAGGTTTGTATCTGGTTTTTCCTTGATTTCTCACCAAAGCGCTAACTTCTGCAAGGGACTGCGGCCACAATTTTCCATGTAGAAAGAGGAGAGTGGCGTCTCTGAATAGCTGAAGGTGTGCACTTTTCAGAAATATATAGTTTGCGGGGGTTATTTCACAGGTTATGGGTGTGTTTAGACTAAATAACTGCAGATAGAGCACAGCCCCCCCTTATGCATTGCCCCTGTTTGGGGGCATTTGGTGGCCACGTCTTTATGTGCACCCATACTTATGGGGTATCGTTTTATTCAGGGGAACTTGCAAATTGAGGTTTAGTAAGTTTTTGGTAGTTGCCATGGAGATTTTGGGGAGAAATCTAGGTTTTTATCTGGTCTTTCCTTGATTTCTGACCAAAATCTAGGGTTGTATCTGGTTTTTCCTTGATTTCTGACCAAAGCGCTGACTTCTGCAAGGGACTGCGGCCACAATTTTCCATGTAGAAAGAGAAGAGTGGTGTCTCTGAATAGCTGAAGGTGTGCACTTTTCGTAAATATATAGATTGTGGGGGTATCTCACAGGTAGGGGGGTTATCACTGAACAACTGCAGGTAGTGCACATAGAGCGCAGCCCCCAAAATTTCAACTGAAATTCCCCTTATGCATTGCCCCTGTTTTGGGGCATTTGGTGGCCACGTCTTTATGTGCACCCATACATATGGGGTATCATTTTATTCAGGGGAACTTGCAGATTGATGGTTAGTAAGTTTTTGGTAGTTGCCATGGAGATTTTGGGGAGAAATCTAGGTTTGTATCTAGTTTTTCCTTGATTTCTGACCAAAGCGCTAACTTCTGCAAGGGACTGCGGCCACAATTTTCCATGTAGAAAGAGAAGAGTGGTGTCTCTGAATAGCTGAAGGTGTGCACTTTTCGTAAATATATAGATTGTGGGGGTTATCTCACAGGTAGGGGGGGTTAACACTGAAAAACTGCAGGTAGTGCACATAGAGCGCAGCCCCCAAAATTTCAACTGAAATTGCCCTTATGCATTGCCCCTGTTTTGGGGCATTTGGTGGCCACGTCTTTATGTGCACCCATACATATGGGGTATCGTTTTATTCAGGGGAACTTGCAGATTGATGGTTAGTAAGTTTTTGGTAGTTGCCATGGAGATTTTGGGGAGAAATCTAGGTTTGTATCTAGTTTTTCCTTGATTTCTGACCAAAGCGCTAACTTCTGCAAGGGACTGCGGCCACAATTTTCCATGTAGAAAGAGAAGAGTGGTGTCTCTGAATAGCTGAAGGTGTGCACTTTTCGTAAATATATAGATTGTGGGGGTTATCTCACAGGTAGGGGGGGTTAACACTGAAAAACTGCAGGTAGTGCACATAGAGCGCAGCCCCCAAAATTTCAACTGAAATTGCCCTTATGCATTGCCCCTGTTTTGGGGCATTTGGTGGCCACGTCTTTATGTGCACCCATACATATGGGGTATCGTTTTATTCAGGGGAACTTGCAGATTGATGGTTAGTAAGTTTTTGGTAGTTGCCATGGAGATTTTGGGGAGAAATCTAGGTTTTTTATCTGGTTTTTCCTTGATTTCTGACCAAAGCGCTTACTTCTGCAAGGCACTGCGGCCACAATTTTCCATGTAGAAAGAGAAGAGTGGTGTCTCTGAATAGCTGAAGGTGTGCACTTTTCAGAAATATATAGTTTGTGGGGGTTATTTCACAGGTAGGGGGGGTTAACACTGAAAAACTGCAGGAAGTGCACATAGAGCGCAGCCCCCACATTTTTAGCTGTAATTGCCCTTGTGCATTGCCCCTGCTTTGGAGTGTTTGGTGCCCATGTCTTTATGTGCACCCATACATATGGGGCATCATTTTATTCAGGAGAAGTTTGTCTTTCAAATATGCCTTTGTTAGAAAATTTTTATGAGATTTTTTTTTGTCAAATCCACATTTGATCATGCGTCCAAGTTTACGTTTTAGAAAAAAAAAAAAAATGTCATAAAAAGTTCCAAATTTCACAATGCACTGACAAAAGGTATTTGGCTTTTGAGTGAAAACTACATTGCACCTAGAAACCTGAAGGTCTGTAGTTTCTAAAGATACCAAACATGAGGGGATATTTTAGATTTACATATAAGTTATGCTGCATTAACTGTTACAAGCGCTTTTCTGCTTTGTTCTGGTGTGATATTGTACTAAGTATTGCCTTAGTTTGGGGGTTACTTCTGGACAGGAACTGTGGGGTACCACCACATATTTGGTATCGTTGGAATTGGGAGTATCAGGGCTTTTACAAACAATAAAAAAAAGTGAGTAAAATTAACTTTTCTATGGAAAAAAACCTCAAAATATACAGAAATTTTTCATAATTTTATTTTTTTTTTACATATTTCACCCAAAATACACATCATATCTCCAGAAAAGTTATAAAATTTGGTATGTATGTCGAAGCCCAATTAGTGACGAAAAAAACGATATATAATTTCCCTAGTTTCGTGGAGGTTTTCCTACCAAAAAACATTGTTAAAGTGAATGAGTACAAAATGCTTAAAAAACGTCTGGCACTGGGGGGAACCGAAATGACGAATTCGGCTGGCACTTAAAGGGTTAATTAATGTTTTATTGATTTTTTTAGTAGATTTATGGTATGGGGATCCAAATTACGGAAAGAACCCTTATCCGGGATACCCTTGGTCCCAAGCATTCTGGATAACGGGTCCTATACCTGTACTACTTTTGGGATTTTAAGGGTACAACATAGCCTCAATATTGAAATTGTACCTGGGCACAGACCAATATACTATTTAAATGTGTTTATTATCATTGTATGTTAGAGCATCTAATTTTTCCTCTGCATATAGGTAAGAGCTGTTTTATTTTTGTAGTAGCGGTGCATGTTATCAGTGTTTTGTGTAAGCATTTAGCATTAGTTTCTTTTTTGAATATACTATGGTATAGTGCAGTCCCTCAGTTTGGGGTTACCATTACTTCCCTTTGTTTGATGGTGTCTTCTTTGTGCCCTGAAGGTTCTTGAAACCACGTTAAAATACTTTTAAATGACAATACAACTTACAAGCGCAACAGCAAATGCATTGTTGCCATTCATAAAAGGTACTTGTGCTCATACATACTGCTTTCACTCACTCAGCCTGCTCTGATAAATGGTGTATAAGTGTGCACATTAATGCTAGGGAACCCTGGAATTACCACTGGCCAGAAAGTTCTGATAAGTCCAGGGTCCAACAAGTGTGTTACATCAATAGCCATTACTGACTTGTGCCAAGTGAATCAAATGCCAGTGCCATTATAAAAGCCTTGTGTATTAGCATGCTGTAAGTGATGCCAACCCTACTATGAAAATGTTAGCCACAACTTGAACTAGCTTTGCAAAAACAACAAATTAGTGCATGGCCATTTTCATGCTGGAATTCTGTGAAAAAAAGGGGATGATTTACTATGTGTAAAAATGGCTAAAAATCTGAATCTGACAATTCACCAGCTAAAACTTGCTGAGATCATGTAGAAGTCAATGGCAGATGTCCCTTCTCTGGAGAATCCTTCTTTTGCTTTAAAACTTTAGAGGTTTCGGATTTTTTTATGCCGATTTTTTTTTGGTGTGAAACTTTTTCCCACACTGACTTTTTTAATTCTATTTAGTAAATGTAAGACATTCATAGAAACGAGTTTATTTAAATTTTAAAATAAAAATGCTTGAGTTTTGCACTATAGGCTGCTTTGGTAAATGTTGTGAATCCCCATAACATTGTGGTTTGATAGTAGAGCAATAATTAAATGTCAGTTAAATGATCCAAAAAATCACTTTAAAGGAAAACTATAGGTCAGAAGGAATACTTACTCAACAGATATATAACATGTATATATATATAACATGACCTATTAAAGAATCTTACCAACCTGTAATATATATATATATATATATATCAGTAAATATTGTCCTTTTACATCCTTTCCCTTTAGGCACCATTTTGTGATGGTCTGTGTGCTCCCTCAGAAATCAACTGACAGGAAAAAATGCAGAGCTGTAACAGGAAGAAGTGTGGGAGCAAAAGACAGAACTTTGTCCAGTAATTGGCTTGTGTAACCTAACTTGTATGTGTGCCTATGGTTTGTTTGTTTGTACTGTGAATCGTACAGAAAATATATAAGATATAAATAATAATGTTTTAATGTTAAGAAACCTCAGCCATAGAGAGTAATTTAACAAAAGTTTAATTTTGATATAACTATGACATTTATTACCTGTAACATTCATATTAGTTGTCTGCAATTAGAAATTAGGGTAAATTGAAATACCCTTAAACGGATATATAAAACGGATAGATGAACTGAGATAATATTCTTTGTGAGTCAAATGAAAAATGTACATTGTTTGAAGAGAAAAAACCTATCTCTTTAATATAATGCGGCATAGCAGGTGAGTTAAAGGTTTGTTGCAGTCGGATATCAGCTGCAAATCATTTTCACAAAGCAGCAGACAGGACTCCAGACCTTTATAAATGAAGTACACATGCAGCCTTGTCAGAAAGGCTATTCCTAAAACTAAATCCAAAATAAGTGACTCTGTGTCAATTTTGCTGGCTTAACGGGAACCAACTGAGCTTTTATGAATACTGGAATAAAGTTTAAACAATTCCAGACTCCGGATAGGTTGCAGAAAGGGTCTCATATAATTTTATATCGATACACACATACGTGGCTATAAACTGGGACTGAGCATGATCCTGCACTGTTTCTATAGTTCATTTATCAAGCTATTTGAAAATGACCAAGAAAAGGTGACTCAGTTTATGTAAAACGATTTAACAGCCACAGCAATTTACAAATTACCCAGGGTTTGTTTTGAGTTAACTTCGGCATGTAAAAAGAAGTCATGGAGACTCGTTTTGCTTGTGAGCAAAGTACATGAAACAATTCATTCTTATTAATAAAAATCCCTTGCTGGTGACTACACAGGTTAACATAACAAGAGTGTAGCCAGGGGTCATGGATAATTCTTAGAAACCAGCAAAAATGGTAAAGGATTAGCTGCCCTCCAGAAATACTGGCTAATCAGATGACGCCATTTCTGCTGGTGATGAGTTTAAATAGCAATGAGCACATGATAGGTTACACATGGGGCCATTTTTGTTTGTGGCTTTCTAGAAAAGAAAGACTGTAACCTCAGGGGAGCACCAGGAAGGGAAGCTATCCACGGAGACTGAGTAGCAGACTGGGGGAAAGAACTTTTGTTTCCAGAGAAGAAAAACGTTCCGAAGATCTGGAAAGAATTGAATTTCAAAGCTCATCAGCAGAAGTATAGCATTTGTTTCCAATTGCACTGGAATGGCTTGAAAAATCTATCTGAGGTTCCTGGCAAGAGGGAACATAACTCATTTCATATGCTCGCTTTGCAACCATGTGATAGGGAATCTTTTGGTGACCAGAACCTATGTCCATTTTAGTCACTCTCCTTTACACTGGGGGGAGGGGGGGCAGGGGATATTGAAATATAAAGCTTATACATTTGTTTTACTATTTCCAGATGACATCTTTATAAAAAAAAAAATTAAGCTTTTTTCTTTTAAGTGGTTTTCCAATATCATAATGGAGCCGTCTTCCAACACCCACATAGAACTGAGAAGAGTCTGGATAAACACATGCTGTCCTCTGCAGTATCTCACAAAATGTACATTTCTTTTAGAAAAGAACCTCACATTTGGTGAGCTTTTGTTTGTATAGTCATTATCTGTCTTTGGAACAGAAAGACAGGCTATCTGGCTGAAAAAAGAAACCTCTTCTGACACCTCTTAGGGGCCCATTTGTTGAAATTCAAAATTAGGTTTTGCCATAATTTGAAAAAATGATAGCAAAAAATCAATTGTATTCATGATTAAAAATGCAAATATTTTAAATGTATCAGTTATAACAGGGGCCTAAAGAGGTCAATCTTTAACATTTAAGCATGCTGATAAAGCTCTTAAGAAACTAGTGGCCACCCCCAAATACACCTGCCTTATCTATCTTAGGGCTTGTACTCAAGAGCATATGGTTCTGCAGGAAGAAATTAATTCCATTCTTCTTAATGGGGCTGTACAGGGTTGGCAACTACAGGTACCTAATACATAAGGTGGATACAGGAGTAGCATTGCTGATATATCTGCCTATTCACTGGGAAGACCACCCAACATGCCAAGTAAATTACTGTGCATACTAGTAACTAAAATGGTTATAGCTATACGAATATGAATGACCACAAAGCACTTGATTATTAGATAGGGGCCAGTAGGCTTCACATGATCGGCTTTTTTATCCTGAGACAATCTTTTTTTACAGTTTGTGAAATCAGAGTTGAGTTGAGCTTCGTCATACATTTTGTTTCACCAGAAAAAAATGGGAAAAAGATGCAAGCAAAAGTCACCAACGTATGTAATAAAATTCGACCAAAGAAAAAACACTTACTGACTCCAGTTTGCCAATATGATGCAAGACAAAATTAAAAAGCAGCCATTGACTCTAATGCATTTGGGGAAATATCGTAACATTTCTTAAATGTTTCTGTGTTTCCAATAATTTTCTGTGGAAACAAAATGACGCTGTTTTGCACATCACTATTTCTAGCACATAACTAAGTAGAGTTTCTGCATCCTAGAGGAGCGGTTCCAAAACTGTGGGGCTGCTAGAACAGTGGCATAGGGAGTCATCAAGAATGCCAATTAGAAGGAGATATAAAAGCAATGTCGCCTAGATAAAACTGAAAGCCCAGCTTGAAGGTCAGTTAGGGTGAGATTTGGGATGAAAACATATTTGCTGTCCTAGATATTCTTAGAATTATGGATTCCCACTGCTGCCACCAATTGTCACTAAACGCCACCCCAGACGTACGTGACCAGGCGGGCGGCTGTATGGGTTAACACATCAACTTCACAGTTTCTCTTTAACTCATGCAATCAACCCCAACCAGCCCTAAACTTACAACTGCCACCACCGCAAGCACCCAAATCTAGATGTTCTATTGTACACTGATGCTTCGCAAAGGCAAATCGCCCTAGACTTTCTAGCTAAGCACTCTAGCAGACACTCCAACAGACAATGCAAGTTAGTCTAAAGACAATACACAACTTTGCCGCAAGCAAACAAAGGGTTAAGCAGACACACTTCCCTTATAACTAGCAAGGGGTTAAAACACATTTAACATACACACTCCACTTAAGGCATAAAGGTTCATTTAGCACCAAGAAAAACTTATTCAAATTTAATATTTAATAATCCAAAGTGGACAGTGCATATATTATATAAAAACAGTGAATGTTACAAAATGACATACAAGTTACAAAACAGTTATAAAACAAAAAGGGATAAAAAATGCAGAAACCTACATACATCAGCAATAGAATGGTCCTATGTATTTCCTGTTTCCGGGGGGACGGAGAAATAGCGACATATACCTCCCGAGCACCTTGGTCCCCAAAAGCATATATCTTCCCAGTTGTCTGGGCCATTGATATACAGGCTACAAGGTAGGTCACGCCCCCATCCAATGAGAAAGGTGAGGGCGAGTCACCATTTGGAAACTGGCTGTTCTGGTGACATTTTATTTTCCAGCTAGCCTCAAATACTTATGGGTATTCAACAAAATTATGGAACCATGAGCATTATGTGGGAAATGGAATTCTCTTTTCACAGACACCAAACACACCAGGCCTAACACATATAATTCTGGTTTTATCAGAATATTGGATAATCCCGAGATGGATCATCATAACATGGGAGTGTTTGGAGTCTGTGGCTCTAGCTACAAGCTAATGACGGGGCGCCATGATTTTTATCTTTAGTAAAAGATATTTATTTTATGGGCCTAAAGAAATATTAGCTAAGAATCTTCCCTGAGATAGACCACTCCACTGTAGCTCAGGTATGAGAATTTAGTTACCTTGTTGATTCATTTGGCCCTGTCTGGCTCTTCACACCTCACAGTCCCCTAGCTAGACAGTCTGTCTTCACCGTCTTTTAGGGGGTATTTGTGAATTACCTCCTACTGCGAAGGGTTTCCCTCAAATGTAGATTCCAAACAGACTTTCTAAATTGAAAACTTAACCCTTTACTGCTCCAACATGACAATGGAAGATACACAAATGTGTATATATATCTGTATGTGTTTTCAGAGGGGGGCCTCCCGAAAGGTCAGAACACCAATGTGGGCTTGAATTAAAAAAAACAACTTTTTTTTAGAATTTAAGATTTCATTAAAATAAAAATAGCCATATAGCACATTGCCACCTAAAAGTGTGTTACTAGTTTAGCATTTTTACTTTAGATGAGAAAGCACAGATTTTTAATTCCATAGCTGTTTAATGTGACAAAGATAAACACAGAGGTTGTACTAACACATTCTGAGTTGTCAAAGCAAACTCTCCAAAGTCTCTTAATTCCTGCCAGACCAGAACTATGAGCCCCTTGATAAATATCACTAGAAATGCAATACCTTTTGGTTATATTAAATGTGATGACAGTTGGCATTAGTTTCAGTAAATCACCTACATAGACCCTAATTGCTTTAGCAGTCTTTGGACTAGGAAAAATACTGAAGAGCAACACAGGGGGCAAGCCCTACAGCAGAGTAATGTATTTAGCTGCAAACAGGGACAAATTTATGGCAGAAAAAGGATCTCCAAGCCTTAAAGGGAATAGAGATTGTGCGGAACATACCTTTTGCCCATTGTTTGAATCCCAAAAATTGGCTCATTAATGCAGCCCTGAGTCCGATGGCTCCTATGCCCATCGTATTTCAATAGTTAGGCCCTAGGGCCAAACGATCGAATTGGCCCAATATCACCCACCTAAGATGGGCATATGGGGAGAAGATCCACCTGTTTGCTGACATTGCAAAAACACATTTACTCCTAGAAGGAGCATAAGAGTGCATAAGGATAAAGCATATTTATACTAGGCAGTTGGAGAGGGCCTATTCATGGGCAGATAATTTGCCAACTCGGCCTGAAAGAGGCGAATCAGCAGCTTAAATCTGTCTGTATATGGGCCTTCCACAACAGATATCTAGCAGAAAATCGGACCTATATTTATTGGGTAAGTTTGAAAGTCCTGTTGGATGAAAACTGCATAGGGCCCTATTATGATTCGATTCTTGGCCTGGAGGGCAAAAGTTTGGATCGACCTGATTTGGCCAGCATGACCAGTTTGGGTAAAGATGTGTTCATTCAAGAGTGGATCTTAACGGGTGCTACTTCTGCTTACTCCTCTATCTGCACTGACAAAGCTGATTTAGGAAAGAAAATGCACTCACATGGCTTCACTTATCTAAACCCATGATTAATATTGCATATGTCACTTCTTTTGTGGGCTGGGAAAAAAGATACAAAAGTAAAACAGATATGTCCAAAAACAAATTAATTTCTTCTTCCCAGCATTTGTGTGAAAATAACAATATCCCATTTTTGACTATTTATCCCACATCTTAATTTGTGGGTAAAATGTTGCAGATGAAAGATGAAAGAGGAAAACTGCCCTTTAAGTCTGGACTACAATGCCTTAAAGGAAAAAAAAAACCTTTCAGAAAAACAGTACTGTTTTATTATTACAGAGGAAAAGAAAATCAGTTTTAAAATTCTGAATTATTTGATTAAAAATTAATGTATTAATAAAACCTCAGGCTCCCACTAATTTCTCCTCCAGTCTGTTAGGGAAACTACTGCTGGGTGGAGGATGTGAACCTGGGCCTCCATTCTGGGGCTCCTCCCCTCCAGAAGAGCACCCAATCTTATTTTGACGGGAGTGTGCGCAAACTTATAATCGATTTGCCCCAATCACGTCTCCTGCGGGCCCTGGTGCAATCATATTGACTGTACCCCCAGTAGTTATGCCACTGGGTTAATATATACACAAGCACAAATAGTCGTTTGTCTACACTAAGGCCGAGCCATATTGTACAACACAATTCTCTCACACACAGCATCATGTGACCAGGCTGTGAGTCAGCCCAGGTAAAAGAAACAAGTATGGGGGCTGCAGCAGCTGTAAGTTATAGCTGCAATGTTATGAGGAGAGAGAGGCAGAGAATCACTGCTCTATTATAGAGACTGGGGCACTTGTTCATACTCTTCTTGTGGGGAGAACTCAGGGGCAAGGCAACTGACCCCTTACCTCTCCCATGTGGATCACAAGAAAAGTTAAAGCCATGATTTAAGGGGGTTCCTGTAATATGTACGGCATATTGCGTGACATGGATGCAGCATCACTTCCTGTTTCCCAAGATGCAACAGCTTCTACTTAGAGAATAGTATAAGGCCCAACAGCCAAGCAGCCTGGTCACTGCCAGAGTAATGAATGATTTGTGCTGCTGCCCCGCTCATCTGCTTCCTTACTAGAAGGAACCTGCCCCCCATGCATACCTTGTATAAACCATCTCTCCATTTAAGGAAAAAAGTCTTCCTTTTGTCGGGGCTGAGGGTAACCCCCATCTCTACCCACTATTCAGGCTAAGGGACACCCTACCAACTAAGGACCCTCTTGTTTTCTCCAGACTTAGCAGCAGCACTGACTGAAACCATGGCTGATGAATGAGCAGATCTTGGCAAGAGATATGGCAGCACAGTAACTGCACTTACTCAATAGGCCACACATACAAAGCAATGCTCTGTGTGCAGATTTAGCTACTGTATGTATGTACTGCAAGTCTAAGGCCAAATAAATGCACTCATCAGGACTCATCAGGGTACACTTCCATTTTCTAAGCAACACCTGTCATATGAGGAGAGGTGAGTTGGTTCAGTCCGTTGCTTGGCACTGTTGGGAGAGGTAAGAGCACAGCCCTTCTGATAGATTATTTGCCAAATAACCCTCATTTTAGCTAAAAAAAGGGGGGTATATAGATGGATGCTGCCCCCAGACTAGCGGATGTTGTTCCTTTTACTGATTTTAGTGAATTTGGAAAATTGCGCTTTGGAGATGCCTATAATCTTAGTGCTGGTTTTCACCAGACTTAGCAGCAGCACTGACTGAAACCATGGCTGATGAATGAACAGATCTTCCCAAGAGATATGGCAGCACAGTAACTGCACTTAAAAAGCAATGCTCTGTGTGCAGATTTAGCTATGTATGTACAGCACATCTAAGGCCAAATAAATGCCATATACACCTGACTCATCAGGGTACACTTCCCCTTTATAAGCAACACCTGTCATGTGATAAGAGGTGACTTCACACCGTTGCTTGGCACTGTTGGGAATGGTAAGAGCACAGCCCTTCTGAAAGATTCTTTTGCCAAATAACCCTCATTTTAGCTAAAAAAGGGGGGGTATATAGATGGCTGCTGCCCCCAGACTAGCAAATGACTGCATCCATCTGCTTATATTGCCCACTATCAAGATTGCAGCACTGGATCCACTACTGGTCAGAAATGCTCACATCGTTACCAATTAGGCCATGCATGTGGCTCGCCAAATTGTACTGATATGATTATTCAGCATGTTGGTCAGTCCTTAGGGCTCTGGCACACGGGGAGATTAGTCGCCCGCGACAAATCTCCCTTGTTGAGGGCGACTAATCTCACTGAAATGGCATCCCACCGGTGATTTCCCCGAAATCGCCGGTGGGATGCCATTTTGGGGAGATTAGTCGCCAAGGGTCGGGCGACTAATCTCCCTGTGTGCCAGAGCCCTTATGCAGTGGTAGCTGGTGTGATGGAGTTTGATCTACCAAATTGCTCAATAAGGAATCAGCACAACGGCTCATGATTGTACAGCCTGGATACAAACCAATCTGTATAAATAAGTAGTTAATGGGGTCCTTTAATTGCAATCTAATTGCCCCATCTGCACAAACATGGAACTTCCCATTGTAGGTAACAGGCAGCATGTTTCCCATTTACTGGAATGTAACATTTGCCAAAGGCAGCGGTGTCTGCGGCCCCCCTCTGTGTGGCCCCGCCACCTGTCTGGCTGCTTACCTTTGTGTAAGCTTTAAATGGTATCAGTACTGAGATTACCTAGCTCCCTGCATTGTTCACACCTCAGATTCAGGCTGTAATCCCCCTGTATTGTTTAAACATGTAATTCCCCATACTGTTCACACCTTTTGGTCCCTCTTTGTTCACCTTGTTCATTGTTCATAGCTCACGCTAAACTCCCACATTGTTCACCTGTTTATACTGTACCTCAGACAAACTGTAGGAGCAGTGCCAGCATTGTGTCACTGTATGTACTCCCTGTCCTATGAAGCTGGTGTGTATGGAACACACAGGCAGCATAGGATAGGCAAAGTATGGCACATACAGGCAGCATAGGTAATGCAGAGTATGGCAAACACACACAGACAGCATAGGGCAGAGCATGACACACATAGGCAGCATAGGGCAGGCAGAGTATGTCACATACAGGCAACATAGGACAGGCAGAGTATGGCACACACAGGCAGCATAGCTCATGCTGTGTATGGCCCACACAGGCAGTACTCACCTCCATGCCCCCAAGCAAGGTAATATCCTAGTAGTTATATTGTGATGCATGTTCCACTATACAAAACAGATGTGTAATAAATCCAATTGTTTTCCTGCAGATTGTAAAGCCCCCTGCACAAATGAAATCTTTTTTTGCACACTGTACAAAAGAACCAGTTGCTCATGATGACACCAGGAAAAAACATAATGGTGAAACACAATACACCCCTCAAAATAGACCCCAAGGTAAGAGAATAAAGCCCCCTTGTGTGCCATGAATGAGCAATATGGTGCTACTTTGAGAACTGAAGTGCTAAACTCAAGCTACAGGCACTTTAGGGTCTATATATGCAAGGTAGTAGTTTTGAAATAGATGGTATAGCCCCCATGCAAGTGCAGGTTTGGAGCGGTGGCAGTCAGGTCTTTGAATGCCAGTTAAGGTGAGATTTGGGCTATTTGCTCAAATAGTACAAATAGCTGGAAGTACAGCTTGATTGCCATTAAGGCTGAGATCTCGGGTGAAAACTTTGCTTTTCTAAAGATTCTTGGAACTGTGAACGGAGGACACGTCTGTCCTGTTATTAGCTAAGGGTGGCTTACTGCTGGATGGTGGCAGATGGAAAAAAAAATATATATTTTTGTATACTATATTTAAGCATATTTGTTAGATATGGTACAGAACCCTTATTTAGGATATACTTTGAAGGTTTTTCCTTTTAAGCATTGTAGTGCAGACTTAAAGGGCAGTTATTTCTCTTTCAAAGATCTAATAGACTAAGGTAAAAGACCCCAAGCCAGGTCTGGACCGGGATTTAAAAATAGGCCCTGGCATTTTAAGTAAACAGAGACCCAAACAGTAGCCTACCAGTCCCACTAAATAGTGGCTGTCAATGGCATCTTACAGCAGCCCCTCTTACATAGTTACATAGTTACATAGTTACATAGGGTTGAAAAAAGACCATTGTCCATCAAGTTCAACCCATCCGAGTAAACCCAGCACACAACCTATACTAACCAATCTATACACTCACATACATAAACTATATATATATACAACCAGTAATACTAACTGTAGATATTAGTATCACAATAGCCTTGGATATTCTGCTTGTTCAAAAACTCATCCAGGCCCCTCTTAAAGGCATTAACTGAATCTGCCATTACCACATCACTAGGAAGGGCATTCCCCAGCCTCACTGCCCTCACCGTGAAAAACCACCTACGCTGCTTCAAATGGAAGCTCTGTTCCTCTAATCTAAAGGGGTGACCTCTGGTGCGTTGATTGTTTTTATGGGAAAAAAGAACATCCCCCAACTGCCTATAATCCCCTCTAATGTACTTGTACAGAGTAATCATGTCCCCTCGCAAGCGCCTCTTTTCCAGAGAGAACAACCCCAACCTCGACAGTCTCACCTCATAGCTTAAATCTTCCATCCCCTTAACCAGTTTAGTTGCAGTCTCTGCACTCTCTCCAGCTCATTAATATCCTTCTTAAGGACTGGAGCCCAAAACTGCACTGCATACTCAAGGTGAGGCCTCACCAGGGACCTATAAAGAGGCAAAAATATGTTCTCATCCCTTGAGTCAATGCCCTTTTTTATACAAGACAGCACTTTATTTGCTTTAGTAGCCACAGAATGACACTGCCTGGAATTGGACAACTTGTGATCTACAAAAACCCCTAGATCCTTCTCCATTAAGGATACCCCCAACACACTACCATTCAGTAGATAGTTTGCGTTTATATTATTTCTACCAAAGTGCATAACTTTGCACTTGTCAACATTGAACCTCATTTTCCAGTTTGCTGCCCAGTTATCTAATTTTGTCAAATCGCTCTGCAAAGCGGCAGCATCCTGCATGGAAATGATAGTTTTGCACAATTTAGTGTCATCAGCAAAAATAGAAACAGTACTCTCTATGCCCACCTCCAGGTCATTAATAAACAAGTTAAAAAGCAAAGGACCAAGGACTGACCCCTGCGGTACTCCACTAACCACACTGGCCCAATTAGAAAATGTTCCATTTACCACCACTCTTTGTACTCTATCCTTCAGCCAGTTCTCTATCCAATTACAAATATTATGTTCTAGGCCAATATTCCTCAATTTGATCATTAACCTTCTGTGAGGTACTGTATCAAACGCTTTAGCAAAATCTAAGTAGATGACATCAACTGCCATTCCAGCATCAAGGTTCCTGCTCACCTCCTCATAAAAGGCAACTAAATTAGTCTGGCAAGATCTGTTACGCATAAAACCATGCTGGCACAAACTAATAGTATTGTGAACTGCAATGTATTCAACTATCCTATCCCTTATTACCCCTTCCAGAAGCTTTCCTACTACTGATGTCAGACTAACAGGCCTATAGTTTTCAGGCTGAGAACGAGATCCCTTTTTAAATAATGGCACCACATTAGCAATCCGCCAGTCTCTCGGTACCATGCCAAACCTCATATTTGCCACAGATTTCCAGTCCAGGCCTGCCCTAAGACCCCCAGCTGACTGTACCTCTCCAGTAGAGAAATGGTGAATGCAGCATTACTAGGGTATTGAGTACAGTTGTGCTCTGCTACAATACATTTCCCACTAAATAAACAGAAATATAGCTCTTAATGTTATCAGGGTCCTGTTTTTGTTGTCCATGTTACAGTATAGTGCCCCATGACTTTGCTTCTTAGCAAAAGTGCTCATGCTTACTAACATTATCGAACAAAACCGGAGTCGGGTTTTTCACCAACAAACAGAGCTCTGAATGTGCAGAACAATGCCAAAGGACACTCTTATGCCATCAGCGTACATCAGCACTTTGGTTAGTTTCAAAGTTGCCTTTATTTTTCTGTTAACACTATCATTCCAAAACAGGCACGTCAAACTCTTTTTTTTGTTTTTCTTATTTTGTGGCCCTTGGCCCTGCTAAGAGCATGTTTGGCAAAAAAATTATGCAGCTCTCAGGAGATAAGTCCTTCCTACTTCTCTGTGTCATTTGACTTTCTCATGAAGGTATAAAAAACATTATTTCAGTGTGGCTATTCTACAAGATTCCCTATAGACCCAAGAGACTTAGGAGTTAACGTTTAGTCATTTAACAGATGGAATAGCATGGATTTAAACACAGACGCAGAGAAAAAATATCCTGCGTACATCAACAACATTATGGCAGACACATGAACAGTTTTAAATTAATAAATGCTGATCATTTTAATCCAAACCATAGTCTTTAATCTGAAGACGAATGTCAGCCAAGTAGCAACTACATCTGGCACGTCTACCTTGTTTTTGAGTTTATTTGTAAGGTCTGACACTACTTTAGGGAATTGGCCCAACACCAGCAGCTACTGCTTTTAGGTATGTAAGAAGCTACATGTATATACAGGTTGTATGTGTTTCGGCTGTTAACTGGCACACAAGTGGCAGAGTGAACGTAGAGATGAGAGATTTGGCAATGATTTAGCATACTAAATACAGACAATATTTAATATAGATTGTTGAGACTGCCGTAACTAAGTGTAAATGTGCATAACAGAAATATATGAGGGACAAGTTTATTTTAATTCCAGAAAAAAATATATATTGAGTAACATCCCCAGGTTTCCAAAACGTATTACTCAATTATTTACATAATGGGCAGAAAAACAATAACTTATCTAATTTAAATGGATTCTGTCAATTTTTTTTCAATGTGTATCAGTTAATAAAGCTTCTTCAGCAGAATCCTGCATTGCAATCTGTTTTTCAAAAGAGCAAACGATTTTTTTTATATTTTAATTTTGAAATTTAACATGGGGCTAGCCATGTTTTGCATTTCCCAGGTGCCCTTAGCCATGTAACTTGGAGTAATATCACCCCCTCACTTCCTTCCCCCCCAGCAGCCAATCAGCAGAACAATGGGAAGCGAGATAGCAGCTCCCAGACACCTGTATTGCTAAAAATGTTCCTATGCCCCCCCTAATGCTAGATATGATAAAAGCACTCAATTATAAAAAAAAGTCCGGCTCATAACTCCTCCAGTTACACTGAGTAGGAGAAACAATAGCTTACCTAAAATCAGTTCTAATGTGCAGCGCTGACCTCTTGTCGAAAGCTCAGAATCAGGCACAATGCACTGAGATGGTGCCTACACACCAATATTACAACTAAAAAAATACTTTTATTGGTTTAAAAATAAAAATTTAAATGGTACAAAGCCATGAATCAACTTTTGAATTGTAGCAAGATCTCAAAATTGGTGCAAGGTGAACCAGTCCATACAATTTGCATAGTGGTATTTAAGTATATCACAGGCCAAATTAAGTATTAAGGATTGAGCTGAGCAATTTCTCTTGTGGAATATAAGAGTCAAGTTGTGAGCTTACCTGGGATCTAGAGGCCTATGAGCCCCAGTGCAAAATATGGTGGAGGGCCCCTCCATACAACTGCCAGACAGCTCAATGACAGGCCCTGCATGCATCTATAAAGAGAATTGGAAAAATGCTAAAGTGTAATAAACAACACACAAGGCAGCAATAATGTTCCCAGTTACTGTACAATCACGGGTAGCAGAGCAACAAAATACATTAAAGCTGGTATTGAGAAACAAGAGCCATGTTACTGCCCCTATAATTGGTGTTCCTCCCAAACTTCATAAGATTGTGGTATAAAATGAGCCTCAGTTCTATTGGTTTGCAGTCTTTACTTGGTCCAGTAAAAGAAGAAGCTGCTTTTGAACTGCAGTTGTTGCTAAATGATTTCTGCTGGGTAAAACAACACCATTTTTTTAATTTTTTTTTAAATCTTAGAATTAAACTATTGTCTTTTATTCTTGTTTTATTGACTGCTGGTTCTTGTTATCAGAGTAACTTAATAACTATGCACTATAACTAACAAAAAGCTGGAAAGTATTTCTCTGCACATGTTAAATCTCTAATAAACCGATATGAAAATAAATTAAAATAGTGAAGCATTCTCATTCCATTTTGGATGTTTACCAAAAGTTACAAAAAAGGCCCCCAGAACGCTTGTTAGGTTTATAGGAATATGACCAGGGAGGACAATGGCCTTGAAGGACCCTCATAAAGGATAAAAGTTTGGTTCCCCTTTTCCTCTTAGTCGTTTAGACAACTGATTAATTGGCATAACTTCAGGCACAGCCCTAGTGCTACTCACTATGGGTAACTCCACCTCTTGACTGTGATGAATTGGTTGCAGATGGATTTAATACTAATCAACTGAAATGGATGGTGTATATGGACTTCATACATCCTTTGTATATGCTACCCAGCTCTATCCATTGGTCCATTTGTTTTTAAAGGTGAAGTATTAAAACAGATATTTTGTAGAGCTGCTGTGTCTCAAGCCTCAAAGAAAGCCTATAATCACTAGCAAGCGAGCTTCTGCCAGATGGGAGACATTCATTTTACTCAGCTGGATGAGTTGCACATCACATGTGAAACTTACCCTTTACTTTTAAAAGCTTTATTCAATTCAAAGATTTAGATTTTTTTGTATTTAAAAATTCTGTAAAATCACATGGGTTGTTATGGGGTGGGCCAAAAGGGTAGGACAAAAATGATAATATTATTCCTAGTCTTATGGCACATGGTGACAGGTGGTTTCCATTAAAACTAATGACAGACTCCCTGGCAGGATTTGGGAGCTTGTCTGCTGGCTAAAAAAAAAAATTAAGAAGCTGATTTGTCAAATAATAAAACTGGAAAGTTCTGAAAGATTCCCAGCATTTCAATAAATTTTCCCCATTTATCAAATATTTGCCCTCGTTTATGAGATTAAAAGACTGTACAATGATGTTTTAATTTTTAATGTTCTCTTTGAAATGTTAGCATTCATACTGCTGCTGTTATACGGCCTTGCCTGTTCCTGTACTTAAAATGTACAGCACCCTGCCATCAGTGAAAGTGTATTCACTATAGATTTGTTGTATCTTTCATTGCAGGTCAGGATCAAACCTAGTGATTTGTTTTAGCTATGGACCCCATTCCATTGGCCACATCCCTAGAGATCTCATGCCATACCCAGTGGACCGCTAGGCTGAGCCCCCTGTTGTGTTGGAATGGGTTTATAAACACAATAGCAGCCCAGCGGGAGCGCATGAAAAGCTTGTGGCAAGCCTCCCAGTTGCTGCTTAGGCAAGGATAGACCTGCAAGTTGAGCCAATAATACTCTTTCAAAACTTAGAGAAATAAAGCAAGTGGAAAATAAATATTCTTTTATGTCTTCATATTTCCATTAGGCAAATCCATATGGAAAGTTTAAAATGAACATAAAGTGACCCTTTAACATCTTTGTGCAGATCATTCACACCAGAGCTTACACCAGTTCACTCTGTTATATTACTTTTTACTGAGACATTCATTCTTGTACTTCTATGTTCTCTATGCCAGAATCACTGTAGCTTTCCCTCCCTTGGATAACGCATGTCTCATCTTGAAACTCTTCCAAAGTTCAGATATCTGATTTTGCAGAACACATGGGTTTATTTACATCACCTTCTTGAGTGCTCTCTAGTTTCTTGATCATTTTTTCTCACTTAATTGTTTTCATCCAATGGGAATAGTGGAGCTGTGTGCATAGATAAGAAATACAGTTATTCATCAATAATGGTTACAGTGCACAAAAGAATGATCTCTCAAGTTAAACATGGGGTAAGGTTTCATCCCCAGGCGCTTACATCCTAGGAAACAACTGGCAGACTCTCTAAATCTAATCCATTGCCTGGTAGAGTTTCTGTGTATGTATGTGCATTTATGTATATACGTGTGTGTTAAATTTTACTTGTCTAGGCTGTAAGAAATATTGCAGCCTTTTGATGTTTAGTATATTTTTTTATGCTGATGCCACAGTGTCACACGAAGAGCCTCCGGGTATAGAAGAAATTATGAATGAAATGATGAGCAGCTACTTAAGCCACAAAGGGACTTCGGTGACTCCTACCTACACATGCCAAACATTTTACACATAGCAGATGGCACCAGTTCACCTCAATGAGTTATGATAAAGAATAAAGATAGAATAACATGTATTTTCCTAGCTACAGCTTATGACATGGAAGGAATTTTAAGCAACAGCTAATTGCAGCAGGACTGTTTCTGGTATAATATTTACTCATAATAATTTGTAGTAATATTTGACATTAATGTTTCTTAGGAAGAAAGGGATTTTACAGCATATTTCTGAATGTTTTATTTAACAAAAGTATTTATTTATAAAAAAAATTGGATTGATATAATGGTTTATATCAGTGATCCCCAACCAGTGGCTCGTGAGCAACATGTTGCTCACCAGTCCCTTGGATGTTGCTCCCAGTGGCCTCAAAGAAGGTGCTTATTTTTGAATTCCTGGCTTTTGGGAAAGTTTTGGTTGCATAAAAACCAGGTGTACTGCCAAACATAGCCTCATGTAGGCTGCCAGCCCATATACAGTAGGTGCTACCAAATAGCCAATCAGAGCCCCTATTTGTAACCCCAGGAACAGTTTTCATGCTTGTGTTGCTCCCTAATTCTTTTTACAGTTGAATGTTGCTCACAAGTAAAAAAAGGTTGGGGATCCCTGGTTTATATCCTTGTTCAAATAGGTTTATATTACAGGTTTTTATTGTTGTCCAACTTAACACTTTTGCCAGTTGGGGTGACAAGTGAAGGTTGTCATACATGGTTAATCTGGCATCTATCCAACCATTTTGCTCCAAGGGGCTAAAACAGCTGGATATTGTGAAGTTTGGCCATTCATATAGACAGGCAAATAGCACTGTTCAATTGGCCTGAATGACCAGATGAAGTGAGGTGGAGCCAAATGTCTGCCAGGTGCCAGTGCCTCATCCACACACTTAGCAGCCCAATAGGTAGGTTAGGGTGGAAGCCCAATTAGACCTGGTAGGATCACAGGATGGTCTTTTGAAACATCCCCCCTGAAGCAATGCATTATCAGACATTTGGATGTATGACTGAAAATGGCCACCCAGATGAGAGTGTGTAAAAATTATAAAGTAATACTAATAGTACTTTGAATTCCGACCCCTTTACTATAGTAGGCGGCTAGATACTAACTGTTCTTAAGAGCACTCACTGCTATTGTGAATGGAAGGAAAAGAAACCTTCTTGCAAAGTTCTTGCTACAGTAAAGCAAAAAACTGTGGTAGTACATTGTATATTAATTATTAGCATCTTCACAGAATGTGTCCTTGTAAGTGAATCAGGACTGCTTTCAAAACATTGAAATGAGCAAAGGCAATAAGTGTTTCTAAGCTTTGCAAAGCACAAGTAATAATCTACATATAAAATATTAGTAATGTAACTATAGTACATTGCATAGCTTATTTTAATAGTTGGGCCACCTTCTTCATTCTCTTCATTAATTTGAGTAAATCTCTTTTGACCTTCATTTCTTTTTTTCTCTAGTCCACGTTCATTGTGACTTTAACAATTACATGACTTTTGAAGGCTTTGTTGTTGAAAGCATGTTATAATACTGCAGGTGGGTTAGAAGGAAGATTGTGACTATCCAGGAAAAATGGCAGCTCGGTCACTTCACACATTAGTTTTATATGTTGTACCTATCAAACGTAAATATAGGGAAAGTAAAGAAGTATAAGAAAGTCTATAGGTAAATGTAACTCTTATTCATTAGGCAGATACGGAGGTATAATATATCAACAGTACAGCTGCCCTGAAATGGTATAGGCAGTTATTCCCCATTCCTTTAAATTTTACAGATTTTTGAGCAGGGCCCCTTATAGAGCTGTTATATTTTGTAACCCTTGTTTGTTCTTTTAATGTAATATCAGATTATTGCTCCCACAGAAGTTGTCTGGAGATAACCAGTGAAGCCTAAAAAAGCCTAAGTAATACTTAAAAGGGACATTCTTTATACAGGAGGTGTAAACGGAAGCACAGAATTATAATATCACATCACTTTGATACCCAAGGAAGGGAAAGACCCTAGTATATGCTCCTCCTATAGACCCATCGCATTATTAAACTCGGATCTTAAACTGTTTTCTAAGGTTCTAGCAAATAGACTCGCACCCATACTCCCAAAATTGATCAATGAAGATCAAGTAGGATTCATTCAGGGATGACAAGCGGGGGACAACACTAGGCGAACCATTAACTTGATAGAAATACTACACGAAAAACAAACTCCAGCGGTCCTCCTGAGCTTAGATGCAGAAAAAGCATTTGATCGCCTTAGCTGGCCTTACTTATTCTCACTAATGTCCCACCTCCGATTCTCAGGTCCCTTTCTAGACGCCCTGAAGGCATTGTATAAAAATCCAACCACTCAGTTGAAACTACCTGGTCAAGCCCACAGATACATCACCATAACTAACGGTACCAGACAAGGTTGCCCTCTGTCCCCCCTCCTATATGCATTAAGCATAGAACCTCTCGCAGCTGTAATTAGAAACTCCCCAGATGTCTCTGGAGTCAACCTTCAGGGATCAAACTACAAAATTTCTCTCTTTGCAGATGACGTCCTGCTGACATTGACAAACCCACTGATATCCATCCCGAATTTGCATAGAATTTTAGATACATACAGCAAACTATCCAACTATAAAGTAAATGTCAGCAAGACACAAGCACTACCAATAAACACCTCGCAATACCAACTACAACACCTACAGAGTTCCTATCACTACAATTGGCAGCCAACCTCGATAAGTTATTTAGGGACACACATTACGCCAACCTACACAGATTTATTTAGACATAATTTCACCCCACTGCTACAACACATTAAATCATTACTACAAAAATGATCCAAGTATTCACTGTCCTGGTTTGGTAGAATCTCAGCTATAAAAATGACCATCTTACCAAAATTTTTATACCTCTTTGAGACCCTCCCAATACCAATCCCCTCTAAAACTCTCAAACACTTACAAACCCTATGCCATGATTTCATCTGGGGCCATCGCAGACATAGAATCTCAAAAAACATTATGACAGTACCCTGTAAGCTGGGAGGACTAGGGGTCCCATCATTTAGCAGATATTACGAAGCAGCCCATCTTAGACAACTACTGGCATGGACCGATAGAGTACCCAACTCAGTATGGGGCCATATTGAGAACACCCAACTGGGAACAGGCCACCTAAACCACCTTATCTGGGCTGTTCCGCACAGTGCAGTAGATAAAGCTACCCTTCTATCCTCTACTAAGCACACATTGTCAATCTGGTACAGACTCAGACAAAAGCATAACCTCATTTCGACTAAATCACTTCTGACACTATTCCTAAGTAACCCTGACTTTCAGCCTGGAATGCATCCCCATTTTATTAATAAATGGTCCGATTCAGAACTCCAAACTGTAGCTGACTTATTGAATCCTCTTACTAAAGAGGTCAAAACATACGAAGAACTCAAGCAAAAAACCAATCGAAACGCTTTAAAACTTTATGAATATTTCCAACTGAGATATTTTGCTAAACCTTACAGTGAAACAGCTAAATTGAATACTATTAGCCTATTTGAATCAATTGCTAGGAAAGGCCTCCCACAGAAGGGACTGATTACCAAAATCTATCAGATTCTCTCTGAACCCAAAGCTGGCGTACCTATGAGACACCCATACATGAGTAAATGGGACTCCTATCTCCCCCAAACTCTGCCGGAGGAGGATTGGCCCCTCATTTGGGAAAATGCAAAAAAAATGACAACCTGCTCAAGGCAGAAATAACATATTTATAAGATTTTGATGTTTTGGTACCACACCCCAGCCAAACTACACACTCTGTTCCCTGACCATCCCCTAACATGCTGGAGGAACTGTGGAGACATAGGTACCCTACCACACATTTTTTGGTCCTGCCCCTCGATAACCCCACTATGGTCAGAAATCTCAGACCTATTAAGCAAACTATCACGAAACCCAGTACCATTAGACATAAAGACCTTTTTGCTGGGCAAACCACTCCCAAAAACCAATAAAGCTTATCAAGCTTTGATTAACCAGGTCCTAACAGCGACTCGTATCTCAATAGCCGCACACTGGAAAACCCCAACCCCCCCAACTTTGGCTGAGGTCATACGAAGAGTGGAATCCAATAAGGTGTTTGAAGCGGGTATAGCTAGACTAAACAACAGAACCCCCCATTTAACAAAGATTGAAAGCCTATTGTACCATCAATATACTTCTGCTTAACAAGTGTTGTACTAACTACTTCTTCTTTATCTCCCTCTGAATTAAGACAATATGGAAAACCATCGTGGAAACTCACACATATTTCTAAGAATTCCATCACCAAGCATTGTTATTACATATATGTTTATCATTTACCACTATCATTGTATAATCATCATTGTTGAAACTTAATAAAAATATAAGTTACAAAAAAAGAATTATAATATCACATTTCCATTAACAGGATAAAACAAAGTTATTATGATTTGTGGCACTGGCATAGCTGCATAGAAACTTGAAAAGGTTAAGGGCTCTGGCACACGGGGAGATTAGTCACCCGCGGCAAATCTCCCTTGTCGCGGGCGATTAATCTTCCCGAAATGCCATCCTACCGGGATGGCATATGCAGCGCCGCGATTTCCCTGAAATCGTGGAAATTGCCTTGAGAGGAAACCGTTGGGATGGCAATCTCCCCATTGCCATCTGGCTGGTATTTCTCTGGCCTAGCCAGTGAGAAGCAGAACTAAATGGAACCTTTAGGGCTCTGGCACATGGGGAGATTAGTACAATCTCTGCAATTTTTTATTTAGCTCCTCTGTATTTATTTACTAAGTGCCCAAGAGATTAGAGACACAAAGATTACATTAGGCTGTGTAAATGGCAGGGGGCCACGGGCTACCATATACTTAGAAGCATCAGTGTCTCACTGCATATGTTATCAACTAGCAGAGAAAAAGGAATTAAGTGGAGCACTGGGTCCTCTCTCATTAAAAGTACTTTTTTATTGTTTCCATTATTAAAAACATAACAGAGAGCCTAGCTTAACGCGTTAATTAAGAATTAACCCCTCAAGTGTATCCCACTGTTAAAAACATACTTGTAGGCATATAATATGGAATCCTACTGGTTTAACCCCTTTAGACAAGGTTGTTCCATAAGCCCACATTAACTATTATAGCCATGACAGTATTTAAGCAAATGAAAAGAAAAAGTTATCAACTAGACTGGACACCAAAATGTCTTTCTTTTTTTGCTCATTAGTATATTGGAGCACATTGAAGGACAGAAGATGAATTCTTTGCTATGAAATCCTAGTAAGCGCCTCAGTACAAGCGTCAAAAAATAATCAGTTTTTTTATGCTGTACAGAGAAGTTCTTGTGTGACTGGAATATTCCCTGCTTTGATCTCCCCTGCTATTGATCATCAGCCATGTTTTACTGGACATACAACTGCTAGCAAGAAATAGCACCAGATGAAAAAACAAAATCAGAGTATAGCCTTTGGGTCAGCCTTGTCACTCAAACCACTCGCTAAATGCTAGGGGTATTAGGATACCAGGTATTCACAATTAAAAGATTTAGATTTTCTCTGCCTACATTATACCATACAATTAAAATATTGTAAAATTGTAAGTTTAAAGAGATTCTGCCATGATAGCACACATTTTTTTTTCAAAACACATCAGTTAATAGTGCTCCTCCAACAGAATGCTGCATTGAAAATGCATTATTCAAAAAGCAAACAGATTTTTTAATATTTAATTTTGAAATTACACATGGGGCTAGTCATATTCTTCACTTTTCAGGGTGCCACAGCCATGTGACCTGTGCTCTGATAAACTTCAGTCGCACTTTACTGCTGTGCTGCAAGTTAGAGTGATATTACCTCCCTCCCTTTCTATTCCAAAAGCCAATCAGCAGAATTTCTAAAAATGCTCCCATGTAGTGATGAGCAAATCTGTCCCATTTTGCGTCGCCGAAATTTTCACACATTTTTTTTGATGCGTGCCGCGAATCCATGTCTGGTGAAATATCTTGCTCATCACTACTTCCATGCCCTACCTAGTGGTTGATATCAGGATAGCACTCACTAGTAAAATTCCATGTCCGGCTTATGACACCTTCAGTTACACTGAGCAGGAGAAACAATAGCTTATCTGAAAGCAGTTCTATTGTATAGTGTTGGCTCCTTCTGAAAGCTTAGACTCAAATTGCACTGAGACTGATGCCTACATATCAATATTACTAACTAAAAAAAAATACATTTATCGGTTCAGAAATAAAAATTTAAATGGTAGACTGAATTAAAACAGTGTAATATAGTAATAAAAACTATACCATAAAAAATTCCACTAAGGGAAGCAGCACAAGGAGTACAAGAAACCTACAGAGCTAGGGAATCTATCTAACTATGAAATTAGGGTTGATTTATGAATGCAGCGGCATGCATGTAGTTGAGCTAAAATGGATACAACTATTGCATAAGTTGATGCTATTCATTAACTATCGTTAAACATGCTCTGTGCACTTCTGTATAGTTATGCCAAGGGTCATTGTACTCATCCTGCCTCTTTTGCTGAATTGCAAACAATTGTGCCTACCGAAGCAAGGGAAACCTGGAGCTCCCACAACCCTGTATGTGGTGGTAAGTTCAGGTTAGCAGCGCTAACCCCAGGCCTGAAAATGTTAACCACAACTTGCAGCTGATTTGCTACCAAATGTCATTGAAATTGCATTCACTTTGACACACTAGGTGCAATTGCGGCCAACCCAGTTCCCCGTGCGCCCATGATTACGCTGGAATTATGGGAAAAACACTGCATTTACCTAATGTGTCCAATATTGCACACTGCACTGGTGGTCATCAGTTTCAGGCAAATCAGGCACTAATGGCTTGGGTAAGTAAAGAAATAAACAGTGGTGTAACTATAGAAGAAGACCGTGTGGGTGGGGGAAGAAATGAGGGCCCAGACAGCAGAGTCTGCTTCCTCTACAGCTTCTCTACAGTTGTACAGAAATTCCCCCTCCCCTGCTCTCTGGCCATGAGAGAGAAGCAGGGGATCTAGAGTGGCAGTGAGGAGCTAAGGGTGGCAGGTAGGGGTTGCAATATGTTTTGGGCCCCTCAGAAGACTGCGCCACTGGAAATAAGGAAAGGCAGCCAATTTCAATTAAGCATCTCTATAGTAGTAGTGTAGTGCACACAGAACTGCAGCTACAAGTGTCGATAGGGTGATGATAAACTGCATTTTTAAGTAATGATATAGAACAGCAAAATTACATATCATTTAAATGTATTGATGATGAATTTAAGTTTAAAGCATTGTTTTTTATTTGTTTTTATGGCAAGAAAGCATAGATGTGCTTTTTCAAACATCAGACTTTCCTCATTATATATATTTACTAAAAAGTCCTGGGGCAGCAAATTACTAACAAACATTGAAAGCATTTAAAATAATTAATATTAATACATTCAATGCTTCATCTATTCCTATTGTTCGGTGGCACAACTTCCAACAACTCTTGTAATGTGGGTTTTTTTTCTGGCAGCTTTCCATTTAGGAACAGCTGTTGGGAATGTAAATAGTGATGAGTGAATTTTTTCGGCAGGCATAGATTTGCTGCAAAATTTAGCATTTAGCCATTTTCTGCGGCAAGAAAATGAGTTCAGAAAAAAAACGCCCATTGACTTTACGGTATTTGGAGTGAGAAAAAAGTTGCGAAGATGTAAAAAAAATCGCGGTTGCATCAGAAACAGGGCAGATTAGCTCATCACTGAATGTAAAGCTTTGAACCAAGATCTATGGGCACTCCCCCCAACTAGGTGTGACAAGCCACTGCCATTGCTGTATAGACATGCTTTCCTATCAGCCTTAGGTTCACTAGTCAGTGAGGCCACTACAACAGATTGCAACTTGTTCCTACTATTGATAAATATAATATATTACAAAAAGCTTTCTTTCAAAGTAAAATGTCAAAAACAGCAATGTTTCTCTATATCTCCCCCTAAAATCAGAGTTCTCCAGTATATAATTTCCCTTATCTGGCTCAATGTCTTTTCTCTGAGTCAAATCCATCTAAAGTTAAACATCCATATTTATTAATAAGCAGAGTAACAATACTGCTCAGAGGTAAGGGTGAGTCCAGCCAACGATTTCTTTTCTCCTGAGGTCAGAATATTGAATGAACATTAATCTTTAATCCTTTAATCACATTCACCACAGTAAGCTTAGAATATTTACTCTCAGCTGTATTTAAAAAAAATATAAAACATAAAGAAAACAAAACAAAGAGCCATCAATTCCTGATACTAGACCTTACAATTAATAAACATTAACATGCCTAGTTCAGCTATAATATTCATCATAAGTACACATTAATGTATTAGAAGGTTCAATTCATTATTCTAAAATAATAGTAATACTGCTAATAAAATTTGCAAGGGCAGCCACTGGGTAGTACTGATATTTGAAAATATGTTTATTATTCATAATCATCCTTTTTGCTATAATATAGCCTAATAATAATAATAGTACTGTGAGTTTACATGAGAAAAGAGAAAATGTTGTTAGGACAAATTGTAATACCATGCATCTTTCCAAAGAAGGTTGGACAGTACCAAAATAGTTGGTTACAAATACAGTAGGTGGTATTACAAGCTATCATTATGTATTAGCTTCTGTTAGAGCAGTTAGAAGGGTATAGAAAAAGGAAGCAGGAGAGGGGTAATAGAGAGGGATGTGGGTGTGGAAAGAGGGCTAATGGACGTGAAGGGGAAAGTTTCTGACAGAATGATGCTTAATATCTGTTTGATTTTTTTAAGAGAATCCAGGAGGACCACGGAGTGGCGCATTTAGGATCCCATTTACTAAAGTTCCTAAAAATTGTCCGTAACTGATTTCGCTACATCTTTTTCATGATGTGTGTTAGGGACAGTAGAGTCTGGGATAGGTAACACCTACCTGCCTCACCCACCCTGCCCTTCATAAATACAGCACCAATGAACACTATAGCACTATATTTATCTGTACAGGTGCACACAGCAGGATATTATAATGGATATTATGGGCTTCTGTGCTAGTGCACTTGAACATTTATTTTAGTTTAGTAAGATACCTTAGTAGTAGATTTGTTTCCACATTCTGTTATACAGGAGAGGGTTCATCAAGGCTAGAATTGTTCTGCTTTGTGTAGGAGTCCCACAATTGAAATATATAACTGACCTTTTTGGTTTTATTCAGCAGGGGATCATTTACATCAGCTAATGCAGTGAGCAAAGTGCATCTGGTGTCATTTCCTTTAGTTCAGCTAGTAAATGCAATACTCTGTACTACATCTTTCACCTTGCCTAATTCTGATCTTGCCCATTCCCATACCTGTGTCTCAGCCCCTTGGCCTTATAGATTTGAAGCTCTTTTGGGCAGGGACCCCTTCATCTCTTGTATCTGGTATTGGTTGCTGTGTAGGTAATTATTTATGTCCAGTTTATAAACTCATTTATTGTGCAGCGCTATGGGATATACAAGTGATGCCAGCACCAGTTCTTTAGTGCACTGTGCCTATTGACGCAGGGCGGAATGGGAACCCTGGAGCTAGTGCCTGGTCGGAAGGTAGCAGTAGCTCCAGGGTTCACCTGTGTCAATAGGCACAGCAGTCAGGGCCTTTTTAGTAAATGGGCAAAGGGGCATTTTCCCAGGGCCCACCAGGATAGGGGGACCAATAGCACACTTTTCATTTGGGATAACTTTTGGCAGAAGCATCTTGCAGAAATGGCAAACCCCCTGGAACAGCTCTACAGTATGGTTATTTTTATTTCTCTGCCTTTTTTCTTGTAGCATCATCATTTAGTTATTTTTCTGCTTTCAGGGCTGTTGGTCCAGGGCAACACACCTGGGGATTATGTCCTCTTCAGTAAGCGACCAGACTATTTCTTCACAGCCTGCCTTACTATATTGAATTTCACATGCTTGAGGGTTATGGTATCATAAATTTCTTGGGCCAGTGTGGGCCCACCAATGAAATTTTGGCCAAAGCCTGCTGGAACCTTAAAGCAGCGCTGACAGCAGTGCTTAATTCGAAACGGAAGGCAGGAACGACTGAGTGGTGCCAAGTGTAACTATATGGAAGTGGAAGGAGCATATTTTGATGCAAGTAACATTTAATGAAAGTGGTGTTTTTGCAGGGAAAAGAGCAAGTTGCCCACTGGGTCTGCAGACATAAATGATCCCATATATGTCCTTCCTTTGTAGCAAAATCACAGTTCCTTTGTAGATGGAAAGAAAAATTATTTCACTTCATCAATAAATCTGCAATTTAAAAGATGAGTATTTTTCACCTCTTTACGCATTGTACTTTGCTTTACACTTCAAAAGAGACTGTTATACTTAAGTGCTTTGCTTCCAGCCATAATCATAATTATACCCATAAAGTTTTGCAGTTTTACTAGCAGAGAGATATAAGTGGGTAGATTAGGGATACATATAAACACGCTCAAAGGCAATCTTTAATTATATACTGTAAGTCTGAAATTCCAGTTTGAACTAGGTTTCAAGATGAATATTAGTCTCCTCCTGCTCTGTTTGGAACTCTGCTTGGAATTCCTACTATTTTGCTTTTTGTAGTTCTTATATGATAGTTTATTAAAGGTATTATAGACAATAAAAAGAAAGTTTGCATACCCTGTGCTTGCAGAGGGGCCCAGGAGTGTAGGGGGGGCCAGTAGGGCCCTAATTATAGAGCAATTTCAAGATATCTTGGTAGAATAGGTCAACCTTGGGGGCCCCAAACTAAATTTGCTGTAGGGCCCAGTAACATCTAGTTACGCCACTGGGCATTGATATATTTTCAAAAACATTTCAAGCCACTGCTGTGCAGATTATTGTGATGCAAGTGCAAGAACATTAACAAGGTCAGCGACTCCCTCCTCCCGGGGCCCCTAAGGTTGACCTATTCTACCAAGATATCTTGAAACTGTATAATTAGGGCCCTACTGGACCCCCTACACTCCTGGGCCCCTCTGCAACCCCAGAGTCTGCCACCTTTCTTTTTACTGTCTGAAATACTGCTTCTAGAAATGAGTGTCCAAAAAGGCAGAAATGCTAACTTCTTTTAACTTATAAAACAGTTTCTGGTGCAGTAATAGTCATTTTTGTAAAACTATTATAGTAAACAGCTCCAAGAATCCCATTGCCTTAGAGAATAGTGTGTAGAGATGGTTATGGTTAGTGCCCATTTCCATGCAGACAAATAATATCCCCCATGACCATGCTCACCTCCTTTGCAATTGGGTTTGCCTCTATCTTTTCATGTGTCCTCAGGGGCTGAAAATTTCAAATATGAAATTCAGTAAATTTGTTAAAATTAGATATCCCCAATTCTTATTAAATAAGCTATGATGCACGTGATAAGTGGGCATATTCACAGAATGTAAGGCCTACATAGGTTTAACTAAGTGTTCATAATGTTTTAGCAGAGCATAATGTTCCTTCACTGTACAAATATTTCAAATCTGGTGTATATCACAGAATTAAAATATAGTTTATAAGTAAAGTAACGGCTAAAAATGAAAAGAGGGACATTTTGTACATACAGTACTGTAGTTCAAAATGCATCCGAGAGCTAACTTTAGCTTGCCCAGCTGGGAAAAATAAATACAGGGCTAGCAAAGCAAATGTTCGTTTTACCATATTTGCTATGTGTCCTACGTTTGATCTTAGAAATGTCAATATATACCTTTTTTCAAAGCATTGGGCATTATTCTATCTGCATTTTTTCTTACCTTATGCAGTTACCATACAAAGATTGGTTAATGATTATACAGTTCTTTACAGGTTATGTTTAAAGGTTCACATTAATGGCAGGGTGAATGCACAAAGCAGTGACACAGTTTTATGACTTAGAAAAGACTCATAATGAGCTGAGGTGATGACATACAGAATTTTAGCAGGTTTTATGCATAAACATGGAATCTTGGAGTGTGCTTAGAACAAAAAGTACAAAATAGCAACATATTTAAGTACACTGCTGATGGGATCCTATACTAATCCCCAGCAAGGCATTTTATATCTGGCAGTTAGTAACCTTATCCTGCCTAGCAACTGGCTTGGATTTGTCAAGACTGGCAGCCCATAGTAGCTGAAAAAGAACCATGAAGGTTGTTGGAATCCCCAAGAATATGAAGAATAAGCATACAACCAGAAAAGAAGTATGTAAGAAGACCTGATACAGTAAATGTAGCATATTTATATTGCTATATTTATATCCAAATAGCCCACACAAAATCACATATCCAGGACAATATTGGGTTAAAGTCAATGCAAAGCATCACATGAAAACACAAAGACAGTAAGTTAGTGCTCCACTATTATCTGATATAACCCATTAATGAAGAAATAACATATCATATAATATATATATAATGTGCTCAGCAGATTGTTATTATAAGTAATTGGTCAGTAATATACGTGTACATGTGTAGCCTAATATGATGATATAATGAACTATTTTGGGACTTCCCAAAATAGTTGTGTGACTAACCAAGCATCTGTTGGGTCACCATTAATGCAATTTAATGATGATGACAATTACAGGTTAAGGTAACAATGAGACAAATCCAGGGATACTAATCCCAGGTCTAGTAAGCCATAGCAACCAATTGGCTGTGTGTTCCAACAGCTTACCAGCAAATTCCATTGGTTACTAGATCAATAGAAAACTTTGCACCTTTTATTATATCGCCTCACTGAAGTTTAAAGTGAATGACAATGTTACATCTATTTGCTCCCATACAGCTTTAACATCCATAGGGTTCATTGAACAACATGGACCCAAACTCAGTTGTAATGATCAGATATGGCTATGGTCAGTGTCGGACTGAGATGGCAGGGACCCACCAGAAAACCCTGGACAATGGGCCCACTCTCAAAACTGTGATTCCTCCTCTCCTCCTTCAAACTCTTTATTATCCTAACCTCTTATCTCTAATTACTATACTCTATTCTTCCATCATTCAAGCTTTCATGTTCCTGTACCAAAATAGGGAATGACCATGAAATAGGCTAAATAGATAGAAGTAAGAGGGCCCACAGACACCTGGGCCCACCGGGAGTTTTCCTGGTATCCTGGTAGGCCAGTCCGACACTGGCTATGGTGGAATTTATTTGTATGTAAAGCAATCAACTTCTGGGCACAAAGAACAACATGTATATTTGGTCACTGTAAATCATTTGATCTACAATACGTTTGGATGAACATTTTTTTCTGATTGTGGTGTTGTGGAGAGATTATCCTATATTTTGGTCTGGAGCTGCTAAGTGTTGGTTAACCTGGTAGTGTAGGCAGCAGCACCCAGTTTTGGTATGGGTAAGCAGAGTTCTCTACTTATGAGTGATCTTCAGAAGCTATTGAATTGACACTAGTGTGAGACCACACTGCTTTAGCAGCCTGAAGAGTGAGATGTAACTTTTCCTTTAGCAAGCAGGATCTGTTCTTTCAAGAAAGTGTTGTTTCATGTAACAGTAAGCTAGCCGTGCACGTAAAGAGCTGCTTGTGAGGCAAGATCTTTGCCTGATTTGCCCATCCAAATTGAATGGATTCAGTCATTATTGAAGTATACTTATTTAAGTTATAAGCTGTAAATCCATTTCTAGATGCACTTTTAGGGGCAGGGACATATTTATCAAAAGGGTGAATTCATTAGAGTTAATTGTAACAGCTCTCTCTTCACTTGCATAAGATTTTGTTGGAGCGAAGGTGAAAACGAGAGTTCACTCTTTGATAAATATGCCCTACAAATCTTACACAAGTAAACAGAGCTGCAAAATGTCCCTGTAATGTGGTGAGCTTTGCTGTCCCTACTTAATATATATACATGTCCCTTAGCCTATCATTTTATTGTTTCTAACAATCGCTATGCTGCACTGTATGGAACTTTACTCCTGACAAAGCCAAAATATTGGCAAGTGTGGTCTCACACTAGTATCAGACAGTTCAAAGCCAAATATTGAACACAATAAATCTTTACATGCTGTTATATCTGACCTGTTTTGTTGTGTATATATATATATATATATATATATAATAAAAGCATAAAACAAAAAAGAAAACTCTATGCCTATCTGCTTTCGAAATAAAGACGTGAGAAGAGAAAGCAATGAATATGTTTTGAAGTGCCAAGATCCACGAGCCTTTAATCCACAGTACAGAATTAACAGAGAGCTCTTAAAACAAACAAGCTTTTGTACCGCTGGTTTCCAATACATGCACTTAAATGCTGTTGTTTGAGCACTATCTCTTTCAGATCACAAGCTTGTCCCTGCATCACTGCCTTTTGTTCAGATAAGAGGGTAATCACGAGTGCTGCCCTAAATTAAAAAAAAATGTGCTTTGATGTGATGTTTTTTTGCTGCTACTTTTTTCCCCTTACATTTTATGAGTAATTTCAATCAAAGAGATGTCATTTTCACTCACACACACACACACGTTACTAAATGTGACCCAATTTCTTCAAAGGGGACCTGTAACCCTAAGAAATAATTCCCAAATATTTTATATTATGCTTTACTTACATTATATAAATTATTTAAATCTTGTTCCCTTCAGTCTTGGAATACACAATCACAGCAAACAGGCAGGCACCATTGTTGACTGGATACTGTTAATAAGGCAGGTATTGTATGACCCCAAAATTTTGTTTATGTGCCAAAATAGGGCACCTGATGCCCTTGCACAGGATACACAAGTATAGACCATGGAGGGAGAGTGAATGAGAGGAGTGCAGAGACATCTAGTGCGGAATGGAAAGTGAAAGAAATTGACTCTTCTGACTCTAGGCTGGACAGGCAATATATGGTTGACAGCTGAGATTTTTAAATACTTTTATAACATGTATGGATGTTTAAATAAAAAAATAAGTTGGGTTTCATGTTTTATTTGCAAAGGACTTTTATTATACAGATTTTTGTGTGGGGGTGAAAGGACACCACTGCCACTAAGGGTTTTAAAGGGTTAATAGTAAAGCTGCAGCATCCCCTTAATCAAGAGATTCCTTCACCTCCTCTAATCCACTCTGCCCCCTCCCTTAGAAATTTACTTTAGCTACTAGGCATGCTCAGTTCTTCTCAACGCAGGTTACTAAACACGCCCTCCAGTCTAGCAGCCAATGGAGAGGTGGCATTGCTGGTTTACATAGAAGCTCTGCTCTAGCTGTGCACTTTGCTGGAGAAACATGTTTATGTGTCAGGGGGAAAATGGCTGCCAGGTGCAAACTGCTATTTGCTTTAGGAAAATGTGATGGTGCTGGCGGATGGGAGGGGCACACTGAATGATTTTTTGGGCAGGAGATAAAATGTTTAGATGTGGATACTCTGCATTCACTTGAACAGCAATTGCCTGATACTTAGAAACTGTCACTGCTCTCTGAGTGATAATCACCATGACAAGTGAGTGTACGTGTTAAAGTTAAAAGAGAAGGGGACAATTTTAAGCAGCTTGTCCCCCATCCATTACGATACTAGTCCCCAAGCAACAAAATTCTGAATCATTCCATGGACCAGGCTAATAGTACATAGGGTACTTTAATCACCTTAAATGTTAAAAAGATGCACAGCAGCGATCAAAAACCCTTATGGCATCTTCTTCCTATTCTGTGGCTTAGTATTCATTCTAGTGTAAACACCTCAAGGCAGGCAACCCTCGGGTTGATCCAAATGTTCTGTGAGCTAGGGGCATTATATGCGTCATGGAATCCTGAGATGAGTCACTTATTTTTTCTATGGAATTTTATTATGGGAAATGCAAACTGCCTGTGACTATTTCACACATGTGATTATAAGCTTCTAGCCGTATTCTTAAACAATAATCATATCTTGGGGCCATACTTACAGGTTACCATTACTGGCTATAATAAGTAGGGATTTGTGAATATGTTCTGCTTTTTTGTAACCATAACATTTCACAAGACAAGTAGACAAATTTTTACCCGTAACATCACACATAATCCAAATGTAACAAATTAAGCTGAATAATTGTTGCTCATTAGTAGTTATCTACAGTGTCACTGTGTCAGCAATCACTGTAAGGCTCTCGGTGGGCATAGCATGTTGTGATGCCATAACACATCAGAAGATGCTGCACGGCACAGCTGGAGCAGTCTAAGTGGCAAACATGTGGCTTATATATTCTTATTGATTTTACTTGGGGGCACATAATTCCTTATGAATGATATCACAACTGTTTTAAATTTCTCTCACACTGATGTCAGAAAAAAGATTACAACAAAAGTACTGTAAAGATGATTTATGGAAACAATATGAATTATGGCAATATTAACAGTAATATAAGATAATGCTTTGAACAGTTTCTCTTTAAATAACAGCTAAAGAAAAATGCAAGTAAAATAAACTTAAGGTACAGTAGATCCTGCTTTCTTGAGATGAGTTATGTGATTCAGATAGCCTCATTTATTCATGGGATAGACACAAGTGCTTGAGTGGTAAAGGACATGGCTCACAGGGAGATTAGTCGGCCATGGTTAAATCCTGGCTACCGCAGACAACTAGTTTCCCTAAAATGCCTTTCCACCTGCAAAAAAAGGAATTGCCAGTGGGAAGGCATATACATTGGGCTGTTTTCCAAAGTCGGGCAAAGTTTCCTCCTAAAAACAAAGCAACAATTTACTTTATTGCCAGTGGGAAGGCATGTCGAGCAGATTAGTCGCCAGTGGTAGTGGAGATTAACTGCGGGCTATGGCCCTGAGGACAAGGGTACACATAGCAGATTGTCTGCATTCCTCCTCCTTGAAAAACTGTGCTGTCCAGGTCAAACCCAAAAAGGAGCCTAAATGTACCTTTTTGTACCATTACTGCTACGTGTATGGTGACTCATTGATCCTGACTGATCTGTGTACTGTTTTATAACCCACTGACTGTGAATAAGGTCCTGTGGTCTATTTATTTGACCAGCAGGTTAAAATGTCTCCTAAATCATTGGCCTAAGAAGGGTGTTATTTCATGTGGTGTGGGTGTAGATGAGTAGGGGTTTTATTTATCAAGGTGTGTACAATATTGTAAAATGATTTAAGATGGAGAAACAGTGTAAATGTAAAAAGAAATTGCAAATTTATAAAGGTGTGTATTTTCTTTTCCTGAATGGTCAACCATTCAGGTCCATGGGAAAAATATGGGTGACAAGTAAATTCTGCTAGTTGAAAATGTTTTCGGCACAGTGACTTCAAAGCTCCTAAAATTTACAAAAGAGCCTCTTCTCTCTTATTTTGGCAAGGAATGTAGATGTGAATATATAGCAGATATCATTTGCTGCATAATGGGGCAGGTTTAGATTGTTAGACAGCATTTCTTGTGGTTTAGCACAGTTATACTCACTTGAAGTCTATGGGACAATCTGAACCAGGATTACAGTTTTGCCAGTTGAATTGAATCTGTGCAATACTAAATGTAAAGAAGGAACAGTAGGGTCCCTGTCAAGTGGCAAGGTGTTAGAGACCCCTAGGTCTAGTCTCTTACTTCCTACACCAGGCAGGAGCTCTTCTTCTTCTCAAATAGCACTGGCCCAGGGTACTTTTCCTGTGAGCATTATACCATAGTTTGTGCAACAGCCATTTGAGAGGCCCCACCATAGCCGAGCACATGTGTATTACAGAACTTCTTCACTAATTTCTGTACTGCAAATATACAAAAGAGGAGATTGATGGATTGATCAATGCACATTTCCTGGACCCCTGTTTTATTTATATTTAGTATCAAATGCACACATTTTTAAGGTAAAGCCCATATGGTGGTCCTAACTATTAACTTCAAACTATATTTTTCACAGACTGTCACCTTCCTGCATGGTTGCAGGGGCACAAGGCTTCTCTATATTTCATATCACACTACACCTTCACTGGGTGGTATTAGGGAATGGATACACATCAGTCAGTTTTGGGCACCAGCATTTATTTAAAAAGCCTGTACATCACAGCACATAGCACTTCTATGGCAATACTTTTTCAGCTAGGACCTTTACCCTATTATTGAATAACCTCATGTAGACCAGGTAATTACAATCATGTCAAAAGCTGCGGGAAATCCTATGTTACCTATTCTCACTGCAGAAAAAAGATACTCGACAACCTTACTGTGCTTTCTGAGTGCATGTTCACAAATTCTAAAACCACTAAAGGAAATAGTTCAGGCTTTTTAGAGGAGGGGCACCATGTTCTGTATAGTTTCGTGATAGCACTAAAAGAATCTTGTTTTTGTAATAGGAAGCTGTCTCCCAGGCAAACTAAAGATGGCCATACACAGACCAATAAAAGCTGCTGACTCAGTCGGGCTTCTTATGGGGCCCTTCGAAACGGCCTGCCAGACTGATATCTGGCTGTAAATTGGCCACCAGTGATGAGCAAATTTTTTCATCAAGCATGGATTTTCAGTGAAATTCCAAATTTCGCCATTGTCAATCTTTTTCTCAAAAATTTGCTGCAATAAAAATTCTCAGAGTGGGAGAAAAGTCTTGGTCACGTAAAAAAACCATTTAATTTGTTTGGTATTCTTGTCAAACTACCATAACAAAGAAGACAACAGTTCAGATAAACATTGGGACTAATATGGAGTTAAACACTACAAAAATGGGGGTTAAAAAAGGCTTCCATTAAATATAGACTTCCTATAAATAAGGGTCTAGAAGGTTCCTAAAAGCTTTCATTCTTTCTACAGAGAATGCTGCTAACTGAATCAAGACTTTGATTTTAAGTGGAATGGTTCATAAGATAGATGCCTTTGTTGTGGGAAAGAATTCTTCTATACAGATTAGTGGGTAGCTAAGATCAAAGAAACAACAATATGTTGGACTTGTAGGGCATATTTGGAAACTAGTTACAGTCTCAGGTAGAGCTGGCTAAAATTTCTCCTCATTTTTGCACAGTTGTGAACATTTTTGTGCCTAAGAGCAAGCACTGTAAATGGAGCACATACTATATGGGCAGGGGCTTTTTGGCTCCTGAGCCGCCCAAGTTGGCTCCTCTGAAGCCATTCCCCCTCGGCTTACCGTTACAGCGCCGGAGGGGGGTCTGGGGGGGTCGCATCGCTAGTGTAGAGACAGGCCCGGATTTGTGGAGAGGCCACAAAGGCCCGGGCCTAGGGCGGCAGAAGTTTAGGGGCGGCATGCCGCCCCGCCGCAAGAACATTTTTTAATTTTGCTCCCATACGGAGCAGTCGGGACCTCTCCCCACTGCTCCGTATGGGAGTTAAAAAGAGCGTTCGTGCATGCGCAATGGGGAGCTGGCGCTTCGCGCATGCGCAGTGGGGGCGCGTTCGCGCATGCGCATGGGGGACTCCCAAAGGGGGGGCCTCGGGGCGCACCGGAGAGAAATCCGGCCCTGTGTAGAGAATGCAATTGTGCTCTCTGCATTAGCAGATATGAATTTCCATTTTAAAAAACTGAAATTTGGCTCTTAAAGTTACCAGAAGCAGCTTTTTTTTTTTCTAAACAATTTTACATTTACATTCAGCCTATCGTAGCCAGTTGACTGAAATGAACAGCAGGTGGTGCTGCTGTTTTAAATTAGTAGTTTATAAACGCCTAATATTTTGAAAACTAGAAAAAATGCAATTACTGTTAATTTCTCTGCAAGCAGTTTATATGTTCTCTCCATTTCTGTTTGGTTTCCTCTGGGTACTCCCAGTTTTCTCCCACACTTCAAAACCACAGACAGGAATTAGCTCCTGTGAAACTGACCATACTTTGTATAAATGTAATGGGGACCTTACACTGTAAACACCACTGGGGCAGGGACTAATGTGAATGATACTGGATTAGTTAAAGGAAATGTAATGTATTGATACAAAGAAATCCCTGCACTGCCCTCCTTCCAGGTTTGTACTTACTAAATATTTTCTTTTGTCTGTACAACTCTAATACGTAATGGAGGCAAGCATTAGCGCCCTCTATTTGAAAGTCTCAGATAGACTCTTTCTACTTATTGGAATCTCAGTGATGGTGTGCAGGCTTCTCATCTAACCTATGCATTGTCACTGATCTTAGTAAAGTAGAAAACTTTGTTTTATATTACTAATTAAAATCTCCCATTAAAAATAGGGCACATTTGTTTCACAGTGGGTAGGTTAGCACAAAGTAGCAATCTTTAATTTCTAAGCACATGTATTTGGTAACTTGCAACATGATCAGGACCTTGATTATCTCCCTATTCCTAGATCGCAATCAGTTATGGAATTTTCAGTAGTTCTGACACAGGAGTTCTAACACCCATCCCCATCCATAACTATATATACAGCAGACCCACAGGGGGTGGGGGTCCGGGCAGCAGGGGGGTCTGCTGTACCTTAGTCTCCCCTTCTCACCCATTAGGAGCTGCTGGTGGAAAGCCCTTTGCATTGGTTCGGTAATCCAAAGTTGTGCAAAGTTTCCTCCTGCAGGCAACTTTGCATGAATTCTGAAAACAAAGCAATGCATAGGGTTTTCCACCGGTGACTCCTATAGTTGCCGGTGAAAAGCCATTTCTGAGTGGTTAGTTGCTCACGATAGTAGAGATTAGTGATGTGTGGGTCAAGAAAATCTCGACCCGCACCCTACCCTAACCCGCCCTATCCCAACCCGAACCCCACCCAACATGGCTCCCTCCCTCCATTTATAGACCCGCGCCCACCATGATGGCACAAAAGGGGCAGGGCTTTCTGGGCGCGCACGGTGAGCGGAAGAATGGAAGAGCTCAGCCCAAATCCACCTGCAACCCGCATGTGATATGCTGAGGTCGGCCCAAATCCACCAACCCACGGTTATCGGGCCTGCCCACACATCATTGCAGGTGAGTGAACTGCTTTGTGGGTCCTTACCGGAAGAACTAAACAGTAAAATGAAATAAGAAGGAAATATCTCTCCACATAGGCTGAGAGATTTCTAACTGAACTGAACGATTTTCTATAGATCAGTTGGGTTAACATAATATATACAGAGAGATATCTATGGAAATTTAGGTTTCCATAATACATAGAAATACAAAATGGTAATTTTACAATGGTGACTTTGTGCTAAAACCACTGGCAGTAAGAACTGTAAATCTTTCATTTATTAGTGATAATTTTTGCAATGAATTTCTCTCAACTGATATAACTATGAAATCTATCTGACACATTGAAATCCATCTTGCCTAGTGGGAAGGAGCCATAAGGACATACCATGCTTCAAGAGTCTATTCGGCAGCCAAACAAAATATTGTTTTATTTACACAGAGGAAACTGAAGGCCATAATGTCTGACTTAGAGAAGCAGACTATCCAAATGCTCTGAAATCCATAGTTTAGAATGAAAGAGAAACTTAATCTTGTGGTATTTTTCATATCCAGTGAACAAGAAGAACATGCAAAATGATGAATCTATTGTAGCGGCTATTCCCTGAGGGATTGCAGCAGCACAGGAAACAGAAAAAATGCTAGCTATTTCTTCATAATAAATACATAAATACAATAAAGCAGTCCAACAAAAAAAATGTAGTTATATAAAAGCCAATAAATGAAATACCTTAAATGTACAGTTTTGTATTTTATATACTGTTTTATAAAAAGATAAATGTGTATTTTGAAGAGACATTATATTGTCTTTTGGAGGATTTGGTATAACTTTTCTTGATAGATTAAACTATGGAAGTTAAAGGAGATATATAGGATAAACAAAAAAACTTTTATCTTGTAGGAAATTATGAATAATATATGGCCCTGGTTTCACTTTGGGCTGAAAATGAATGCTATCTGTAAAAATGGCCCCTTTATAGGCACTCCCTATAGATCCTCTGTGTCCCAACAGTCCCTGCTGAAAGCACAGTAGAAGGAGGATAGCCAATCACAGCCCTGCAGTCACACAAGCATGACGTCCTAGTAGCCAGCTGTCAAAAGATTATAGACATCATTAGCTGTTTGGTTGTTATTTAAGTTATTTAAGTAGGAATCAATATCCTATCTCTGCAATACTGAAAAGATCATGCAGAAGAGCTTTACCTCTGGCTGGCGGGGATACACATTTGGGGAGTCTGTTATAAGTTGAATCCCAGGGAACAGGATACAACAGACTTACCAAATGCCCATTCCAATAAATAAGTCTTGTATTAAAACTTTTTCCTGTTATTTGAAAAAAAACAACATTTTTCTGGTAAAGCACCAATGTTCATAGATTTATTTTTTCACTGTACCTACTTTTCCTGGATTCTCTCTGGATATCTAAGGATTCAGGACAGTTACTTTATATCACAATAATGAGCCCTGTATTCATGAGCCTAGACCCAGCTGTGGGGGTCTTGCCCAGTCCCCTTTAAATGGCTCATGTGCCTCAATCCTTGGACCCACATCCACCCCTTCAACAAAAGCAAGGTCTGAGAGACAGAATATGACTTTCCCCTGTTTTCTTACACTACACATTACCCCTGTCTTTTATACTCTCTAGGCAATCCCTTTACATGGACATCTTTGGTGCCAGTATCCCAGCTCTCTCGTGCACTAAACCCCTGGAAGTTAGTTTCTTTCTCCCACACTTCTTTCTATGAACAATAGGGACAGATATTTTGCTGAATTTTTACACTGATAAACCCCAAACAAATCTAGTAAGTAAATGTGCTGCTTCTGATTTGTGACCACCCAAATTTAGTAAAAATAGGGTTCCTTTGGACTAATTTTGCACAGCGGTGCTTTTTGGCCTCATGTATTTTACCCAGCTGATAAGGGACCCCTGCAGCAAAAAATTTCCTGTGATTCTGATCTTGGTAGTTACAATCTCCCCTATCTCTGGCTTACATGCTAACAAATAATTATATTATCATTTTAAAAAAATCAAAATACCCCTACATCAAAGATAGAGCACCACTAACTAACTGGTGAAATTCATAAAACTGCGGCTCCTCTGAAGATGAAACACAATAATTGCAGTTTAAACAACAAAGGCAGTGCTTTGTTCACAAATGTACACCATCAAGCTTAACAGTGTTTGACTTTCTGCCAATTGTTTCAAATTATCTCTAGTGGTGCTGGCATTTTTTTTCTGGTCATATGTCATGGTGCTTCAAAGCCATGTTTTTGCATTTTACTTATCTGAAAATTTATTTATTTGCTTTCTCAATGAAATCTTTCTGATCTTTATAAGAATGCATTCTAAGAAAGAATGCTCATAAAAACGAAGCACCCTAACCACACACTCACTTCTTATGCTAAATGAAATGTAGGTTATTATTTAGTATCACACTTTTTGAACATTGTTTTATTTTTTTTTTTCAGATGGGTCACCAATACTTTACTTTGCAAAAACAAAACATTACAAGCAGGGTGAGCACAGAACTACAAGCTATAACAGGCGTCCCCAACATTGGCTATCTGGTAGCCTATATGCAGACTATCAGCCTACAGGAGGCTTTGTTTAAACGTACATATTGTTTTTATTCAACCAAAACTTGCCATCAAGCCAGAAATTCAAAAATAACCACTTGTTTTGGGGGCACTGAGAGCAACATCCAAGGGGTTGGTGATCACTGGGCTATAATGATATCTTGGAAGGTATAGAGTGAAAGTAAATATTAATAAATTTGTGGAGATAGGGGGTAAGATTGAGTGAGGGTATAGGATAAAGAACAGGATGGGAAATGAGAGAAAGCAAAGAAATAAGGGCTCATTTATCAAAGCACACACACTTAGGGGAAGTTTTACTTTTTTAAAATTCAAATAAACTCATTTACACAAATGTGTGACATTTACTAAAAAGTCTGAACTGAGAAAGTAAATGCAGGAAAAGGTTGCAGGAAAAGGTTGCAGAAAAGTTGCGAAATTGCAACTTTTTAAAATTGTTTAGCTGAAACCTCTACTTTTTTGAATTGGTGTGCAAAAAAAGCGTAAAAAATCCGAAAACCTCTATAGTTTCTAAAGAAGGACCCTCCAGGGAAGGGAAGATACATCTGCCATTGACCAAATTGCTTAGAATTGTTTTATAAGGCAAAAAAAATGTTTTGGGGTGACATGTCCTTTAAAGTTATTACAATGTAATGTACTGTTGCCCTTCACTGTTAAGCTGGTGTGTTTGCTTCAGATATGCTTCTATAGTTTATATAAATAAGCTGCTGTGTAGCTATAGGCTCAGCCATCCAAAGGATAAAAGGCACAAATTACACAGCACATAGCAGACAGACTATATAAAATATAATGGTATTCTACAGAGCTAGTCTGCTATTTAACCTGTGCCATTTAGCCCTATTTAAACTGCCCCCATAGCTATGCAGCAGTTTGTACATACACAATAGTAGTTTTTGAAGCAAACAGATTACTTTACCAGTGCAGGGCAACAGCACATTATATTGTAATTACTTTTATACACTTACATTTTTTGGTGTTATTCCATTTAGATACTTGCCTCCAAACAAGCTCCTGCACTTCCACATACCAATGCATCCATGCAGCCTCATTTTATAAGTGGTAGTTGTTACATGAATCAACATTATTTATAAAGGGATTCGGCCATGATTTTTATAATATAGTGTTTATTACTAAATTACACTGTTTACATAGAAAATAATTCATTCTATTTTAAATTTTATTCTTGAACCAATAAATGTATTGTTTTAGTTGTAATATTGGTTTGTAGGCGCCATCTCAGTGCATTGTGCCCGAGTCTGAGCTTTCAGAAAGAGCCAGCACTACACATTAGAACTGCTTTCAGATAACCTATTGTTTCTCCTACTCAGTGTAACTGGAGGAGTCATGACTTAAGTAAGCCAGACTTGGATTTTTATTGTTGAGTGCTTTTCTCATATCTACCTTCCCATTGTTCTGCTGGGGGTAGGGGGAAAGAAAGTGGCTGGAATCACTTGAAGTTTATCAGAGCACAGGTCACATGGTTGTCGCACCCTGGGATATGAATAATATGGCTAGCCCCATGCAACATTTCAAAATTAAATTATTGAGTGCTATTAACTGATGCATTTTGTAAAAAACATGTTTTCCCATGACAGTATTCCTTTAGTTACTTTGATATTTTCTCCAAAACGTCTCCCTGCACTTCAACATGATTGCACTTGCTCCCCTAGTGTGTCTCTCCGCCTCTCCTTGTGAACCATGTGCAAATGCAACTATTGATACTGAAGAAACCTCAAAGCTGGTGGCTGTGACAATAGGCACATCATACTTATGTCTTAAGGGTCATGCACAGTCTCCATTTTTGAGCACCAGAAATAATGCAATCCTGACTCACAAAAATGTCAGCTCAACATGCTGCCATGTACATAAGCATTTTGATGAATCAGACACAATTTCCTCTCCTCCTTACACCCACCATTACACTGGAAAAAGGCTGCATTGTGGGTATTTAACAGTGACTTGTGTCCAAAATTGCACTCTGAACTCATTGAACTTGCAAATGATCCCTTATATCTATTGATGCTGGGGAACACTGGAGCCAAATTGGTGGTCACAGCAGGCCGCGGCAGTCGGTGCACCCGGCTTATGCCCAGTGTATATGGTGGAAACACTGTTTTGAACATGCACTCTGGAAATGACGCAGCCCTCACTCTGAAAATGCTTGCCATAACTTGAAAATGATTTGCTTCAAAATGCAAGTGGATTTGTGTTCATATTGACATAATGGGGCCGATTCACTAAAGGTCAATAATGCTTATCGTGTTAAAAAGCATGCGATAAATAAGTACCGATTCATCAATGTAATTTTGCATGCGTTATCACTCATATCGCATGCGTTAAAAAGCGCATTATCGCAATGTGTTATTTTTTTTTTCGCATTGCGGTAATTATCGCATAGACATAATACTAACCCATGATTCACAAACACCTATGAAGTGTTAAACGCGTAAAATGTGGCGATAATTACGGTGAAACTTAACCCCTCCCAGGAGTAGGCGTTACTGAACAAAATTGCAGCTGGTGATTGTCTGTGGTGACAAGATGGTGTTTGCAGTCGGATTTTTTCAAGTATGTGATCTTCTTACCGTGATGCATGGTTGTGTTTTCAGGGAAAAGGTAATTTTCAGAAAAGTAGTTTTCAGAAAGTAACTGCTACGTGTGTAATAGCGTGCACTAATATCACCTACGATGAAAAGTATCGAACGCGGCAGAAATGATTGCGCATGCATTAAAATATCGCTTAAAATCGCTATACGATTAATTAAGAAGTTGGAAATTACAAGCTCTGCCCATTCATGTATGAAGCCAAAACACACTTATACATTAATACTGTCAATGGACCAAATAAATGATATCAAGAAAACACTGCCATGTCCCCACTGAAGTCACCAGCAAACTTAATTCTCTGTTCAGGAAAGCGCAAAAAAAACTCATCCTATTATTCCTAAAGTGCTTGTCCATGTTGCGCTCCACCTGTGTTTGGTGCTTATATGCACCTGTGTAAGGACGAGCACATTAGGAAAAATGCACTTGTTTCTATGCACCGTAGGGAAACACAGAAGCAAACGCTCCTATGAGCCCTTGCTCGGCATTCACGACCAGTAACTCATGCCAATAATTAGCCAACAGCACCACCTACTGGTTAATTTGGAGGAAGATTTTCAGTGCAATCTTAGCAGCAAAAGCTTTTTAATGAGGATTCCTTAAAGTGATACTGACACGAAAAAACAACTTTTTAAAATATGAATCTACATAAAAAAAAAGATTATTTTTTTGCTGATAGGTTTGCTTTTGTAAGTAATTGTTACTTGAAATCCCAAAACCTGACTGTTTTGCCAGCCTGTCCCTTCTCAGCCTGTCAGTTACAGCTTCTAATGCTAACGACCCCCTGCTGGACAAATATGGCAGCCCCCTCATAGAGGAACATGGGGGATCAGATAGGGAATGTAAAAGCTTGGACAAATACTTTTATGGCAAAATTATAAATAGCATGCAAAGACAATGTTATGACAATGTTATAAAAAAAGGTTTAATTTCTGGTGTCAGTATCACTTTAAAGGCCCACTGTACGTAATAAGAATGGCCTTTCTCCAGAGAATTTCCTACAATCTTTTTTTAAAATTGATTTCACAATTGTGCGCTGGTAAGGCCCCATCTAGAATATGCTGTTCAGTTTTGGTCTCCAGTGCTCAAACGGGACATTATTTAATTAGAGAGGGTCCAGAGAAGGGCAACTAAGTTGGTAAAGGGTATGGAAAGTCTCAGTTATGAAGAAAGACTGGCCAAGTTGGGTCTGTTTACACTGGAGAAGAGGCGCTTAAGAGGTGACATGATAACTATGTATAAATATATAAGGGGATCATATAATAACCTTTCTAGTGCTTTATTTACCAGTAGGTCCTTCCAACGGACACGAGGGCACCCACTCCATTTAGAAGAAGGGAGGTTCTGTTTAAATATTCGGAAAGTATTTTTTACAGTGAGAGCTGTGAAGTTGTGGAATTCTCTCCCTGAATCAGTCGTGCTGGCTGATACATTATATAACTTTAAGAAGGGGTTGGATGGCTTTTTAGCAAGAGAGGGAATACAGGGTTATGGGAGATAGCTCTTAGTACAAGTTGATCCAGGGACTGGTCCGATTGCCATCTTAGTTACATAGTCCATCAAGTTCAACCCTTCCAAGTAAACCCATCTTGGAGTCAGGAAGGAATTTCTCCCCCCTCTGCGGCAAATTAGAGAGGCTTCAGATGGGGTTTTTTGCCTTCCTTTTGGATCAACTAACAGTTAGGCAGGTTATATATAGGCATTACGGTTGAACTTGATGGACGTGTGTTCTTTTTTAAACCTATCTTACTATGTTACTATGTAATTGTTAAAGCTCAGGGTATCAGGAATTAGCAATCAAGAATGATAGATTCCTTGTTATCATGTGTGATTATTTTATGAGTATGCTTTGTATAGCACCAACAGTTTCTGCAGTGCTTTACAGAGATAAATGATTCACACCAGTGGAGCTTAGAATCTAAGCTCCCTTCACATTTTTACACACTATGCTCAGTTTATCAGGAGTCTATATGTGGTATGCCTGTATATTTTTTTGTGTTGGAGGAAACCAGAGTACTCAGTGGAAACCTACAAAAACATGGGCAGAACTTACAAACAGCTTGCAGATAGTTCACTGTCTGAAATGCAAACCTAGGACTGCAAGGCAAAGCAGCAGCGCTAACCATTGCCCCATTGTGCTATTCACATGCCCTTGGACACAAATACAAAATTACATAATATAAAAGCAAGGAAATTTCTTCTGGCTTCTTAAGACCCCAAAATGTAATTAGTGTAATTCTAATTTTCAGTCCCTGCAAAGAAAATGCACTGTGTGCTGTGTATGATGTTACCCAAGATTACCTCACGATACCATATTATCACCTAGTTCACAGCATTATCTAGCAAAAGGAGGGACAAGCAAAATATCATAAATATGTTGGCTATGGGTGTTCTTAATATTACTATAGCAATAGTAATAATAATGGATGATAAACTTTTGCTGTTGCAAGCAATCCCTTTAAAAATGTTCACTGTTGCACCCCCTTTATTTTATCACACACAACTATTTTTTTAAAGGTAAAGATTTTTAACAATGTAGCATACCTTCCAACACAAAGAGGGACAAAAAGATCTGCCACGCACATCACATCTAAAAGGGTTTGACCAAGCCAACTTTGTGGCCACACCCCTACATAACACACCCATTTTACACCCCCAGACGTGCCAGTATAATAACTAAATACCATGGATAGATAATAAGTATATTAACCCAAGACATTCCAGTATAATTACTAAATAAAATGGATAAAGGGCATATTAATCCCTAGACGTTCCAATATAAAATGGATTTTAACCTCAGACATGCCAGTATTATTAGTACAGAAAATGGATAATCAGCATATTATCCCCAGACGTGCCAGTAAAATCACTGAAAAATGGGAATAAATAAGCACAAATGGGTAGATTGAAAGCATTAACCGGTACAATAGTAGAAATTTCTTCATATGCACACCCAGACTTCTCATTCTCTTTTCGCCCCGGTACTTTGTACTCATATAGATCAGATGTCTGACGAAGTGAGCAACCTGTGAAATATTACATCTTTTCTGCAATAAACATGCATTGGTGTATGCTCTGCATATAACCACCACGTTGGTGAGGGTGCCGTCTCCCATAATTACTGAGCCCTGCATATAAACCGCCATGTTGTGCTGGTAATTTCTTTGAGCAGATTGAAAGTCCCATGCTACTTGGCGATTTTTCTGCCTCTCTCTCTAGGGTTGGCACCCAGCTGTTATTTGACCAGCCCAAGTGGTAAATCACCAGCTAGGGCCAGGGCAAAATTTACAATCTATTACAAATAGTTCTGCCAATGCCCCGCCCATTTCCCTGCCCAGTCTACCCATTTTCTAAAAATGTTTGCACTTAAATGGGATAAACAGTGGCATTCTCGCCTATGTGTTTTTGCAGTTTTTCATCTGCACACTTTAGGATACATGTACAGTTGCACCGGAATGAGGGGTTTTTTGCACAGTGAATTTTCTGCAGGAGGATACAACTGCACTTTTTTCTTGCAATGTATATAATATAAATTAGCACCAAATCCTACATGTAAAGAGATGGGATTTGTATCAGAGATGGTTATTTTGAAAAAGTGAGCTCTTTTGTATCTTCTATATCTGCTCAACAAAACATGTTTTTAATGTTTGCTACAGAAAAAATCTAAATATATTTTGATTAGTTTTGTGATTTTTTATTAACATTTTAAACAGAGACTAGACACATAGCAGGAATTCCTAATACATTTGCTACAGGACAGTAAGAATATTTCCTAAAAACACATAAAAAGTTAGAAAGGGAAGTTTGAGAACAAACTTCATGTTGGGTTGAAAAACGTGAAGTCACTGAATGAAATCAGATCTGTTGTTGGCTCCATCCATTTTTTCTAACCTTGGACCTCACTTATATAGTAAAAACCACTGTGCAAAGTTTGGGGACCCTGGTTTTAATAGTGTCTGAATGGCAGCAATTTAAATTTTCCAACTAAAAGTCAACGAGTGACATCTGACTGGCGGTTGGTGGCTCCACCCCCTTTTTCTAACCTGGAACTGCAGTTACCCAGTGACTAACTCTGCAAAGTTTAGTAGTTAAAGAATGGCAGCAGTTTAAATTTAAACCAATAAAAGTCAGTAGGTAAATTGTGATTGGTGGTTGGTGGCTTTTTCTAACCTTGCGTTGAAGTCACCCAGTAACAAACAGTGGGCACCCTGGCATAAATAGCGCGAGAATGGCAGCATTTTAAATTTAAACCAATAAAATTCAATGGATGAAATTTGATTGGCTGTTAGTGGCTCCACCCACTTTTGCTATTTTTGAACTGCAGCCCCCCAGTGACCAACTCAGCTACAAAGTTTGAGGACTCAGGCATAAAAATTGTGAGACTGACAGCATTTTACACTTCACCATTGAAAATAAATAATTGAAATGTGATTGGCTGTTGGCGACTCCGCCCATTTTTTTTCTAACTTTGAATGGCAAATACCCAGTGACTAACTCTGGAAAGTTTAACAACCCTGGAATTAATACTTAAATAATGGCATCAGTTCAAATATAAATCAATGAAATTTAATGGGTGGAAATGGATTGACTGTTGGTGGCTCCGCCCACTTGTTCTAACCCTGAATATGTAGTCAGCCAGTGACTGACTGTGCAAAGTTTGGGAACCCTGACATAAATAGTGTGAGAAAGGCAGCATTTTAAATTTAAACAAAAAAAATCAATAGGTGAAGTGTGATTGGCTGTTGGTGGCTCCACCCACTTTTAAAACCTAAAAATGCAGCCCCCTATTGGCCCTGGGGTTAATACTGTGAGAATGGCAGCAGGTTGAATTTCCCCATTGAAAATCAATAGTTAAAATCTGATTGGCTGTTGGTGACACCACCCACTTTTTCTAACTCTGAACCACAGTTACCAGGTGACTAGCTCTGCAAAGTTTGGGGACCTTAGTGTTAATATTTAAAGAATGGCAGCATTTTAAATGTAAAGATATGAAGTCTATAGGCGAAATCTGATTGGCTGTTGTTGGCCCCGCCCACTTTTCTAAACTTAGAACATAGTCACCCAGTGACAAACTGTGCAAAGTTTGGGGACCCTGACATTAAACTTGTGAGAATGGTAGCAGTTAAAATTTCCCCACTGAAATCAATGAAAGAAATGTGATTGGCTTTTGGTGGCCCCCTCCCACTTTTTCTAAACTTGAGTTTGAAGTCACCCAGTGACTGACTGTGCAAAGTTTGGGAACCCTGGCATCAAACCAATAAAATTCAATAGGTGAAATGTGATTGGCTGTTGGTGGCTCCACCCACTTTTTCAAAACTAGAACTGCAATGCCCTAGTGACCAACTGTGTAAAGTTTGGGGACCCTGGTGTTAATTCTGTGAGTAGGTTGAATTTCCACCTTGTCAATAGGTAAAATCTGATTGGCTGTTCACAACTCCGCCCAATTTGGGGCATCCAACAATCCTCATATTTACATTCAGGCTGACCCCATGATGGTGTGATTCAAGTTTGGGGAGTGTAGCCTCAAAGATGTAAGATTGGCAGCAGTTTCAATTTCTCCATAAAAATCAATGGGTGAAATTTGATTGGCTGTTGTTGCCCCCTCCCACTTTGCTTTTTTTTTTTTTAAAGAAACTTAAATGCGTTGTCACCCAGTGACTGACTGACTGCCATCAAACCAATAAAAATCAATAGGTAAAATTTGACTGGCTGTTGGTGGCTCCACCCACTTTTGAAACCTAAAACTGCAGTCCCCTAGTGACCAACTGTGAAAAGTTTGGGGACCCTGGTGTTAATACTGTGAGAATGGCAGCAGGTTGGATTTCTGCCAAGTCAATAGGTAAAATCTGATTGGCTGTTCACAGCTCCGCCCAATTTGGGGCATCCAACAATCCTCATATTTACATTCAGGCTGAGCCCATGACTGTGTGATTCAAGTGTGGGGAGTGTAGCCTCAAATCTGTAAGATTGGCAGCAGTTTCAATTTCTCCATAAAAATCAATGGGTGAAATTTGATTGGCTGTTGTTGCCCCCTCCCACTTTGTTTTTTTTTTAAAAGAAACTTGAATACGTTGTCACCCAGTGACTGACTGTGCAAAGTTTGGGAACTCTGCCATCAAACCAATAAAAATCAGTAGGTAAAATTTGATTGGCTGTTGGTGGCTCCGCCCACTTTTGAAAACTAAAACTGCAGTCCCCTAGTGACCAACTGTGAAAAGTTTGGGGGCCCTGGTGTTAATACTGTGAGAATGGCAGCAGGTTGGATTTCTGCCAAGTCAATAGGTAAAATCTGATTGGCTGTTCATAGCTCCGCCCACCTTTGGGCATCCACCAATCATCATAGTTTCATTCAGGCTGACCCCATGACTGTGTGATTCAAGTTTGGGGAGCGTAGCCTCAAAGCTGTAAGATTGGCCGCATTTTCAATTTCCCCATAAAAGTCAATGGGTGAAATTTATTGGCTGTTGTTGGCCCCTCCCACTTTGGGGTCATCCAACAAATGTCGCTGTTTCATTCGGGGTGGCCCCATTATGTTATTTAAGTTTGGGGGTGTAGCTTCAAAGCTGTAAGTGAGGCAGCAGTTTTTTAGTTATTTTTAGACTTAAGCAACTTAAATCTAAACTTAATCTAAAATGTAAGTGAAAAGGGTTGATGTTAATATTATTATCAGCATTAGACCAGAAGATGCAGTCATTGTGAAGTCAGGTGACAGATCCCGTTTAATAGCAACCAATTGCAGTTAGGTATAGTTCATTTTTTTCTGTATAGCTCTGCTTAGAGGCCCATTTATCAACATTCCCATTTTCATGGTTTTAGAGTTTTTTGAAACCACAAAAAAATTATTTTCTCTAAAACACAAATGCAAGTCATTTAAATAACACGCTAAAAAAACATGGCAAAAAAGCGACAAAAACGCACATTTTTTGTTTTGGCACACAAATGAAAGCTGAAAATCTCTAAAAGCACAAAGCAAAGGAAGATTAGTCAAATGAACAAGGACAGCTGCAACTGACTTCTATATGATCTGACAGCTTTTACATGGTGTATGTTTATTCTCTTTTTTGTTTTGACGCATAATTGGCAAAAAAACCCCACTTTTTGATATGAAAAAAAATCAGGTTATAGCGCAAAAAAACACCAAGAAAAACTTCATAAGGAAGTTGAAAAGTATTATCAAACAGACATTGGATTGCACAGTTTAACCTTATTAATGATTTAATCTGTAACAGCAATCACAGATGTGTTACATTCAACAATACACTATATATTATAATAGTATAGGTAAAATGTCCCTGATGGGCACTATTCTGCATGTACAAAAGGTCAACTGCCATTATGACATCACTGATCCTGCACGAGTTTATATTCAGGGGTTAGCTTGTAACTAAGGGCAACCAGCATTATGACATCACAGGCATGAAAAGTAGTTGAGTGTTAGACTCACGCTGCCTACAGTTATTGTTCATGCAGATGTCAGGCATACACCAGTGCTTTACCTTTGCTGAACAAAACATGTTTTTAACAATTTTTAATATCCTACAATTTCTAGGTAAGTATTATTTGTTTATGCTTTAAAGAAAAGTTAGACAAGAACAAATACAGGACAGTGAGCATATTTTCAAAAAAGCCATAAACACTAAAAACCTTATTCTAAATGATCTAAACCATAATTTACTTACACTGAGGATATTTAACAAAAATATAAATGCACATCACAGATGTGTTACATTCAACAATACACTATGAAGTATATTTATCATGCTGTGTAAAAAGTGGAGTAAAACATCACCGGTGATATTGCTCATAGCAGCCAATCAGATGCTTTGCTTTGGTTTTCTAACTGTTGAAATCTAATTGCTGATTGGTTGCACTGGGCAACATCACCGGTAATGCTTCACTCCACTTTTTACACAGCATGATAAATATACCCCTAACTATTATAATATTATAGGTAAAATGTCCCTGATGGGGCACTATTCTGCATGTACAAAAGGTCAACTGCCATTATGACATCACTGATCCTGCACTAGTTTATATTCAGGGTTAGCTTGTAACTAAGGGCAACCATCATTATGACATCACAGGCATGAAAAGTAGTTGAGTGTTAGACTCACGCTGCCTACAGTTATTGTTCATGCAGATGTCAGGCATACACCAGTGCTTTACCTTTGCTGAACAAAACATGTTTTTAACAATTTTTAATATCTTACAATTTCTAGGTAAGTATTATTTGTTTATGCTTTAAAGAAAGTTTAGACAAGAACAAATACAGGACAGTGAGCATATTTTCAAAAAAAGCCATAAACACTAAAAACCTTATTCTAAATGATCTAAACCAGTGCTGTCCAACTGGCGGCCCGCGGGCCCGCGACCCCCCTCTGTGTGGCCCCCCACCTGTCTGGCTGCTTTGATGGCTTACTCTTCTGTAAGCTCTAAGTGGTATCAGTACTGAGATTAACTGCCCCCCTGCATGGTTCTCACCTCAGATTCAGGCTGTAATCAGGCTGTATTGTTTAAATATGTAATCCCCTGTGTTGTTCACACCTTTTAATCTCTGCATTGTTCACCCCCTGCAGTGTTCACACCTCAGGCTCAGGCTGTAATCACCCCCATTGTTCCCCTGTTCACACCTCAGGAGCAGTAGAAACCCACAAATTATCCCTGCACACTACAAAAAGAACATATACTGAGGTGGTACTTCAATTAAAAAGTTTTTTTAATATATAGTTATTGTGCAGACTGTAGGAGCAGTGCCAGCATTGTGTCACTGTAGGCTGCCTGTGTGTGCCATACACACAGGCATCATAGGGCAAGCAGAGTATGGCACACACAGGCAGGGTAGGGAAGGCAGAGTATGTCACACACAGGCCAAGTATGGCACAAACCAGCCAAAAATGGCAAACACAGTGAAAGTATGGCACACGCAGGCAGGGTAGGGAAGGCAGAGTATGGCACACACAGGCAGGGTAGGGCAGGCAGAGTATGGCACACACAGGCCAAGTATGGCACAAACCAGCCAAGAATGGCACACACAGTGAAAGTATGGCACACAGGCAGGGTAGGGAAGGCAGAGTATGGCACACACAAGCAGGGTAGGGAAGGCAGAGTATGGCACACACAGACAGGGTAGGGCAGGCAGAGTATGGCACACACAGGCAAGGTAGTGAAGGCAGAGTATGGCACACACAGGCAGGGTAGGGAAGGCAGAGTATGGCAGGTTTTTGCTGTACTACAACCATTAATATGGGTATGGTCATGTGATAACATGGGTGTGGTTTCAAGTGGGTGCAGTTTCAAAAAGGGGAGTGGTCAAAACTGGCTTCCATTATCGGCCCTCCACCATGTACGTCGGAAAAATTCCGGCCCTCGGTACAACAGAAGTTGGACAGCACTGATCTAAACCATAAATTTACTTACACTGAGGATAATTAACAAAAATATAAATGCACACACCTCTAGTAAAAAGTGCAATCTGATATCAGTAATGCAATCATAATGTACAAACAAATAATAGGCATATGTCATAGGAATTTGGAAATGATATTAGACAGAAAGCTTGCTATCAACATGATATATTAATAACCATTATTTTTACTTTCATTCTTTCTCCTGCTGCTATAGTCATATTCAATCTTTTATGGAGAAGCTACTATAGAACAGTGATGTATTTCATCCATCTTCCTTTTTGGATGCTTATCTTTGGACTAGCCACACTTATTGGCTTCCATCCCGCATCAGGTAAGTAGAAAAATGTGGGCACAAAGGACAACAGCACTAAATCTGTAAATCAGTCAACTTATGTCCAACCTGACACAGGATTTTTCCCTATATATGTCATAGTAAAAATAGCCATTTTAAAAGTAAATAACCTCTTAATCATAAAACAGGAAAATGGTTGGAAGGGACTGTTGCTTTTAAGATATTAAACTTTTTCTTCTGTTCTTCAGCTGCGGGAATCACAGGTCTTACGCTCTTCACCGATAAACTTCAATTGAACTTGCATTCCTGGAACCTTGTTCCTTGCCGCTTCTATTCAGACAAACCAATCCTACCTAACCAGCTGCATTTGGAATGGGGTAAAACCACAGATGAAGGCGGAACATACATCCCTCTGATTCAACTCTTTGGAGAAAACATAAAAAGGTCAAGAAGGAGGCATCAGGTTTATATAAACCTTGTTTCCCATGGTAACTGCTCTTTGGTCATCAATCCGACCAAGAGCATGGACAGTGGCATTTATGAAGTTCGTCTGGCTCTTAATGGGGTGCTGTATGAGCCCGTCCCAAAAATTAGAGTTCAGACCATAAGTTCAGAAAAAACAGGTAAGCTTTGCCCAACACATTAGAACACATTGAAATCAAGTACTGATAATAAGTTGTGTATCATTATCTTCTAAGGAGTAGATTACATATTGTGCATGTAGCAATCTGAAAATGTTGCTTGTTTGTCAATTTTATTATTATTATTAATTATCCATATCTGTTTGGCAGTGAGGTTGCAGAAACGAGATGAAACAGGTGAAACTGAAGAAAAAACAGATGAAAATGAATCAGATGAGTCGGAGGAACAAAGAGTAGAGGATGAACGATTCTCTGAAGAAATCGAAAAAAATAAAGGCCATGCTGCTTATGTGTTTCTCAAATATGAGAAATATTATATTATTTCAATAGTTATAATGTCACTCATTACATTATTAGGACCCGTTGGATGGTAAGTCACATAATCTTACTAGCTCTTTCTCACACAGAAACATATTCAGCCAGCTTAATGCTAGTCAAATTATTATTTTCTCTGGTGACATATTAGCTAGAAAAAAAGACATTTCTCTCTGTGATCCCATAGAATAATGGTTGCTGTGTGATTTGTTTCACCTTTTAAAGTTTGGGGGACAGGGATTCCTTTGATTTACAGTTGTAGTCACCAGTGGCAAAAACATTATAATGAAAGAGCAGCACATTAGCTTGTATGGAAACTTCTTTTGTTTTTTTTTCAGGTACCTGTATTACATGGAGTTAAAGTGGATTCGAAATCGTGAACTAATGAAGGAATCTAGAAAATTACCTGATGAAGAAAGGTTAGGAAATTTCTTTTAATGCTTGCAACAATACGGGCAACAGTACAGCACAATCCAGTAGTAATAAATGGTAGTGTTCTAGACATGTTTACAGTGTTTTCAGCAGAGAGAAAGGATGGCATCTCCTGTAGGGAGTGTGTGCGGCAAAATCTGTATTTTCTTTTATTAGCAATCTAAGATGCATGCAATATAGTACGTGTTGTTGGTTAAATTATTAGAAACTCATGTGTAAATTGCATTGTAAATAGCTGACTTTTTCAGGGGGTTGCATACTAATTGTTTATTGTTCTTAAAACATACCTATATACTTAGATATTGCAATTAAATATCTACACTCTACAGAAGAGGGGCTAAGGTTGCTTTAGGTGTGTTGGTACAGTTTGCAGCACATTATAATGAATTTTAAATAATATCAGAAAAGCAATTCAGTATTCTTAACTTTTATGTGCAGAGGCCAAGTAGAGAATATCCAGAAAGACACAGAAAATGAACCAAAGAAACAGTTGGACCAGAATACAGTAACACCTAGCAAAAAGCCTCATGCGATTACAAAACCTAAACAGTGAGTGTTACTTAAGTTTATTACGGTACTTTCAGTCTAAACTTTGCTAACCCTTATGTATAAACACTTTGTCAGAATAATGGCTCATAGCAAACAGATAACCGTTTAAATTCCAAGCAAAAAGCTGGAGAACAAAAAAATCCAAAACATTCAAAATGAATACTACATGCAATGTTTTTGAGAATATTACATCAAATGCAGAATATTATAAGTTCCTATATGCAACACACACATATATATCACACAGCCCCACAGTCAGTCTATATGGAATGTAGAGCCCAATACTCAGTTACTCATGTTACTCAGATAACACTGTTATAGTATTATAGTATCAGATGTTACTCAGATACTCATACCATACATACTATTTGTATCACACACCTACTTACTTACAGTGCCCAGATAATGTGACAATGTAGTATCCCATGGTATCAGTTTGCATCACAGATTCACCACATAGCCCTTATATGTAATAAAATGTCCAAAGAGACTCCACGTTAGGTACTAACATACATACTATAATAAAATATCTACACTCTGCAGAAGAGGTGGTTAAGATTTTTGAGGTGTGTAGGTACAGTTTGCAGTACATTATAATGAATTTTAAATAGCATCAGAAAAGCACTTCAGTATCCTTACCTTTTATGTGCAGAGGCCAGGTACAGAAGATCCAGAAAGACACAGAAAATGTAGCAAAGAAACACTTGGACCAGAATTTGGTGCCACCTGCCAAAGAGTCTTCAGCAATTACAAAACCTAAGAAGTGAGTGTTACTAAAGTTTGTTACTGTACCACCATTATAAGCTTTGCTAACCCTTATGTATAAAGACTTATTCTGTATACTGCCTCATAGCAAATAGATATTCCAAGCCAAGAGCTGAAGAACAAAACTAAATAAAATTTTTAACTGTTACATTTTTTTAATTAGTTAATTTGAAAGTGATCTACCACTTAATTTAGTTGCATATAAAAATGCATTTTGAACAATACCTGAATGCTTTCTTATGTTTTTGCAGGCCAAAGAAGAAGCAAAAATCTAAAAAAAAGGAATTAATGGCAGGAAAAACCTAAGTAAATTCTACTAGGAAAAACAATATCAGATGTTAATTTAAAGTCATCCTGCAAGTAGACAACATAAGATAATAATATAAATACAAAGTAAGTTTTACACCTAATCTTGTTGTCCTTTAGCATTTGCATTTCAGAACACTGGCTAAGATTAAAACCAGGGAAGCTAAAATGCTCTTTTGACCAAAACTACCCTCAAATGAGTTAAAAGAATACATATACACAGAAAAGTTTTTTCCCTGATTAGCTTGACTCCAAGTTATGTCCAAGTCAAATGCCTATTATAGTTAATTGATATTATGAAGTAGCTCTGGACTTTATGTTTTACAGATGTACCACCCCCTTGCTTTGACACCAGTAGCCCCCATACATAGGTCTACCTCAGCCAACCACATCAATCCAAGTCACAAAATTCAGAGCTATGCAGGAGGGTTTGGTTCCTACCAACATCCACTCCCAGGCTTCCCCTCCATTAAACACAATTTGTGGGTTCTGGCAAATGCCAGTAGGGCTGCTGTAAAATGCCATAGACCATCGCTGTCCAACTAGTGGCCTGCGGAACCATGTCTTGTGGCCTGCAAAGCTCCAGGGGAACAAATTTGCCAAACATCTGACTTATTATTCACATTATGCACTTCTCTAACGAAAGTATTGAGCAGAGCGAGTGAGATAAGACTGGAATGTAGGCGATTTAAAATGGTCCCGTCTCACAGCACTGCTTAGTAAAGATGTTCAGATAAAACAATCAGCATGTTTTCTTCTCTTGTCAGGACAGTGCTTGATTGATTCAAGGAAGCTTGCTATGGTTATCTTAGTTAGCCAATAAAGGTATCACCTTTATACAACTTTTATTTTTTATTTCAAAAGGGTTAGCCTGTGTCATTCCTCAGCCGACTTGCTGTTGCACCCTTTGACCCTCCTCTTCCCTGTTACCCTGTAACATTTTGACTGGCTAGCACAGTACATCACCTTTTCCTGAGGAATGACTAAATGGGTGAGAGACTGCAGTCACAAAAAAGGTGAAAGGATAATAAAGAAAAATGAAGATTAAAAAGAAGAGTAGAATGAAGAAGAAAAGATATGAATTAGGGAGAGAAGGATTGGGTTGAAGAAAGCACAGAAGAGGAAAGTAGGGAGATAAAAGGGACTCTGGCTTCCGAACCAAACAGAAACCCCTACTATACGTATTACTGTAACCTGTTCCTTCAAAAAATATGAATAAATACTGTGCTGAAATCCAGCTGCAAAACAATTCTTTTCTTTCTGCATCATTTGAAATCCTATTATTATTATTATTATTAACATGTATTTATAAAACATATTCTGCAGCGCTGTACTATAAGGGGGTTTGATACATTGGACATACAGAGTTACATACAAACCAATCACTAAATGATACAAGAGGTGCTCCTCAGCACAGACAGCATGCAGGAACTACAAAACCCACAATCCATTCCTTTGAGACATCACATGTGCAGGGAATTGTGGGATTTGGAGGATGCAGGCTGAGAACAGTTGACTACTGTACATTTTTCTGAATCTTAAAGTAGTCAGCTAGATCAGCAGAACAACGGGCTAGCCGTAGGTAGCTGTTCTAAATCATATTATTACATTAAAGGAGATCTACACCCCCCAGGTACAAAAGCCCCTTTAACTGGCCTGCATTGATTCCCCCCCCCACCTCCCCCTTCTCACATAGCCTATAACTTTTAAAAAAGGTCCTATAGAACAGGGGTCCCCAACCGCCGGTCTGCGGGCCAGTGCCTGGCCGCGGGCTGCTTGGCACTGGGCAACGCAGCTCCCGTGTTGCGCAAAACGCGTGCACATAAAGGCACAAATTAACGAGCCGCACACATAAAGGCGCAAATGAACGCGCGCATAAAGGTGCGAACTAACGAGGCGCGTGCATAAAAGGCACAAATAAACGCATTGCGTGCAAGACCACGCCTGAAATTCGTGCCGCCTGCACCCCCCATCCCCCGGTCAGTGGAAAAATGTTCCTGCTTGATACCGGTCCTTGGTGCTAAAAAGGTTGGGGACCCCTGCTATAGAAAAACCCAACCTAAAAAAGCAGCACAGCAGCGTACCTGGGTGCCATTTTCCATTCAATAGAAAATGCTTCAGGCATCATAAGTGCCCCTCCAGCTATAAGGCCCAGTAGAATTCAAATTACTGCCACCTCTTTCCCTATTAGGCCAGTGGCAGATGGGGAGATTAGTCACCCCGCGGCAAACCTTTGTTGCTGTGGGCGATGCCATCCCATTGGCAAGAATGTAAATCGCCGGTGGGATGGCATAGGCATCACTACAATTTCTAAATTTGCATATGAATAGTTATATAGTAAATAGATTGAGAGAGATAAATAAAAAACTCACACAATGTCCACAAGGAAGTAATACCTCACATGAAATAGAGGAAAGGAGCTGGAGATTTCAACGCCTAAATCAGAAACCAGATCAGACTAAATGTAGGGACTAAGGTATGCTATTATGAGGGCTGTATAGAGTAATTTTAAAGATAGAAAAAAAAGGTTTACTTCTTCTTTAAGGTGATTATTTGAGGGGGATATTGTATATGATCGTAAAATGGCATTTAATTTTCTCTCTAAAGGGAGATATAGACAAAATTTGGAAAATCTTTGGAAGCAAAGTTGAATAAAGCTGAGACAGAATCTATGGAAATAAAACGAAAACATTTTTTGAGTGATAAAACGGATTATGAAAACAAGCAAGTGTTCAATTGGCAGTATAAAGGTTATGGGAAATAGAGAAAATAGGAAGGATATGGGTAGGTTAGGGGGACTAGATAAGAGAAATTGTTTCCACAATAAACTTGGAGCAGTTCATAGTATGGTAAAAGAGAAGGTCTCTGGTAAGGCCTCACCTTGAGTATGCAGTGCAGTTTTGGGCTCCAGTCCTTAAGAAGGATATTAATGAGCTGGAGAGAGTGCAGAGACGTGCAACTAAACTGGTAAAGGGGATGGAAGATTTAAATAATGAGGTTAGACTGTCGAGGTTGGGGTTGTTTTCTCTTGAAAAAAAAAGGCGCTGGGGACATGATTGTTCTGTAATAGTACATTAGAGGGGATTATAGGCAGATAGGGGGTGTTCTTTTTTTCCCATAAAAACGATCAACGCACCAGAGGCCACCCCTTTAGATTAGAGGATGGGGAATGCCCTTCCTAGTGATTTGGTAATGGCAGATTCTGTTAATGCCTGTAAAAGGGGCCTGGATGAGTTCTTGAACAAGCATAGTATCCAAGGCATTTGTGATACTAATATATACAGTTAGTATTAATGTTTGTATATATAGTTTGTGAATGTGAGTGTATAGATAGGTCAGTATAGGTTTGTGTGTGCTGGGTTTACTTGGAAGGGTTGAACTTGATGGACTCTTTTTCAACCCTATGTAACTATGTGTTCTAATATGGATAGAAAGAATGTTAGTTTTTAAGAAAAAAAAGAAAAGAGAGAATAAAAATGTAGGTCCCTATATAGTAACCAGCTACATTGGTATATTTTGCTAGAAGATAAAGTATTTTGTAAAGTATTGGATCCAAAGCACCTATGGTTAAGAATTGTTTAGCTTTCCCTTTAAAGCACCTACGGTTAAGAATTTTTTAGACTTTCCCTATAAAGATAAATGGAATTTTATTGATAGTTCAAAGAGTTCCATGTGATACAGTTTACGTGTAATTTACAATATATAGGTAAGACTTTTCGCCCATTGAGGATAAGGATAGGAGAATATCTCAGAAATATTAGGAGAGGTATAGTAGAGGGTAAATGAGACTCAGTATATATTATGAACATTTTGTCCATAATAAAAATGTAAAGTTTATGGCTATTGATTGGACACCAAAACAAGAAAGAGGTGGAGACAGAGATCGATTATTACGTTGTAAGGAGCAAGAATAGATTTTTAATCTACATACATTAAACCCTAATGGTTTAAATAATAGATCTGAATTAGCCCCATTTTTATAAAATGAGAACTAGGAAAAAATGTTATAATGGTTTTTTTTGCCCTTTATAAATAATATTGTATAGGATTGTGTGGAGATTGAATTAAGTGTTTATGAGGTTTGGTCCCTTTAAGTGCGAGGGTACTTAAGGAGGGAGTGGGAGCTATGAGCCATGACTCTTCTTTGGCAATACTGCTAAAAAAAGTCCTTAAGGATAAAACACGTTGCAGAGGTTATCAATTATTTGGTAGTGGGGCGCATAAGTGAGGAGAGACAAGAAATTGCCAACCCTTTTGTCCCCTGGGAATGGAGATAGTGGCATTTGGGAGTGTGGTGCATTCCGCTGTGGAGCACGTGTGGACCTCAGGAATAACGCCATACAGTATTTGTATGCAGTCCGGAATCAGCACGGAGAGCATTGGGAAAGCATGCAGTAAACGATCTGTGACTTTATAAGTGGTTTCTGTGACACGACAGAGGAGAAACAACAGAACCGGTTGCGGTGAGACTGTTCTACCTGTGTGGGGATTATAGCGTTATACAGGAAGGTATAGGGGGTTGCACCTATTGTTACCCAAAATAGTGTCCAGAACCAAAGCTGACTGTAATAAACTCATTGATCACATCTTGTTCTTGAGGGGGATAATCCTATGAATATATACCCTCTGAAATGTTTATAGGAATACTGACAATGGAAAACATGTTTTTTTCAAAACGCATCGGTTAATAGAGCTTCTCCAGCAGAATCCCGCAATGAAATCCATTTTTTAAAAGTGCAAACAGATTTTTTTATATTTAATTCTGAAATTTCACATGGGGCTTGCCATATTTTTCATTTCCCAAGGTGCCACAGCAATGTTACTTGTTCTGTGATAAACTTTAGCCACACTTTACTGCTGTGCTGCAAGTTGGAGTGATATCACCCCCCTCCCTTTCTCCTCCAGCAGCCAATCAGCAGAACAATGGGAAGGTAGCAAGATAGCAGCTCCCAGAGTAGGATAAAAAATAAGTTATAGGAAAGCAGTTCTAATGTGTAGCGCTGGCTCCTTCTGAAAGCTCAGACTCAGGCACAATGCACTGAGATGGCTGCCTACACACAAAAAGTTCTATCTTTATTAATATCTATTCATATTTTCTATTTGTGTTTTTTTCCAAATAGTGTTACAGTATATTATAACACTAATAACACTGCCACTATCATTGGTAAAAACTTTTCAATCAAACTTGACTTTAATTCTACAAACAAAACCTCAGATAAGGATAATGGACCCTATTACATTCATTGCAATGAACTGTCCAATTTGTACCTATTTCTATATTACATCTGCTTTAAAAAAACCACCACAACAACATAAACCCCTATATAAATCTTAGTAAGACACCCAATTTGTCCTGTTCCCATCACTGTGAGAAGTGAATCAACAGGCAGTTTACTCGCCCTTCAATCACCACACTCAATCACCATTAATCAAGTTTTGAACTTGTTTAATGATGATGATCAAAAGAAGGTAGAACTGTAGGTACAAACAGTACAATGGTATCAGAATATATTCTGGGAATGCAAAATACAGATGAAATACAATAGAAGCATATATAAACATCTTATTTGCATTATACAGTCCTAGAGGGGCCTAACAGTTGGCTGCTAAGGGCTCTGGCACACAGCGAGATTAGTCGCCCGCAACAAATCTCCTGTGTCTCGGGCGACTAATCTCCCGGAAATGCCATCCCACCGGCGAAAATGTAAATCGCCAGTGGGATGGCATACGTGGCGGCGCGATTTCGCCGGTGGGATGGCAATCCTGGGAGATTAGCCCCCCGCGAACAGGGAGTTTTGTCGCGGGCGACTAATCTCCCCGTGTGCCAGAGCCCTAAGGGAGAAATAGTGAATCACAACTACAACCAGAATGCACATAACAGCAAAATACACAGCTTATAATAAGCAGGCATTAAACAAAATGCAAACATACCAACGATGCTTGGATAGGCATGCTTAGAGATGAGTGTGGGTGCTGATTTCACCAGCCCTAGCAAAGTGACTGTTACAACAGAAATGGTTGCTTCCTCCCAGCACCAGGAAGTGATGTAATCAGAGGTGGCAGAGTGAATATCAAATAAATAACAGGTGCAAGGACACAGTACTAGAAGTGGCCAGAGGACAGGGGGAGGGGGAAGTGCAAGGATACATAAAGCCCAATACATATAAGAAATTGTTTCATATGAAGAGATTTGCAACACTTAAGAATTGCTGTATCTAAAATGTGAACAGAACTCCTGCTGTGGCAGCACACTCCCCATCTGGTATCTTTAGGAGATACCACAATTTAACCTAAACCTTGAAGGTCAAAGCAAGATGAGTTCTGTAACTGGTCTTACAAACAAACAAACCTGAACTTCCTTTTTTTTGTGAGTTTTACCTCTACCTTAAGGACCCTACCGTCCTCGTCAGGGAAAGTATTAGTCACTCGACCCATGGACCATTCAATCTGCCTGGATTGGTGATTTTTCAGAAGTACAATGGTACTTGGCTGGATATTAGGCCTATCTGACTGCCACTTCTTTCGTACCTGCAGAGTAGACAGATATTGTTTACACCATCTGTCCCAAAAAACCTTGGCCAGACTCTAAACTTGCCTCCATTGGCATTTGTAGAGGTCTTTGCTGTTGAACTCTTCAGAAGGGAAGGCCATCATGATTTCACTACTGTTAGATGCTATCTTATGTAGATGAAGGTTGGAGCATGCAAGCATCTCTCTTGTCCTTTTTAGGAGGTCAATGGCCTGTGTTGTAGTGGGTATGGACTTTAGTCCGTCGTCAACGTAAAAGTCTTTTTCAACAAATCCTCTAGTGTCTGCATCAGACTCTTTTTCTTTACATGCAGCGCATTGGAGGCCAAATATAGCTATTGCTGGTGAAGGGCTCTTGCCAAAAATATGAACTTTCAACCACCAAAGATATCCTGTGCCTGGTATTGTACCAGAAGAATCTTAAAAAGTTTCTGTCTTCATATCTGACTATGAAACAATGAAACATTTGAGCAACGTCGGCCACAAAAGCAATATCGTCTTTCCAAAAGCGGAGCAGCACTCCAAGGAGATTGTTGTTGAGGTCTGGGCCCTTTAGGAAGACATCGTTAAGAGATGTCCCGCAGCACTGAGTGCTTGAATCGAAGACCACCCTAATCTGCAAAGGTTTTTTTGGGTAATATACTCCGAAGCGGGGCAGATACCAGCCCTCTTCCTCTGTACTCAGGGGTGGCGTTACTTCTGCATGACCATTCTGGATCACTTTCTCCATGAATGCAAAGAAATGTTCTTTCATATCAGGCTTCAGCCTAAAGGACCTTTGTAAAGACCTAAAACGATGTAAAACCTGGGTCATGTTATTTGGCAGGTGCTCTCTTTGTGGTTTAAAAGGCAGTGGGGCAACCCAGCTGTTGTCATTGTCCCTGTAGAAGCCTCCCCTCATTATTTCCATGAAGGTGAGCTCGCTGAAGGACGGCGCCATCTTGTCATCCTCTTTAGTTCTTTCAAAGGTACTGTTCCATGCAAGAGGAGTTCCTGACAGATGAGGCCTGTAGGGTCGAGGGTGTATTCACATTAAAGCTTTCCTTCACAGTAAAGTAGTTTGGGCATGGTGCAAAAAGGGATTTCCGGCCATCATCTAAAGTGTTGGTGCAGTGGTTACGCACCAGGTCTGGCTTGTGGACACCACCTAGACATACATTGCCTACTATTACCCATCCCAAGTCTAGTCTTTGGGCGTAAGGAGAGTCATGCGGCCCATTGATCTGGTCTCTTACTTTGTGAATCCTAATGATGTCCCTGCCTAGCAATATGAGGATAGGAGCATTAGGATCAAGCTTGGGTATCTGATTTGCTAATGGTCTCAGATGCTTATGGTGTAGTGCAACCTCAGGTGTTGGGATCTCTGTCCGGTCATCTGGGATTTCGTTACACTCTATGAGTGTGCGTAGTGGGACAGTCACTTGTCCGTCTAGGGATTCGAAGTGAAAGCCATGCGCCCTCCTCCCAGTTGTGTTAATCACCCCTGCACAGGTTCTGAGAGAATAAGGAAATTGATGGCCCTCTGACCCAAAAAGCTCAAAAAACTCTGATCTGGCTAACGATCTGTTACTTAGATTGTCTAAGATTGTGTACAGTTTGATCGCTCTTTCCCTATGCCTGTAGGAAAGACATTGACTAAGCAGATTTTTGAGCATGACTGACCCTTATGGTTTCCTCCACAAACCTCAGTACACATAGCCGTTACTGTTGCTGCTGTACTACTTTACTGTCCCTCCCGGCCATGCTCTACCTCAGCTGGAGCTTTCACAGACCATGGGGCAGGACCAGGATGCAGGGCAGATACATGTCTATCACTATTGCATTCTGCACAGCTAATAATCTTACCACAGTCCTTTGCCACATGTGAAGTAGATGCACAACAACGAAAACAAATGTTATTTTGCCTTAGGAAAGTCTTTCTTTCCTCCAAGGGTTTTGTCCTTTATAATTAGAACCCTGAGTCATCCACCTCTCTTGCAGGAAAAATGGTAGCTTTTGCACAATGCTGTTTATACCTCCACAGTGACTCTAATATGATCTCAGGAGCCTCGTAGCACTCATCAAGTCTCTGCCACGCCATCTGCAGACCCTTCCTAGAGTCATTCACGTACACAGCATGTATGCATTTTACTTGTTTACCCGAATTGGAGCCTAGCCATCTAACCAGAAGATCTATTTCTTCTTTATATGAAAGATTTAGATCTGTTACAGCGTTTCTGAATGAAGCTCGCCAGGCCCTATAGTCCTTTAGTGATGATGTCTCGCCTAGCCATGAATCTTACCAGATCTGACATATCTTGGTTGTGAGCAGGTAAATCTGAGTAGCGGCTAGTTGGTGGTATCATTCTGGTGTCTGGTGGGCGGGTCCATTCCATTCTTTTTGTGGAAACAGGGGATAACTGTGGTAGTCTGTAGAATCTACTTGGTAGTATGGAGTGTCATGTTGCATGTTGCTAGTCACAGGATTTCCCATACTGGCAGGCAACTGTGACAGTTTATAGTATCAGGGGTTGTATCTGCAGTAAAAGGAGAGTGTTGGTAAGCAGTGTTCTGCTGCTGGGGACTTCTCTGAAGTGGCAGGCCTGCAAAACTGTGTGGATGCATGTCTCTTGCCTCTGGGACTGGATCAGGTCGGCTGAGCGTCTTGGAATATTCATGTACATAGTCTTGAGTTTGCTGTATAACTGTTTCAGGCTTTACGTCAAACTGGATGTCAGGTTCATCACTGATGTCATAGTCAGTGATGAACCTGACATCCAGTTAGTCAACACTTTTGCTTTTGAAGCTGCTGCTGCTACTGATTTTTTCAAACTCAGCACTTCTAGTAAAGCTTCTAGACATGCCTTTTCTTTCTTTATCTCTGCTTCTTGTTTAGCAAAGGCTATTTGTGCTCTAATGGCCTCTGCTTCAGCTCTAACCAGTGCTGCTGTCTCTAAAGCATGCGATTGATAGGAGTGTCTGGATGAGCATGACACCCTAGATCTGGTCTTGAATGAACCTTCAGACATCTTTGTGTTGCTAGATGAGTAACTAAGTGTGTTAGTACCTTCTGTCACGCTGTGGTGAATGCTGTGGCTGCACCGCGTTGCTCAATGGTGGTGTGGTGCCCAGACCAAGCACAGCCTGTGTCCAGCATTGTTCTACTATCCAGACCAAACACAGCCTATGTCCAGCGTTGTTCTACTGTCCTGTTCCCATCACTGTGAGAAGTGAATCAACAGGCAGTTTACTCGCCCTTCAATCACCACACTGTATAAGTTTTGAACTTGTTTAATGATGATGATCAAAAGAAGGTAGATCTGTAGGTACAAACAGTACAATGGTATCAGAATACATTCTGGGTATGTAAAATACAGATGAAATACAATAGAAGCATATATCAACATCTTATATGCATTATACAGTCCTAGAGGGGCCTAACAGTTGGCTGCTAAGGGAGAAATAGTGAATCACAACTACAACCAGAATGCACATAACAGCAAAATACACAGCTTATAATGAGCAGGCATTAAACAAAATGCAAACATACCAACGATGCTTGGATAGGCCTGCTTATAGATGAGTGTGGGTGCTGATTTCACCAGCCCTAGCAAAGTGACTGTTACAACAGAAATGGCTGCTTCCTCCCAGCACCAGGAAGTGATGTAATCAGAGGTGGCAGAGTGAATACCAAATAAATAACAGCTGCAAGGACACAGTACTAGAAGTGGCCAGAGGAGAGGGGGAGGGGGAAATGCAAGGATACATAAAGCCCAATACATATAAGAAATTGTTACATATGAAGAGATTTGCAACACTTAAGAATTGCTGTATCTAAAATGTGGACAGAACTCCTGCTGTGGCAGCAAACAATTCCTTTTCATGCACTCTTAAAGGATATAACTATATTTATTGACTATAGTAAAACTACATAATAAAGATGAGATAGAAATCCATATAAAAATAAACATTTATATGCCATAAAACATATCCCAAACACAAACATCCATAAACATAAAAAATACAATAGCAATTGTTGACCTTCTCTTAAAAAGATGCAGATACAGGCACAACAGTGTTTCTATAGTCACAAGTAAAGAAATGTCAAGGGGGGGCCTTAACTTTGCTCCAGGATGATCCTTGAGTAAAGGATAGGGCCTTGTGCAAAGCAAAGGCCCAATGCACACATGTCGCCCCCCTGACACCAAAATATGAATGGAAGGGGTCTACTGAACAGTTTGATGCCCAATATACATATATTTTCCAAACTATGTGGTCTGCTCTGATTCTGTACTGTGTATACCATTATTTAAACTTTTTAAGATCCCTGTTTGTTTAAATTTATTGTGAAGCGCTGCGTAATTTGCTGGCGCTATGTAAATAAATGATGATGATACAGAGGCACCCAAATGAAAATAGTGCATATGAATTTTCATGTTGGACCCTCTGGCTGCTGCAATATAAGTACCCAGTATGTGTATTATGTGCTATAAGACCCCCTAACAGTACGGAGATCCTAGAAAACAATTCATTTTTCAAAAGTACACACTCTGATGAAATAGTTAAATATATCTTTCTACTGCAAACTACAAAGCTATGCTAAATGTGATGGGTTTTATGAAATTTCTGAAAATCTACACAAAGCTTGCATTTTATCCCATTATATTTTTGTAACATCAACATAAAACATTCTAAATATAAACTATGTGGCATGCAGACACACCCAAATCGATATACAGTATAGACACAAATTCTATGTGCCAAAACAAGCAACAAAGATTAATGTAGAAGGCAATAAAAGCATTAAATTCCAAAAAAAACACTCAAATCACTGCTTTTTTTTTCCGTCTAGTGTAATCGGCAGTCAGAAACACAGTTTGCATATTTTGGTTTGGCCAAATTAGTTTTATGGAGAAAATCAATGCAGAACTAACAATGCAATAAAATGGCTAAAAATGCAATACAATTAGTAAAAATACACCAAAATTATAATATAAGCACCAAAATAACATACAAAAGGTATTGCCAGGAGTAAAGCAGATTGTACATGGTCAGATTTAAGTAGCCATTTCAGCCTCTTCAGAGAGACTCAGCAGTTTATCTGTGTATGGGCCCTCCCTGACAGATTACTTGCCAAAAATGCACCAGATGTCAGGCATGTTTAAAAATCCTGTTGGGATGAGGACCAAAGTGGTTAACGTTGTACGTGATGTCACTTTCGCTACGTTGGTGCTTGTGACGCCACATGCACGCCGCAGGGGCGTATTTAGGTCTGGTGCCTAGGGCGGCACCGGACCTACACACACCCCTGCATTTATATTCATGAGAAACTATTCAGGCAGTTAAAATGCTCCCTTCATTAATTTGCCGACATGTCAGATCTTTCATTTATATTAAAAGGAATAAGTGTGAAACTAGGAAAATAGAAGAGTAACACTATTTTCTAATACTTACTAATTATTATTAATTGCCTTCTAGCAATTCCCACCTGGATAAATCAACACCATCTCAAACTGAACCTAACAAAAACTAAACTAATCACTTTTCCATCAGCATCATGTCTTTCCCTCCTTCTTCTCTAATAACACCATTGTCAATATATGTCCCTTTTCCAACTCAGTATTGCTAAAATCCATCCCTTTCTTTCACAAGCAACAGCTAAGATGCTTATATATGCCCTCATCCCACCAAGAATACTGCAACTTGCTCCTAAGTGGCCTCCCTAAAGGTGGCGGATCGACGAGACGACCAATATCACAGGAGCGTTGGACATTAGTCGCTTTGTCTATTGGCGGGACAAAAGATTTTGTGACTAATGGTCGAAGGAAAGATCCTTAACTCACACCCCTCCCCACTACAATTTGTCTTAAATTCTGCTGCTCCTCCTTGCAACTTAAAAAAAAATAAACATTTTTTCTGAAATCCTTATCAATGCTATCTGATAAGCAAGAAATAACTGATAAACTCCTTCTAATGAATCTCAAAGGCTCTGCTACATTTCTTCTCTTGTGCCTCTCTTTTGTTCCTCTTCTGTTTCTTTAAATACCACCACCTGGGTGCACCACCCACTTACACTGCTATTTCCTTCCTTAATTTTCTCACTGTTGCGACTACTTACATTTGAAATGCCATTCCTGAATTTTTCTGGAGATAATCTTCCCTTGGTTTATTTTAAACTATTTCTAAACTTAAAGGCTCCCTTGAAGCACTCGCATATAATCTGACTCGGGCAGTTTTGATGCAGTGACAATGACTGTAAACTGAAGCAGTTATTATCCTTCTATTTTTGTCTGTAAGTTACCCACCCACTTAAACTGTGAGCTCTAAAGGGTAGGGATCTCTTTCTTTTTGGCTCTTTAAAACTTAGCACTAATGGTATTTTGGATTTATTTACTTTATTTTATTACTGTATCAGTGCCTGCATGTTCTATTAATGTATTGGTTTGATGTATAGTACTGCATGCAAGTAGGGCTATATAAATACAAATATACATATGTAATACTATGCAGCATAACAAAGCACAATACTGAAAAGTACATTGTAATACTGTGTACAATACATGAAAACAACAGCATGTACAAGTATATTTAGGGGATTTAAAATGAATTGCTAGAAACATAGTCAGAGTGGACCTCTGGGTACTTTTGTAATTTACATTTTCTGTTTTTGTGGCTTCTGAGATATTTTTGGAGACCCAGAGGTATGAGTCTATGTATATGCATTTTCTTTGCACTTTCTATATTCAACAAAAAGCCAGCCAAAAGCTTAAAAATGTATGTAAATTGTAAGTGCTTTAGAAAAGCATATCCTAGCTAGGATATATCATAATAAATTATGCTCTCTCTCTCAAAAAAAAAGACATCTAATACAATAGTGCCAACAGATGTGTTGGTCATCTCCTGGGCATCTTGCAATTTGGCTGGCAGTGAATTCCGTGTAGTGTTGGAGGTCCTGTCTTCCTTTGGGGCCTAGGGTGCCAGTCCTACTGGTTCAGCACTTGTGACCTAGACATATACACACAAGTTCATACATGTGAGTACAAATTATTCCCAGTATACCTGTAAATGCTAATTTGAAGAAAAGACATTTTGGGCCTGATTCACTAAAGGGCGATAAAACGTGCGCTATTTTTATTGTGCGCTAAAATTTTTACCGCGGCTTAATTTTGGCGATTTTTCGCACGATTCACTATAAGCATACTTGCGCTTTTTTACGCGCGATATTGCATGCGTTATTTAACTCGCGAAAGACTATTTCAATGCGGTATTTGCCGGTACATGCGCTAAATTACGCGAATAATTGCCGCATATGAATGGTAGCATAGAAATAGTGTATAAAAATTGTCGCCGCATATAAATGGTGTATATAAATATTAGCCACATATAAATGGTATCATATAAATGGTATCATATAAATAGTAGATGCTTATAAATAGTAGCCACTAGTGATGAGCGAATGTGTTCTGGTTTCTTTAGTGAAAAATTAGCAAATCTTTCGAAAGATCCACGAAACGGCAAAAATGTTGTGCGGGCAAAAAAATTGTTTTTTGCCCGTGACTATTATTTTTTGACACTTGTATCAATTTTTGGATGTGCGGTGAATTTTTGCGTGGCAAAATTTTTCATGCGTTTTGCCATTGGCAGATTGTTTTGAGAAACGCATGAAAAAATCCGCCGCGAAAAAAATTCAACGCACGTCCAAAAATTTGCTGCGAATCCATGCCTGGCGAAACATTTCATCACTTGTAGCCAAATAGAAATAGTCGCGCAAATGAACGCACGCCATGTTAGCCATACACGCCAATACTTGCAGAAAATTACTGTATTAAAAATGAACATTTCGCTGCAAACTGGCGGCTGCGTCACTCTAGGGGAAACACAGACTTGAATAAATAACATTGTAAGTCCATATTTAATTGCAAAAAATCATTTACTGTACTTTTGTATAATTTTTCGCCTGCCTGTAGTAGGTGTTTGTCTATGGGTTTCAAATGTAAACAACAGTCAGCCTGCCTTCCTCCCAAGTTGATAGACCCCTCCCTTGAAAGAGACCTTTTCTGTCTCGGTCATGCTGTAGACTAAACTGGGCATGCTCACTAGGTGGCTTCGCATAGGCCCAGCAATACCAGCTATGATTGGCCCTAATGTAGGAAAAAAAAATTTTTTTTATTGGATAAAGTAGAAGTTTAATTGGGAAAAAATTATTACTTTATCCCTAAGGCTTACAGTACCAGCCATAAGATATAGCAACACTATGGCACTGAAGATCCATGTCTTCCACAGTACCTTGTAGTTTTCCATCTTTCTAATACTAGTGACCTGCACTTATTTAGTGCCCCTCTGTTGATATATGTGGTTACTGGTTTTAGAACTGAAAGAATATAATTTATCTGAAAAAGAGGATATGCTTGCCAGATTCAGGACCACAATCACCGACCCCTGGATGGTGGTCCCTTCGATTAAGTGTAATGGGGACCCAATAGAAAAAAAATGCACCTTGCCCTAATAATCATGCCCCTGATCACCCTGGCCACTCCACAAATATAATCATAAGCCCACTCCTGTTGTGGCTGGCATATCGTTCTTTTCAATTTTGCCCCCCCCCCTTAGCCACAAGGCCCCTGACTGCAATACTACCCAAATGGTCTGATTCATCTAATTTCTCATCCATAAACATTAAATATATTGGCAGCTACTGAGGTTCATTGTTGTAACCTTTAGGGCGAAGACACACAGAGCTACTTAGTAGCACCTACTTGTCACAACTACCCCCTAAATCTTGACAGGCATAGCATAATACTATGTAAAATGTCTGACTACAAAACAGAAAGTTATATTGTAGTGCACCGATTGCATAGGATTTGGCTCAATACCATATCTTCCACAAAAGATTTGGCCCAGTCCTGAACCATATTTATTCCTAATTTGTGCAATTAAAGTTAGTAAAATCCATTAAAAATCATATTTAAAAAGTTTCACTTTAAATAATTGAAAAAAATTGTTATTATTGTTGGTACTTAAGTCACATGGATTTTGATTTGGCTTGGCCAGGCACTCAGCCCTGTCGAGTATCCCACCCCCAAACACTGCATGATGTCCTGTGCTAGTCTATAACCCTCAAACAGACCATTTGACTTCAGAAATCATATTTGTCATAGTTGTCAGTAAGCCAGCATATGCCATCAGCAATGTGGCACTTGTTTTTGTCACCCCCAGCACGTATACCAACTAAGCACTATATATACCTAGCTCATTACCAGCTCCCAACTGTCCCGATTTTTGTGGGACAGTCCCTCTTTCAACAGCTCAACCTGCAGTCCCAGATTCTTACTGAAAAGTCCCTCATTTTCTTTAATCTCCTGCAATGAACCCTAAAAAAAGATACAAATTTAATTAAAAAGTAGCTTTTGGCAGAAAGCCCAGAAAGTTAAACAAGCTTCACCTGCATTTAGATACAAAAGTTTCTAAAACTTAATTAAAAATAAGGTTTTGGCAGAGAGCCCAGAAATGTTAACGAACTTCACCTGCACTTAGAAACATTGTTTCTCACATTTAATTAAATAAGTGGGCTTTTGGAAGTGAGCCCAAAAAGTTAACAAGCTACACCTGCACATAGATACAATTGTAACTAATAAGCTTAACAGGTCTTTTGGGGGAACTGAGACTTGCAGATTAAAAGACAATTTCAGCTTTTTTAACAAAACTGTAATAACACATAATATAAGACCCCAAACCCCCAGAAATGTATTCAAACTTTAAATAACCTACCAAATTTAGTAAAATGGGAGTGGTATTTAGTGGGTGTGGTCGCATAAATGGGCATGGTCAAAAAATTTGCCGCCAAAATACACATTTTTGTCTCCATTTTTAAAATGTTGGGAGGTATGTACCAGTGTCAGCTTCATCATTTATTTGTGGAAAGGCCTAGAGCAGCAGCTACCCACTGGCCCGGCCCTAGACTGGCAATCGTGGGGCTGCTGTAAGATTCCATAGACAATCACTATTTAGTGGGGTGATGGAGGGCTGTTTGGGACTCTGTATACTTAAAATGCCAGGGCCTATTTTGAATCTCAGTCTGGGCCTACACTGGCCACATCTGATTTAAGGACTATGGTTGCCACTTGTCTGGTATTATACCAGCCTCCCCGGTAAAAATTATGCTTGATTCCAATGTTATTGATAGGGAAAAAAAATGAACATATAGGAAGACTATTTTTTCTACTAGTGACTGCCCATTCAGTCCCCAGTTCAGCAGTTTTCAAAACAATCGGATCTGATGGAAGTGTGTGGGGTGGTGGGGGCGAGATTTGGCAATATAAGTGGAAGGGTAGGTGCTATACTAAGAATCTTTGAAACATACATTAATTTTTACATTAGCTTTATCAGGTTATTTGTAAATATAATTGCTATTGAAAGCAGTATCTATTTGGAAATTTATATTCTCTGCACTCTGACTCTTAAAGCAATATAAACAAAGCCAGCTAATTACCAGACCAAGAAAAACTACTTCTGCTATATTATTATTAACATTTATTTATAAAGTGCCAACATATTCCGCAGCGCTGTACAATAAGTGGGTTTCATACATTGGACATACAGAGTAACATATAAAGCAATCAATAACCGATACAAGCGGTGAAGAGGGCCCTGCCCAAAAGAGCTTACAATCTACAAGGAGAAAGGGTTGAGACACAAGGTGTGGGAATGGGCATGACCAGAGTTGTGAGAGGTGTGGCACAGGGTATTGCTAAACTAGAATAGGGTAAGCTTCTCTAAATAAATGCATTTTTAGAGATCTCTTGAAGGCAGAGAGATTGGGAGAAAGTCTGATATTGTGGGAGCGAATTCCAGAGAAGGGGGGCAGCCCTTGCAAAGTCTTGAATGCGAGCGTGTGAGGAGGGAATGAGAGAGGAGTTGAGGAGCAGGTCAGTAGAGGAGCGCAACAAGCGGGTTGGATGGTACCTAGAGATGAGTTCAGAGATGTAGGGTGGGGCAGAGTTATGAACTGCTTTAAATGTGAGAGTCATTAGTTTGAATTTTATCCTGAATGGTAGGGGAAGCAAGTGCAGAGATTGGCAGAGCGGCATGGCAGAGGAGGAGCGGTTGGAGAGGTGTATGAGCCTGGCAGCAGTATTCATTATGGACTGGAGTGGGGACAGTCTTTGGAGGGGAAGGCCAATTAACAGGGAGTTACAGTAGTCCAGGCGAGATATTATAAGAGAGTGAATAAGAATTTTGGCAGCATCTTGGGTGATAAATTATCGTATTTTAGAGATATTTCTTAGGTGACATGATTTGATAAGTGATTGGATATGAGGAGTGAAGGACAGGGCAGAATCAGGGATAACCCCAAGGCACCGGGCCTGGGAAGATGGGGTGATAGTAGATACCTCGGGAACAATGTGGGCGTTGGATGGGGGAAAGAGAACCAGTTCAGTCTTAGAGAGGTTTAATTTAAGGTAGTGTTGGGACATCCAAGTGGAGATAGCGGACATGCAGGAAGAAACGCGAGTTAGAAGTTCTGGGTTGAGATCAGGAGAGGAAAGATAGATCTGAGTATCGTCAGCATAGAGGTGGTACTGAAAGCCAAAAGAATTGATTAATTTGCCAAGTGAGGAGGTATAGAGAGAAAATAGTAAGGGGCCCAGCACAGAGCCTTGAGGAACTCCGACAGAAAGAGGCAAGGGAGAAGATGATTCACCATTGTAAGAGACACTGAAGGATCGATCTGAGAGATAAGATGAAAAGGCCAAGAGAGCGGAGAGTCTGGAGGAGAAGAGGGTGATCCACAGTGTCAAAAGCAGCAGAGAGATCTAGAAGTATTAGTAGGGAGTAGTGTTTTTTGGCTTTAGCCGAAAGGAGGTCATTTGTTAGTCGGGTTAGAGCAGTTTCGGTGGAGTGTTGTTGTCTAAAACCAGATTGTATGGGATCCAGGAGGTTATTGTCAAGGTTATTGTTTAAGAGTCAAACCCATAGAACACTGCTTTGAATTACATTTTCTTATATAAGGAAGCATACAAGTTCTGACATAAGGACCCCCTTTAAAGTTACTGAGAAGGTATATTTCATTGCGGAGGGGTAATATGCATAAGAAGCTGACTGTAAAGAAGCTTTACGGATTTGTAAACCTTGAACTTGTGATCTGTTTGGCCTGAACAAGGAATTAGAACTGCCTGCTTAAATGCGATTATTCTAAATCTCTTGTGTGTTTATGTATTTGATAAGTACTGTTATGTTACTACTGTTTTATTTTTGGAATTTTCCTATCTATTCCACAAACACCCCTGCACTGACAAATATCCCTGCTGTAAGTAATATGGTTGATATGCCTACATCACCTGTGCTTCATTGATTCTAAGCAGTGGGTGCCTGTCACCTTAGCTCTCCTGTAGATAGAGGGTTTCTCGTCTTTTCCTAACAAGCAATTACTAGAAATTTCAACAATGGTGTCTTATTCCCCGCCCACAATTAGAAATTACATTCAGTGCAATGGGGAAATAGCAGCGACTTCATCCTCAGTGGGTTTTACTTTTAGCGATTCCAATGGTTTTGAATGACAATGGTTTCTTTGTATAATTGCTTAAAAAAGTAGTAGTTGTAGTATCGTCCGTTTAGGTACTGGCGATTTATATTCTTCTCTATGTAGAGACAAAACATGCGACTTTTTCAAAATCGCAGCGACTAATCTCTCAATGGGACATTAGCCTAACAGTTTTACTGTCACTATTTTCTACTTGGGCACAGTGGTGAATAATGCTCAGTCAATAGCAGTCCTGGTGATGACAGACCACTGACCTGAAAAGCCTATTATTGTTATTAACATGTACAAACCGGATTCCTAAAAAGTTGGGACACTAAACAAATTGTGAATAAAAACTGAATGCAATGATGTGGAGGTGCCAACTTCTAATATTTTATTCATAATAGAACATAAATCACGGAACAAAAGTTTAAACTGAGAAAATGTACCATTTTAAGGGAAAAATATGTTGATTCAGAATTTCATGGTGTCAACAAATCCCAAAAAAGTTGGGACAAGTAGCAATAAGAGGCTGGAAAAAGTAAATTTGAGCATAACGAAGAGCTGGAAGACCAAATAACACTAATTAGGTCAATTGGCAACATGATTGGGTATAAAAAGAGCTTCTCAGAGTGGCAGTGTCTCTCAGAAGCCAAGATGGGTAGAGGATCACCAATTCCCACAATGTTGCGCAGAAAGATAGTGGAGCAATATCAGAAAGGTGTTACCCAGCGAAAAATTGCAAAGATTTTGCATCTATCATCATCAACTGTGCATAACATCATCCGAAGATTCAGAGAATCTGGAACAATCTCTGTGCGTAAGGGTCAAGGCCGTAAAACCATACTGGATGCCCGTGATCTCCGGGCCCTTAAACGACACTGCACCACAAACAGGAATGCTACTGTAAAGGAAATCACAAAATGGGCTCAGGAATACTTCCAGAAACCATTGTCAGTGAACACAATCCACCGTGCCGTCCGCCGTTGCCAGCTGAAACTCTACAGTGCAAAGAAGAAGCCATGTCTAAGCAAGATCCACAAGCTCAGGCGTTTTCACTGGGCCAGGGATCATTTAAAATGGAGTGTGGCAAAATGGAAGACTGTTCTGTGGTCAGACGAGTCACGATTCGAAGTTCTTTTTGGAAATCTGGGATGCCATGTCATCCGGACCAAAGAGGACAAGGACAACCCAAGTTGTTATCAACGCTCAGTTCAGAAGCCTGCATCTCTGATGGTATGGGGTTGCATGAGTGCGTGTGGCATGGGCAGCTTGTATGTCTGGAAAGGCAGCATCAATGCAGAAAAATATATTCCGGTTCTAGAACAACATATGCTCCCATCCAGACGTCATCTCTTTCAGGGAAGACCCTGCATTTTTCAACAAGATAATGCCAAACCACATTCTGCATCAATCACAACATCATGGCTGCGTAGGAGAAGGATCCGGGTACTGAAATGGCCAGTCTGCAGTCCAGATCTTTCACCTATAGAGAACATTTGGCGCATCATAAAGAGGAAGGTGCGACAAAGAAGGCCCAAGACGATTGAACAGTTAGAGGCCTGTATTAGACAAGAATGGGAGAGCATTCCTATTCCTAAACTTGAGAAACTGGTCTCCTCGGTCTCCAGACGTCTGTTGAGTGTTGTAAGAAGAAGGTGAGATGCCACACAGTGGTGAAAATGGCCTTGTCCCAACTTTTTTGGGATTTGTTGACACCATGAAATTCTGAATCAACATATTTTTCCCTTAAAATGGTACATTTTCTCATTTTCTTTTGTTCCGTGATTTATGTTCTATTCTGAATAAAATATTAGAAGTTGGCACCTCCACATCATTGCATTCAGTTTTTATTCACAATTTGTTTAGTGTCCCAACTTTTTTGGAATCCGGTTTGTATTTATAAAGCGCCAACATATTCCAGAGCGATGTACAATGTGTGTTCATACACTGGACATATATAATTTCATACAAAGCAACCATTACCAAAGGGGTAAGAGGGCCCTGCCCAAAACAACTTACAATCTATAAGCCTAAGTGAGTAATTAATAGAACCACTTAATTTATTTACCTTTACACCAAGATTTCATTGTCCCCAGCAGTCCAGTAAAAGTATAGCAAATATAGTTTTGTAAGTTGGGTCAATAGAATTTATACATCCATTAAATCCACCCTTTTCAAAGCACTCAACAAATCATGTGTCTAAAATAAAAATAGCCAGACCTGTGAAGAACCCTTGGGTTTCTGTTTTAAATTTGTAGGGATCAGTGTCCCAAGTCATTAAAGTAACCAGTAATGTCAAAATGTAAATATTTTTGGTAAGTTTATTGGCCTGTGTATTGGGCCATACAAGGGGACTTTCTAGCCAAAAGTGGGGCAGATTCTGATCAGGCAGATTTAAAAAAAAAAAAACAAAAAAGAAAAACCCCAAAATCCTATAGTGGTGGGCACCGCATCAGCTCGTTGCCTGAGGGCCAAAGGAAAGGCTTAGCTAAATATTGCCCATAAAACCCCACAAACCCCTAACTCTTGGTCCGAGCAGCAGCCCCGCTCCAGGGGTGACAACACAACCATTATCGGAATGAGTCAGTCAGCATCTACGTACATATAGTTATTGCACTTCTATAACATTTAATATTAATGCGCAGTATATTATTTGACGATTAGCTTTGTGGTTACGACATGACTGTGGCATTGCGTTATACACCCTGTGAAGTTATCGACTTGCTTTGCGACATATACCGCTGACCTGGCGGTGGATTACAGTGCAGTTTGTACATGTGTGAGAGGGTAAACGACTGAACAAATATAGTGTTGCTATGGGTGGTGTCACTGCCGCCCTCCACGCTCTGGTCTCCCGGTTCTCCTCCTTCCTATCACAAGCTCCATCCTCCGCTGGCTCCACACGGCCCTGCTCTCACAGACTCCTTCGAACCCAATGGCAAGAGATGAGACGAGCGCGCCTCAGCCAATCATAAAGCAGGAGTGAGCGCGGCCCGTCTCTCCCATTGGCTGTTGAGAGTTGGGAGTGAGTAGCGGGCTGACATTCGCTAATAGACTTTGCCAGGCCGAGATAGGAGAGAAGTGCTGGTAAGGAGGCGGCAGGGAGGAGATTAGTCAGTCAAAGCTGCTGTCATTTTTATATTTATCCGCACGCACTCAGGCAGCCCGCTTCCTTTCTTATTAACTTCCATTAACCTTATAGGTTAGTCCGTGTTCTTTCCTTCCGGTTAGAAGCTAAAGTTGATTTGCGGATCGGTGCTTAATGCCAGTATGCCAAGCCAGGTGAGAGGCAGAGAAGATGGGACCTGTGCAGAAGATGCCACCTACAATCCTCCAGCGCTTCTTCAGCGTCATGCCCATGTCCCAGACTTCAGCACATACACAGAGATGTACAAGCGGTCAGTGCACAACCCACAAGGTACAGATTTCTGCTCCATAAATGATATGGGTGTTTGTATCTGGCCCACACTCCAAGCTGGGTATTGTACTACCATGTGGTGGCAATGGGAATCAGGTACTACAAGGTTCCAACAGCAGTACAGCCATCCTAGTCTTCCCTCTGATCCATCAATTATAAGACAAACACACAAATAAGAAAAATGTCTGATTTGGCCCTTTTACATATTGATCAACTAAGTTATATGGAATTATTTACAAAGAGAGACATGGGAGCATTGAAACTGCTATTTAGCACTGTCCCAAAGTTATGAAGGTTGCCCTTTGGCTTCTCTGAAATGCCCCCACATTGTGAAATGCCCTTAAACTGGTACAATCATTGTGCAAGTGCGCAGGCCATAGGGGCGCTGAGGCAGGTGCCAAGCAAAGTTCTCGGTTGTGCCTTGGGAGTATGCCAAGTCCAGATGTCCAGAAACTAAATGACCCTACCCATGCCCTTCCTCTATGGCTGATCACAATTGCTCTAACACAGCTGTGACATGCATATAAATATATTGAATTGTCGGTAATAAAGGGGGGGAATAAACACAATTTTATTCATATTTAAGGGTTCTGGCATGGCTGGCATTTAAGGGGTGGCAAAACCCTCAGTCTCTGAGCCCTCCTGCTCTGGTTTAAGTGTAAAAGGGAATGCGGGCAATTGTAGCTGTTGAAATACATGGGTATTGGTGGTTTGAGTGTATTCTGTACTTTTATTATTACTCTGACTTCTTCTTCCTTTGCCTCAGAGTTTTGGTTGGAAGTTGCCTCTGAATTCTACTGGAAAAAAACTCCTTCTGGAAAAGTTCTGGATTATAATTTCGATATAAACAAAGGCAAGATTTTTGTGGAGTTTATGAAAGGGGCAAAAACCAATGTCTGTTACAATATCCTGGACAGGAATGTTATGGAGAAAAACCTGGGAGACAAGACAGCGTTTTTCTGGTAACGTAATGCATTCATTCCTTGTCAACCTGACACTCACTCTGACCTATATATTTACCTGCTGCACACGATGAACCAGCCTGGGCTGTCCTTAAACTAGTCTGTGAACCTATACCTCTGCTCTGTGGGGATTAATGTCTTAGATATTAGGATTTTAGCTTCCTTCCTCTGTGAGGTGTCAGTGTGTCAGACTACTGCTCAGTTGTGCTACATTAATAACCAACAGTAGACTAAGGCACAAATCCTGAGCCATGAATCTGACACCCATCTACTGCCCAGCCCTTAAAGACTGCAAATATACTTTTTCAGTAAGATTTTCTAGGAAAATACTCATTATTAATATACAGGCTTTAGCAACATAATCTTATAACCACTTTCCCTGGAGGACTGTTGGAGGAGAAGGTTCAGTAGGCTGGACCATACTTCCCTCACCTTTCCAAAAACTCAAGATCATCCTGTGCAATTACCTGGCATTCTTGGGCCATCAGGGTATATATTCTTCGCAGTGTAGTCTGGGTCTGCCCTGGGGTCTCCTTTAAGTAGTATATGCCTGAACCAACTCCAGTAGAAGTCGTTGAGGCATTCTCAAAATGTGCCCAAACCACCTCATTTGGCTTCTGTCAGTTTGAAGGAGATGCAGCACTACTCAGAGGAACTCTCTGTTAATATGTCAACCATTAATGTGTCTCAAATAATAGTACAGGTATGGGATCTACTACCCAGAAAACTTGGGACCTGAGGATTTCGATATAATTTTTTTTCCTTAGGGATCCCATACTGTACTGTATATATTGAGCCCTGTTTCAGTCTATTACACTATTACATGTAGCATTTTTCTAAACTCATGGACCAGAGTTCACAGAATTGATGTCTCTGGAACGCTTAGTCAATCCAGGGGTCATAAAAATCCGTTTGAGTGTGGCCCCTGCACCTTAGTCCCGTTGCCCTGTGTCTGGCACTCGCATGCTCATCTGTACAGCCATATTTTTTTTTATAATAGTCTTTCTTTCATATCTTAAAAATAAGGTAATAAAGTGCTTTAACAATAATTGCCCAATTAACTGTCACTTTTGGCCTTTTTTCTTTTACCGTTGTATGTTTTTATATACAGGTATAGGACCTGTTATCCAGAATGCTTGGGACCAAGGGTATTCCGGATAAGGGGTCTTTCTGTAATTCAATAAATCAATAAAACATTAATTAAACCCAATAGGATTAATTCTATCTTATTTGGGATCAATTACAAGGTACTGTCTATTACTACAAAGAAATCAGTTTTAAAATTCTGTATTATTTGATGAAAATGGAGTCTATGGGAGATGGGCTTTCCGTAATTCGGAGCTTTCTGGATAATGGGTTTCCGGATAAGGGATCCGATACCTGTTGATTGAATAACAGGAATATATTTCCTGCAATCAATGGGGGAAAGTGTCAGAACCAAAAAGACTGAGAAAAGAAACAATGGTGACAGCTGCTGTATTACTGAGTATGAAACCTGCATAAACAGAAGCAAGCAGTCTTGCAGTGTGACATTCTTTTTAGCCATCCATAAGATTGTAACAAGATCAACCTTCTTCCTACTAAACCCTTTAATCCAGGCATAGGCAACCTGTGATATACCAGCTGTTATATATACATGTACAACCTGCAGTATATGGGGCCTTCTGTCTTTGCTTTACACTTACCTGCATACTATCGCCTCTACACCTAAACTTTTACTGTAAAATAAATGTCACTAAAGACTTCTATATGCAATAACGCTTGCACCATCTGGTTAACAGAGTTAGAGGATATTTAAAGAGATATTGACACCAGAAATGAAACCTTTTTTATTTCTATTATAACATTTTTGTTCCATGATCTTTGTAATTTTTCCTGAAAAGTATTTGCCCCATGCTTATACATGACCAATCACATCCCCTAAGTTCCTCTGTGAGGGGGCTTCCATAGTAGTTCATTAGCATTAGACGCTATAACTGAGAGGTTGAGAAGGGACAAGGGAAGTTCAAGTAACAATTACTTACAAAAGCAGCCCTATCAGCGAAAAATCATCATGACCTATAGATAAGTTTGAATGTACATTTATAAGTTAAGGGTAGTTTTTTTGTGTCAGTATCACTCTAAATGTGTATGATCGATTTGTTTTTCAGATGATAGCATTTTTTTATAGTACCCTTATAATGCCCATAAATCATACTCTTGCATACACTTTTATTACTGTCTGTAGGTGTTCTTGTGTTGCATTATAAGGAGAGAACGAATTAAAAAGCAGAGACGTTAGGTAATGGGATGTAGTAAAATATAGGAAGGGTCTTATTAATAGGATTATAGATTATTATAGTGCAGTTGTTCAAGGCAAAAGGAAATGGCAACACTAGTTCCTTAAAGGAGAAGGAAAGGCAAAGTCACTTGGGGGTGCCAAAATGTTAGGCACCCCCAAGTGACTTTAATCGCCTACCTCGTACCCCGGGCTGGTGCCCCTGTTAGGAGAAAACAGCACCAGCCCGGGGTGGAGCGCAGCGCTTCCTCCTTCCTTTCTGAAAATGCCAGCGGTCGGCGTATGCGCAGTAGAGTTAAAAGCCGACTTTTCTGTTAAAAGTTCGGCTTTTCACTCTGCTGCGCATGCGCGCGCAGGTAACCCGGAAGGAGGAAGCGATCCCTGTTACCTTGGGCTGGTGCGGTTTTCTCCGTACAGGGGCATCAGCAGTACAAGGTAAGCGATTAAAATCACTTGGGGGTGCCTAATATTTTGGCACCCCCAAGTGACTTTACCTTTCTTTCTCCTTTAAAGATTAATTGATTAAAGGAAGTATGGGGGAGAGGTAGGTTTTGCATGGATTTAAAAAATAAATTGCTTATAATTCACTTTGCTATTATACATAATGATTGTTTGAGCATCAGTGACATATTCAGTGGTTATCTCAGAATTCCAGTCTATGGCTGCCCCCAGTCACTGGGAAGTGAACGGCTTATAGAGTTGCACAATGTCTGTGTCTTAGCATAAAGGAAAGCTATCTCACCTCTCTGTCAGTCCCCATTATTGACTGTAATGCTGGTTTTGAAAGACATTCAGTGACATCATTTCTTCCTTATTGCAGCTGCTCTCAGCATGATGATATAGTTTAAAGATCATGATTTATCATAAAGAGATATCCATTTGCACATGTGTAGTGTCATTAGCTCATCAATAACTGCATGGCCCACAGGTCTACATTCTGATGCAGGTCAACTCTCACTGACTAGTGCAGTCTGATTGGCCCTCGGCATGTGGTGGGGGACATATGACTGGTTGGTCAATTATACAAAAAAAAAGCAGTATACATATTGATTGATATAATTCCCTTTTGTAAAATATAAGGATATTATAAGTCACTAATTAATTCCATGACCCTATAAAGGCACGGGGCCACAGGCCGGGTGCTTTTATACAGGTAATGAAACTCTGAGTTGACTATTGAATATTCTCATAAACAGGGGTTGTATTATTAATCATACAAGTTGCAGTGGGCATTGTGCCAGAAATGACATCACTAAACACTGATTATAAGGGTATAATTTACAAGAAATCATGGGTCTATTTTTTATATATATATATATATATATTGTGTACTCATAGGCATATGTGATCAATGCCATTTCTAAGGCTTCCTTCCACTGGACTTATCTCTCATTATCCAAGTAGCAAAAAGGGAAGGGCTCATATCTAATGATTATAGAGCATTCTTTATTGCTCCACAAGGAAGATAAAGTCGGATGGTCTGGCTTATTTTAAAAATAGCTTCCTGTTACATGTCCTGTGTCTCACTAATGCCTTAACTGATTTTAGAATGTTTCTAACTGTGAAATCAAATATTTGTGTATGCTGAGACTCAAGCAGCCATGTTTATTAGCAACGTAATCTTCTGTTATTATGGACCTTAGCATGTTGTACACTTAAATGTTAGTCAAGTGCATCCTGGCCACGTCACAAAGGTGCAGCAAGCCCTGTTTACATTGTATTTCAGGGACCTGTACTTAATGCTTATAAAAGGAAAATTTCAATCATTGGTTATCTCCCCTAAGGTGTTTTTTAACAACTTCTCTAAGTAGAGATATTAAAGAATTCTGTTCCCAAACTGTCAGGTTCACTCCAAACTCCATCACACGTTTTCAGTGGTTTTCAATATTTGACAGCAGCATTTGCCTATCTTTGATTCTCTTCACTTCTTCGCTGGTTCTAACTCCATGTACCAACAATGTAGCCACTTAACATGAATTATTTGCTTTTTATTTGCAGGGAGGGCAATTCCCAAGCTAACTCTTCAGTCATCACATACTGGGAACTACTCAAGCATGTCTGCAAGTTTGCAAATGTTTTAATCAAATTAGGTATGTTCTATATTGTTATACCTTGTACTAAGTACCTGAGATGTGTACGTTTGCTACGGATATGCCCAGTGCGTTTAGTGCTGGGAACCACTAAAGTATATGAGTTCTGTTCAGCTGATGTATGCAAAGTTTTCTCAGTCTCTTTCCAAATATACTATTTATAATCAAACCTCAGGCCACACCCACTCAATTAGGTCATAGGTGTCTCTGTACATAATTGCTTACGTTGCCTGAATACAAAAAGCTCATAAGCAGAACAAATGGAATGCAGTGTTGTGACCTTTAGGTGTTATAGGCATTATATAAGGTGTACGGTATATAAAAGTAGCAGCAGTTAGTGCCACGTATAAGGTTGTAGTACTACAGCGAGCATCCCTGTAACACTTATGTTAATGTACCACATGCAACTTTAATATGTCTCCTTTAATTATTCTTAATTGGCTTCAGTCAGGAATAATAAGACTTTGGCATTCTAGTTGAGACTGATCTGAAACCTCCATTAACCACAGAACGAGGAACTTATGGCAATGCAGGAAAGCAGGCTTCACAATAGACATAGCTCAGGGATATCTGTAGGCTTTCAGCTGCTGTTGGACTGCAGCTCCTGGAACCAACTATCAACCAAGAACTGGGTGCTGTAATTTATTAATACCTGAAGGTCTTTAGTTTAGAGATGCTTACTACATGCTTGCCAACTGTCCCAAATTTGTTGAATAGTCCTGGGCAGTGGAGTACAAAAGAGCCTTTAATGGCTGGTGTTTTGGGTGGATGAAATGTTTTACTGGGTTTGGAAGGTGTTGAAAAGTCACTCATACAGCCAATTAGAGCTTTTCTTCCATTAGTCTTACTACCAGTGACTAATCAGAGGTCATTGCTAATTGGCTGCATGTTACAAATCCTGACAGCAATGCGGTTTTGTCAATTTTCTGTATAATGGTAGTTAAAAATTAACTATGGGTGTGGGAATTGCCTTTCATACACAGTGTTTGACCTAATTCTGCACTGAACTTACTGACAGGTCTGCTTGGGAAGTCTCTTCTAGATACATTTTATGATACCAGTTCCCTTTATTGCAGCACAACATCATTATCAATATATTATGCCCATTCACTCATCAGATATCATAAATATGATATATATATATATTGTGGTACATTCTAGGATCACCTGATGACATAAAAGCAATTGTTAAATAGTTGCTATAAAATCAGATGTTCATATTTAGGTTTTGAAACCTTCATAAATGATTTCTAATTATTATATTTTCTGTCAGTCATTTACTACACACGGGCCATATAGTCAGCCATTTTTACAAGCCAATCAACATTGTAATGTAGGGTCAGCAATTTCAGTGTTGTTCCAGCAGTAATAAAAATCTTCATTTAGAAAAGAAAAAATGTCTGTAATGTCTATTTTTAGATAAAATGACTGCATTTAGCAGAGTATTTACAAATACATGTGAATCAGGGCATGGCAAAGCATAGCTTGGCATAGCCTGTACAGGGACCTGCCCTTAAATGCCCTTTTCCCATTATCTGTGATTATTAGGATGCCATAGACAATACCAAAAGACCCCTATGAGTGGTGGTAATTGTAGGTTAGCATAAAGGCAGTTTCCACTGTTATGTGCAAATGCCAATATTCGGATAAGGAATGGTCTGTGAACACAATGACTGGTGAATGAATCAGAAAGGGTTTCTGCCATCAGAGAACATGATGGATACATTTAGCTGAAAACTATGAAATTGTGAGTAAAGTAGTATAGTTTTGGAAACAAATGCTGTTGGAGTCAGATCCCAGCTACAGACTTGTTTCACACTTACCAGCAGATATAGAGCCAGGCAAGAGGAAAAGCAATTCAAGTAAAGGCCCAGCTTGGCCTCAAAGGTCATGGGCAAAATCATACAGATTAATTTGTTAAGCCCCAGGACAAGTATTGGATTATAAGAAAATACTATGCAGACCCAAGAGGATCACATCAACAGCTCAGTGCTGTCCTAGCTCAACTGGAGTTTCAATCTTACTGATTGATATTGGGGTAGTCGCTGGCCAGATGTTGGTGGGGCAGGCTGTAGGATGTTCGTCCTCATATACAGGCAAATAACCTACTGATTTGTTCAGGAGTGTCCAGATTGGCAGTTACTATTGACCCATGTATTGCCGTCTTAAGTTACACCATTGTACTTGTGTGTCCCTTTGTGTCCCTAATGACAAATGGGCTGTGGGAAATGATCAAGAAGGCTGTGGCCAGACAACCTGAAGATATAATAAGCTTATGCAGCTCTGAAAGGCTTTGATATTTTGCAGCCTTGACAGATGCTAGAGACCATTATTAGCCATTCATCTTTAACTATTTCCATTATACAAATACAAAGACAAAAAATGGCTTGAAGTTAGTTTTCTCTTTCATTGAAACAAAATGCATGCATGCCTATGCAAAGGCGTAATAACAGGGGAATCCGGCCCTCCAACTGCTTGAGGCTGAGAAATTTAGATCTTCCTGGATCTTTTGGGGTTCAGTAATAATAATTACTTCAAGACCCCATTTACTGCACCTTGTCTGTGCATTAAGGCAAGTGCCCACACTTCTCTTTTATCTGGCAACACATGCCAAAAACATATGAGATTTTCAGTCTGTAGTCCTGTATAAAGCCATGAATGGCATCTGACCTGTTTATCTTCCTGTGTACGAAGTTAACACACTGTATTCTACAGAGCTTAGGAATAATTAACATTTCCATAGGGACACATCTAACAAGCAGTTGCGTGCCAGGGAAACTGCACCGGTGTAAAGAGCACAGTGCCAAGAGGTGCAAGTGAGCCATGTACTTACCACCTGCCATAGAGCAGGCAATAGGGACAGGGCCCCATTGTGGCCTGCACCTCCTGTTTCCCTCTGTTTGGTGCACCTAAACGTCACACAAGTTAAGGAATGGGGGAGGGGGTGCCTAGGCAGCATTCCATTCAAGGGGCTAGCCTTAGGTCTCTGCGCTCTGCTGTTTGTGACTTGCACCCTTTAGAAGACACACTGGAAATGGTTCCATCTATTTCCAGTTAACTAAGCCCTGCCTTAGCCGAGTATTAGCAGACAGTGTGCCCTGTTATTGCTCTGCATCATGTGTATTTAAATATTTGATGATTTTTTTTAAATTTTTATAGGGGTAAGGAAAGGGGACAGAGTGGCCATATACTTGCCAATGATTCCAGAGTTGGTATATGCCATGTTGGCATGTGCACGAATTGGAGCTGTTCATTCAATAGTAGTAAGTATATGTGATTCTAGGGCTCTTAACTAAAATGCAAACTGCAGATTTGAGAAGCAAATTGATCTATTTTTTTATCTGTTATGTAGCATTTTCCATTTTTTTGGAATTTGGTATTCCCAAAATAGCACGCGCTACTGCATACAAGATTTTCGCAATTCAGTATCTGTTGTAGTTATTTCTGTGTGTGAAACTCACAAGAAAACAAGAAATCAAATTTGACCAATAAACATTCTACAATATGTAGACATAAGGGTTCATTACCTGCCCTTGCCACAAGTCCAGAAACACTAAGGGGCACAAAAGTGTACTCCGTAGTGCTCATACACATTTGACTTGCAGCAGGGGCAGTGTTTTGCTGTGGATGTAGAGCAGTCATGGTTTTACTGCCTACCATAGGGCAGGTGGTAAGTACATGGCACCCATGAAAAACTGCCTCCACAGGAAGTCCCTAACTTCAAGATGGGGGTTGCCTTTGTGACTCTCCCACTTATCCTTCTCAAATACAGTGCTGACAAAGTGTTGGTCTCTTCACTTACTTTTGGAGAGCAGAGAACTGTGGCAATTCACTTACTTTGCCTTGCACATTGTAACTAAGCCCTATAGGATATTAGTGATGCTGTCTCCTATTATTAGTTGTGTTTTGTTTTTCACTTCAGAAGTCAGAACAGTGTCTGTAAATTCATGCACTTACCTGTGTATCGTAGTACATATCAGCACGTAGAAGTATGTATCATATGCGGAAGCTTAATAGTTTTTATTTAAGTTTGCAGGCTTTTCCTCGGAATCACTGTGCGAAAGGATATTGGACTCACAGTGTGTAGTCCTTGTTACTGCAGGTACCCTTTTCTTACACATTAATGACTGCTGCATGAATAGATGCCATTAGGGATCTACACCTATGTAACATACATTTTCCTTCATGCTATTTTTTGCAGATGGAGTCTTCCGAGGAGAAAAACCAATAAATTTGAAACAAATCGCAGATGAGGCGTTGCAAAAATGCAAAGAAAAGTATGTTTTTGATTTATTTGAAAATATCTGGGCTCCTATTTTTCTGGTACATAACAAGCAGAACTGAGCTCTAAGGCTAATGCCAGGCGAGGCGTAGGGTGGATATTCTCGGCAAGTGGAAAAACACTTGCTGAAAATTCCGCCCTACGCCTCCTACTTGTGCCTGCACCCAAATGAATAGAATATGCTCGGGTGCAGGCACATGTAGCAAAAATACACATAAAAATGCAAGAGCTTGAAAGTCTCGCGTTTTTATGCGTATTTTCGCTACATGTGCCTGCACTCGAGCGTATTCCATTCATTCGAGTGCAGGCATATGTAGGAGGCGTAGGGCGGAATTTTCGTTAAGCGTTTTTCCGCTTGCCAAAAATATCCGCCCTACGCCTCGTCTGGCATTAGCCTAACATCCAACCTAATCACTAAGCTGTGCAGCTGTGTTCAGTCCCTATATGCAAGCAAATTTGACTTGTTTGTTTAATGGTACTGTACCTTAAGTATTGGAGATACAGTAAGTTTAACTCCAGGTCATGTAAATGTTAGGTTGGTAGGAAGTTAGGTTTCCATTACAGTTATACTTTGCTGTATGTTGGTCTGCCTGTTTGTTGATTGGCAGGGAATGATGTAAAGAAGTCAAGGTTTCTGTTAGTGAAAGTCTGTGTAATTAATTGAATTCTAAATACCCTTTTTTATTTATTTTGTTTAGAATGCACCATGTGAAAAATTGTGTTGTGGTGAAGCACCTCAAGGGAAGGCTGAACAATCAAAATGAAGGAAAATTTCAGGTAATTTATTTATAGACTTCTGTTGTCATTTGCAGCACAGCAAATAAGTAGTTTTTGTCTCAGTTCTTCATTTATTCCTTGTGACAGATTTAACTGAGAAGGAAAAATGGAATCACTGTGGGGGGTGCTAAATTATTAGGCACACCCACTGATTCTAGTCGCTATCCTTCTACCCTAGGCTGGCACTGCTGCCTGAGGTACTTTACTTGGGAGTTTCTTCCATGGCACCTTCCAGTAATTTCCATCTACTATAGTCAAAACCTTATGTAATTGACTGGGGCTGCTAGGAACATAGTCCAATAATACTGTTGCATCTCTCATTGTATGTTGTTCTACAGACAGCCTGGAATTCAGATGTTGACAGATGGCTGGACGAGCTGGTGGAAGATGCCAGCGACGAGTGTGAGCCAGAATGGCTGGATGCTGAGGATCCTCTTTTTATCCTGTATACAAGTGGCTCTACTGGGAAGCCAAAGGTAGAAACACAGGGGTGGAATCAAGGAGAAACAGGAGCTAAATTGCACAAGTGTAGTTGCCAATAGCAACCAAGCAGCAATCAGTTTTGAACAGTCTACTAGAAGTAAGAAAATTAAAGAAATACCTGACTATCGGCAACTGCACTTGTTCAGTTTTGCATTAGTTTAGTAAAATGTATGTTTGTAAATGATCCCTACAACCTTTACAGTCAACAGTTTTACTTTATAGGCGTTTGTGCCTAGCTGTGAGCCTGAGTGCTATGGATGGAGCACCTTGTTGCCACACCCTTTTATATAATAATATGATTGGTGCACAATGTGAGCCAGAATAATTCCAACAAGCAAATTCTTTTTTCATCTGTTTTTAGTTTCAAGGTATTAAGAGAAAGCAATGAATATCCTTCTCTTACTGGTAAACAATGTGCTTGTCAGTGTAACCAATGTGGAAAAAGAATGTGGAAAAACATTTATATTTTAGCATGAAGCATGTGAGTTATACAGCTAAATAGTACCACAGTTGCATTTTCTGAACACTGGGCCATCTTAATGGCCCACTGACTATCTCTAAATCTTCTTCGCAACTGCATATGAGTTACATTTAGCTTTTTAGTTTTTCTACAGATGCATTAGTGACAGGAAGCTGATTGGTCAGGGATCTATAAAGTGGGTTAAAGGATCATGGATGTGGGAGGTGGAGCTTAAGTCTGAAAGTATAAAGAAACTGAACTATGTGTAAAAAAAGGTGATGCTTTCAGCCTTGTGGAAATGGCAGGTAATTGTCTAAACGGCATGCAGTTAGGGGTCCTCCAAACAAAATCATAATAAATGGAAATGTAGTTTTAAGCAACTTCTATGTAAATATAAGTCCAAGCTCCAATATATATATGAATTAAACATTTCCGTGGTTTTGAAGTTATGGTCAAAATTATTATCAGTAGGTTTATATTAAAAGTCAGAGCCAGAAAACAGAAAGGCATGAATACTGCTTTCCATTCAAATACACACATATAGTGTGGAAACAACTTTAAAACCATTTTCAATAAATGCAAATTGGAAAGTTGCTTAGAAATACATTTTCTTTCATTATGCAAAATCTGTTTTTGGGAAGAGATCCCCATTAAAAATAGTCTGTAATTATTTTGGGGCAGATTTATCAAAATGTGAGATAAGAGTTTAAGACATAAAAACTAATTTTATGTTTATTCCTATGGGATTTATAGCAGTGTTTTTATCATATGGTGAATTCCATAGGAATGAATAGAAAGTGAGTTTTTAGGTCTTAAATTTCATTTTAATACATCTGCCCCATAGTGCATTAAGCAACAATATATATTGGTGTAGTGCAACATAGTGGATTCAATGTATGCTGCTTTTAACACGTGGCAGCATTTCCAAGAAGCAGTTCACAAACACAGCTGTAAAAGCCATGCAGGAAGTCAAGCAAAAAAATTCTGCCACCTCGATTCTCTCCACGTAGCATGTGGGAATGTTGTTAAACATGTCCCTGAATATTTGTTTTGTCATATACATTGTTGTCGGCGCTCCCTGCTCAATGATTCAGCAAACAGCGACACAGAAATACTTCCAGCATGGCTTTAAAGGGACAGAAATACCAGAAACTGAAGATATTTTATTAACATTTAAAGGTCATATCTGTTTGTTCAGCACTTGCAAATAAAATGTTGCTTAGCAGCCACAGACTTGCTTTATATGAGAAAGGCTTTCATTTGTTAAGTCTTTAGAGACTTGGGCTTCTTTTAATCTCCACTTATATACAGCAGGTTGCACTGAAACAACATCTTACTTAGGATGGAGCCTTTAATTATTTGTAATTCAGAAAAGATAGAGTGGGAATTGCTGAAACACTAACCTGTATCAAATATAAAAGTATAATTTTTGGCCAGTGCCACGCGAGGCATGAAAATGCTCGTTGCGTGGTGTGTGCCAGCACTTGGGCTGACCCAATGGCTTCAGGTGCAGGCACAACCAATTCATTTTTTGACCACAGGGGTGGATTCTTGGCCCCCATCTATCCGCAGGCCCCGTGTGGCATCAGCCCAAAAGTTACCTGATACAGCCACTCATATTACAGATTTCTATTTTATCTTATTTCTATTACTGATGTAGGATTACAGCACTGGCCAGAGAGCCAACATAAGGTGGCCATACACGGGCAGATTTAAGCTGCGGATTCCAGTCCTTTAGACTGATTTGGGTGCTTATCTGTCCCTGTAGGGGGACCCCCCGACGACTCGGGCAGGGTTGACTTTTTATTTGGAACAGGGTCTCATTGATGCAGTCCTCGCTGTGACCGCTCCATCATTGTAATTCAATCGTTTGGCCCTAGGGCCTAGATTGAATAATCCTGATATCGCTCACCTTATTGGCGAAAGATCCACTTGTTTGGCGATCTTGTCAAGCGAAGTTATAATGTATGACCAACCTTTATATGGCAGTATGCCTGAGGGGGAAGTTATTGGGGAACTTGATTACAAATAACTCTATTTTCTATTGTATGTGAATGGGATAATACATATGGAGCAATTGACCATTGCTCTTAATGACACATGGAGCAGCCTTTGTTTGGATATCACACATTAAAGCATTCATTTTCATGGAGAAATGTGTACTTACAATCTATTTAAATGGAGTTACATAGTGTCAAGCCAAGTGTCTAGATAACATTTGCTCCATTAAAACTTGAGAAAGGTGGCAAAATAAAGGGCTACAACATGTGAATATATGGACAAGATTAGGATTATGGGATTTATAATACATTTTTAAATTGTTTTATTTTTGGCTATACACTGTCCTTCGGACATGATCAGGGTCACAGGACTGACAAGTTATCTTAGCATCGTAATAGAGTTTGACTTGATTATTCTTTCTCTCTCTGTAGTTCTTGGCAATGAAGCATGGCCTGCTTACATCCTAAACTGACATTTATTGTAACTTGCACTTAGCTTTGCCTTTCGTGGAAACTAAGAGAAATAGGCACTTTCATCTACAGTTATTAGTGACCAATGATGTCTTCCCATGTCATTGTACTGTTGTATAATTGTTTGTTGGGAACATTTAGCTAGCAAAACAGTATTCTTATTAGATACAGAAAATGCTATACTATGGGTATTCCTTCTCAGAGTCACTGAGTTCCCATAGTGGGCAGTGAGATTTACTAATACTTTTTGTGTCAGACTAAGTATAATGGAATATCCATTTTAAATAATTTGTTCTCACTCTCCTGCTCTCTTCTGCTTAAAGGGAGTGGTGCATACAGTTGCAGGCTACCTTCTGTACACGGCTTTAACATTCAAATATGTGTTTGACTACCATGAGGATGATGTGTACTGGAGCACAGCTGACATTGGATGGATTACAGGCCACTCATATATTGTATATGGACCTTTGGCCAATGGAGCTACAAGTGTGATGGTACGTTCCATTTCTTCATTATAATATGTGCATACATGAGATTTAAAATCAAATTGAAAGATGCAACTACTGCAGGCAACTACAGTAGTTGCATCTTTCAATTCGATTTTAAAACTAACTGCAATAGATTAGGTATATTACTCGTCCCATGAGAGAGAAAATGAGGGAAATTATTAATATGGGTGTATTGGAGGTGGGGAGAGCAGGGGACCACAGGGGCCTCTCTGTTTTTGTTAAATGATAAGGACGATGTTAGAAACTAATATATATTCTGAATGTTAAAGTTTGAAGGCATTCCTACCTATCCACATGTCGGGAGATTTTGGGAAATCGTTGAAAAGTACAAAGTTACCCAGTTTTACACAGCGCCGACTGCGATTCGATTGCTAATGAAATACGGAAATGAAGCTGTTCAAAAGTGAGTACTGCGAGAGCTGCCCATACATGTACTAGTAACATTGTATGGAACCAAATAGGCCCAGCAATTTGTAGGCTGGACAGGTTTGGAAATGAATCTGCATATGCACCATGTCAGTCTGTACTTGGTGCCACAGCCGATGAGAAAGTGAATTCCTTCCTACTGAACTGATTGTTGGCCCAAACAAATAGAACAATGAAAAGGCAGTCATGACCCTTTTGTAATTTCTGTAGTGTTATTAGTCTACCTTCCTGTTTCATGTAATGTGTTATTGCTGTTATAGGATACCTGCTGTATTTAGCTCTTTAGTGTATTACAGTGCAGCACATACATTTATATATTTATGTTTTATGTTTTCCAGGTTTGACCTAAATTCTTTGAAAATTCTGGGTACTGTAGGAGAACCCATAAATTCTGAAGCTTGGCTGTGGTTTTACAATGTTATTGGCAATCAGCGATGTCCGATTGTTGACACTTTTTGGCAAACTGAGACAGTAAGTATCTCTTAGACCACTCCAATAAAAATTGTGCAAAGTTATGTGTCTTATTGTCTAGTTTACATAGTAAGTATCCCTATCAACTTTTGGGCACAACTCAAGTGTATAGAGCTATAAAAGAGAGTTTTTTGTTTGCTTTTTCATTATTGTGTAAAGAAGCATTCAGAAACCCATACTCCATATCAATATTCCCCTCTACAATCATTCCCTTTATTTCTGATCCTCTCTTTAGGCGATCATATTAACAGCCAATCATATAATCCCAACACTGTTGGCAACAATTTCAGTATTTCCTGCCCATAAATTCTCAGAAACATACTGTTTACTTCTTTGCATGGGTCATTTTGGGGATTTTACATCTGGATATGATTTAGATTTATTAAAGTTAAACATGCCTCTTTGTTTTCTTTCTTAAGGGTGGCCATGTGGTAACCCCCTTGCCTGCCGCTACGCCTCTGAAACCTGGATCAGCTGTAAGTGTTGCTGCTGGTTGTAGAATAAAGCAAAAAACATGTTTATTCAGTACCTTTTCTCTGAGGCCTGATAAGGATATCAGCTACGCATTTGTGCTGTGGGTAGTTTAAAGGGCAAGTAACAACAAACTGAAAATTTTTAATTTATCTATATATATAAAAGTTATTGCTATCCTGTACATATGAAAGTTATTTTTTGATGCAGAAGGCATGTATATGTTTTACTGTTGTCTGATCAAATCCTCAACCTCTCTATTGTAGTCTCTGTAAGCAATACCACTTTTTAAAGTAAATATTAGCTATAATTGCATTTATTTTATTTTCATTTCTTGTTGTTACTGGTGCTTTAAAAAGGATGTTTAGCACATATGCAGGTATATAAATATAGCTGTAAGTCATGACCAGGGTCCACTGATGACCCTGTAAAATGCTTGCTATATCTCTATGGCAAACCTGCAGTATTGGGGGTGTTCTTTGCAGAATACCATTGTACTTATTCCAGTAAAAAATATACTTTAGGACTTATTATAACAAATAGGTAACCCCTTTTTGTGTTCACTCTATTTGTTATAAAGTGGGGAAATGCAACTCACTGCCCCTTTAATTGCTGATCATATACAACAGTTTGTACTAACAGACAAACTTCAGCTATTGGCAGGTTTCTAAGAGTTGCAGTTGTGCAGTGTCATTACACAGCAATTTACACTGTTAGAACCAATATATATATATAAATATGTATATATATAGACAGCAACACATAATTTAAATAAATAAATAAATAAATATAACAGTTCTTGCAGTGTCTGCACTCTAATGCAAAAATGTTTTTTATCTTGTGGGGTGCACAGCCAAATTTGATTATTTAACAGTAAATATTTCATGACCGGCACACCCTGTAAAATTACCAGGAGCTTGTGGCCGGCCCGCAGTCAGGATAAGAACTAAAGGCTAAGCCAGTAATACCTTCACAGAAGGTCCTTAATATTTAATTAGTCAATGTGAATAACAAATTAATATCAGTGTTTAGTGGCCTGTTAACATTATTTGAAAACCAAATCCCTGATCATGATACACTGTGCGTTATGTTGTTTATTTGTTGCTTTCCAGTGCCCTCACTTTTCTGACCATGGGTTCCATTTCTGCTTTTACAGACCTTTCCATTTTTTGGAGTTGTCCCTGCTGTTCTGAATGAACATGGAAAGGAGTTAGAAGGTGAAGCTGAGGGCTACTTGGTAAGCAGACAGCAACAAACGATCTATGGTAGCACACAGGCAAATGCCACACCATGCTGTTTTTTCCTCTGCACAAAAATGCAGGCATATAAACAGCCTAGTATGGCACTAGCCTTAGACTAAACTCTTTTGTAAATTCTTACACAATAAGGCTACTGCCAGAAGGGGCTGAATTTTAGCCTGTGTATTTAGCTTGTATATCAGCCAATCTGCTGGTGTCTGCTCCCTCCTCTGTCTGCACTCACAGGAACTGCGTCAGTTTGGGTGCAGAAACACAGAGTGGATTTTGGTGAAGTATGCATTCTGAAATCCACTCTGTGTTTGCACCCAGGGCAATACCCAGGGAGCTGAGGCCAGCAGACCTGATGATTCTGAGAATTGGCCCCATACTGAAGTGCCATTCAGGCATGAAACGTGCAAGGCAATATACTGTATAATTGTATGAAATTGTATGTAGGAAGTTGATATATTCTACCAATATATAGTAAATACCTTACCCTATGGAAACATAGCTAAAGTCCAGATAAAAATACATATAGTAAATAACCTTATAGTAATTCTTAACAAGACTTGACAACTAATGGATTGATGCAGTGGCTCATTGTGAATCTAGTTTTATGATGAGGTTATGTATGATTAAACCTTTAAATACACAGACTTAACGAGAACTAGGATTTGCATTTTGAGTGTTTCGCATATTAATCTGGGAAAAAAATTGCAATTTGTGATGCAGGTATTCAAGCAGCCATGGCCATCAATAATGAGAACTCTGTATGGAAACCATGAACGCTATGAAAATACCTACTTTAAAAAATTCCCCGGGTATTATGTCGCAGGCGATGGTAAGGAGAACTTTCCCACATAAATGCACTTATGGGTTTGCTTGGTTCTCAAATAATGATGGAAAGGGTTAGGGAATTCAAGCTGGTGAATGAGGAACACATTCCTGTGTTACAGTGTATTATTTGGGCATCTGTATTATAACTTTTTCCATATCAGTGGTTTCTGCTTCCATATAGGCATGGGATCTTTTCTCCAAGTTTTTTAGCACAAAAATACCATGCAGCGATTCCATTGCATGTGGAGGGCAGGTATTTTCAGGTGTTTTGTTGCTGACGCAGGAGAGGAGATTTCCAGTGTTCAGCAAAGCTCCTCTGTCTGTCATTGCCCCTTGGCAACTAAAAGTATGTAAAGGAATTTAAATGCATTTAAAAAAAAAAAAAGCCACAAGGAATAATGATAATACATGCATGCAGTGGCTATGGTTTTTGTGCAATCACATACATGTGCCATTGTACTTCATGCTGGATCCTTTATTTATCAGGTTGCAGAAGGGATAAAGATGGCTACATCTGGATTACAGGAAGGATTGATGACATGCTTAATGTTTCAGGTACAGTAAAATAAACACAGTCTGCTTTATAAACTAAATGGTAACTGGAAAATGCCCACTGTAGGTTCTACTGCTCAGAACTGATCCTCTCGCAGCCTTCCGCAGGTGCCAGTAAATCTACTGCAAACAGAGTTTGTGGGGGTGCGACTCACTCGCTAATGAAGAACACTCATCATCCTCTCTTAAAGGGGTGGTTCACCTTTTCATTGACTTTTAGTATGTAATAGAATGTCGTATATTGGTCTTTATTTTTTTATCTTTTAAAGTTTTTTAATTATTTGCCTTCTTTTTCTGATACTTTCCATTGTTCAAATGGGGCTCACTGACCCCGGCATTGAAATCAGTTACCATTACTTTTTATTACATCTTTCTATTCAGGCCCTCTCCTGATTAAATTCCAGCCTCTCATTCATACTACTGCCTGGTTGCCAGATTAATTTGGACCCTGGCAACCAAAAAGCTGCAGAAATTCCAAACCGAGCTGCTGAACAAAAAGCTAAATAATTCAAAAACCACAAATAAAAACTGAAGATCAGTTGCAAATTGGCTCAGGATATCAGTGGCTACATAATACTAAGAGATAATTTAAAGGTGATCTACCTCTTTAAATAATGTAACGCTTTTATGGCCATAAAATATTGGCTTTTAAATATGTATATGTAAAAAGTATGTTGCTCTATTTGAAGAATTTTCCACTCATCTCTCAACAAAGTTATATGGTACAATGCTACATTTAAGCTTTTCCTTGCCAAAGATGTTGATTCTAGGCTGCAAGCAAGGAAACTGACAGACGGTCTACACCAGGGATTCCCAGCCTTTTTAACCTGTGAGCCACATTCAAATTTAAGAGGTTGGAAAACAATACAACCAATTAAAAAATTCCTGGTGGGTGTCAAATAAGGGCTGTGATTGGCTATTTGGAAGCCCTGTTGTGAACTGGCAGCCTACAGAGGGTTCTGTTTGTCAGTACACCTGACTTTTATGCAACCACAACCTCCAAGCCAGGAATTAAAAAATAAGCACCTCTTGTAAGGCCACTGGGAATAACATTCAAGGGGTTGGAGAGCAACATGTTGCTACTGAGCCACTGGTTAGGGATCACTGTTCTAGAATATACAATTCCAGCTTTAAGACTATGTTATGAGAAAAAGGTGTTTCCTAGCAATGTGCTATACTTCTAGCAGTCGTAAAACTCAAAGCACTGGCAGAGAAAGGGTTAAACAGATCACAATGAATGCGGTCACAGGAGTCCAGGAGAACTTATCTGTTCCCCACATATATTGTTGTTTGTGCTTTTCTCTTACTTTTTCCATATTTCTGATGTTCTACACAACTGCAGAGGAGCATACGAATGAGATATTACTTCACTTCCGCTCTCTTGTTATAGTTAGAGTCCTGTTATGTAATATCTGTCTTTATTATTGCTTCCCTTTTCTTCTCACTTGTTATTCCTTCTTCATTCTGCTACTGTATGTTTTATTTTAATCCAATAAAAGGACTGGGGTTACATGCTACACATTAAAAAGTGGTTTTGCTGTGTTCGGGGAAGATCCCTTTTGTTTCCCACAATGTTATCAATGGGGTGCTTGTAGCTACTGGAATATCCTTAGTCCCTTCAACCCAGGTTAAAAGAATTAAAAGCTCTTACATCATATATTACCCAGTCAAATCAAACACAGTAAATCTTGAATTTGGAGCGCCTCCTGCTGATAACACTCAGAATAGATTTCAACAAGGAAGAGAAAGAAAAAAAAGGATAAATAGGGGAAAAAGTAAAATTAAAAACAAAAGATTAGCATAAAATGGGGATTATACTGTGTATAGTTTTGTGACTAGCCTTGGATTCTGAGTTTAAGATGCTGCACAGAATATTTGAGTGTCTAAATGTATATGAATTTGCATTTTTGCCCCATTATTATTATTAGGGGATAAATATTGAGTTGTACTTGCACTTACCTTGCAGGACACCTGCTAAGTACAGCGGAGGTTGAGGCAGCCTTGACAGAGCACCCAGCAGTGGCAGAGGCTGCTGTTGTGAGCCGCCCACACCAGGTAAAGGGAGAATGCCTCTACTGCTTCATCATTCTAAAAGACGGCATGAAATATACAGAACGGATTGCAGAGGAGGTGAAGAAGCAAGGTAGGCATGAAGGGTAATAGGGTTATTTTTGTGCCATTTTTCTATTTCAGTTGTACATGTATGATTTAGATTGTAAGCGCTACAATTAGGGACCTTCTTCATTCCCTTCTCTCTACAATTATGTGTCATAAAAATATCTTGTATGTTTGTGAGTGATATAAAGTGGATATTGCATATGTTACAAGCTCCTTTTATTTAACCCTGGTTTTAGGGTACACATTTAAAATTCAGAATTACTTTGTAATATATCAAATCTTAACACACACTAAATAATCATCAGGATATTACTCAGTTCTTAGCATTTCCAAGGAGGGGCAGTGAATTAAGGGTACTAATGGCAGCCTTAAATACACCCCAAAATAAAGTATTTGAGAAAAAAATACGTGCATAAAAATAAGGTTTTAGTCACGTATTATATGAAAACCTGAATAGAAAATTATTATTTATTATATTCTTTGTTTAATATTCCCATTAATAACTCTCTTTGTTCTCCTTAACTTCTATAAGGGTGCTGCTTCTGGCCCTGCCTGCAGCTTCACACTTGCAAGCCACATCCTCTTGTATCACCTAGCATTGTCATCCTGTAGGGGCCATGGCCATCTTAAAATTAAATTATACTCACACAGCTACAGCAGCAAGATCACCCTGTGTCTTCTCATACCTATGCTTATAGATACCACTATATTTATTCCCCTACACTAAGCACAGTTTAGCTGGAACACAGTGTAGCTATTCAATAACAGATAACGACTCAAAACTTATTATGGAGTTGTTAAACATGGGATATTATGGGGCAGATAACAGCAATACTAAGGAGCTCACCTTCTGCAGTTAAGGGATCAAAAGCTTACTTGAATTTTGGTGATAAGGGGGTGGATACTTGTATTTCATGACATTGGAAGTGCCATTTACATATGTAGAGCAGTGTTACAATGTGCAATATCCAGACACAAATTTTTATGTTTTTCCCCACAATGCAACTTTTGTCCCAATATACAAACATAATCTGGTCCAATTATGGTGAAATAATGCATTAAAAGAAATGCAATCCTTTGTGCAGTTTGTAAATCAGGTGCAGGTTGCAGCTTAGGTAAGTGCCACACTGGGCTGTTTCTAGGCCTGCATATAAGCACAGACTGACAAACAGTCCATCTGCCCACATCCAGTCTCCTGTGTCTGCTCCCAGAGGCCCTGCTTTGCCTTGATGCAGATATACGGAGCAAATTTTGGCGCAAAAATGCATGCTCATGTGTTTTTGAGTATTTATTTGGAATGCACTTGTATCCAAATAATATCTTCATAGTCAGAAACAAGCTCACAGTAATATGATCTCATTTTCATATTATTTATTTGTAGTACGTGAAAAGATTGGACCTATTGCAACTCCAGATTTCATCCAGAATGCTCCCGGATTGCCTAAAACCCGATCAGGTATATATCATAGAATGAGCTTGTGTATATGTATAGCTTTGTGGGCTTAGTAATCAGTAATGCAGTATTGGCCCATTTGGCCCTTTTTTGAAAAAACAACATATGGCGGATTGCAAAGTTTGGAACAACATCTTTTCAACAAGTTCCCTAAGCATTGGAAGCATCACACTTGTTTGCGTACATATTCATAGCTAAAAGTCAGCTGGGATTATTTATTAAATGGACTTGCAGCAGGCAAATTGTGAGCTCCATGGTATTTTTTTTATTTTAGTGCAGCATCTTGTCCACCAGGCTGAGTGCCAGCAGGGCATCTCTTACATGCCATCAATTTAGGTTCTATATCATTAGTCTTAAAACTAACGTGTGGGTTGTGAGAGAAAAGGGAACCCTGGGCTCAACTGGTGATCAAAGACAGATGTGCCCAGTACTTCACCTGCTGTTAGAAAGCCCACATTTAAATCATCTATAGCTGGGAATTCTTTATGGGCTTTCTTTGTCAGTATACTTTTTCCTCAATAATGTTTTAAACTTAAACCTGCCCTTCATCTGATACACTACAGTAAGGGGCAGATTTGTCAAAATGTGCGATAAGAGCTCACCACAAAAAACTTTGCCCACTTTCTATTCATTCCTATGGGATATTTTGGAAATTATTTATCAGAGGGTGAAAGTTAGGGATTGAGTTCACCATTTTGATGTGTATAGCAGATTTATTAAAATGTGAGATTAGAGCTCACCACAGAAAAACTCCCCCTAAGTGTGTAATAATATAGTCTACTGCATACATAGAACACAGGGGCCGATCCACTAAAGTCCGAAAAAACGAGTCATATTCATAGAATGCGTTATTATCACTTCTTATATTTTGAGAATTAACGATCGATTCACTAAAAGGACACTTGTCAGAATTAAGAAGCGATGCTATTGTTGTTATTTATCTGGCGATGACAAATTTTTAAGCGTTATTTTAAAATCATGCGATATATTTATACTTTATTTCACCGCACTTGATATTAGTGCACGCTATTACCGTTATTAACCGTTACTTTCTGAAAACTACTGTTCTGAAAATTACCATTTCCCTGAAAACTGGAGGAATCATCACTCTAGGAAGATCACATACTTGAAAAAATCCAACTGCAAACTCCATGTTGTCACCACAGACAATCACCAGCTGCAATTTTGTTCAGTAACGCCTACTGCTGGGAGGGGTTAAGTTTCACAGTAATTATCGCCACATTTTATGCTTTTAACGCTTCATATGTGTTTGTGAATTATGTGTTAGTATTATTTCTATTCAATAATTACCTCAATGCGATGGAAATAATGCTTTGCGATAATCAGGATTTTTGCGCATTGCGTATGAGTAATAACGTATCGGTACTTAATTATCAAACACTTTTTAATGCATAAAACTAGGCGTCTTCACAGTGTCTGAAACTGGGCCCCAGTACATAGAAAGCAGTGAGGGAAATAATTAGATTTTATTTTAGTTTATTCCATCTCAGTTGTGCATATTTGCATTTTTGGAAAAACAAATTTGTCAGAGTAAAACCATTTGTCAGAGTGGAAAGCACATAGACACCCAGGCCAGCAGCCCCCTTTCCTTCTCCAGCTTAGTCCACAGCAATTTGCCTGTACACTGCCAGTTACCATAAGAATCTCCTGCTTTCTGTTTTCCCAGGAAAAATCATGAGACGAGTTCTCAGGCAAATTGCTCGAAATGAGAAGGATTTGGGAGACATATCGACTCTCGCAGATCCAAGTATTGTTGAAGTCTTATTCAGTCAAAGATGTGAGGCAGCAGCATGAAGGCCTATTGCAGAACATGGTAGCCTGGACTGGACAACATCATGTACTTCAGGAGCATTTTCCAGATACCTCATATTTAGAACTATTACTTACATAGATCTTCAGACCTCGGTTCAGTGCAGCCAAACTGGGATGCCATTGCTATAACTAGACACGTCACAATGATTGCCCATCTTTTGGCAACCTGAGGATTCTCGGTGCTGATGGGAAGAGAGAGTCTTGAAAGGAAACTTTCCTGCCAATGATTGTCCTGCTATGTTTGTTTCTAAATACGTGACCTTATTGTGACTATACCGCTCATATTGGCTGCTTCTTCTCTTCTCTGCTTTTCATTCATTCTGTCTCTCTTATGGTCTGCAAAGCTTGATTTATTTTCCCAAAATAAGGTTAATGCCACACTGAGATGTCAAGTTGTGGCAACAAAATTCCTGGAGTTGCCCCAGCAATGATCACGTGTGAAGATGGTGGCTTATTACTGCTCATATATCCTGAGCTTGATATACTAACACAGGGTCAAAATTGTATAAGGGCTGTAACTCATAGCAACTAGACATATTCTTTTTATCCTAGCACTTACTGGTTGCTCTGTGTTACTGCACTAGTATAGTTTCACACCTATGGGTGTTATTTATTCCTATATTGTCAGTAAACTAAGCCACACAAGCAGGAAATCCCATGAATGTTGATGTCACTTCCCTAAATTTAATGAAGTGAAATTTGTAAGACAGATATAAAATGACAGAAATGTATGTAAATTACATAGATTAATTTCTGTTTTGTTGCCACAACTTACATATAAAAACTGTTATATCTTCTTGATTATTGCCTTGTTGATTTTTAAAGGTAAGTTGGGAGATGCAGGTTGTATGTACTTTGCTACAGGTTTCTTTCAAAGTGCAATATTATAGTGAGAAGTAACTGCAGCTGCTTTGTAGGAATGGATTAGTGCGGCTGCTGATGGTGAGGGGCAGCGTTGATGCCATCTGAGAAGAGCATTCAGCCCAAGTGTGCATGAAGTCCAATAGCAGCAACCAGTGAGACAATAATGTTACTGAAACCAATGAATTGTGTTAATGTGGGTTTGTTAATTTTTATTAATGTCATTGTAAAAATCAAATACCTCTTGCATAAAATACCACATTGCCCTTTCAGAATAAGCAGAAAAAACGTCCTACAAAAAGTACATATTTTCTTCTGTTGCCTTTGGGGGACTATGAGTGTAGCTTCCATTGCTAGGAAGCAGGACACTAGAAACAAGACTCCTCCAACTGCAACTGTACCTGAGCACAGCCATGACTTGTTTTCTGTTTATTCTGGTGTCCTCAGGGGGCATGAGTTGGGTCTGTAACACGATGAGTGCCGTAGTGCAGGATTAGCCTGGGCACCAGGGGATTGTTGAAAACACTTTTGATACATATTTTGCTTGCTGCCCTTTGTGTGTCCTTATACTGTAAAGACATCAGAAATCCCTTTGCTGTAGGACAAGAATAACAGAATGGCCCTTTGGGGATGATGGGATTTGTAGATCAGCAACTAGATATAAGAAAACTTAAAAAAATACATTTTCTCTTCAGTTTGCGATGAATGGGACAAAATGGCAGAGTGTGTTTGCTGTTCTCAGAGACTGTAGCCTGTGGCCAGATCATTCAGGACATAGACACATCAGGCAGTAGTGCAGATTCAATGCACACATTTTGGCATTTATTCCTTTTTTTTTATTTCTAAAAGGAGGATCTACTCAGGATACGGAGGGTGGAGCTTGCCTTTATGTGTGTGAATGCAAAGCTTTATCTGCTCTCTAACAGCCTCCTGCTGCGCAATATCTTATAGGAATATGCACTGAGCATCACAAATTTCGCACACACTCGCGCCAGATAATGACTCTACAACTGAATGAGATATCTATACAACTATGAGAACAATGCAACGGTGAAAAAATATGCATGTTTACATACTGTTCATATACTTGAGATTGGGACAAATAAGAAAAAGAGTTGGAGAATTAACAGTCAGGCCTATACAGAGATGTCCCTAAATGAGACGCTGATGTTGATTCTCTCTTCTCTTTTGAGTCACTTTGTGGGTAGGCAGTGGGCAGCCATTATGGAGCCATTATCAGAGGCTGTTTGGGATCCCTAGGCCCCCAATTGGCAGCCCAGTAGTAAGACTTTGAGTCAGAAGTGTCCATGTCCATATCCCCTGGCAACCATGGCGGCTTAAGCCATTTCCAAGCCACTGATCCTGCAGGGGCAAACTGTCTGTAACGCACAAGCAGAATAGTGTAAATAATGGAGTAATCAAACCTTTTTATTAATTGTCTTGGTATTTTCTGTAATTGGGAACTACATTTTTATATCATATATGTCCTACTGGAGATTTTTAAGGAACTGAATAATTTGGTTTGTGTAAAAATGTTTCAAATTCTGTTTATTGTTAATAAATTTAATGTAAGCAGCCCTGTGTCTTAAGTGGTTGAACCTCTCTTTGTATCACAGATGTATCAGTATCATAATAATACTGTGGCTTTTCAAGTTTGTTATTAGACTGACCACAGCAACCAAAAAACGTTTTCTCTTTGAGGTTACAATTTTATTGTCAACATTACCCTTTATTACTTAATGTTCTATTTAGCCCCCCTCCTATTCATATTTCAGTCTCTTTTTCAAACCAATGCCTGGTTGCTAGGTTAAATTGGATCCTAGCAACCAGATCGCTGCTAATATTCCAAACTGGAAAGCTGCTAAACAAAAAGCTAAATAATTTTTAAAAAACGTAACTAAGAAAAATTAACCAACTGCCAATTGTCAAATAGCACTCTCTACATCATATGAAAAGGTAAGATAAAGGTGAACCACTTTCTTAAAGATCAAAGTGCGAGGACAGCCAACAAATGCATGAATACTGTTTAGTATGAACACTGATTTAGGGCCATGTTTGTCTCAGAGGGTAGCAGATTCCAAGCTTATGGGCTGAGCCTGCTCCTGCCAGCACACAGCTATTCACACACGTGCCATAAGCCTAAGCATTATGACTACCTGGACTTCCAGAGGACATGTTAGGGGTCACTTACAATGGACCACATAGTGTACAAAATGCAAAAACAATTGCTGTGACCAGTGAAAATCTGCTGTATTGGTGAGGGGTGGGTGGGGGGAGGCACGTAGGGGCGCCCCTTCTGTTCCAAACTTGTGCATCATTCAGATGTGGAGGAAAATTACAATCAATATTAACCTGTTTGAGAACTCTGATACATAATTAAATCATAATTATAGCAAAAGTCGGGAATATGCCACTGTTCTATGTGGCTTTTTTCACATGAAAGAAAAGGAATAAAGGAGGTTCAATCTAAATATTTGGAAGGGTATTTTACAGTGAGAGCTGTGAAGTTGTGGAATTCCCTCCCTGAATCAGTTGTGCTGGCTGATACATTATATAACTTCAAAAAGGGGTTGGGTGGCTTTTTAGCAAGTGAGGGAATACAGGGTTTTTGTAAATAGCTCTAAGTACCATTTGATCCAAGGACTGGTCCGATTGACATCTTGGAGTCAGGAATAACATTTTCCCTCTCTAAGGCAAATTTAAGAAGCTTCAGTAATAGTAAGGCAGGTTATATATAGGCATAAAAGGTAGAACTTGTTGGACATTTGTCTTTGTTCAAACTAACTTACTATGTTACAATGTAAGCACCCTATCTGAAAGTGTTTGCCTGTTTATTCAGACACTTTCCTGTATATCTTCCAGTCTGCCATTAAAACCACTGCCTGGTTGTCAACCAGATAACATTTTACAAACTAAAGTGGATGGTTGCAGAATAAGTGAATAAGCACGTGTGTATGGTTTTTGCAGTCAGATATGGATGTATTGTTTATGTACTGTATATAGCCTTGTTTATCTTGTATTTTCTCAACCGATTTTACTTTGTGTTCTTAATGTGTCGCTTTAGTAAACTGTTAAAGATGACAAAGAAAATATTGTTGTACACAGTTGGCTAAGTGGAATGAAATACTGGCGACACATACCATTCTGCCTCCAGTCTGTACTCCTCTGCAAATACTTGCTAAGCATTATACTATGAACTGCCATGAAATATATTCTAATGAAGTGAACCCCCTAATTTAAAGTGACTACATAAACCCAGAGACCCTAAACTGACACACACTCCAAATAAAACAATCTCCCACCCATGTTTTCCAGTTGTTTGGATCAAAAGTTAATTCAGACTATCAATTGTAACAGCTCACCACCTTATGGCAACAATTATGCTGTAATAATGGGAAAAAATGCTACATTGTGGGTAAAAAAACATGGCGATTGAGGGAGGAAAGTCAATGATTTCCAGAGCATGCAGAGGGTCCGCGGGAACATTACCTGGTTACCTAGGAAGAGGACAGACTCTTAAGGTGGCAATACACACACCGATACTATCATACGAAACCTAGTTTTCTACAATGTTCGGTGAGTGCATGGCGGATCGACAAGATGAGCAATATTGCAGGAGCGTTGGATATCGGTCATCTAGTCGATCGGGCATGATGAAAGATTTTGCTCGAATGGTATTGAAGGCATCCAAGCAAAATCTGCATTTAGGGCTGAAGCAAGCACTATTGTTTGTATATCTGACGATTCAGCTCTGAACGTAAGTGGAGGGAACAAACAATCTTTCCTGCGACCAATGGGGGCCATTCGTTATTGTAAGGTGTATGACCACCTTTATAAAAATACACTTTTTTCCCTTGAACTGGTTGATCCACCTCCAAAGTTATGTCACTTCCAGTCCACAGTTATGTCACTTCTGGTTTTTCATTTCCTGTTTGAGAAAAAGTATAACCCCTTGCAATTAGGGTTGGGCAGTGGGTCCAGGTTGAACATGCGTCTGCCTGACTGGACCTGTGCAGGCCTCTACTTTGTACACTAACCAGGACCTGCTGGTTTCATTTTAAGCCTGTGCAGATGATAAATCCTTGCGAGGGCCACATCCAACCCTAGGCATTTTGTTGGACAACAGGAACAACTAATGGTCCAAGCTTTGGCCGAACTGATCTCTGAGTTATCCTGAGGATCCTTCAGTAATGACAAATGAGGGGTTACATGGGATATTTGCCTAAATGATCTGACCATCTGGTTTTGTAATCACTTTATTATCAATGGGTAAGTTCATGTTATATTTAGCCAGATTTATATATAACTAATTGCCATTTAATCAATAAACCATAATCAGAACTAAGCTCTCTAACCCCTATATGTAATAAAAGGTACTAAGTTTGTCCAGGAGCAGTAACCCATAGCATAAGATGCTACTTGCTGATTGGTTGCTATGGGTTTCTGCTCCTGGAAAACGTAAAACACCTTTTATTACAAAAACCCATTTGGGGCTGATTTATCAACATTTGAATTTTTACCACAATTCATGTTTTTTAGCTCTAAAACGTAAAGAGTTTATAAACTCAAATTTTAAATATTTAAATAAGTGCAAAAATCTTGCCATCAAAAAGCTGCCAAGTTCATGTATTAGTCAATGGGAGTTGTCCTTGGTAAATTTGAAGTCATTTTTCAATTTTAGTTTAGAGTTGGTATATCCATTGAAAATTGTAAGTAGACTGCAAATTTGCTGTATTTGAGGTTTTTTACCCTTGTTTTTAATCACGTTTTTAGATTTGTTTTATTTTAGATTCAAATTTGGTAAGTTTTCTAGTTCTTTGAATTAAAAAAAGTGTTACAATTTCACAAATCAAAATTTTGATAAATTGGCCTCCCCATCAGGCTATAAATACATATTTGAAATAATGAAAGTCGTTTGACAATCTGTCGTTGCTAATTCTGCTGCTCCAATAGGGAGTGATGGCCTGACATGGAATCCTGCAGAGCAAGATATTTATAGAGGTGATTATCCTGGGAGTGCGCAGAACCAGAAGGCAATGAGGCATCTCAGCTTGGAGTCCAACCGCTCACAGTGTAGGATCAGTGCATCTGGTAGGAAGTCCAGCATCTTACATTGCAATATTCTGGCTACACATGGACAATGTTATCAGTAAAAGAATATGCTTTAAGGGGGACTATTGTGGAAAAACAAAATGTAATATTAGTTTCATGCAAAATGACAATATTTATTGCTATGTATATGCCAATCTGATAAGATTCTTTAATAGGTCTTATGTAATTGGTTAAGTGTTCTTACTGAAGGTATAGTTTTCCTTTAACTAAAGTGAATGCTATTATACTGTCCATTTCAGTTTACGGCAATGCACTGTTGCATTTTTTTTTCCTCAAGTGATTTATCATGGCAGAGAAAAGATTAAGGCAGGGGTCTCAAACTCGCGGCCCGCGGGCCATTTGCGGCCCTCGGTACAATATTTTGTGGCCCGCACCAACGCCTTCTCAAAAGCAATGAATGGATTGCGATTTTTATTGCAATTTAAGGGATAATGCAAGGCACGGCGGGCGGGAGCTGCTGATTGCGGAAATGACGTTATGCCATCATAACAGTTATTATGGGAAGACGTTCTGTGTGCACAATTAGCTGCTAAGGAGCTAATTGTGCACACAGAACGTCTTCCCATAATAACTGCGGAAATGACGTTATGCCATCATAACAATCAGCAGCTCCCGCCCGCCGTGCCTTGCATTATCCCTTGAAAGCCAATTTTTTGTGAAATCCCTTATGCGGCCCAGCCTCATCCTGACTTTGCCTCCTGCGGCCCCCAGGTAAATTGAGTTTGAGCCCCCTGGATTAAGGGACTGTGAAACTGTGTTTCAGTCTGACATGCTATTTGTCTTTCCCAGAATGCAACAGTCTATTCCAGACAACCGCCAATAGGTGACACACTTGCTCCCTAATGAGCTCTGTGCCAAATATGAATGCAGGATAAGACTAGGGGGCACATTTACTAACCCACGAACGGGCCGAATGCGTCCGATTGCGTTTTTTTCGTAATGATCGGTAATTTTGCGATTTTTTTCGGCGTCTTTACGATTTTTGCGTAAAAACGCGAGTTTTTCTGCGTCTTTACGTTTTTTGCGTAAAAACGCGAGTTTTTCGGCGTCATTACGAAAGTTGCGCAAAGTCGCGATTTTTTTCGTAGCGTTAAAACTTGCGCGAAACGTCGCGCCTTTTAAGTTTTAACGCTACGAAAAAGGCGCGACTTTGCGCGCAAGTGTTAACGCTACGAAAAAATTGCGACTTTGCGCAACTTTCGTAAAGACGCCGAAAAACTCGCGTTTTTACGCACAAATCGTAAAGACGCCGGAAAAAACGCAAAAAATACGAAAAAGTCGCAAAATGTTCGCAAAAAATCGGAATTTTTCCAATTTGGATTCGAAATCGTGTCTTAGTAAATCAGCCCCTAGGTGTATGGCAAAGCAAACAGAGAAGGCCAATTTACAAGTGAGTCTGTAGGCCCCACCAGCCAATCATGGTGACTCCTGAGAAGAGTGAAAAAGAACTACAGGGCTTGTTGCATAAAGGGTGTGTGAGCATCATTGGATCTGTGAAATGGGCAGTAACCATGGCAAAGAGATGCAAGCCAAAGCATTCAAACTGATGCAATACACATATCATTTTAGAAGGCACTATAAATTACTGAAATGCTGTATAATTTGCTATTCCTGGGGGTGGGTATTACATCATTCACTCAACTGTGTCAGTTGCAAGGCTTTTACTTTAACGGGGTCCCCATTTTAACAGACACTGTCACTTTACATGCAGGAATTTGAAAGGCTTTAGTAGTAGGATTTGAATACATCAGTACAGCATAAAAATGGATCAAGTCGGATAAGACTTGGCAAATAGGATCTCATATTCCATAGACAATAGAGTTTCATGTAAATGAAGAGCAGTAAAGTAATTCTACTAACAGGCTTACTGCTCCTAGTGAATAGATTCAAAATGACCCAGAAACCTTTCTGTTCCATGTAATAACAGTACAAGTCATTGCTGAGAGCATACAGTTCCCATAAACAGAACTGATAAGGTGAGTTGGTGCTGCAGTTTATGAGGAAAATATATTTGACAAATATTTGAGAAACATTCCTGCTAAAGGGGAAGAATATATTGTATTTCCCCCTTGGCTTCAGAAAAGTACACTCTCTGAAACATGGGATTGCTACAATGTAACCTATTTATAAAGCCCTATAGTAATAAAATAAAAGCGTGCAGATTTTGCCAACTTCACCTATTTGTAAAAATTCAGCTTTAATAGAAATATGCCATTTGGATGCATGTCCAACGCACCTTCCACTTTAGCTGGATATCTCCTCACTTCTTATATTTCTCCTTACATATCATCAAAAAATGTTTTTTGCCATAAGTTGCTAATGTATATTTTATGCTATTGCTATTTATCATGTATAAATATGTTACTTATATGACCTACAGTGTATATCCTGAGTGTTGACTCCAGACTCTGCATACTGATTGTGCCATGAAGCTTTTTGTCCATCCCAGGTATGGAACAATATTAGAGGGTTACATGGTATGTGAAATTTGGTAGCAATTCTTTCCCAAATCCAGTATTTCAGCTTTCTATATACATTTCCACACTATTTATGGACAATTAACAACTATTAATAACAACCACTTCTACATGAATGTTTTTTCATTTATCTCCTACAGTTTTCTATTATTATATTTTTTTCAAAAAGTATGCCTTTCTAGGACACAATGTTGTTTCAATTTATGCGAATGCACAATACATTCACATTTATAACAATATATACCTATACTACTAACTGTAGATTTTAGTATAACAACAGCCTTTGATCCAAGCCTCCAACTATCCACAATAGGAAATTATTCAATACAATTCCACGCATTTGCTCTTTATGAGAAGGGTTTGGGCTACACATCTGGCATGACACTAGCCCAATAGAGAGAAGGAGAGGAAGGTTTATTAGGCAGTACTATTGCTTAGAACCTTCATTTCTACAAAACCTGCTTTCTGGCAGAACAAGGACATATTATCCACAATGCTGAAATATTGTTTATATGCTCCAAACCCTTCTGGTGGATCTAGCTAATTCTTCACTGCCATAAATTTCCCATAGGAATATAGTCTAGGTACAGAATCTATATAGTATACAGGTATGGGACCAATTATCCAGAATGCTCAGGACCTGGGGCTTTCTGTAATTTGGATTTCCATATCTTAAGTCTACTTAAAAATCATTTAAACATCATTTATAAATCATTTAAACCCAATAGGATTGTTTTGCTTCCAATAAAGCTTAATTTTTGTTGGGGCCAAATACAAGTTACTATTTTATTATTAAAGAGAAAAAGGAAGTATTGTTAAAAAAATTGAATTATTTGATTCAAATGGAGTCTATGGGAGATGGCCTTCCTGTAATTTGGAGCTTTTTGGATAAAGTGTTTCCAGATAATAGAGCCCATACCTGTATAGTATATAGCAGGGATCCCCAACCTTTTATACCTGTGAGCCACATTCAAATGGAAGAAGTGTTGGGGAGCAACACAAGCATGAAAAAAGTTAATGGGGGTGCAAATAAGAGCTATAATTGGCTATTTGGTAGCCCCTATGTGGACTGGCAGCCCTATAGAAGGTTCTGTTTGGCTTTACACTGGGTTTTATGCAACCAAAACTTGCCTTCAAACCAGAAATTCAAAAATAATCACCTACTTTGAGCCCCCTGGGAGCAACATCCAAGGGGTTGGTGAGCAACATGTTGCTCAAAAACCACTGGTTGGGGATCACTGGTATATAGTATCTTGTCTTTAATATCAGGCCTTCACAGACAAGCTGTTTATTAGATGACAATTAGAATAACGGCAAACCAAGAAGTCATGAAATGCTAAGTATTTTATTTTCATTCCAAGCCTTGTACATACAGTATCGTACGGTATCCATTACATTTCATTACGCCTTGGCATTTCCATGGAACTTCACAGAGAGTTGTACATACATAGCTGGTGGAGAATAATTGAAAAATCATTTCCTGTGTAGTCAGTGCAAGAAACCTAACAATAAAATTACAGTACATAAAAACACAACAATATTACATTAAAACTCGGCTTCATTCTGATGAACGATGGCTCATTACAGTAGAATTATGTACATGCACTAAAGTGCTGGGATCAGCTATCAAGTGACATTTTTTTTTTTTGCATACAGCCACCTTGATAAGATTTTTTTGCCAGTTTTAATTTTTTTTTCATACAAGTCTATCCAGCTTGTGGGATGGTTTCTCTCTCTTACAACTAAAGCTTCGGACAATATAAAGGACCTAAAAAATATAACGTTTCTGCATTTTTAGACACCAAAAATAAAAAAAAAATTAAAAAAAAACAAAAGACATAAACAACAGATAACAATAATAATAAAAAAAGACGAACACAGGAAAACAGTGCAAAAATAATAGAAAGGATAAAATGGCAGTCAGCACTGAGAGTTAAGAGAGCATTCATGTCCTAGGTGTTCATTTTGAATTTCACTGTACATTTTCTGAAATAAGCAGTGATGGGTACATAAACACAGTTATCTCATACAGGCACAATAGATGTTCCAATTTATGACGACAGTTTGGACATTCAGTAATTGCACATTGCATTTCCTCATGTTTGAAAATACAAGATGTCTCTGCTAGCAGAGACTGAGCACTATGAATCTGCTATGAAGCACACTGGGTTGCATTGTTGATTTTACATGCACGGTGGCGTCAGTCGTCTGCTTCTTATCTGCGTGTTTCTTTGATTCCCTGGTCATCGCATGAAGTCAGATCGCCACTAGAGGGAGCTCTGGAGGCAGATGGCGAATATGAAGCCCATCGGGAAGGCAGACGTCGATTCGCTGGTCTCTCTGGTCTGGAGAAACTGGGTTCTAATGTTGGAGCTAATGCAGAACTTGGCAGCTCCTTTTCATTGAAGAATAAAAGAAAAAAGACCTGACAGTTATCATCTGTAACAGAATCCTGACATTCCTTTCCTCATGTGGCAATACAGTGAGTGTAAATACAAATACACAAATACTAAGAAAATACTAACAGAAATTATTAATATACTAATGTGTAAAATACACCCCATTACAAGAGCATGAGAGCATGCGACAGAATGATGGAACCTATTTAGAATAGAAGTAAGAACACTAGGAATAAAGCCACTGCCTACATAGAAGGATATAGAACAATAAGATGATGAAGAACAGTATTTAGGTTTAGTATTAGTTAGTAACCCAAGGAAATAGAATGAACAACAAAAAACAATGAAGTGATATAACAGGGAACAGTAATCATGCACATATCTGGGGGGTGAGACATGAAGTGATACAGTCTGACAATGGCATTTAGTCTGAGGAACACAAGGTGAGAAACACTATCATCTGAGGGCATCCTATAGGCAAATTATGGTTAATATTGAATAGCAATACAACACAGACATTGTGATATCCAAATAACAAAACATGATAAGTTTGTATTTGAAATATTAGGGATGATAATTGCTGTCTATCACAGCTGCTTTTTGGATAGGTTCTCAAATAAATACATTTTAAAACTTTTCTTTTTCCCAGGGAAAAATAAATGACAAGTATAAAGTGTGTTAAAAGCCTTAAGACAAGGGAGATCTATGCCTTAGGTGCTGTCTTCCATAGCCTCAGCTATTTTATTTGACTTTTCTCTTGGGGTAACCCATGTCCACATGTTTCTGACCTCTGTGATCCCCTTCCCTGGTGTTGGTGGCCACGTTATATGCTCCTGTGTGTGCTTCCTGCACAACCTCTGCCCATGTCACCACAAGGGGGCAACAGAGAGGTGCGTACAAAAAGATAATTATTTAAATGTATTTGGTACAGATCACAGATAGGCAGCCTTAATATAAAGTTGCTTAGAATTAAATTTCTTTTAACAATACTAAAGACCCCTTTTAACTGCTTTTCCAATGCTTTACATGTTCCCATAATGTAAAGATAGTGATAGAAGGAAGAAAATGCAATAAAAGACAAAGATTATATGAGGTGCTGCTCACATCCAGGTGTGTTTTGCATTCAGATTTGAGCTATGGGTTGGTTATGCCATGCATACAGATCCCAACTGACCCTGAACGTTCTATTGGGCAAGAACAAGGCAAAGAAAATATAATTAGTTCAGTTACTGCATGCACAGGGTAAGCAACTGCGGGTCCAGGGTTCAACTCTGACCAGAACATAAATTACGTGGAGTCTGTCTGTTTACTCTGGGTGCTTCAGTTTTGTCTCACACTCCAAACATACACTAATACCTGTATATGAATGGATTTTTCTTTAACTTAATGTTGGCTGTAGGGAAAATTATATTGTAAGCTCCCAATGTAAATAGTTAATCAATACTGGTAAACAAGTGTGGCATATGCTTGTGCCTTAAATATAAAGCATATAATAACCAACTGGTACCCAAAGAGAATAGAGTCATGTGTGTATGTATTCTACTTATAATGCTGATAGAATGAGAGATTCCAATAACTGGTTCAAGTTTTTGGCAAAACACACCTAAAATGTATTGGTAGAAGGCAGATTATCAGCAATATGTAAAGTACAAACACATGGGCAACACTAAACACATTGGTACATCTTAGACACACTGCTTTGTGGCTCCAAATCACTGTGATATTAATAGGCAATCATTTTAGCAAGAAAATAGTAGGGTTATATTTTCTCTTGCTGAATGAGCATGTAACTGGTACAGGTAAGGCCAATCTGTACAAAATGCATCAGCTTCTTGGTCACTTATAATAATGTTTAGATTAAACAGAACCACCACCTAAAAATATTCAGCTGAGCAACTTTCCAATACACATTTATAATACATTTGCAGTGATTTTAAAGTGATTTAGAAATGCCATTGCAATTGGAAGCAGTGTGTGTTTATCCATTTCTGTTCTTTCAACTCATTCCTGGTTCTGACTTTTGACACAATATAGTCGTATAGTCAGTTCTAATAATCAGCTGGCTTCTGCTGGATTGTTTCAGGAGTCAGAACAAGACGTACAGAGAATATAAATAGCTACATAAATATCGTGAAATGACGTTTACCATAAACTCAAAAAAAACAATTACATTTTCAATCTATTGAAAAAGTTGCTTTGAATCATATTTTCCTCCATAATCTCCTAATGAAACAAATGTATTATTGGTTGCAATTGGCTGCTGCATAGCAGTATATGTGGCCATGAATATCTGTCTCACATTTGAGCTGAGGGGAGCATAACAGTGAAGCACCCCAAAAAGCCTCTTCTTCAAGCTACTATACAATAGGCCCAGCAGTGAAACTAATTTATATTATAGAGTTGTCTGCATTTATGGGACTATTTTATAAGTAAATTCTGTTACTGAGAGCAAGGAGGCAACTTTACAAAGAAAGAGTTAATATAGTTAAAATCCAGTGAATAAATGCACATTTTAGACGTAAAGAACAGAAATGTGATTTGTTATTAGTAAGTCTGAATGAAGTATAAACATACAGAATAAAAAATAATACAGACTGTTGGAGTGAGTTTAGAAGGTTTCTAAAAGCAGTGGAAAATTGACTTATGAACATTTCAGATGTCCTGAACGTTAGTAGGGGTTAGAGAAAATGGTAAGAACAAATGAAAGCATTTGTAACAGAACAGTCACATACAAACAATATATATTCTGCATGGGCACTACCCTTAGGCCAGTCCTTATTTCCTAGCCATAGTGGGAGCACTGTTAAAATATTATAGGAAGTTATAGCTCCCATGATGGATGGCGTTGTGGTTCAGCAGAGATATTTGCAGCTGCTTATACAACAGGGCAGATAGCAGTTATCTGTATATGTGACAAACATGGCATGGGGGGTGCTTGCTGTGGATGCAGGTAAACAGAGCTAGAGAACAATGGGCACAAGTTGCACAAGTTGAAATGAGAAAACAGAGAACCTGGAGAAAAGAAAAGAGGAAATGTAATGCCTGGGAAGCAAACAGGACACACATGAATGATAAAAGAGCCCTCAAAAACACATCTTGAAGTAAAATTAATGCCCAAAAGGCAAAAAAGACAAGTCCAGCTTGGGGATCTACAACAGATCCAAGGTGCTCCTATACTGACTGCAGACTCCCAACAAGCACTGAGAGACTGAGGACGCTGCTTATGTAGGTCACTGTTGGCTGGAGAGCCAGTGGCCGTCATAGCTATCAGATGATGAAAAAGACTTTTGTTTTAAATCTTGGTTGCCAGGTTCCATAATCTGATTGCCATTTTCCAGACCAGATTAGCGTCTTGCTCACATTTGCATTTCTTAGCTCTGCCTATGTTTAGTCTGTGGATAGTTTGTGCCTATATTTAAAGTAGTGACTTATAAAGGAACAGCCGGAGCAAATGCTGTGAGACTGTCAGACACTCGGAGGGGGAGATTTTATGCGAGTAGGGCCATAGTTATGTCCACATGTCAGTGTATTTTGGCTCTGTTTCAGAACACACCAGTCAATAAAAAAAAGGAAGAGAAGAGACTTACAGCAGTGTAGCAGGCAGTTAGACTCCCCAGGGAGCAGTTAGTAAGACAGTTTGGTTCTAGTCAGGATAGACAGAAAGAAAGCAAGTAGATTGGAAAGGAAAAGAAAAGTACAAATAATTATTAGAGGATATTCCAGGGCTTCTCATTTCTTGACGATACCAGAATGGCTGTCAGCAAACAAAACATTGAACAAAACAGAAATGAAAATCCAAGAGTTACAATACAATAAAGTATCTATACACATATTGTTAGCTGGAAATGCCTACCAAACATCCTGGCCATATATAATAAACAGTAATTTTCTTAATTCATAGGTCACACATATTACACATTTTTAATATTCTTGTTCGTAGGTAACACATTTTCAGCATGTAAATAGAATAGCATTCAAGGAGGGCTAATAACCAGAAGCAATGTAGTAAAAGTAACACAGGTTCCCTGCACAGAACAATGTGCCCTCACTCTGAACTATCTATTCTGGGGTAGTAAGCCAAACAAAATTTTGGTAAAAATGTATTTATACTCTTGTTTTTTTCTAAGAATATTAGGTCAAACTGTTTCACTTCCTCGTCACCTTATTCTTTCTCCCCCCCCCCCCATAGCTATCTTCCCTTACATTTTCTCACCTTCTCTTCCAGATAATCTACCCTTTACACCTGCCCTCCAGTCAACTTTTGTACTGTGTTGTATATGTAATACCATCACCCTATTACCTACACTATTCCTTCCTTATTTGTCCAATACCTGTCCCCCCTCATTGATGTCATACATTGCTCATTGCTTTTAACTGCCCGTTCCATCACACCTGCTGCATGTGCATGGAGTTGCGTGGGGCTGCTGTGCAGGCTGATCCTCAGCACACCTGACATTCCTCACTGACTTCAAGTTGACAGACGTTGGTGTGTAGGTAACTGTGCTGCAATGTTGTGGGTGGGCAAGCAGGTGCTTGGTTTCTTCCCTGAAGACATGATCGGGCAATATACGATCGGCTGGATTGACAGGTGCTCTAGCTGAAAATATCTTATATGTCATGTATTCTGCGTTACCGCGCCTGTGACTGGGTGGCCCAGACAACCATATTAATAACCTTGTAAGCAGACACAATAACGCAAAATGCATAATACATAAGAGTATACAAATGTTTTTAGTTGCATGTACACACATTACATTGTTAGTAAGACAACAGATATTGTCGTATTTTGAGTAAATCAAAGGGCTCTGTAATAAAAAGGAGGAAAAAAGTACCCAATAGATGGAGTTAGTGGTTTCCAGTGCCAACAGCCCCTCTTTAAATGATTATACAGATGGAAACCAAAAAAGAACCAAGAAAAATCCAGGTATCAGTCTTAAAGGAGACATATTGGAATTATGAATAATATATGGTGCTGGTTTCCCTTTGGGCTAAACATTAATCCTCTCTGCAACAATGGCCCCTTTATTGGAGCTCCCTATAGATCGTATCACTTCTCCGACCACATTTGAAATGAAGAGTGGGCGTGTCCTAACGGTCCCTGCCAGAAGCACAGTAGGAGGGAGAGAGCCAATCACAACCCTGCACTCACGCAAGCAAAGACAGGCTTCAGTTCCCTATCAGGTCAGCCTAGCTGCTGATTGGTTCCTATCCTACAGTGCAGTGTACGGAGGGCCGCCGGCTCCCCAGCTCATCCAGAGAATTCAGCCAGCAGGAAGTGGAACCGATGGGCGGGGCTAGTGGGGTTTTGGTGGAATTTCTCAATAAATCAGCAGGAAACACAACTTTTTAAAGCACAATCCTTCTATATCTAGAGGAGTATAATTCACTGGTACATTCATAGTTTTTATAGGATACGTCTCCTTTAAGATAATGCCAGAATCAGCCCCTACGCAGGCAACAGCCTTTCCCTGGTCCTGCACCCGAAGCAGATTTTGGTTCCAAAATGCACAAGTATGCTACATTTTGGTGCTACAATCATCTCTGTGTACCTGCCCCCGGGTCGACGCAATGGATCCAAGTGCAGGCACAAAGAGAGGCTGATGCCAGCATAGAGGCTAATTCTCATTCTGTGTTTATCTGCAGACTGAGAATAAGCCCCATCTGGCATTAGCCTTATGCAGCCCTCTATCTGTTGTGAACTACATAAATACCCTGTGAGTACTAACTTAGTAGCATTTTAGGTGGAACAAGCTTAAAATGAGTACAGATAGGAATTTAGCCCTCTCACTAGCACACCTTGTTGTAGAACTGGCAAACCCCACAAGACTTTGACCCGGAGGAAATAGACTGATCTTGCTTTCATTTGGGAGAAATGGTTGCACTGTGAGTACCAGAGCACATATGCAATCTCAGTTTGAGTTAGTTCAACATGTGCATAGAATTGATTTTGTGCAGGCTCTCATTGAAAAAAGAAGGTTAAGCTCAATCACTGTGATTTTATAACAACAGAAAATAGAAAATCAGTAGAGATAGATTTTGGACACTCTGATTCAAATCTTAACTGAAACACCACCACCGTGTCCTATACTCACGTGGAAATACATCTGTGAGCACATGTATAGCTTTGTACCTAAATAATAAATACATATTTTAATTCTATCAAAAGGGTTGTAAAAGGACATTCTCATTTCCTCTTGTTTTCCAACAATCTTTAAAGGAACATTATACTTGCCACCCAAGGGTTTGTCTATGGGATATGACTTTGTAACATATATGTGGTTGTTACTATTAAGTTTTTATTTTTGCAATTTAAAAGTAATTTTTAACTATAAATAAAACATACAGAAAACAACAGGTAAGTGCAGCTTGCAAGTGGAGCCAGTGGGGTACTTAGCTATTAATGTTACATTTTGGAGATAGTAGGATTATCTTCTATGTGGTTTCTATTATTAATGAAAAAACTGGAAGCTGTGAGAGCAAAGAAGGCAGATACTCCGCCCTGGAGATAATTTTCCCACAGAAAGAAAGGACCCAGCCTTAAAGAGCCTTCTTTAAACACAGCTTTGTAGCCCTGAAATTCGACAGCACTGTTAAGTGGCTATGCAAACAATTATTATTTCTTTAACAATGCCATTAACAACAAGGTGCTTTTTATATAAAGGCAACATTTTCATATTGCTTTGATATGTTCAGCATTTGTTATTAAGTGAAATAATCTTTGACCTGTGAATGTTACATCCTATGATTTCCCACAGGCTTATGTCTCAGCATGGCAGTTTCATTCAAATTTGTCTTAATGTTATTGTTATAGATGTACAGGTATAATCTGTTTTTCAATTAGAAGCAAAAACATGGGCAAGTAGCAAAACATATGGATGGTTGGCTCTTTCAATAACATGTATGTCATCTTGCGAGTCAAGCAATTTGCTTAAACACCAACATTCACTAGAGAAGATCCCATATGGTTTAACAGATTGATTTTTATTTTTATGTTTTTGGTGATTACAGTTATTTAGCTTTTGGTGGACAGCTCTCCAGTTTTGCATTTCAGCAGCTATCTGGGTGCCAGGGTCTTGTTTACCTTAGCAACCAGGCAGTGGTTTAAATGAGAGACTGGAATATGAATAGGAGAGGGACTGACTAGAAAGATAAGAAACAAAAAGTACCTAATAATAAAACTGTAAGCTCACAGAGCAATAGCTTTTGGCTGTCAGGGTCAGTGACCCCCAATTTAAAAGCTCAAAAAATGTAAAAGTAGGAGGTAAATAATTTGAAAACTATGTAAAATATATAATGAAGACCAAGTGCAAAATTGCCAGGAATGGGACATTCTATAATGTACTAAAAGTTAACATTAAGGTGAACCACCCCTTTAAAAATTACTAGCAGCACCACAATGTTAGCTGTCTAGATCACAGAATGGCTGACGTTCACAGCAGCAGAGCCATAGTCTAGTTCAGAGTCACAAATGCTAAGCTAGTAACAGGTGTAGTCCACACTAGAAATGACTTACCTCTATAGACCTTTGATCAACTTTAAGAATCTCTGCAGCTGTGTTGTCATTGAAACTTCTAGATGGACTGTTTGGACTTTGTTCTTCTAACATTTTCCTGTTCAGTATTCTTGCAGCATTTTCTGTCAGTGTGTAACCTGCTGGGGCAGATAGGTCTTGTCTACCAGGGATGATATCAGCATTTTGTTCCCTTTGAAAGTCAAAGGCAATACGTATAGGGCTGGGTGATCTACCCCTTACATCCATATACCCTTCTGGAGTGGTCCCAAGTTCAGACCTGGGTTCCGCTGACCGAGATCTGCTACTAGGCCTAGACAATTTCGGTGTATGGTCACAATTTACAGGGCTATGGTCAATAATATTGAACAAGCTGGAAAGACCATCATTGATTGTAGTGTGAACAGGACTCTCCCGTGTTGTGGTGGATCTGGCCCATGCTGATTCATTAAATCCTTTCTGAGGATTAACCCCAGTGGCACGATTCATTTGCTGATCTGTCTTTGGAAGGATTTTCTTCTGCAGTTTTGGAGAACCGTATTTGGGAGAACAACATGAACGTTCAAACTTTGCCTGTACCTTTTCAATTGCTGGAGCCACTTGTCTGCTCCGTAAACTGCGCGAAGGTGATGATATGGGAGTAGAACCGCCCTTTGGAGTCAGACACTTGTGTGGACTGCTGGTGATGCTACGCAAAGTTTCAGTCTGCAAGCCTACGCTAATGGTTTGAGTGGTTTGTGTACCAGTACTCTTTAATCCATTGGTTTGACAGGCGATATCTCTGAACTGAGATTCAACTGAGGTGGTTAAGATTGCATGCCTCACAGAGTTGGCAACTTCTTTCATGTCATCACTCATATTCCTGGAAAGCTCTAAATTGTGCAAAGAAGAAGCATAGCCCACAGTACTACAAACAGGACGTTCCATGCTATGGAAACCACTATGATGTTTGTTTAGATCACTAGACCACCTTCCAAACACCTCAGTTGCCCCATTTTTTGCTTCAGGGACAGTTGCTTTGGTCGCAGAAAACATCATATCTCGGTCAACCTGTTTCTTCTCTTCATTACTGGCTATGGCAACTTTATCAAACCTGCGAACCACAGGTGGGCTTTGGAAGACTCGAACTCCCATTTTCTCTGCTACTGTGTGGCTCCGAGGTGGAGGTATCAGGCAGTGTTCAGGGTTGGTGAGTGTATTTGTTGTCATAGTAACACTAGTTGTAAGGAACCAAGATGATGACTGGAATGTTTCCGAAGATGGATCTTTTTGAATTCTGCCATTTTCTTTATTTTCCCCACATATTCCCACTTTATCACTCTGGCTCACATTACTGTAATCCCAATTCTTGTTGAATTCTTCAATATACTTTAGATCATCGGGTGACAAAGGAGGGGTCAATTCATCCTTGTCACCAGCAAAATCTGAATTTTTATCAGGAAGAAATGGAGAACTCTCCATCAGCCGGTGAAATTCAGACATGGAGGAAACAGACATTACCCTACAAACAAGGGGAAATGTTTATTGGGGACTGAAATGTAAGCAACACAGGCATAATAAAACCTGGAATCCAACAGGCAGGATTTGCAAATTATTACAATAACCAAATACAGCATAATTTTATATTTAAAGCAACTAAATTAATACCTATAATAGTTATGATGTTCTGCTAAGCATGGTCACAAGGAGCCTTGGTACAGCCTTTATGCATACTTTTTACACCATGAACACAGAATTGTGTACAAAATATAACCATAGACAGTCAGGCAATCACAGTCCCTGTCTGGCAGCACTTACAATATAAAAATGGTGCTTGCATTCTAAGTAAAATGATGCACTGATTACCCTGCCTTACTGAATACAATTTTTTAAACATAGAAACCCTTATTTTTCTCCCGTACATTTCCACTTTCCCTTTAAAGACACAGAGGTAGCTTGTAAATCAGACTAACCTAGCATATTAAATTAAATCAAAATAACCCTCCTATATTACATTTAAGTTTATTGTTAAGGTCATATCCTTTTCTAGGGACTCTTCTTGCACTATCACTTAAACATTCAAATGACGACAAACAGTGCAATGCAGTAAAATGAATTTACCTCTGCAGGCCTCCCTTTTGTAAGTCCTCCTGCAATAACAAATAACATGGTTAGAAGGCAATATAATTTCACTGAAATTATTGAACAATTATTAAAAAAAAATTATGTCATTATTAGTAAATAAAAGGGAATACAGTTTACATACACTGCATGGCAAATGAACTAGAAAATACATTACATGAGACATGAATAACCGGGGGGTTTTCCATATACATAGTCTTGAAAATAAAACGCCCAGCAACTCTAAACAGCCTTTGGGTATTGGTGGAATGCTGAGGGTTGTAAGGTCCACAGGTTGTTCTGTCTAATCAGAACATTTTCTTAATGTTAGAATGGCCAGAGAGCTGGGCCTCCTAATCCTGGCAGGCAGGAGTTAAATTGTCACATTATGATGCACAGAGCACATGAGGGAATTTGTGAAAAAAAGTGTGTCTTCTGAAATGTGTGAAAGCACAGGAATAATTTCCTATGTGCATGATTATCACCATAATGATCACTGATTTATGAAGAATTTTAAATAATGTGAGTTATGAGGGTACATGAGATAAATCAAGCATTGTGTATACAGTACACATCAGAAGCTAATAAGGACTGGGGTAGAAAAAAGAAGGAAAAAGGATATAGAAGAGGGAACTACAAAAAACATTATGGAACACTTATTATGGAACGTTAAGGAACATTATTATTATTATAACATTAGAACACTTGTTCTAAGCACAATATGATCTGCTTACTAAATCATTTTCAGGTGTATGATCATTTGTTTTCATGATATTGCTACACTTGCCGTAGGAAATTAAATGGAGATACTTTGTAGCTTGTTGTCTTTTTCACTCTTAAGTACTGGTTGTGGCAGCTGCAAAGTGCATTACCCGTTGCAGTGCAACTTATTTTTCCCTGGTGAAATTAGAGCCCAGTAACAGTGCTTGTACTTCTATCTCCTGTGCTGTAAGTTCTATATTCTTGGTCACTTAGGGGTTAAATACCCTATTCTATGTGCTCTGAAGGTGGCTCTCCCCTGCAAGAGAACATAGCAAGATTAGTAGGGCATTTGGCACCTTTCCCCTGTGTCATTCAGGAACGACAGAAAGTTGTTGACAGCCATTTCCACATTAATTATGAGATGTGAAGAGTGTCCACACCAGCTGGTCTCCCTACCCAGAGTTTCTTTTTGTGGCAGTAAACTTCTAGCTATTTTATTTGTTATGATGTCTTTATCATTTCAGGGTTGGGAATGCAATTCATTGTTACTGAGGATTTATAACACTCTTTTTGTTGACAAGAGGCACCTTTATCTCTCTCCTCAAAACTACCTTTATTCTGAATGTTTAGTTTTTAACCATGGATCAGGCCTGGACTGAGAGGAGCTGCTGTAAGATGCCATAGACAGTAACTATTTATTGGGCTGGTGGTGGCTGTTTGAACCTCTGTGTACTTGAAATACCAGGGCCTATTATGAATCCTAGTCCAGGCCTGACCTGGATGTTCTATCCAAGTATCCTTGAACTCCTGCTGCTTTGCAAACAAAATACTGATTTACCTCAGCAGCAAATTTATCCCGTTCCAGTTGGTGGGGCTGAGGTATGTCAATATCATCTGCAGAATCCAGTGACAGGGCATCAAGAAAGAGATTTTCTGATCCACAGCAACGATCACTTCCCTTCAACTTGGGGACTAACTGGTCTTCAAGCTGCATGTCATCTGAATCGGAGAAGGACCTTGCCCCAAGTCGGTGGGATGCATGCAAAGCTGCCTTGGGAGAAAACTGACCAGCACTGCCATCCTTTTGGTCACTTAGAAAGTTTTCTGTTCTTCTAGGGCTCATTTCTTTTTGCAGCTGCAATGATAGTAAATGAAATAGTTCTGAAACATAAAGAGGCCTGAAATATATAAATAGCCTGCAGAATGATTCTTAGTAAAATAAATCCTATGTTTATTAAGACAGATCTTAATTAATGTAACTCATTTATTTTCGTCTTCTTGCAAAACAGTGTCTAAGCATCATGTTTTATTAATAGAGGAGATCACCAAAATCTGATACCAGTAACAACACAAAGCTGTCGAGGGTAAGCAAACTGCATTAACCATAAAGGCATTGTTCACTTTTAGACATAGACATTAATATTCTGAGATAATCTGCAATTGGTTTTCATTTTTATTTTTTGTAGTTTTTCAGTTATTTGTTCTCAGTTCAGTTTTTGTTCATGGTTCTTCAGTAGCTATCTGGTTGCTAGGGCCTTGTATACCTTAGCAACCAAGCAGTGGTTTGACTGAGAGGCTAGAATATGAAAAGGCGAAAGATTGAGTAGAAAGATAAAGAATAAAAAGTAACAATAATAATAAAATGATAACCATTCTGTGCAATTGATTTTGGCTGCCAAGCTCAATGACCCCCATTTAAAAGTTGGAAAGATGTAGAAAAAAGACAAATAATTTAAAAACTATGAGAAAAAGAATAAAAACCAGTCACTGATATTAGATCATACTTATTTAGGTTTGGTACCTATTATGTGGTAACGTTTTACAGAAAGCACCAATTGCTTACTGTTGACTGATCTGGTAATCCTGTAATAATAAGAGAGTAGACTGTACATGACATAATATTACAAGATCATTTACCAGATCAATTACTAGGAGTATGTCTACAAGAGGCAAGTCCTGGGCGGCACTGGTTACAAACTAAATGCCACCAGTCCTGCCCCTCTATTACGTGGCCAGTCCAGTCCTTCTTTAGAGGTGTCTTAGATTTTTCGTGTGATCCGGTAATCTTAAACCAGTATAAATACATAATCAATCCTAAAACACCCTGTTGGTCTTCTTTAATGTCGTACACCACCATGCCATTCCACTTACATAAATCACTATCACAACTCTTCTTAATAAAGTGAATGCAATGATATGCGCCATGGAATACTGCATGACCTGTGTAATGTAATATCCAGGGCCAGACCGAGAATCAGTCACTAAACCACAATCAATCTGCAGTGCATATTTAGTGAATCAGTAGGCTCTCTCCCTCTTTATATATATACATGAAAATATATATATTTTTATCATCTGTAAACTGAGCCACATGCAAAGAAGCAATACCTCACTGGGAAATGAGCCTTTTAATTTTTGGCAGAATAAAAGCTTATTCACTGATTCTGGTATTTCTCTTTAATGGGATGCCTGCACTTGCAATCAGCTGTTAAGTTATGAAGTGAGCCTGGCAGGGAGAGCATGTCTGACGTGTTCTGGCACAAAACTACAAATTGCTGTCCATGACTGATGTGGGTTTTATGTATTAATACTCTTCTAGCCAAGCTGAATTGTGTGGGTATCAGTTAACAGTGGGCATGATTAAATACAATAAAATGCCACAGGGAAATGGTTTTCCCACAGTTTCAGAACAGCATGATTTAAACTTACATAAGTTTAGAACTGTAGAAAATGTAATTGTGTGGATTGTCTGGACCTCACCCAGGCCATGATGTCACAACACACCCACCAAAATACACAGCCAATCCACAGCCTCTAGCCAAAGGCATCACTCTCACCTAAAAGTCCCTTGCTCTGATTACTGCTCTTGTCAACCCTACTTGTTCTGAGTGCCATATCACCATGATCCTTGTTTGGCCAAAATGCAAGGCAAGGTTGGGACGCACCCAACGGAATAGAAGTCCACTATACCACCACTGTGTTTCAATAGGCAGGCCAATTTTGTAAGTTTCTTTAGTAAATGTATTTTTGTCAGATATCTGCATTATTTCATTATATAAACAACAACAGCACTTTTTAAGCCATGCTAGACTGCTGCACAAACATCATTATTTATGGTCAAAATAACTCCTATTACTTGTTCTATCGTTCTCTGGAACTCCTTCCTCTGCCTCTCCCAATCCCTTCTTTCCTTGTCATATCGGTCAGTCAATTCCATCCTTTCCTGACTCCATTTTTTCTCACTTTGCTGAAGCTGCCTGCGCAGATCCATGGCCGTGCTGTGACTCTCAGCAAGCAGTTTCCTGTGCTCTTCTCGCTCCAGTATAACTGAAGGCTTCAATTCAATGGAGCATGTTTCTCCTGATATCCGCAGTCTCTTCTCATCATACTGCATAAAAAACAAGCTGAATTAAATATATTTATGGTATAGTAGTGACAATTCAACAAAAATATAGGGATATGTTCTGTACTATAATGAACAGAGCGGTCACTCATGAAATCATGGGACGGGACGTGCAGATTACTCTGTGGCCAACTATGTATACTAGCACAGATTAAACTTGTTGTTGTTCACCTTTTTTGGGGGGCGCAGATCTATAAATAGAGGGAGGAAGCTGGGTTGGTAGGGTTAGGATTGGGAGTGGGTGGGTTATCATCTGTACATCACTACTGCCCGCCCCAGGGCTCCCTCCTCGTGCAGGGCAGTATAGCGCTGTAGGGGGCTATTTTTCAGGGTGATAGGTGCCCTTTAAGTGTGTGTGTTTGTGAGTCATGTGCATGTGTCATTTCAGGTCAACCTAATTACAGTTTTTTTCACTAATATTTTACGCACACCATAGTCCTCTCAGTCCAAAATGAGAAGTTAATTGAATATAAAGCTGTAAGAGGTGAAGCACAGGAAATATGAGATCACAGAAAAGACAGACTTACACTAATGAAAGATATTTAACAAGGATTAAATATCAACTCCCAGCATATACTGTGTGCAGAAAAATGGTTCTGTGCCAGACACTGCTGTCATCAGGCTAATTTATTCTCCAGATACATTTAATGCACCCAGTAGCGACTGCTAAAAGATGTCTCAGAGCAGGGAATAAAGTATTTTTTGTATGATTTTAAAAGGGTTAAATGGTCCTTACTTAGTAAGCATGGAGCCCTACAATGCAATAATGCTCATCATTACAGCAATTATTTTCTAACAAACTAAGTGCTTCTCTAACTGAAAGGTGCACACTAAAGCTGGCCATACACTGCCAGATGCGATTGGCCACCTCCATGCCGGGCCAAATTGCGCTGATCTGGTCATTGGCCCAGGGGCATATAGATGAGTTTCGGCATTTTTAGAATAGTAAATGGTTCAAAGAACCACAGATTCTTTTCAAATGTGGTTAAAATAGATTTAATACTGCAATTATTTGTTCAAATAAGACAACTTATACTTTGCAAACATGGTCTGATATTGGGTGTCAATTCACTCACTTGACTAACAAAGGCAGATTTGTTACAGGATATACTTGATATGCTTGACCTTATGTGCAATTTTATGTCATTCCGGGAGTAATTTTATGCTATTCTTCCAGTAAAGGAAATCACTCTCATCCATAATATCATTCATTGTAACATTAGTAAATTCCAATATTCAGGTGGAGGAAGAAGAGGCACACACCTTGGGTGCCAATTCTGGTTGCTCTGGTTCTCGAAAAATTGCTTAATGTAATTCAGTCAGTGTCAGATTTTTCATTCATGCTTCATATATAACACACATATATAAATATATATAAATTCTGTCAACAATATTCTCACATTACACAGGATTCCCATTCAACTGTGCCTACAGCATGTGTATTTAGAAATATCACACAAGTTTTGTGTAATTAAATACACAATACCTGAAGAATACACAATACCTATGTTTTGGTCACATGAATGAATTCTATAAAAAGAATCAGTAAAATCCTTAACCAATTCCGAATCCTAATCAATTGTGGACAAAAAATTACACATTGAGTTTAAAGCTTTAAAATGACAGGATACACCCCTTTTCAATATGAGCTTAATGAATAGGGCTTGTGCGTATTGTTTTAAAAAATAAATATCTATGGTTTCTGTTATTTCTGATACTAAACAAAAATATGAACTAATTGTCACTAATTGTCTACTGAGAAGCTTTCGGATAAAGAACTGCTCAAATGCTGCTTATTACAGAGGAGGGGTGTTTGTCTGTTTAAAGGTCGTTCATAAATGGAGTGGGATGTTCACTAAAAAAACAACTTTCAAATTAGAGGTTTAGAGGTTTTCTGTGACTTTTTCACTTTTGAGCTTAGTACATAAAAACGGGGATTTTTAAAAGTGTATTTATAAATGGGTGAAAGTTTGAGTTCACCATTGATAATTATGCTTCTACAAAATCCCATAGCAATGAATAGTGAGTTTCTATGCATTAAGCTCTAAACTTACATTTTATTAAATCTGCCCCTAATGGGAAGATTTGTCAAAGTGTGAAACTAGAACTTTTCCCCACTCTCTATTCATTCCTATGGGATTTTTAGAGGCATATGTATCAACAAATGGAAGTTAGATTTGATAAATACACCTCTAAAAATCTTATAGGAATGAATAGAAGGTGGAGGAATTTTACTGTGGCAAGCTTCAATTTCACATTTTGATAAATTGCCCCTAAGCATATAGTTGAAACCATATTCTACAAGAAAAAGGTAGGATCGTGTGTTTCTTGAACTGGATTATTTATGGATTTGGTGCATCTATACTAAATACCAGCAAATCAAGCCTTTGGGGCTGCCTGGTACCTACCTTCTGTAGAAGACATTTCAGCTCAGTGCCTTCCACTTGCCAAGTAGCCTTGTCAGCTGTATATTGCTTCTGGATTTCATGCTTCTCTCTTACCTCTTCTGCCAGCTCTGAGAGAAAATCATCTAATAAGGCCTTAAAAGCAGCAAGGAATCGATGATTTTCTGTTGCCTAAGGAATGATAATTGTTATATTTTTACAGTATTAGAGTTTGCTTTTCATATTTCTCTCTAATCTAAAAAAACAGTTTCATTAGACAGATTTATAAACTGGGGAAAATTTCCATGATTTTAGATTCTTGTCTAGCATAAAAAATACCCAGCTTTATAAATATGCTGATTTTGAATGGGTAATTGCCACAATCAATTCAGGTGTAAAGACAACATAGTAGCTTTATAAATCTGCCGTTAAGAACTCGATTAAAGCACTTTTATAAATAGGAGCTATTTGTTCTGTAATTGGAAGCCCAAGTTACATCACTTCACTGATTGGGACCTTTCAGGAGACACATACAAATATAGATACAAATGACTTATGGAGACAAACTCACCACAACAATGTTTAATATAAAGCTAAGATCTATCATTAAAAATTCAAACTGTTATTTGGCCTTTGTTTAGTCATCTCATGTTGCCCACCTGGAGACTAAGGGATGTATGCAAGATATGCTTCATGCTCAGTCCTGTAAACCCATGTATAGGTGACTTCTAGCATCAGTGTGCGCTGCTTGTCACTGGGCCCTACACCTTTCATGTATATTTCCATTGTCAGTTACATTAATCTTGTAGATTGTAAGCTCTTTTGGGCAGGGCCCTCTTCACCTCTTGTATCGGTTATTGATTGCTTTATATGTTACTCTGTATGTCCAATGTATGTAACCCACTTATTGTACAGCGCTGCGGAATATGTTGGCGCTTTATAAATAAATGTTAATGTAATGTAAAATTAATGTTCTAAAGGTAATTGTATTATGCTTTTATCCAGAGTAAAATTCAGACAAAACATTAAAAAGAGTTGCTGGTCTATATGACAGCCTTTTCACTTGAGGTCCCAATGATTTATTCTGATGTGTACAATATTGAGTAAAGCCTTTATAAATCTAATGGTGCACACATCAGCACTTAGCACTGCTGAATCAACTCAGGAGAAGAACACTGACTGTCATTCCAATAACCTCCACTCAGTGAAGTGTGTGTATCTGATCTGCTAGTGAATAGCAGCTCAGGTTTTCTAATTGATCTGCCTAAAAATATCCTACAGAAAGTTATGTAATCTCCTGGGACACATCAGCAGCAGCAGAAGGGAATAACAGATTATACTGAACAGTTTCTAGTCATTGAATGAAAGCTGGAAATAGGACAGCTACAGATCGCTGTGTTTATTCATAAATTATTGAGGTTTGAGGAGGATATATAGTGTATTTAAGAAAATGCCATAAAGGCATACAAAAAGTGCAAACCCAGTGTCTTAATCTTATTATCACCTGATACATTCCTTACTTAAGGTGGCCATACACGGACCGATTTTTTACTTACAAACGACCGATTCCCGAACAATCCGATGCTATCGTTAAGTTATCGTATAGTTGGTGGTGTACGAACGATCGTCGGCCCACTAAACGAGCCGACATTATCGTCCCCAAAATCGATCGGCCAGGTTTAAAAATTTTGGTCGTTTAACGATAAAATCTGCCAGTTGGTGTGAGTGTCAGACATTTGTCTTTCAACGATTGTTCTCTGCGCATGTCACGATTGCCAGCAGCAGAAGTCAACGACATCGATCGTACGTAGATGTACGATCGTAGGTATTTTACGATAATGATGCGACAAAATCTTTCCCGAATTATCGTTGCCCGTGGATGGCATATCGTATGGGAACTCAATCGCCATACGATCGTTTGTCGATATAATCGTTCATCGCACAACGAGCGAAATCGCCTCGTGTATGGCCACCTTTAGAACCGACATTTAGAGATAAAAACAGTAAAGAACCCTGTGTTGTCCCTAGATAAAAAGCACAATGCTGTAAGCCAAACTTTCCTGTTGCAGTGGCGGTGTCTATCATACATAACAGTGTACCCATCCTGCTTGCAATATGGTAGGGAGTAAAAGGTCCATGGTATTTAGCCCCTTGATCTATAGGGTGGGGTTTGCTAGGCATCTGAATAAAGAGCAGGATAATCTCAGTAAATGTATTTTCAATACCACCTGCTGTTTTACAGTGTCAGAGATCCCTGGGAGATTTATTTTGTTGTTCTACTGCTATATCGCTGCTGTAGGGTGTAAAAATCAATGCCCTCTGTCAGTCTGATTGTGCTAATCCAAACTTGAGGAATTTTGCCATAATATTTATCCTTTATGAGCACTTCACATTTTACTTTACTCCTCACCCGTTTCTGGTGCTGTAATAACTCTGCTGTTTGAAGCTGAGGGCTGCTATCTCGGCTTTCTAATATGGAATGTTGGGAATAATCAGTGAGGGCAAAGACAGCATCATCTTCCTCGTCTACTTCCTCCAAGTCAGGATCACTTTCTCTGAAGTCAAGATGGATGGAAAAGTCTGGGTGGGCATTTATTTGATCAATCTAAAAATAGTAAATGGAAGAGTAACATATTTATACAGCAATATTTTAAAGCTGTCAAAGTAATACTATAAGAGAAAAAAAAATCACATAAAAACAATTTTAGGGATGGCATGCCACCCAATTGCCTATTTTTGTGAAAATCTATAGCTATATTTCCCAGTGGAGCTAATACATGAGGAGCGAAAAATCCTTAATATTGTAGTACAGAGTATCCAACTGAGGTAACAGAAATTATACTGATAAGGCTCAATGAAAGAAGAGCGGTGGCCATCTTTGCTTGACTGATCTGTGCTGGGTCATCTATCTGAGCAGATTTGTTTGTTACTATTTTATTCCCACACAGTGATGCCAATGTTTCCTTTAAAAGAAAGATCTTCTCACCTGTTACTTACCAGCCAAACTGAACCCAAATACATAACTTGGTGGTTTTATCAATTTGGAAACATTTGCTCATAAAAAGATTGAAGTATTAAACCAGCTACTGTACCTGGTGGACCTTGTTCCCCACTTCTTCACTGCCCTTACACTGCTGCCAGTGCTTCAGTAACCTTTTTAGCTTGGCATATATAACAAAGACATTCTCTTTAAAGCTCCTTAATTCTTGCTGCAATAGGATCTTCTCTTGGCCCCAGGTTTTCTCTTCTAGTTTATTCTGGAGACTGAGGCTTTGTAGCTCCAAATCTTTCCTTCGTAACGTTTTTAGATGTTCCTCTTCCAGCTGAAGGGAAAAAAATCCAGTATGCACAATAAGATGGCATTCTGTACCCACGTTGTAACCTGGAAAAAGTGCATTATTTAAACACAGGCAGTGGAATGCTTGCCTTGGTGGCATTATGGCCACTGATTGTTACGGCTGAATAGCCGACAGGTGGTGATGCAGGCTCTTTTCAGGCATGGGTCCCGCAAGAGGGGCGACAAGTTGGTTACCTGGTTCTTACTTGCCCATCTGTCCTCTACGGGGTTGGGTGGCCGGCATGCCAGGTAGCCCAGGAAGGCATACAGCAGCAGTTTTGGGCAGTAGTTCGTTGGATATGGTTGTAAAACATATTGGTTGATACATTAATAATTGATAATGTTAATGTACATGTATCTTTATCTGTAATTAAAGCTGTGTCCTCTATCCCAAAACCTGGATATCTTTATTTGTGTCTTGGGAGAAAAAGGGTTCCAGAAAGGTGGATACATTTATAAGGTAAGCGAGGGGTGTGAGTTGGTGGTTATCCTTTCTGGGGCTTGACGCTGCCCTTGTCACACATCAGGATGCATGTACTGTACCTTTAATGAAAGTGTCTTTAAGTGCAATTCACTGTGGGGAAGGCACAAACTGCACACTGCACTTTTCTTGTGCTTGTAAATGACTCCTTATGAAATAATAAATCAACACCTTAGTACAAATAAAAATTTTAATATACTAATGCCATGTGCCTTTATTCCCCACTGCTTTTCATCAGGAAGGACTATGTGAGGTGAATACCTGAATGATCCTGTCTGTCACCTTCTCATGCTCCTCCTGGTGTAGCCTCCGTTCTTGCTCTAGAATAGCCTGTAGCTCACGTATTGTTGCATTCTTTTCTGGTGAGACGTGATTGCTGAGCTAATAATTAGAGAGGAAATCCATGTATTACATATTGTATTGTAGTATAGCATGAGCATAACCAGCCAGTAACACTTAGCAGAGAATGTTTTATAAATAAACACACTACTGTTGCATAAAGATGGCTTATGCATCCATTCAGCATAAGCCCAAAGAATTGCATTAAGACAAGTTTATAATTTCTCTTTAATCAGATAAAAAAGGGCTAGTTTTAAGGTGGGGCAAGTAGGGGTGTGGAGTCAGAGTTGTGGAGTTCGAAGCAATTTTGGGTACCTGGAGTTGGAAGTACCATTAACTGATGAGTCGGAGTGAAAGGATTTATGTATGGACTCCACAGCCCTGGTTTTAGGGAGTCAGAGCCAGAAGCAATTTTGGGTACCTGGAGTCAAAGGTACCATAAATTAAGGAGTTGGAGTATGTACACACAGCCCTGGTTGAAAGGGCATTTGCCCTCAGCATCATATGGGGCCTTTTGAACAACTAAGTTGTTCAAAACTAGCTGTAGAGCTTTTGGCTGGACATATCTTTTTAATCCCCCTCACATATAGGGTTCAAGCCTTAATGAACTGCCACAACCCCCCCCATCCCTTCTCTAACTGCACCCCAGAGGTAAGCCAGGACTGTACAATGCAACTTTGACAAAAAGGGGCCCGGCAGCCCTAGTTAATATATAAAGTGATTGTAACATTTATTAACAAGAGTTAAAATCTCCAGCAGACATTTTAGACCTCTTTGTGCTATGGTTTGATTACATTTTTGGTCAATTTTAGATATAATCATTTGGAACAGGGATAGGACTGCTCTTATTTTACTTGGGTAGTGGCAGCAGGGTTTCCAATTAATAGCAAATAAAGAGATTAGAACTTACAGGTAGTTGCATGTTACAAGACAAAATAGTAAAAGGTACACTTTATATCCAGATCAACATTTTCTATATGAAAACAATAAAACTCCAAAACTAATCCACAGCTGTATAGATGCAGCCATAGAATGTATTTAAAACAAGCAGGGTAAATATAAAGTTTACAACAAGCAGTAGTAACATGCATATACATAGCACCAAATACTATAAATGCAATGCAAGAAAAATCAAGCAAGAAGCTGAGTTAGAGATGTAATGTACATCTAATTTTTAGAAAGAGACAGTGATTATTTATTTATGCTCAGTTATTTGTCTGGGAATTTTGAAAGATTACTTTTCTACCAACTGATACTGCAGTTGTAATATTTATGATTTTTCCATGAAGGGGTAAGGTGTGCTGCCCATACAAGAACTTTTCTCCAATGCGATTCAAAGAGCTTAATACCTTGAGGATTAAAAATATGCTTCTAATTGTATTCAAAAAGCCTAGGTGAGTCTGCTTCTAAAAACACCCAGAGCAGATGCCTCTTAAAATGTATATGTAAAAGAGTTCCATACTGTGGATACTGTGTAACACAAAGCAAAATATCCAAAGGATTTTAGTTCTACTTTGGCTACATTGAGTATTCCTGAGTCTGAAGAATGAAGTGGATGGGAATCATAGAATCATAAGTTCATCCAGATAAAGAGGACCTTGAAAGAGGGGTAATATAGTAACAAAAGTAACTTTTATAATTAATGCTACACAGTGCACATTGATGTTGCAGAATTACTTTCTGTAACCCAGGATTGCCAATTGGTAAAGAGGTAGATTCTTTAGGAGAGGTAGACAAGAGCCTTCTTAAAGAGCATCTTGAGATACTCCCCATCTGCATGTGATTTTCATAGCCTGGTATAGCATGTATAAAAGGAGAAGGAAAGGCTAAATGACTAAAGGGTGCCAAATGTTAGACACTCCCCAGTTATTGTAACTGCTTACCTGATACCCCTGGCCGGTGCTCCTGCTAGGAGAAAACTGCACTATTCCAGGCTAATGCAAGCAAGCGTTTCTCTTCCTGCTGCATAAACTATGATTGTTTTGGTTGGAAGTGCTGCTGTGATGTGAAGACTTTGGGAGGCTGGCAGGAGTTGCTGTGACAGTATGAGAGGAGTAGAAAGGGGTGCTGAACTGAAGCCCTTGCCTTGGGTGCCAAAATACCTTGGTCTGGCCCTGATTGCACCAGATCCACATTAAGGAATTAAGATTTAGCCAGTGATAAAGCAGATATTCACTGGGCTCCCTAAAAATATCTCAAATCTCTAAGAACATTATTATATAAATATACAGTATATTAGGGATACACCAAATCCACTATTCGACCGAACCCCAAATCCAAATCCTTTGTGAATGATTCAGCCAAATATGGAACTAAATCCGAATTTGCACATGCAAATTAAGCTAGCAAAGGGTTAAAAAGAGGATTTGGATTCGTTTCGGCCAGGACCATGGATTCAGCCGAATCCAAATCCTGCAGAAAAAGGCATAATCTTGCCTGAATCCTGATCCACATCTTGCTTTGGTGCATCTCTAATTTCACTTTCACTAATTTCACTTTAATAAGAATATATCAAATATCTGTTTGAAAGGTCGTCATGAATTATGTTCTGTTTCATTTTTTTTCTGCATGACCTTGCTTTGTTATGTCAATAACGCAATTAAATTAGTAGACAACCTCTATGCAACCATAGGTCTTAAAGGGTTAAATAAAAGTCACTATAATTAACCACTTGGTAATGATGGTAAGCACTGGTCATTTAGAAGTAATAAAAGTAGATGCTCACTCAGTGCAGGAGCTGGAAGATTTTTATGAACAGAACATGTATAAAGACATATAGAAAATCAAAAGTACTAGGAAGCCAGGTGAGGCAACACTGTACTTGAAAATGCATCATAGTAATGTATAGCTCATAAGAGACTGATGCTTCTTGCTTGTTTCTAATGGGGAAGGCAACAGTTCTAACCTCTAGACTGAAACAGCCCTTGTCGCCTGGCCTGTAGTGTTTAGAGTCTCCATCAGCTCTGCGTTGTGACTCATGATTTACTAGGAGATGATGAGTATCCTCTTCATGGTCATGGCTGAGTTGATATTCCATTTGTTCCCTCAGTTTGGACTGCTGGGTGCACAGGTCACACAAAAACAAACGCACAAACAAAAATAACAGAAGACAAGGGGCGGGAAGATAAAAATAAAATAAAGTAAAATAAAGTAGATAAGGTAAAAAGATGGAAAAACATTACAAGACAAAGAAAAGCGTGAACAGAAAAACTAACTTAAATATAGTAGCATAAGAAAGTGAAGAAAACAAAAGTAAAAAAAGAATGAGCAGAATGATGGGCTGAAACATCTGAAAAGCAAAAAAGAGAAAAAACAGGGAAAAAAGAATGCAAACACTGGTTATGAAACGCGCATGCAATGAAGGATGCATATGTCATACCGACAGCAAACATGCAAGGCATGAAGCAGCAGCTCACAGAGTTTCTTCCCCATTATTGTGCCATGTGGATAAAACACAGCAGTATTTTGCTCATGGACTGTTAAATACTGCAAAGAGCAGTTCTACAAACTTAACTAGCCAACATAAGTACAGGTATACTTGTATTTTATATACCACAGTACTGGACACCAATCCAAGTTTTGTTTAATAGAAAATATTTTTAGAAAATGATTGCTGTTTATTAAGTGTAGAGTTTCCTGGTTTATTTTGGTAATTGTGAAAACATATATAGATAAAAATAATCTGGGGAAAAAATAATGTATTTATAAAAGCCAATACGGAGCAGAATAATAACAAATAAGACACGCAATCTCACCTGAAAGTCAGGAATAAGTTCTTTCCCAAGATTTCCAATAGGTGAATCTCGAGACACTGAAGTCAAATTGGACAAGAAACTAGAAGATTCCGTTAGGTGAGGCATTGGGGAAAGGTCCTCTATGCGCTCTTTTAGGCCTTCTCCTGAGCAATCAACCACTTCCATAAAATTTTGCAATTCTTTTCTGAAAATTTTCATTTTGGTATTTACATTTTCCAAGATCTCAGACGCTGAAATTTCACCTCTTTTTTCTGGGTAGGTCTGAAATTCCACAGAACTGCTTGTCACCTGTAACTTGGCCTCATAGATCAAGCTATCTGTGTCTGTGACAAGTCGATCCAATGTCCTTTCTAGATGTTCAGCCTCACGTTTTATATTTAAGAAAGTGTGCGCCTCCTCTCTAATTTTCATATCAGAAGAATATAAGTCACTGCCTTCCGATGGCTTGACACTCTCAAAACCTGATGTTTTTTCACAAGCTTCTTCAGAGTCACTTTCTCCCCCTATAGGTCCTTCTCTCTTTGGTTGAGTAGGGTGTCCATCATCACTATCACTTTCTTTTTTCCCTGTGTCGCTTTCTGCATCACTATCCCTTGGACTCGCTGTACGGACTCCCAGGTGAAATGCAAGATCATAGCGTTGGACATTGGACAATAAAACACGGTTTTCATATTGAAGTTTCATTACTTTACCACTTAACTCATTGATCTGAATCCTAGCTGACTTTAGCTCTTCCTGCACTGAGCCATTGCATTTGGAGGTACTGTCATCGATCCAGACCAGATCCTGTTCGGGGCCAAATTTGAATCTATTCAGTTCAGTGGTTAGTTGCTTATTATGATCCTCTATCTCAGAAATTGACCTCCTTAAAAGTTCTGCCTCCTCCTCCACAAATTGGAGATGGCGACGCAACTCTGCGGCAGATTCCATGGAATCACCATAGGGTGAGGTAGGAATGCTTGAAACATACTCCCTGCTTAGAAACTCTTTTTCTAATTGACACCTGAGGTCTTCCATTTCTGCTTTAATTCCCCTGTTTTCTACCTCTAGCTCCACTATTTTTCTACTTAAGATGTTAGCTTCTTCTTCCACCAGCTTAAGGCGTAGTTTTAATTCAGCTTCTCTTGTGCTGGGTGGACCCCCAGTTTCCCCAGTTGAAAGAGGGCCATCCACATCCCCATATATGGACTTGTATTTCTCTAGTTCCTGTTCTAAATCATCCTTTTCTTTCCCCAGTTTGGCCATTTTCTTCCGCATCAGTGCTGCTTCCTCTTTAGCAAATTGTAGCTGGCATTTTAAATCTGCATTGTCCTCCTAGCCATAAGTGAACAGGAGAGAGACAGGAAGCATGTTACAACTTAAGAGCACTACAATTATACCACTCAGTCTATATGATCAATACTAATAATATCATAATTTCTATACAACATCAAAAATACAAATGCCTATGTATATGCTTAATACGTATTTTGACATTTCAATGAAAATTAACCAGTAATAGCGAGCAACTAAACAGTGAAATTTCAAGTGCAGTATATAAATTACCAGTAGTGACCACCAAATTCTTTTGCCAGGTTTTGCCTACAAAATGAAGCAAAGCGAAACGGGGCAGATTCACTCATCATTATTACCAGCTGTCCTTATTCCAACAGAGAGGTAATATTCTTTGCACTCAACAAAGACCTCTTTCTTTGAAATTTCTATAGATGTGATAATGCCTAGGCTGGCTGCCACCTTGCCAACTGGTGAATATGCAAAGCTTATTTTATTTTGCATGCATCAGTCAGGATAGAATTGGAAGCCACCTGCCCCACCACCTCCCCCCAGTTTAAAGGCAAGTATCCAACAAAGACTGGGGTATTTTAGCTTTTTCAAAAGCTGCCCTAGGCATGGGCTTAGTTCCCTATAATAAATATGGCCTTGCTTATTAAAAAGGTATCATTATCCCTATCATTCTCTAATTCTCTAATTATGTATAATATACAATTAAAAAAAATAAAAAAATAAAAAATATATATATATATATATATATTATCACTGCAATTGGCACCCCCCCCCCATGAATTAGGATTTCTTTGTCCTTTAAAGGGGCACCCTTAGTCGAGTTGAATTAAGAGTAAAGCTGGCAATACAAGTACAATAAAAAGACTGTATGAAAGAAATGTGCCAAAATGTCTCCTGGAGTAAAGTTCCCCATACAGTTGTAGTATGTTGGAAATTAGCATGGAGGAGGTGAAGTAGATAATGAGGTGGCAGTTTGTCAGCCTGAAAACCACTTGGTGAAAATAAATTCTTGTGCTCTTAATAAAATGGTGAAGATTTACTGGACACATTAACAAAAAGATATGAATTTTCAGCAGTGATGTTCAGCAATAAAAAGTTAATTCCCCAAAACTTTTTTTAACCTTTAAGCATACTACTACAAAAAACGAGTGCAATTGGCTTTGGTGAGTTAAACTTTGTGCTAGTTTAGATAACATCGACTACAAGCCATCCCTTATTGCTACAGTGGTGAATCAGGCAAGAATGAAGAATTATTTATTAAAACACTGAACACTGGGGGAGCGAAATTGCCATTTCTTTTAGTCCAAATCAGATAATCACTTTTGA